>NC_074668.1:22112660-23312660 GCF_029448725.1 Salvelinus fontinalis | reverse complement strand
CAAATTCTACACATCCCTCATTGGGATAGAAGACACTTCATGTAACAGTTATGATCACCAAATATTGATGATTACTCACCACAGATCTTGAGGGGGGCTTCAAGTTCAAGAAGGATAGGTTGGCTGAGAAATATCTCCCTGGACTTGAGGCACAATCCTCGAATCTCGTTCTCCTGCAGCTGCACATTCTTACCAGGCTTTGCTCCCCTGACTTAAAATGAAACAATCCTGATGAATCTACAAGCAAAGACACAGTATCTACCTAGTTCGCCATCATACTCATTGCCATGTCTGGATAGGGGTGTGAGTGGTGACCATCATATCAGATTTCTCATGTTATTGACTTAATCTTTCACTAACTGACTGAGACAGTGCCCTGAATCATGTAGCTAAAGTAACGTTAGTTACATAGCTAGCTAACTACTTTGAATGAACATTTCTTAATGTGTCGACCGGGACAAATGTCAGGTTAACATTAGCTAGTTAGATGGGCAACAACTGCCTTAACTAATGTTAGCTAGTTACTAGCTAACGTTAGCTTAGCTAGCTACCGATAGCTAGAGCCAACCTGCGTCAACAACTAACGCGTTATCTAGCTAAGGCTTGCCACCAGTCATCTAACGAAGTAAACATAATATTGCATAAATAATGTAAGATTAATGTACTCTTTCCTTACCCTCTAAAAGACGCTGGATGATACTGTCTATGTTGAGTTTGTCAACATCGGCCATGGCGACGTAGAAAAAATGGCTGAGTGAGCTGCAAATCTAGTGCTGGTCAGCTAACACTAGCTAGTGGTGGCTACGATTGGCTAGCTTCAATAAATTGCTGGTTCCAAGAACAAGAACGTGTAGAAATGACACCCTGTTATTTGGTTATCATACAACGTTATATTATACCTACCTATATTATACCTAGCTAACTACTTCAACATCTTAGTGTTATACAAAACAACACCTAATATTAGCCGTCTACCGGAACAAAATAAACGTTAGCCTATCTATTAGCCGTTAACGATGCCCTCTGATCTAGCCACACCCACTTTCCTACTTCAGAGGAATCTGCCCGAACAACCTTCTGGGTGGATTTGATGGCCGCTGCCATCTACTGTGCTGGCCTGGGACATACTACCCTCCTAGCTGTGCCACACCGTGGCATCCGTGCGTGGCTGCAGCCTCCTCCCTAAATATTTCAGCCTCCGTAGAACTTGATTGTCAATGACAATTTAATTACTGTGATTTTCCTCTTCCCCAGAAGAACTGATTATTTTACTAACAGCCAAGCTTAGATTTATGAGAGGGGAGCAGGCGTCTGGTAACAATACCAATAGGAATTTCAGACACCTCATTAATTGTAATTGACCATTCGTGTTTTTTGTTGCAATATTTGTATTGATAGATTTTGAAGGTTTACATGTGCACATCCTTGTTCACAGGACAAAACATTAAAGTGGAATTTCTGAACAAGATTACAAATACAAACTGTTGTGAACCTAGACTCTCTAGATGGTTTTAGAATGTGTACCAGCTGGGGCTGGTACAGTTCAATTAATCTGATAGCTTTCCCAAATGGACAGATCATACTTAGTTACAGTTGGATCTATATCCTGTATGAAAATGGATTCTATGCGATTAACCTGAAAATCCTTTATTTACAAGATGATCATGCACATCTCCAACATTTCCAGATAGCTTTGATGCGCAGTGGGGCGACGTGTAACAGAAGAGATGCAAGGACAGTTAGCAAGAGGTGGATTTATTCCTGGCGCTTCTCTTCCCCATGTGTGATGATGTAGACCAGATTCTTGTAGTCCAGGTGTCCAGCCACATCTGGAGGGAAGGCGGCAAACATCTGCTCCATCTGAAGGGATAGATCACAAAGCCTGTTTGAGAAGATGATGAAAGTGTTTTTGCTTAGTATGTAAAAAAGTATCAGTGATGATGGTTCTAAACTTTTCGCGGGAGAACCCATCTGCCTGGGTTGTTAACATCTCAAATCTAATTGTATTGGTCACAAACACGTGTTTAGCAGATGTTATTGCGGGTGTAACGAAATGTGTGTATTTCTAGCTCCAACAGTGCACTAATATCTAACAAGTAATATCTAACAATTTCACAGCAATACACACAAATCTAAAGTAAGGAATGGAATTAAGAATATAATATTTGAACGAGCAATGTCCGAGCAGCATAGACTAAGACACTGTTACACTGTTATATTATGAAGAGTAGTATTAGTTATTAGGAGTCTACATACAGTACATACTGTATGTAGGATCTTAATTTGATTACTCTTTTGTTGCTGAGAATTTTCAGGAAATGCATAAGTTTAATGTATTTGAGGTTTAAAAAGGCTTTTTAGAGTTTGTAATTTCCACTTGGACATTTTAGACCCGATTTGTCCTTACAAAAAAATCTATCAACCCCTGCAAAAATGTCCATTAATTATTATCCACATAATAATTCACATCTCCTGTTGCTGCAGGATTATTTTTTTGCTTCAGCAAACTGGCTCAAATTAAGATCCTACATCTGTACACACCTAATATGTAAGACTGCATTGTACGACAGGCACACTCACAAGTCCTTCTTCAAGGTCTCCTTCCCCTCAGGATCAAAGACTTTGAAGGCATTGAGGATGGTCTCCTCTGGGTCTGCACCTAAAGGATGACAGACAGACAGACCAAGGCATCGCTTCAATTTGACAGATGGGCCAAAGTCAGGATCTGCTGCCAGCATGAAGCCAGATTAACCAGCTATTTATCTCTGGCTATAAGCACCTTTTCAATCAGTCATATGAGCAGTGAAGCCTTTGTATGACATCTATGTTGGTATATCATCATTGTATTGGTTGACCATTCTCACATACTTCCATTCAATATTCCCACTTATATCCTGTATATCCCACTTTATTTCATGAATTTATCTTGTACAAATGTATTAAACCATCCCTGTTTTGGTCCATGATAGTGAAAGCCTGTTGAGGGTTGATAGGGTGAGTAGGTGTACATGTATTCACATCAGAGCATACTTGCGTACTCCTGTTATGTAAGTATATATTCAGATTCAAAAGATAATTTATCTATGTATACTGCCAGTGGTGTGTCAAGGGTGTCCACCCACAAGCACACAGAAATTGATACCATGATCACCTGAGATTGTTAATTTATTATTGGCTTTTTCACATAATGAGATCATGTCACCAAACTAAATATCTGACCGGTTTTACTATAACCTACTTAGATCATGTCAGCAAACTAAATATCTGACCTGGGTTACTATAACCTACATAGATCATGTCAGCAACTAAATATCTGACGGAGTTTACTATAACCTACTTAGATCATGCCAGCAAACTAAATATCTGACCGGTTTTACTATAACCTACTTAGATCATGCCAGCAAACTAACTATGTGACGGGGTTTACTATAACCTACTTAAATCATGCCCGCAAACTAAATATCTGACCTGGTTTACTATAACCTACTTAGATCATGTCAGCAAACTAAATATCTGACTGGGTTTACTATAACCTACTTAGATCATGCCAGCAAACTAAATATCTGACCTGGTTTACTATAACCTACTTAGATCATGCCAGCAAACTAAATATCTGACCGGGTTTACTGTAACCTACTTAGATCATGCCAGCAAACTAAATATCTGACCGGGTTTACTGTAACCTACTTAGATCATGCCAGCAAACTAAATATCTGACCGGGTTTACTGTAACCTACTTAGATCATGCCAGCAAACTAAATATCTGACCAGGTTTACTATAACCTACTTAGATCATGTCAGCAAACTAAATATCTGACTGGGGTTACTATAACCTTGCACACTAAACATGATTGATGGTATAGCGCACATTTCATAATGAAGACCTGAAATACTTCTTTTTTTGCAATTAAATTATTTCCATAGCCTTCTCCTCTCTGGGAGTCTATAATTAGCATGGTGAGGGAGTGGTCCTCCCGTACTCAGAGCCCCTGGATCATATGAGGGATTATGCACTGGGGCCTAGGCTTTGACAGGGTGGTGCACTGAGCCACGTTTGAGTGGAGATATCCCATGAAGGCAGGGATTACCATGGAATCGTGAAAACAGAGCATGGGAATGCAGTCTGATGACATTACAGTGCCAGGATTGGCAGGCCTCTCTCGACTGCTGATGTCTAACGGGTGCTGTGGATTAGCCCCACCAACAGTTGTGCTTCACAGCTGGAGGTCATTGTGCCAATAGGTATGTACCCATCTCAATTTAGTGAAAAATTGTTTGCTTTGAGTGGAGTTGAGTTGCATCGATGATGAGTTGAGTTGATTATTTGATCCAGGATGGGTTGAGATGAGGATGAACACAACCGTAAACCCATGGAAAATGTTTGCACCTCATTGTTGCTCCTCAATAAACATATGCCTTACATCTTATCAGAAGTTTGAGGTCACTGGTCCCATCTCTATTCCCATCTCTACTCCTTGCCCCAGTCCTCAGTTGTCCTCACCCCCAAATCTTCACAGAAAGTTCGCTAAATCTATTAATTTGGACATTCAAAGACATCTTAACTCTTACAGCAGGTCTTTCCTGAATTTTCAAAGCAAAGTAGATAAAGAACACAAACGAAAGATTCTCATTTGTTAACACATCTTTCTCCTACTTCAATTTGCCCATTCTCTCAAAGTTAGATACCAACCATCTGCTCTATGTCGGCCCAAAAAATAACAATTTCATTGTCACGCCCTGGCCTTATTATTCTTTGTTTTCTTTATTATTTTAGTTAGGTCAGGGTGTGACATGGGTAATGTTTATGTTTTGTTGGTTTTGGGTGTTTATTTGGTAAAGGGGTTATGGGGTGTAGTAGATGGTTTTGTGTTGAGTGTATATGTCTAGCGTTGTCTATGTTGGTTAGTTATCTAGGAGAGTCTATGGTTACCTGAATGAGTTCCCAATTAGAGACAGCTGATTTCGGTTGTCTCTGATTGGGAGCCTTATTTAGGGTAGCCATAGGCTCTCATTGGTTGTGGGTAATTGTCTATGAAAGAACGTTTGTAGCCTGTTTGTATGTGCACAACGTTTGTAGCTTCACGGTCGTTTTGTTATTTTGTTGTTTTGTTAAAAGTGTTTTTGTGTCGTGTTCATCTTCGTGTTATAATAAAAGAAGATGGCATATTTTCCAACTGCTGCATTTTGGTCCGTTAATCCGCCACACGATCGTGACAGAATTACCCACCATAGGACCAAGCGGCATGGAAGGCGGCAACAGGACCTACCCACAAAGGATTTCTGGACATGGGAGGAGATACTGGATGGTAAGGGGCCTTGGGATCAACCTGGAGAATATCGCCTCTCTCGTGAAGAGCTGGAGGCAGCGAAAGCCGAGAGGAGGCGATATGAGGAGGCAGCACGGAGACAAGGCTGGAGACCCGTGAGTACAACCCAAAAATTTCTTGGGTGGGGCCTTAAAGGGAGTGTGGCGAAGTCAGGTAGGAAACCTGCGCCTACTCCCTGTACTTACCGTGGAGAGCGGGAGTACGGGCAGACACCGTGTTACGCAGTAGAGCGCACGGTGTCTCCTGTACGCGTGCATAGCCCGGTTCGGTACATTTCAGCTCCACGTATCGGCCGGGCTAGACTGAGCGTTGAGCCATATGTCATGAAGCCGGCCCAACGCATCTGGTCTCCAGTGCGTCTCCTCGGGCCGGCGTACATGGCACCAGCCTTACGCATGGTGTCCCCGGTTCGCCTACATAGGCCGGTGCGGGTTATTCCACCTCCCCGCACTGGTCAGGCGACGGGGAGCATAGAACCAGGTAAGGTTGGGCAGGCTCGGCGTTCAAGGGAGCCAGTACGCCTGCACGGTCCGGTATTTCCGGCGCCACCTCCCCGCCCCAACCCAGTACCACCAGTGCCTCCTCCACGCACTAGCTATATGGTGCGTGTCTCCAGCCCTTTACCACCAGTGTCTAAACCACGCACCAAGCCTCCTGTGTGTCCCCAGAGTCCTGTGCGTCCTGTTGCTGCTCCCCGCACTAGCCCTGAGATGCGTGTCCCCAGCCCGGTGCCACCAGTCCCGGCACCACGCACCAGGCCTACAGTGCGCCTCAGCCGGCAGGAGTCTGCCGTCTGCACAGCGTTGACTGAACTGCTCGTCTCCCCAGCGCCATCTGAGCCATCCGTCTCCCCAGCGCCATCTGAGCCATCCGTCTCCCCAGCGCCATCTGAGCCATCCGTCTGCAATGAGCCTGCAAAGCCGCCCGTCTGCCATGAGCCTGCAAAGCCGCCCGTCTGCCATGAGCCTGCAAAGCCGCCCGTCTGCCATGAGCCCACTGAGCCGTCCGCCAGACAGGAGCCGCTAGAGCCGCCAGCCAGACAGGAGCCGCTAGAGCCGTCCGTCAGACAGGATCCGCCAGAGCCGCCAACCAGACAGGATCCGCCAGAGCCGCCAACCAGACAGGATCTGCCAGAGCCGCCAACCAGACAGGATCTGCCAGAGCCGCCAACCAGACAGGATCTGCCAGAGCCGCCAACCAGACAGGAGCAGCCAGATCAGTCAGCCAGCCATGAGCAGCCAGATCAGTCAGCCAGCCATGAGCAGCCAGATCAGTCAGCTAGCCATGAGCAGCCAGATCCGTCAGCTAGCCATGAGCAGCCAGATCCGTCAGCTAGCCATGAGCAGCCAGATCCGTCAGCTAGCCATGAGCAGCCAGATCCGTCAGCTAGCCATGAGCAGCCAGATCCGTCAGCTAGCCATGAGCAGCCAGATCCATCAGCTAGCCATGAGCAGCCAGATCCGTCAGCTAGCCATGAGCAGCCAGATCCGTCAGCTAGCCATGAGCAGCCAGATCCGTCAGCCAGCCATGAGCAGCCAGATCCGTCAGCCAGCCATGAGCAGCCAGATCCGTCAGCCAGCCATGAGCAGCCAGATCCGTCAGCCAGCCATGAGCAGCCAGATCCGTCAGCCAGCCATGAGCAGCCAGATCCGTCAGCCAGCCATGAGCAGCCAGATCCGTCAGCCAGCCATGAGCAGCCAGATCCGTCAGCCAGCCATGAGCAGCCAGATCCGTTAGCCAGCCATGAGCAGCCAGATCTGTCAGCCAGCCATGGGCAGTCCCTCAGTCCGGAGCTGCAGTCCCTCAGTCCGGAGCTGCAGTCCCTCAGTCCGGAGCTGCAGTCCCTCAGTCCGGAGCTGCCATTCATCAGTCCGGAGCTGCCCCTTACCCTGGTGCTGCCCCTTACCCTGGTGCTGCCCCTTACCCTGGTGCTGCCCCTTACCCTGGTGCTGCCCCTTACCCTGGTGCTGCCCCTGATCCTGGTACTGCCCCTGACCCTGGTACTGCCCCTTACCCTGGTACTGGTCCTTAGTCCGGAGCTGTCCCTTAGTCCGGAACTTCCCCTTAATGCTATGGGGTTAATGTGGAGGGGGCTCGTTTGGAGGAAGCCTAGGAGGTGGTTAGGTACTGTGGTGACGTGGGGACTACGACCAGAGCCGCCACCGTGGAGGGGAGCCCACCCAGACCCTCCCCTAGACTGTGTATGGTGCGCCCGGAGTTCGCGCCTCAAGGGGGGGGTTATGTCACGCCCTGGCCTTATTATTCTTTGTTTTCTTTATTATTTTAGTTAGGTCAGGGTGTGACATGGGTAATGTTTATGTTTTGTTGGTTTTGGGTGTTTATTTGGTAAAGGGGTTATGGGGTGTAGTAGATGGTTTTGTGTTGAGTGTATATGTCTAGCGTTGTCTATGTTGGTTAGTTATCTAGGAGAGTCTATGGTTACCTGAATGAGTTCCCAATTAGAGACAGCTGATTTCGGTTGTCTCTGATTGGGAGCCTTATTTAGGGTAGCCATAGGCTCTCATTGGTTGTGGGTAATTGTCTATGAAAGAACGTTTGTAGCCTGTTTGTATGTGCACAACGTTTGTAGCTTCACGGTCGTTTTGTTATTTTGTTGTTTTGTTAAAAGTGTTTTTGTGTCGTGTTCATCTTCGTGTTATAATAAAAGAAGATGGCATATTTTCCAACTGCTGCATTTTGGTCCGTTAATCCGCCACACGATCGTGACAGAATTACCCACCATAGGACCAAGCGGCATGGAAGGCGGCAACAGGACCTACCCACAAAGGATTTCTGGACATGGGAGGAGATACTGGATGGTAAGGGGCCTTGGGATCAACCTGGAGAATATCGCCTCTCTCGTGAAGAGCTGGAGGCAGCGAAAGCCGAGAGGAGGCGATATGAGGAGGCAGCACGGAGACAAGGCTGGAGACCCGTGAGTACAACCCAAAAATTTCTTGGGTGGGGCCTTAAAGGGAGTGTGGCGAAGTCAGGTAGGAAACCTGCGCCTACTCCCTGTACTTACCGTGGAGAGCGGGAGTACGGGCAGACACCGTGTTACGCAGTAGAGCGCACGGTGTCTCCTGTACGCGTGCATAGCCCGGTTCGGTACATTTCAGCTCCACGTATCGGCCGGGCTAGACTGAGCGTTGAGCCATATGTCATGAAGCCGGCCCAACGCATCTGGTCTCCAGTGCGTCTCCTCGGGCCGGCGTACATGGCACCAGCCTTACGCATGGTGTCCCCGGTTCGCCTACATAGGCCGGTGCGGGTTATTCCACCTCCCCGCACTGGTCAGGCGACGGGGAGCATAGAACCAGGTAAGGTTGGGCAGGCTCGGCGTTCAAGGGAGCCAGTACGCCTGCACGGTCCGGTATTTCCGGCGCCACCTCCCCGCCCCAACCCAGTACCACCAGTGCCTCCTCCACGCACTAGCTATATGGTGCGTGTCTCCAGCCCTTTACCACCAGTGTCTAAACCACGCACCAAGCCTCCTGTGTGTCCCCAGAGTCCTGTGCGTCCTGTTGCTGCTCCCCGCACTAGCCCTGAGATGCGTGTCCCCAGCCCGGTGCCACCAGTCCCGGCACCACGCACCAGGCCTACAGTGCGCCTCAGCCGGCAGGAGTCTGCCGTCTGCACAGCGTTGACTGAACTGCTCGTCTCCCCAGCGCCATCTGAGCCATCCGTCTCCCCAGCGCCATCTGAGCCATCCGTCTCCCCAGCGCCATCTGAGCCATCCGTCTGCAATGAGCCTGCAAAGCCGCCCGTCTGCCATGAGCCTGCAAAGCCGCCCGTCTGCCATGAGCCTGCAAAGCCGCCCGTCTGCCATGAGCCCACTGAGCCGTCCGCCAGACAGGAGCCGCTAGAGCCGCCAGCCAGACAGGAGCCGCTAGAGCCGTCCGTCAGACAGGATCCGCCAGAGCCGCCAACCAGACAGGATCTGCCAGAGCCGCCAACCAGACAGGATCTGCCAGAGCCGCCAACCAGACAGGATCTGCCAGAGCCGCCAACCAGACAGGATCTGCCAGAGCCGCCAACCAGACAGGAGCAGCCAGATCAGTCAGCCAGCCATGAGCAGCCAGATCAGTCAGCCAGCCATGAGCAGCCAGATCAGTCAGCTAGCCATGAGCAGCCAGATCCGTCAGCTAGCCATGAGCAGCCAGATCCGTCAGCTAGCCATGAGCAGCCAGATCCGTCAGCTAGCCATGAGCAGCCAGATCCGTCAGCTAGCCATGAGCAGCCAGATCCGTCAGCTAGCCATGAGCAGCCAGATCCGTCAGCTAGCCATGAGCAGCCAGATCCGTCAGCTAGCCATGAGCAGCCAGATCCGTCAGCCAGCCATGAGCAGCCAGATCCGTCAGCCAGCCATGAGCAGCCAGATCCGTCAGCCAGCCATGAGCAGCCAGATCCGTCAGCCAGCCATGAGCAGCCAGATCCGTCAGCCAGCCATGAGCAGCCAGATCCGTCAGCCAGCCATGAGCAGCCAGATCCGTCAGCCAGCCATGAGCAGCCAGATCCGTCAGCCAGCCATGAGCAGCCAGATCCGTTAGCCAGCCATGAGCAGCCAGATCTGTCAGCCAGCCATGGGCAGTCCCTCAGTCCGGAGCTGCAGTCCCTCAGTCCGGAGCTGCAGTCCCTCAGTCCGGAGCTGCAGTCCCTCAGTCCGGAGCTGCCATTCATCAGTCCGGAGCTGCCCCTTACCCTGGTGCTGCCCCTTACCCTGGTGCTGCCCCTTACCCTGGTGCTGCCCCTTACCCTGGTGCTGCCCCTTACCCTGGTGCTGCCCCTGATCCTGGTGCTGCCCCTGATCCTGGTACTGCCCCTGACCCTGGTACTGCCCCTTACCCTGGTACTGGTCCTTAGTCCGGAGCTGTCCCTTAGTCCGGAACTTCCCCTTAATGCTATGGGGTTAATGTGGAGGGGGCTCGTTTGGAGGAAGCCTAGGAGGTGGTTAGGTACTGTGGTGACGTGGGGACTACGACCAGAGCCGCCACCGTGGAGGGGAGCCCACCCAGACCCTCCCCTAGACTGTGTATGGTGCGCCCGGAGTTCGCGCCTCAAGGGGGGGGTTATGTCACGCCCTGGCCTTATTATTCTTTGTTTTCTTTATTATTTTAGTTAGGTCAGGGTGTGACATGGGTAATGTTTATGTTTTGTTGGTTTTGGGTGTTTATTTGGTAAAGGGGTTATGGGGTGTAGTAGATGGTTTTGTGTTGAGTGTATATGTCTAGCGTTGTCTATGTTGGTTAGTTATCTAGGAGAGTCTATGGTTACCTGAATGAGTTCCCAATTAGAGACAGCTGATTTCGGTTGTCTCTGATTGGGAGCCTTATTTAGGGTAGCCATAGGCTCTCATTGGTTGTGGGTAATTGTCTATGTAAGAACGTTTGTAGCCTGTTTGTATGTGCACAACGTTTGTAGCTTCACGGTCGTTTTGTTATTTTGTTGTTTTGTTAAAAGTGTTTTTGTGTCGTGTTCATCTTCGTGTTATAATAAAAGAAGATGGCATATTTTCCAACTGCTGCATTTTGGTCCGTTAATCCGCCACACGATCGTGACATTCATACTCTCCATGAACAAATAAAGCAGCAGTAAACCTGAGAGAGAGAAGTCATCTCAATCTCAATCTTCCTGTACATTAAATAACAAAACCTATGAGAACTGCCAGCATCCTGTCCCCAGAGAGATACAACTAGAAGAGAACAGGAATTCCCCAACCAAATGATTCCTGACTAAAAAGCTATTTGGGATCACTTATTTCACACAGTGAAATGCATATGGTTCTCTGAAGCTTCCTAGGATTAGATCCAGTCAAGGGTCTGGATGAGGGTGAGCATCTACTCACCATGTCTGTATAGTAGCTGGAAAAGGGCAAAGAGGGATCCTTGACGGTTTATAATGTGATAGGATGATTACTAAGGGGTAGATATATAGGCTACGGATACCCCACCACACCCATTGCCAACCTTCCCTACCCATACACTATAAAAGCTCCATACCTTCTATAGGCAGTGACACAGGTGAAGAGCACTAAGTATTCCCCTTCCTTTTGGTCTATTGTCAGTTCTTTAACTACGGTTTAGAGTAACAGCCCAACACTCCATCACATTACCGAGACACTAGAATCAGATATGGGTTGAGTAGAAAGCTAGAGGTTTGACTGACAGCTCCACTTGCTTGGCTCCATCCTCCAGCTGTCCCATTATATTTCCTGATGGACGATAACTATTGTGATGAGAGGGGTTTCTGGGTAGCAGCTCTGTTTGGTTTAAACCTCTGAATTTTTGTCATACTGGTGACTTTCTCACATAGCACAGGAAAAAAGCTATGGAAAATAGGGTTATGGTGCCAATGTTCATCAAGGATTTTCTAATTATACAGTATCCAAATTAATGTTTTGTCAAAACATTTTCCACCCAAATAGACAGTCAGTGGTGTGGTGTGTTCTTGGGGGCATTTTAATTAATTGAATATATTTTGAACATTTGATTCTTCTTCATGCTTTATAATCTTTGTAACTGAGTCACACATACTCTACATGGGAGATGGATGGATGGATGGATGGATGGAGAAAGAGGAGAGATAAACAGAAATTGTGATACAAACAGGGTGGCTTGGATTTCAAAGTAGACGATGTGAAAATACTCCCCCACAAGGTAGTTTATGTCATGTCTCTTCTCAGTTCTTCACACCACCTTTTGCACAAATTCCAGGATGTCTGATGATATAGGATATATTAGAAGGGTTAAGTCCAAGGGGCTTACTGTTTTCCCAATGTCAGAAAGACAAGCCATCCTCCTCAGTAACTGCAGATCTTTAAAGCAGGCAGCAGAGTATGATGTGCCCTTTCTACTCATAGAGATTTTCGACTGAGGCTTATAGGCTTGTAGGTATTTGTTAACATTTACAAGACCAATAACCAGAAAATGTTACACTGAAATCAAATCAAATTTTATTGGTCACATACACGTGTTTAGCAGATGTTATTGCGGGTGTAGCGAAATGCTTGTGCTTCTAGTTCTGACAGTGCAGCAATATCTAATAAGTAATATCTAACAATTTCACAACATATACCCAATACACACAAATCTAAGTAAGGAATGGAATAAAAAATATATAAATATATGGACGCGCAATGTCAGAGCGGCATAGACTAAGATACAGTAGAATAGTATAGAATACAGTATATACATATGAGATGAGAAATGCAAGATATGTAAACATTATTAAAGTGACATTATTAAAGTGACTAGTGTTCCATTTATTAAAGTGGCCAATGATTTCAAGTCTGTGTATATAGGCAGCAGCCTCTCTGTGCTAGTGATGGCTATTTAACAGTCTGATGGCCTTGAGATAGAAGCTGTTTTTCAGACTCTCGGCCCCAGCTTTGATGCGCCTGTACTGACCTCATCTTCTGGATGATAGCGGGGTGAACAGGCAGTGGCTCGTGTGGTTGTTGTCCTTGATGATTTTTTTGGACTGCCTGTGACATCGGGTGTTGTAGGTGTCCTAGAGGGCAGGTAGTTTGCCCCCGGTGATGCGTTGTGCAGACTGCACCACCCTCTGGATAGCCCTGTGGTTGTGGGTGGTGCAGTTGCCTTACCAGGCGGTGATACAGCCCAACAGGATGCTCTCAATTGTGCATCTGTAAAAGTTTGTGAGGGTTTTAGGTGACAAGCCAAATTTCTTCAGCCTCCTGAGATTGAAGAGGCGCTGTTGCGCCTTCTTCACTACACTGTAAAGGCTTTGTCATAACAATGGATGGTGGCAATGGAGATAACTTTAAAACACAATACTAGGTTGCCTGTGCCTTGACTTTGAAAACGATTTACCTCTGTTGGCCAGTAGGCAGTGCTAGCAGCACATTTTTTCAATGTGTCAAACCAAATTTATCTTGGCTCTGAAAATGAGCCACTGATACTGCACGTTTTGTAATACACCTGAATGTTAAAGTTTTGCTGGTTCTTCTTCAATTTAATAATATCTTTCTACTCGGCCTACTGCATTTGATACATATGTAATAGAAGTGGACATAACCTCCATCTGTCAATATGCAACCTGTACCTGTCAATATTGGTTGTTCATTCACTGCTCAAAACTTTATCAAATATGTGAGATTACTCACTCAGGTGATTGATCGATATGCTTGAGAATGAAATCTGCAAGCGCCGAATTGTTCAGTCAAATTTGGACTAAAAACATATTTACATAAAACACACAGCCCGGTGGGTTTATTGTGGCAACAACCCTGGCATGAAATTTCTTCCATATCAACTCTAATTTGAATGTTAAGTTTCCAGATAAATCACAGCTAACTAAGATGTTATTATTTTCATATGAGGCTTGCATCTCATTGCCACCCTCGAGCCACCAATAAAACGCAATAATACTGAAACTTTTAATAAGCTTCCTTCAGAATTCCCCCTAGGTGATTTCTGTCTGGCATGAGAATATGAAATTCCTCCCTTACATATGGTTCAGATAGTAATAAACTTTAAGTTGCTAAAGTGCAACAGTATATGCATATTATTTTCTCTTTACAGACGTTTTAAAAGGGATGTCATGTATGATGTAATAAACACATTAACTGCATTATGATGCATATCACAGTGACCTGAGTTAATGACTTTTTCCTATATTTGTGATTTCACATGGCTCCAGATGATCATCTATGTACATTTATTACCTATTTTCTTATCAATGATTTGGTAATTAAATCAAAGGATGTGTTTAATGGTAACATAGGCCTACAGGTGTAACCCTTTGTTTGGTCAGAATATTATTCAGTGCACTACTGTACCCTAAGAACATGTACAGCCACCAGGGGGAGCAGACAACACTAAAACAGGTATTGTTCAAGCTTAGCTTTGCTCGGTTTGCGTTTAATAGTGGAAGGAAATTATTTGTTGAAAGTGCAGAGTTGGTATAACAACCACCTCCACCATCACCGCTACAAAAATGTGAATGCTAGTCTATGGTGTACAGAGAGTCAAGTATTATGGAAAACAACTTTATTGTATATCATGGAATATGTCTGCAGCCTTCACTGGTCTGACAAATGTATTTATTTGTATTTATTTAACCTTTATTTAACTAGGAAAGTCAGTTAAGAACAAATTCTTACAAACCCCTTCATGTAAACAGAGGCAGGTTTTCCAGAGTAGTGGTGATGGACATGAATGCCTGCGTAGTATATCGTCTTTGTATTTGATGTACATGTGTCTGTCTACCTGTGCTCTTCAAAAGTAAGCTACCACTGAAAAACACTATATCAATATGATATTCATTACATATGAATCCTTATCTGATTCACAGGTGTTGAGTCAATGCGGAAGAGACATTTCGGTTGAATGCATTCAGTTGTGCAACTGACTTAGGTATCCCCTTTCCCTTCTCCTGTATAGCCTCCAGATGTGATGAAACAGAAATACACACTTTTGTAACTCTTCAGATACCATATACGTACTGTTTTCACATTATAATCTTTCATTATCTAATCAAAATTAAGTTCCGGAATCCAGTAATTGACCTCATAAACATGTTATTTTACCCCCTACGGGCACTGCTCAGAGTAGACTCTAGAGTATTTGTGTCAATTTGTCAATAATATGCTTTATTTTAAGTAGGCTACTCAGTACCTCCCATATGCTTTTGTTTTTACAGGTCTCATATGATCCAGTACCAGTCTGTATCCCAGATATACAATACCTAGATTTTTTCTATGCCTGCATACCCACTTTTTCTGAGACCCAGTTAACCCACCATATACCAGCCACTGTTCAATTTCAGACATCAAAGCTAGATCCAATTTGCTAGAGTGATCAATTAATTATCACATATGAACTAAGTTCTAAAATATGTTTCATATATTTTTTTATGGAACTTTGAAATATCTAAATAATCATTAACTAGGCGTGTGTGGGAATCATTTTGCAAAGTTTAGACAGTGAAATGTTTAAGAAGTTATTTCAAATTAGTTTCAAGTTTTTATAAGTCATATGTACAGGATACACATGGTATATACTGTCCAACGAAATGCTTACTTGCAGGTCCCTTCTCGACAATACAACAACAATTACAAATATAAAGTAAATGGCTCAGTAGAATAGAATAGTACATTTTAGCATAAATATAAAACAGGAAGTCAACAATCTACAATATTGACACAAGGCAGCAGCTACTCTTCCTGGGGTCCAGCAACAATAAGGCAGTTATATTAAATTGAAAATATTACATGACATTACATTTCACAACACTTTTCACAACACATTAAGTGGGAAGGGGGGATTTTGGTGCAATAATTTGAATTGTGCAGTACTAGCAATAGTAAATAAGAGTATTGTAGCAGCAGTTGTGATGTGTGTAGCATCAATGTTTGTATGTCTGTGTGCGTGTATGTGTGCGTGTGCATGTGCATGTGTGCTTAGGTTTTTGTGGTATTACTATTTCACATTTTGAAATGGTAATGAATTAACATGATCACAGATTAAACTAGTTTTTATTCGTTCACCAGAGCAGGTGCATGCATTGCCAATGATCTTCGCCTATTTATTCAGATGAGCAGAAATCCAAAGTGCAATGGATATATAGTCTATTCATCCATTCACTGTTATTTGTAGCCTACGCTAATGGAGGGAGGGGTGTAAACATAAAAAGAGGTGTTCTGTGTATTTCACTATTTAGGCTACTATTATTAGGGACTGACGATATGGACGCAACTGTTTTATTCATTTTATACCATGGTAGACGGATTTCCATAAGCACAATATGCATAGATTACATTGTTGTTCTCCTTCCCTTTACCAGACGGTAGGCTATTGATCAACCCCTTACGTCAGTATTGATAACTTTGACAAACCAAAATCAAATGCAATTTGTCCAGTTAACCGGGACTGCACAAACGCGTTGATACTATTTTTCTTTTCAAAAACACTCGCGGTCCACCAGGACATCACTTATTTTTTTAACAAACATATTTGCGTTAGTTCAGTGGACTTTCATGTGTTCGTTGCATTTTTTTAAAAAGTAGAACGAGTAATCGTTAACGTTGTTTAACAAGGGAAATCCAGCCCACATATTTATTGCAGCCGCCGAAAAAAATATCTTCAATATCCCCCAAGATGGCCGCCGATGTGGGATCGATGTTTCAATATTGGAAGAAATTTGATCTACGGCGGCTTCAGGTTAGTGTTATCCTTTACCTTTTTGGTTGCATGTGTTCATAGAACATTGTGTACTTTAAAATGGTGGGAAATATGTTACTGTGGACGAATGGAGAAAGAAATCGGCGGTGTTGCATTGATAGTTATTAGAAATTGATCCTTTTCTGCCTTTGTTCAGTTCAATCATTGATCAGCGATGGAACGACCATAGAGTAGCACAGGCGCTCTGTAGCCTCCGCTCTGCGTTCACCGCTGGGATCAGCACCACGGACACAGACCTTATTTTTATACGATTCGGTCTTTATAATGCCCATCGGTGGTGTAGACAGAGAACGGATTGAAACTTTTTATGCCCCCATGAATCTTGCTCCAAGGACGTAACTTTTCACCAGCTTAATGTTTTATTCCATTTGTGTCATGATGGTGCGTGGTTTTACGATCTCTTTAGCGACATTTGGTTCTATTTTATTTTCTGTGTTTGATAAAAATATGATATTTCGTTTTTGCTTGTAAATCAACTTTGTTTGCCACAATTAGATTGATAAGTTTTTTTCTTCTTCTGTTCATCTGCTAAATAATCATCACTTATTCAAGCCATAGGCTGTAGGCTACGGTTGGATAGCCTACTTGATTGACTGTTTGTTATTTCTCTTTTAGACAATAGCCCAGTCAGAAAAACTTGACGCGTATTTATTATAGGCTTAGTCTACCAATGACGGTATCATGTAATCTATTTAGGCTATTGGTCATTCCGGTGTTGCGCGTTAAAACATATGTGTAAAATCATGATAGTGTGTTTGGCTATAGGCAATGATGTAGGCTTAATGCAACGCGTGTTCAGTGAATAGTCAGACATCTGAATGAGGATTTCACAAAACAGACAGCTTATATTGACTTGGTTATCACAAAGTTGTCAATGATCCGGTTTTACAAACCCGTCTAGTAAATTGACAAATAGTTTTACAATCTATTAGGCTACTGACATACGACTATAGCGTTTTTAATGAACCTTTTCAATGGCATTTCTGTAAGACTTGACATCACTAAAAAGCCAGTGTTGACGATGTAATTCGCTTATCTGTGCGTCTCGGTACAGATGTTTTCAGCCCCTTTCGCTCATCTCGAGCCGCATTGTGAGCACAAGGCTATTCGGGCAAGGACTGTTGTAATTGTATTCCTCGCTAATGTTTGTAAATCAGACTCGGCCAGCGCAAAAGCACTGTCTCTACTGTATGATTGATGTTCTGTAATATGAGAAATGACTGGAGCATGGCAAGCCAGGTACCGCGGAAAAGCCTGCTGAAAAGAAATCTGATCTGTTCTGGGTTGTCTTGTGTGGCCGGTTGCTATTGTGCCCACCAATCGCTGGACTACTCATTTAATCAGTGATGCAAAGGGCGAGTTTAGCTATTACGTAACTATAGACTACGTCGAGATTCATTCACATCTTTCCTCTTACAAAATAGCATGTTTTTACATAATTCGTTTGCTGCAATCCTGGCATTAGTGGCCAATGCTTAGAATCAAATAGCCAACTTCTCATTTTTTCAGATTTGAGTCGAATAAATCAATTTGCACATGACTTTCTTTCTACCTGAATGAGGCCTGACACCTCAAAATAAAGTGTTTCCAACCAAAATATCAAAATATATACCAAGTCTATGATTTAACGTAGCGGGAGGCCACTGATATTCTGTTTGACAAAGTCATTCATGTTCATAATGTAACGTTTAAAATGATAACATGACTAAATTACTGTTAACTGAATAATGCAATATTACTCAAAAGAAACATCTTGAAAAATCCCAATATTGATGTCAGTCATATGTTGGAGTTTATATAGTAGGCTAAAGTGAACATTATAGAATCTATAGAAATTACTATAAAGCTTTTATCTACATGGCCTTCAGGGCCTACAGCCTGAATTAAAAATTGATTAAGTCGGGGGGTTTTCTACACTGTCTAAACATGTTTTTAGAAATGTTTGCCAATTAATTGAAAATGAAATACAGAAATATCAAATTTACATAAGTATTCACACCCCTGAGTCAATACATGTTACAATCACCTTTAGCACTGATTACAGCTGTCAGTCTTTCTGGGTAAGTCTCTAAGCCTGGATTGTGCAATATTTGCACATTATTCTTTTCAACATTCTTCAAGCTCTGTCAAATTGGTTGTTGATCATTGCTGGACAACCATTTTCAAGTGTTGTCATAGATTTTCAAGCAGATTTATGTCAAAACTGTAACTCAGGAACATTAACTGTCTTCATAGTAAGCAACAGTGTAGATTTGGCCTTGTGTTTTGGGTTATTGTCCTGCTGAAAGTGAATTAATCTCTCAGTGTGGAAACCAGGTTTTCCTCTAGGATTTTGCCTGTGCTTAGCTCCATTCCGTTTATTTTTTGTCCTTAACGATTACAAGAATACCCATAACATGACGCAGCCAGATATTATGCTTGAAAATATGGCGAGTGGCACTCAGTAGTGTGCTGTATTGGATATTCCCCAAACATCACACATTGTATTCAGACATATTCATAATTGCTTTGTAACATTTGTTTCAGTATTACTTTAGTGCCTTGTTGCAAACAGGATGCATGCTTAGGAATATTTTTATTCTGTACAGGCTTCGTTTTTTTCACTCTATCAATTAGGTTAGTATTGTGGAGTAACAACAATGTTGTTGATCCATTCTCAGTTTTCTGAACACCATTGGCCTCATAGTGAAATCCCTTCCCCTCTGGCAACAGAGTTAGGAAGGACACCTGTATCTTTGTAGTGACTGGGTGTATTGATATACCATCCAAAGTGTACTTAATAACTTCACCATGCTCAAAGGGATATTCAGTGTCTGTTTTATTTTTAAATCTACCAATCGGTGCCCTTTCTTGTGAGGCATTGGAAAACCTCCCTGGTCTTTGTGGTTATATCTGTGTTTGAAATTCACTGCTCGACTGAGGGACCTTTTACAGATAATTGTATGTCTGGGGTACAGAGATATGAGGTAGTCATTCAAAAACCATGTTAAACTCTATTATTGCATGAGTGCATGTAACTTATTATGTGGCTTGTTAAGCAAATGTTTACTCCTGAACTTATTTAGGCTTTCCATAAGAAAGGGGTTGAATACTTATTGACTCAAGACATTTCAGATTTTCATTTTTAATTAATTTGTGTGTGAACTTGATTTCTGTGGTAGAATAGTCAGAGATGGATGATTCACCCCGAACCTAACAAAAAGAGAACAGGTAAAGTGAGCATTGAGGTGGAGTGACCTTGGTTCCCGCTGGCCGCAGGTCACACGGCCATTGCCGGTGTAATCATTCACCCCAACCAGATGGCATTTCCGTGGGCGACCATGGAAAGGACGGGTCAGGAGATGTCCTGCCAGGTCCTGCCAGGCCCAAGCCAAGTCTTAGCCAATAGCGAGAACGCCCAGGAATCAGGATATCATTCAGCCAGTAGGGAGCATTCTCAGACCCAGGTGACAAGAAGGTGAGGTCAGACTACAAGAGGACACAGTTTACAAAGTTGTTACATTGTAATAACATTGTATGTTGTTTTCACAATATAAAGCACGCTTTAGCTATCCAAAATATAATAGAGGAAACATCATGTGTTTAGAAGATTATTTTGTAAGGTAATCAACCTTCATCAGGTACATTTTGAAGTGTAATGCAATGTGTTTTATCAGAGTTCCAGGTAACCTTGTCCAAATGTAGACACCAACTATAGCTTCAAATCATTACTGTGCTCCCTGTTTATATAAAATACATTTGAGAATCCCTCTGTTGTCTTATAGTGATGGAATGCTGTGTTCATTATATATGGTTTTAAAGCAATGCACTTATTTGATGATATTTTCCAGACCCACGTATCTCCATACTCTTCTCTCCATCATTCTCTGAGGCAGTGAGTTTAGATCAGGAACGAAAGGCTTTGATTGTATACATTTAGCATGACTCAGGCGCTCCCGTGTCAGCTCTAATGCACAGACAGAGACAACAGTATTGCCAAACAGGGAAATTGCTTTGCAGCCTGTGAGCCTGGCTGCCGCTGCTACCAGCCTGCTCTCTCTGTGTGCCGTTTGCCGGCTGCTCCCGCCCCCCTAAACCCAACCCTGCAATCTCAAATTGGCTGTGAAAACAGGTCTCTCATTCCCTTTCATTCATGCTTTAATAGATTTGTTTCTCGTTATTGTTTTTGTCACATAAGGCGTTACCATCATTTCATAATTTACCGGAAATGCCAGGTCTAGGGCACTATAGGGTTGAGGGGAGGGTTAGGGTTTGTGTCCTGAGAAAGCTTTGTCCAATATGATTGAGTGATCTATAAAGGAGGAGAGGGGGAAATAGCTCTAGAGGCAGCCTTTGATAGCCTCAACCACAAACAGCATGGACAACCCAAGGAGGCAGCATGGGTGGAGACAGAGCCCCAGGGTATGAAATAGGAAAATGCACACACAGACCGACACACTCATGCACACACATACACGCTTGTGTGTAGGCATGTGGACACGTACCTCCTCCATAGGGTACATATTAATCACATAAGGACAGCCATACTCATACATGCACATGTAATGCAAATGTGTAGATTGTCTTTATTGACTCACTCCCACATACAAACATATGCAGAGTCAGAGATGGATACTAAGCTGACCTCAAATTGATACTCGAGTAAAGAGAAGATATGTCCATCCTTTTAGACCTGCAATCTCCTCTTTGACAGACCTTTCCAAAAAAGCCCCAGTGGATTAAGCATGGTTTTTAGAAGCAGTGGGACATAAGCTGCAGCCTCATCACCACAGGTCTGTGTTGCATCCATGCCCTGCTAGATAAACATTCTTCAAACATGCTTTCACACCTCCTCATTGGGAGATAATGGACGGGTTACGTCTGCCATGGTCTCATTTACCATAAGCCCTTCTTATTCTTTGACAGTGAGAAGGACAGGAAATAAGAAAGGAGAGAGCTTTTACAGAACTAGCTGGGGTAAATTGAGTTGTGAAATCCAGGAGCCATAACCCGGGTATATAAAATGAAGGCAACATTAGAGAGAGAAGTGAAACAGACTTCAGCATTAAGCTATTTAACCTCTGTGTAGCATTAGTGGTAGAGACTTCAAAGCAGATTCTTCATCGTTTGGAGCGGAATTACAAATGGGTTTAGAGACAGCTACGGTGAGCATTCACACAGAAAGAGTAGACCTGTCATTAATGTCAGCTTAATCACTTTGACCTTCCTTCAAGCAGATTTCCATACCCATCCGCAGTCGTTTTGCCTCATTCATGCCCCTGTTCCCAGGATAAGTACTGCGGTTTGATATGGGTGTGTGATGATGTCTTTTGTAATGATGATGAGTTCTTGCTTTCACAGAACTTATCATAGGCTTTCTTCTTTGAACAGTGTGAGAACATTTCTAACAAGGATATATATTGAGATATTGTTATTAAGAAACATGGATTAGTTTTTGATCATCTGTTTATGACCCTCTGTATTCTTCTCAGGTGTCTCACCCTCTGCTTTAGCATTCAGTCTTACCTAAATGTCCTATCCAAAGCCTGCACCCCAATTTTGAAGCAGTAATCCCCCCTTGGTAGTTGACAGTGCTTCATCGCAAAAGGCACAAGCTTTTTCACAGTCCTGTTTTTTTTTATTCTGCTGCCCCTAGCCTGAAGCAATTGCTTTGCAGGAGTAAATAACCAGCTTTAACAAAACTTCAGGGACACATTAGTCTGCAGGAGGAAGGATCCATGGCGGCAGGCTCCTCTTCCATAGCAGTGGGCCAGGCAGGCAGGCAGGCAGGCAGGCAGGCAGGCAGGCAGGCAGGCAGGCAGGCAGGCCAGAGGAGGTGGAAGATTCAGCGGGAGAGGTAGTGGCTCATCGGTATGGGTATAAAGCTGTGTCCTTTCACCCTACTGGCAGCCAGTTCCCTGCCCAGTGAGTCCATATTGAGTTGTGTATCTCTACAGCGGCCCCTCTTTATTTGTTTTGATTGTCTGACAGCACTGCAGACGTATTGAGCACCAGCCTTTCTTGTTCATTTTACTGAGCTTACATTGAATCCCCTCCATTCTCCTCCCTTTTCTCTATCTTTCTCGTCCCTCTTCCAGCCTTTCTCTGCTGTATTTGGCAGGGCTTCAGTGGCTGTAATTCATCCCCCTATTGTCCATTTTGTCCTTCAGGGATAAAAAGGAGACCCTTGTTTTTGTGTGAACGCTGGGCTTTGTATGTTGTATGATGTGTGGTGAGGATGCTAGCGGGCCTGTTCTGTTGTGCAGCGGAGGTGTGGATAGTGTGGATGGTGCTCCTGGGCTCCAAAGCTCTTGACATCAATGCCTCCCTGCTCTTCTCAAGGGTCTCTATGGGGATCCCTGGCGGTTTTATGTGTCATTGCTCAGAGTGTTTACTAGAAAGGGGGAATATGGTGGACTCTACGTTGCACACCTTTCTAGGGCCCATTTGTCCTCATTTTAACAGAAGAGGGAAGAGAAAATATGTCCCCTTTATTTCTGTGTTTAAAAAAAAAATCAAAACAGCATTTTTATTTCTAAGCAGATGTCCTCTGTTTTATCAAAATTATACAAAAGGTGTGTTACAACAAAAACAGATGAATCAGGCTTGTTATTTTAGCCAGTCCTGTCTTTGTGCAGCTGCTATCATGCTCCAGTTAATTATTCTCTTATTCATCTCCAACAATGGGAGCAGGATAGAATAAATCTGACAAGAGTTCAGCTTTTTTACTGTGAAAGGTGCATACTGGGACCCGAAAGCGAGCGAATGGCTTCAAGAGGAACAGTTTATCATTTTTAATGGAGAGGAACAGGAAGTTGAGACGTGAAGCGCTGCTCTGTGATTTATATGCCGCTTCACTCGGAAAAGAGAGAGCAAGTCTATCTCTCCATCCAGACCACTGTTTCCCTGCCATAGCTACTGCTCTTATCATATTCTTTGGTGATTTCTGCATCTCTCCAACGCCATAAGGAAAATGCATTTGTCTTGTCTCTGTACTTCCAGCTAAATAAAAGCTAAAAGGATAGTTTGGTATTTTGACAATGAAGCACTTTACTTCCCCAGAGTCAGATGAACTCGTGGATACCATTTTTATGTATCTGCGTCCAGTATGAAGGAAATTAGAGGTAGTTTTGCGAGTCAATGCTAACTAGCATTAGCGCAATGACTGGAAGTCTCGCTAGTTAGCGGTTAGCAACTTCCTTCAAACTAACACATTTCTTTAGGTTGTGGTAACTTTGTGGGGACATGACAAAAGATATGTTCCCAAAACAAAAAAACTGTGCAGTTGTGCTGATGATTACAATGTTTGTATTAGGTTGAATAAACAATCCCCTGATGTTGCAAGAATGTTCCCAGAACACATTTTTTTTAATGTTCTTTTAAAGTTCCTAAAACAATTCTTTAGGTTGTGTGAACATGGGAACATTGTGGGGACATTACAAGAGATAGGTTCCCAAAACACAAAATCTGATGATGACATTCTTACAATGGTTGTATCAGGCATAGGAGGTTGGCGGCACCTTAATTGGGGAGGATGGGCTCGTGGTAATGGCTGGAGCAGAAAGAGTGGAATGGTATCAAATACATAAAACACATGGTTTGATGCCATTCCATCTGCTCCGTTCCAGCCATTATTATGAGTCGTTCTCCCCTCAGCAGCCTCCACTTGTGCACAAAACATTCCCTCAATGTTCTTTGAATATTATTCCTATGTTCACAGAATTATACAATTATGTTTTGAACAGTCCATGGAGTGTTATCCCTGGAGTTGTTACACTGCGCCTGCTGGGATGAAACTAACACAAATATAAAGCTGTTTACACCTTTACTCTGACTTCCGGGTTCTGGTCTTTGTCTACAAAAATAAATATCCTTTATTATTTCTTACTCTACAAATCTTCTTTATATACTGTAAAGTCTGGATGTTTTGATTTTTACTAGTAGCCTACAGGGCTTGAAGATGGCAGATCGCAGGTTCAATCCTTCTTGATTACCATTCTTTTAAAAAGCTCCAGCTATGTCTGGTCAGCACGCTAATAAAATATAATAATGTGAGAAGATAATAATGTTACATTACACATCAATATTAGCATAACATTGCAGCAATGTGTTTAGAACGACTCCCATTATTGTTGAAGTCGGTTTTTAAAACAATTCTGGATCGTCATAACCTTAATCATTTTATAAGCGTCTTGCAGGAATGTTTCTTGTTTGTTGTTATCGGCGTTAGTTGTAATATCTTCAACATTAACTGAATATTCCGAGTACTTCTATTGCTCCAGCACTTTATTGCTGAAGTATGTTCAGGGAATGTTATTAGAACCATCATAATGTCACACTATACCTTTATGAGACCATTGTAGGAATACCCCCTGCTTGTTGTTATGTGTGTTTTGAATAACATATCCATCAACATTAGCAGAACGTTCCTGTCATGTTTCCTCAGAACCACTTCTATTGCTCCCACATTTTGTTGCGGCAGTATGAACATTACCGGCACATTATGTTATTACTTACCCTGGCAACCTAATGAGAAACTTAGGGGAATGTTCTGTGGTCTTTTTTTTACAGATGTTGTGACCAACATTTTAGTGAATGTTAGGACATTCCAAGGATATTTAATAAACTATTTTTATATTTGGTGATCAAAAACATTCTTTGAATGTTTGTGGAACGTTATCATCCAAACGTTATCATCCAAAACTAGAAGTTAATGGGAATGTTAGCTAATGTTCTGGGAATGTTCCCGGTTTGCTGGGTATGTTCTGAGGGATGAGAGAGCAATGTCCCAGACATCAGTTCTGCCCCCACATAGCCATGCTCCCCGCTCCCCATTCCTCACGCCTCCGTTTCCATGCAAACGCTTATTTTGGAATCACAACTGATGGCATCCTTCTGTTGTCACTTTCTAATTTATGTTGATGGCGAGGACGTTGGGGTATTGATTGTGTGTTGCGACTGTGTTCGCAGCTCTGTAATGTAGGCCCTGAGGCAGGCCTCTCTTTTTGCTAGTCTCAAGGTGGCTCCTGAACTCTCTAATCTTAATTAAATATGCACTTTTTCATGGCAACAGGGTCACTGTTTTTGTATTATAATGTGGTCACAGAATCCCCCTCTTCAGTTGAAAGAAAAGGACTGTTTAGGCATTTTGAATCGTAATTTTTTTTAAATAAAGGAGAAAAATAACAAAGAGCTGAATTAAATCACTCCTTTTCAATTTCCCTTGTTAGTCTCTTACTGCATTCCCCTATAGTTTTTCCCTTTTTTCCAGATTAATTTTATGATAATTTTTTCCCCTCTCACTCTCCCTCTCTCTCTTCTCGGCGGTTTTCCCCAGACAGGTTCTACAGTGTTTTAGAGGGGATGGATTTAATTGCTCTGTGGGGATTGGTTGGCTGTGCCGGGCTCGGCTGTTTAATTAGTGTACCCTGCCGGGATTGGTTTAATGCTTCATGATCTTGAAATTGTCTGATTGTTCAGCCCTCTGGGGACTCTCTCTGCCTACGTAGGCCAGCAGGTTTAGCTAAACGTTGCTCTAGGCTTCTACAGGATGGGACTGGAGGAAGAAAACCCTGAAGAGAAGAGCAGGAATAGGGAGGCAAAGATGGCGGATAAATGAAGATAGTTCAGTCAGGCTGTTTACCATTTAAAAAAATTGTCAGTTCCTGTCTACTTCAGGGGGTGGCTCTCCCATAAACACCAATGCGATAGCAGCTGGGTCTGGTGTACGTAGTTCATTGACTTCCATTGAAACAGAAAAATGTGAGAGTGGGATGTCTCGCTTCCTCTTCCGTCTCTAGGGAGGTTTAAACCTGAGGGCCAGCGCCTTTATTATGACACACCAGTGGACCTATTACTGAATAGGGCAGCATTTTAAAGTGCATCCCTTACCCTAGGTGCTCTCTCTCCTCACATCAGGAGTTGTAGCTTTAGGCAGCATGACTGTCTTTGCACAGAGGATGAGTTCATGTTGCTCTCAAATTGCATGCCTGTGGATGAATGTTAAATATAGCACATGCTCATTAGCCATAGCCATATTACACACAAAACATCTTGTGATTTACATATTTCCAACTGGTTTGCAATTCTTGTGTATAAAAGGATTATTTAGAACACATTTGACATTGGTTGTTGTATTTTGTCGACTTCTGTTTTCACAGTGTTTTGAATGTTCATAGTGCATCTCCCCCACCTTGTTTTCTCATTGTTATGACATGCCCATCAGGAGAGCCCATGTGGATCTCTAAGTTATGTGCATAGTCACCTTGAGGGACGGAGCTGTGGAAATTACATTTGTGTAAATAAGAGATGGGTCTGTGTGTCCTCTCTACCCTGCCATGGGATGCCCTTGGTTTGGTTCAATCATGGCAGAGATGTTGACCTCAACAGTAAATGTGCTTGGCATCAGATGCAGGATAAGCAGAGAGCAGTGGTGGTGAGTAGGAGTACATATGCCTATTGAAGGCTAAACTCATTCCGCCTCATCAGACCTATCGAGCACACTCTCTCTTAAAGAACCCAACCTTGAAGTTCATGAGTCTATTTTGGATGATATTATAAATATTCTTCTTTAACCCCAGCCTGGACTTGATTATCTATATGTCCTCTCAATTGACGATGGCTTGGTGCTTGGGTATACTGTTGATTACTTTTCACCAGTTTGTAAATCTGAACTTACTCCCCTCTCTGTCGGTGCTACTTTGCCTTGATGTGTTTTGCTGTTGTTGATTGGCTTGTCTCTGGACTACACAGGAGGTTGTGCTCTCCTGTGCCTGTTTTTCCTGTAGTGCTTATCCCTTAGATAGATTGGGCGGATGCACTACATACAGGTCTGGGCATCTCCAGTCCTCGGGGGCCTGATTGGTATCACACTTTCCCCCACCCCTAGCAAACACACCTGATTTAAACTAATTGCATTTTTAACTGAAGATCATGATTAGTTGATTATTTGAGTCAGGTGTGTTAGCTGGGGCTGGGGAAAAAGTGTGACACCAATCAGGCCCCCGATTGGAGTTGCCCAGGCCTGCGTGACACAACATGATCACCAAGGTGATAGAAGGACTCATGGCAATAGAGCGGTTGCCAAGAGTGTTCCCCACCCTTGTGCCTTACCCTCTCAGGGAGAGATGCCCTGATTACTGAATGACTATGTGCCTGAGGAGGCTGGTGGAAGGAGCTATAGGAGAACAGGCTCATTGTAATGGCTGGAATGGAATAAATGGAACGGTATCAAACATATGGAAACGACATGTTTGACAGCGTTCCATTTATTCCATTCCAGCCATTACAATGAGCCCGACCTCCTTTAGCTCCTCCCTCAAGTCTCCACTGTTCTCTACCATGGTGGAGGTGCCACTGTAGAGGTTTTAGTTGTCTGTGTGATGATAAGGGGGTAAGTGTGTGGAGTCACTAATCAAGGGGGCTCTGTTGGCGAGCTTAGAATTCCTCCTAGTGATTGTGAATTTGAAGAGGTTTCCCCTCATTTGATATATTCAGTTGTTTATGATATGAAGTGAACTCTCTCTCTTCACCTGAGGGATTTTCTATTTAGATAGCATGTTGTGGTAGACAGCACCATCAAAACATATAGCAAATCCCAGTACATATCACCAGCAGCCGAGATGGTCATTGTTTCATTCGGTTTATGTGGTGGTTGAAATATGGATGCACCCAGTGTAACCATGTTTGGATCCATTGCGAAAGTCAATAACACCAGCTTATTACAAATGCCCCCAAAGAGTTAATGTTCTGGCACCAGTTTTCCTTTAGAGATAAAAATATTAGTGGACCCCGGCCACACCCCCATAGCCTTTTGGGAAGGGTGTGAGCCTAGCGTCCGTCTAGACGTGCGACATCATTAACCCGCTGTGACCTCAGCCACTGATGAATTCTCTCTTACATCCCCTGCAGCCCTACGCTACGGCCCCTCCTCCCTCCACGGGTGACTCCGCTGGGACCCAGGGCTCCTCTGGACAGGCCATTAGAGCCACTACCCCTTTCTGCCACGCATAAATAGACGAGGTGGCCGTAGCCTCTGCTAGACTACTGAATAATTCAGTGCGTCTGGTCCGTGTCTGGTCCCGGAGCGCTAGGGGACGGGTGCTGCTGGGGTGCAGGGTGCTGTGTGGAGGTGCAGGGGTTAATAACAGGTCTGTGTCAGCTGCTGCCCCACCACCACCTCCACTCCACCCTATCCCACATATGAAAGAATCCTGTTCAGTTGATTAGAATTTTCTAAATGGATCAATTTTTAATCAGCGGAGCATCTGACTACGGTCAATGTCATTGTCGCTGGGAAGACGATTGCCAGACAGCTGTCTTTATTTACAGGAATGTTTTTTTTTTCTGTATGCAGATCCAGAGACAGGAAACGTCTAAGTCAGGCTACATGGGTCCGTCTTGCCTGGGCTTTGGCCTTTTGATACTTATCTGTAAGAGCAAAATGGTTATATTCAGGTCCCAGCAAATCCTCCTCTCTCCAGTCTTTCCATATTGTGGGTGTCTACTTCTGTAGGAACACAGTAGTGGACAGTTATTGTTATGTCTGTGTTAGTCCAATAGAGAGGGCCTTATAGCTGCCTTGGCTTCAATCTCCCATTTGCATGCGCATAAACATTGAGTAGTAGTGAGGAGCCAGTGAACTAGCTGTAATACTGCCATCAAATTTTCATAGGGCCATGGGGAGACGCTAACATGTTAAATAATGAGAGGCCTATAAACCCTACGTTCAGTGCCCACTCCACAACAGCTGTCAGGATCTAGTTATGACTCAATATCTGCACAGAAATATGAGTTGTTTTTCATTTCCTTTGATCTGTTATTATCACTCCTCTTTTCTCAACTGCTCTCATATTGTCTGCGTGTCTCTGCGTGTCTCTGTGTGTCTCTGTGTGTCTCTGTGTGTGTCTAAGGATGATTCAGCATTTTGATCAGGTGTACAAAATATTCTTTGTATGTCCTTTATTATTATCCACCATTTGCTACTCATAGTAGATTTCTGTGCTAAAGAACACACATTGTATTTAAATATGGTTTTGTGCAAAATTACACAAAAGGGCGGCAGGTAGCCTAGCGGTTAAGAGCGTTGGGCCAGTAACCGAAAAGTTGCTGGTTCAAATCCCCGTGCCGACTAGGTGAAAAATTAAGCCTTGAGCAAGGCACTTAACACTAATTGCACCTGCAAGTTGCTCTGGAAAATAATATCTGCTAAATTACTCAAATGTAGTTGGTGTCACTTTAAAAATGCCTTTCTTACTGATTTGGGTAGATGTTTTTGAGTCTTTGTGCCATGATGCCAAAAGGGTTAATTTCCTCCATTTGCTCCCTGATTATACAACAGCGGAATCTGGGCTAGCTTTTGAATTCCAAGCTGATTGCATGCCTGTAGCAAACACACTTTCTGAGTTTTTCTTTTAAAGCCTCCTTTAAAACCTCCTAACGTTGTACTTTTTTGCCAATATTGAGACACCATTTACTGAAATAGACAAATGCACAATATGTGTTTTTGATGTAGGGTTTGAGTTGAGAAATGTAAATTGTGAAACTGAAACAGACATTTAAAAATGTAACCTTAGGAAAGGTATGTGACATACAGTCTGTTCACTGTGCATGGTATTTTGAATGCATCTCTCAAGCCTATCTAATATGCTGACTATCAATTAGATTGTCAAGCACACTGCCCGACTGGGCAAAAACTGGTTGAATCAATGTCATTTCAATCAAAAAAGTCTGACTTTGAATCAGTGTGGAAAACTGCTTGCATTTGCAAAAAGTCATCAACCTAAGGGAATTTCGTCATTTTTTTCACCCAACTTTTAACCTAAATCCAATGACATGGTGACATTGTTTGTTGATTTCACTTTGAATTCACGTTAGTTTACAATTCAACCAAATGTAAATCAAACTAAACGTTGAACTAATGTCTGTGCCCAGTGGGCTGTCTCTTCCCACTACGTCACTGTTCATGTTTAGTTCCTCTCTTGTGCACCAGCAGTGTCTCCATTGTCTGTTGGTCTGCTTAATATGCAAAGGCAGTCATTCAGGGAGTCATTTTGGACAAGTGTAAACGAACTAGCCACAATGATTAGCTTGGGCTTGGTTAGCAAGTGTCCATCAGTGCATCTAAGTTCATTTTGAGCCCATCAACCCTCACTGCACCGGCCCTGAGACTGAAATGACAGAGCATTCTTCAGACACACATTTTTTTTCAAATTCCTAAACATTACCATGAGTGTAAATATAAAAGTGAATGTACTCCAAAGCGATATTTCCATGCTTATTTCATGCATGGATTAATAGTCCATTGAATGGCATCAGTATTTTTAATTAATACAAATACAGTATGGATATGCCTGCTTTTTATGGTGGGATTGATTCATTGATTACATATAATTTTACCGGTAAGAAGCATTTACACAAAGATACAAACACAGTACATTGTCATAACAACAGCATGTGAAAGCATTAGACAGTAGAGGGTCAGGTGGTTTGTGGCTATCTTGCCAATGGTGGTGTTTTTTTCATAATATTGAAAAGAGAGGAGCCGGTGCTTGACTTTACGACAAGTACATTTGTCTGAATTTACACAGCCAGTAAACAGTCCGTTTTGTTAGTTTGTATTCGAATGCAAGCAAAGCGTGCTTCAGGGTGGCAGCATCAAAGTCCCCAGGGAAATATCAACCGTATTTATTGGAACCTTTTTTTAGCTTCAGTTCAATAGCAGTAGTCTGAGGGAGTATCTGGAGGAGGTGGAGCCTGGCTTGGTATCAGCCTCAATGACAAGCTCTTATTTACCGTCCAGATCTATGACTCATTTTATGTACCTAATCGTAAAGCACTGAAATTTATCAGAGGGAATGGGCCAGTGGGGAATACCCCAGGAGACACACTGATTGACCCTCCCTTTGGAAAAGGTAGATACTTAAAATAAGAAATAAGAAGAACACAACAAAGTAAGAAGCTGAATACAGGGTCAGTTTCAATACCATATTTACAGTGTGCAGGCGTACTGGAGGGATAGAGGTAGATATGTATAGGGGTAAGGTGACTAGGCATCATCAGCTTATATGATAAACAGAGTAGCAGCAGCGTAGATGATTGTGCGTGTGTGTAAAGTCAGTATAAATGTGTGTGCATGTTATGTGTGTGTTGGAGTGTCAGTGAGTGTGTAGAGTCCTGTGAGTGTGCATATAGACAGTGCAAAAATAAAACTCAATACAAGGGTTAAGTCAAATAGTCCGTGTAGCCATTCTGTTAGCTATTTAGCAGTCTTATAGCTTGGAGATGGAAGCTGTTCAGGAGCTTGTTGGTGTCCGGTACAGCTTGCCATGCGGAAGCAGAGAGAACAGTCTATGGCTTGAGTCTTTAAAATGTTTCCAGCCCTTCCCTTCAAACCGCCTGGTATAGAGGTCCTGGATGGCAGGGAACTTGACCCCAGTGATGTACTGGGCCATCCGCACCACCCTCTGTAGCGCCAGGCGATTGAGGACAGTGCTGTTGCCATACCAAGCAGTGATGCAGCCAGTCAAGATGTTCTCAATGGTGCAGCTGTAGAACTTTTGGAGGATTTGAGTGCCCATGCCAAACCTTTTCACCTTCCTGAGGGGGAAGATGTGCTGTGCGCGGGTGAGTGGACCATTTTAAGTCCTTAGTGATTTGGACACAGAGGAACTTGAGGGCCTACCACCATTGTGTCGTCAGAAAACTTGATGATGTTGGAGTCATGCGTAGCCACGCAGTCGTGGGTGAACATTGAGTACAGGAGGGGACTAAGTAAACACCCCTGTGGTGCCCCTGTGTTGATGGTCAATGGCGGAGGGGTTGGCCCGTCAGGAAGTCCAGGATCCAGTTGCAGAGGGTGTTGTTAAGTCCCAGGGTCCTAAGCTTGGTAATGAGCTTGGAGGGGACAATGGTGTGGAACGATGAACTCTAGTCTATGAACAGTATTCTCACCAGTGGCGGTCAGTGCCGTTTAAAATGAGGGAGGACAATTTTTGTTTTTCAAGAGCATGGCCTTATTTCTATTACAGCATATTGGATGACTCTCATTCATATTCCATTCACCCAGCTCAATGTAACAGTGATAGGTTTAGGCTACTACATGATACTCAAATGTTCCCTATACCCATCATGATGTTGCTACCTATGAATGAAAGTTTACAACTTAGGTGCACACAGGTTGAGAGACAAATTTGAGGTGACAGACAGTGACACATGGACAGACAGTGACATTCAATACCGCCTGCATCTAGTTGATATAGGGTGTAGTCATTAGTCCAACAGTTGCAAATTAGAGTTTCTATTGAACAAATTCAGGTATGTTTATCCCCGTTTTCTTCCGTTTGCTTCCGTTTAAGAAACTTTTTTAATAGAATCGGCAGAATGAATACACCCCTGATCACACGTAAACACAGTTCACTTTCATAGCAGCCACGTTGTATTCCTTCTAGCGTCTATGCGCTCTCTCCTCTCACCTCTTCCCTTCGCTTGTGGACTTCAATACACAACACATCAGCTGTATGTGACCAGGTGTTAAACCTTACCAAACCAAACCGCTACACACAGCCTTCATCGTTGTCACTATATTAGCTAAAGTAACGTCATAGTCAGGATAGATAATAGAACTAACGTGTTAGTAAACCCGCTACAATCATGTAGTAAGGTGAGTGTACAGTCAATAAACAGTTAAACAGGCGGGCCCCGGTGGCAATAAATTAGTAATACCAGCTAGCTAACATAGCATCCCTCTGTTTGAGTAGGGTGTTTCAGGAGGCTAAACTAGCTTGCTGCATTTGCTAAGTAAGTGAAAGTGAAAAAAAAATATGAAAAAAATCTCTTTCTCTCTTGCTTCTCCTTCATTTTGGAAGAAATGAATTTGTTCAAAACTGTTCAACTATTATCTTGCTCTCTTTGAGTCAACTACTCACCACATTTTATACACTGCAGTGCTAGCTAGCTGTAGCTTATGCTTTCAGTACTTGATCAATTATCTGATCCTTTGATTGAGTGGACAACATGTCAGTTTATGCTGCAAGAGCTCTGATAGGCTGGAGGATGTCCTTCGGAAGTGGTCATAATTACTGTGTAAGTCTATGGAATGGGGTGAGAAACATGAGTCTCCTAGGTTTTGTATTGAAGTCAATGTACCCAGAGGAGGATCGAAGCTAGCTGTCCTCCGGCTACACCATGGTGCTACCCTAAATAGTGCTGTGGAGGCTACCATAGACCTTCTTTGCAAAATAGTGTTTTCATCAGTTATTTGGTGACATGAATATATTTAGTATACTTTTATCTAAAAAGGATAACTTTTTAAATGTATTACCATTTTTATGAAATTCACTGAAGAGGATGGTCCTCCCCTTCCTCCTGAGGAGCCTCCACTGATTCTCACATAGGTATTCCTCTTATCTAGGTGGGTGAGGGCAGTGTGGAGTGCATTTGAGATTGCGTCATCTATGGATCTGTTGGGGCGCTATGCAAATTGAAGTGGGTCTAGTTGTCTGGGATGATGGTGTTGCTGTGTGCCATAACCAGCCTTTCAAAGCACATCATGATTACATATGTGATTAATGGATTAGCGTGAAAACAATCCACCAGGGGTTGACTCTCAGTATGATAGTACAACTTCAGTACGTCCTGTAGTCGTGGGAGATTATTGAAAACTGAGGTTTTGTAATACCGCCTTTGAAATGTTCACGCAGACTCCGAGCCTATTTCAATGAGTGCCGAAAAAAATAAAATTAAAATGTAATTGTTGTGCATGCTGTTTAATCCAATAACCATCTGATGTAACAGACTGCTATATTATCTCTCTGCATACTTAATCGGAGCGGACTTAGCCCTGTCACTTTTTATTAACCTCTGTTGAAACGGGAGAAGGGTTTCACTAATCTGCCATTGTTGGGTTTTGCAGTCTGTAGTGCAAAACAGACTTGGCAGTCAGCGCGAAAATAAAGGCTTTTTAATGATGACGGGCCCCACTGCTATTTGAGCTTATTAAATCGAATAATGTAGTGCTCTTTGAATTAGATAGGGGGGGGATAGTGGTGGTCTGGCAGGGTTTATTTTGGGGGTTAACTGAATTGCGTGTTTCATTTCCTGTATTCCTTTCTCTCCCTCTCCCACTGGAGGTTGGCAAACAATTTAATCCCCAATGGCCTCTAAATCCGAAGTGTGTGTGTGTGTGTGTGTCTGTTAGCAAAAATGTCTTGTCTGGTAGAGACAGTACCCCCAAATATATGTTGGAGATAATTGTATTTTGTCTATTTTGGTTGTCTAAGTGTTGTATTAGGAATAAAATATGAGCTTCATCAGGAAGTATTTTACTAGGGAAATTCAGTCTCCTGTGACAAGTTGATCTCCTACAGTACAGTACAGCAAGGCATCCTCTGCAGCGTCATCACAGCACTTAACTTCTGTGTCCCCGCTGAATGCTATCCTGTAACTTAAACAGATAGCTGATGGCCGGCTTGCACACCCTCCTCCACAGCATCTAACATGGATGAAGTTTCAGCTCAAGAGATAAAGTAGCAGTTATTTCTCATGTGCTTTGCTCATTTAGTCAGTTTGACTGTTCCACTTATTCACTGTTTTCTGACTTGCTGAGCTTGAGGGGATCTGAGTGCCATTTCGCAGCCAGATCTGAGTTGTGTTGATTGAATTAGACAAAGTCGGAAGATAATTAAGAACCGCAAGGCGCTGCAAAACTGTCTGCTCCCAAACTGGTGAAAATGAGACGTTGCCACATCAATGAGCGAGCCGCTCTGCTGGATGTCAGCACTGGGTTATATCAGTTGACACCCTACCTCCTAGAGCTGGAGCCATTTCTCCCCTCCCTTTCATGTTTATCCAAATAGAATTAATCACAAACCCCAAAAACCCTGCTCCTGACAGTGCAAGACATTTGCAAAGCTTTGTTCCCTTCTTTCACCTAAGCATTTCATGACATTAAGCTGCCAACAGTAGTTTAGCATAAACACCAAAGAGGTGTATGTGTGACAGTGTAATGTGCATGTTAAGTTTCGTTCCCTGCATTGCCATATAACTGCATTCGAAATATGACTAATTATAATGCACTAATGCTACAATTTAGGTATAGGTTATTTGTGTAAAGTATTCATGAATAAATAATTCATACATTTTATTGAACACTGACTGACACCTGATCACATTTCCTGGTTTTCACATAGGTTTACTTCATGTATTCTATTTGCTTCGGTGGGCACTGGTTATCTTTTCTGTCCTTGATAACAGATCATTGATAGTGACAGGCATGGATTTGGTGCTTTCTGACCTTGATGTTCTTGGGCTGCATGTAGTCTCCTGTTCTTTAATGTTCACCCTGCCCTGTTATTCTCCTGACTTTGCAGTTCATATTTGATATATACAATATTTATAAGACTCCAAAACTTCACAAACTCACAGTAAATACAGACTTGAAGATAAATCATCGGAACATCATGATTCTCTGAACCAGATCCTTTATATTACAACCATAATCCATTCTTCAACACAGAGCAGTCCCATGCAATTCAGTCCCTTCCCAATGCCCCTGAGTTTCCTGTATCAATAAGCCAAAAGGTGACGCATAATGAACAGCTGCTACTTGACTGAAAAACAAATACTTTCCGGTGTTTAATGTAGAACACAGGAGCTGCTCAATTATATGTTTGAGTCATTTATGTACAGGAAAGGGAGTAGGGCAGTTGTCTGAGGCTTGGTCTTTATGTCTGATGATAGTCTATTGGCAGCTCTTCTACACTCTCACTCACCCTCTGTCTATTTCATGCACTTGGTTTATGGATGTTGGCTGGGACGGCCGCTCCCTCTCCTATGTTCGTTTTGGGGTGGGGAGCTGTGAGTAATGGCCATTGAAGATTTGCTGCTTATATATTTGCAATGGAACAGGGGATGTTAACTTACAGTATCACAAGGGGTGAAAAAGGGTGCAGTGTTTTTGTTTGTGAAAAGGGATTTGCCTGCGCAGATCCCTTTGGTGGGCTAGGAGGAAGGCGGGAATGCAGTGAAACACGGGTGCAAAAGGCAAATTTTTAAAGCCACTCACTGGTGCCCATCTCTCACCATGAAGTGGCAAGCGTGGTGAGTGGCTTGTACGTTGTCATGGATACTAAAGCATGGGACCCCAGAGATGGGGAGCAGGGCAATGCCGCCATGCGTATAGGATTCCTGTCAGGTCTACCCTAATAGATGGCATTGATGGACCATTTGTCATACTCTAATTGTTCCAGCAAACACGAAATACCCACTAGTAAAAACAGTGGTAGGTCGCTGGGCTTTTAAAGCGGGGAAATGGGAAGGGGATGCGTTGATACACTGTCTAGCACTCTCACTTAAAGAGACAATGCCTCTGTTCCGTTGTTCAGGCCAGCTGGACTGATTAGACCAGGAAGAGTGGTGGTGGTGGTGAGGTGAAAGCAGGCAGAGGAAAATAAAGAAAGCTAATCATAAAGCAAACGGCAGTCACTTCTCTGTATCGATGTGGCTAGATGGGGGTGAAGCAGGCTGAGAAGTGTTGACAGCCTGGGGAACAACAGTGGTGGGGTTGGGAGTGATTCGTTCTCTCTCCCCTCTTTATTCTACCAGTGAAATGCTGTGGGATAATGCTTGTCCAAGATAATAAATAAAGCAGGGCAGAAGCATAGATTCATGGCTGGGAATAGCACTTCTCTCTTTGACACCCGGAGACGGCTAGACTCCTGAGTTGAGTACAAATTGCACTGGGTACAAAGGTATTACTTGTTCGGCCCTGTATTGGCATGGCTCCTGTGTTTCTGGTAATGCTGTTGAGATTAATCTGGTAGTATATCCCTGATGGATGGCTTTCCTCCTAGGCTTCCCTGGTAAGCAGGAGGATCTCTGGATCAGATATGCAGACTGCAGACCTCTGGGATCACCCAGGTATTTAAGGGTTCAAGTTGAATTAGCATGTTGAACCCCCTTCCCATCTTACATCCATAGGTCCTAATTCTGTGAAACCTGGACAGATCCTCCTGGAGATAAAGATTAAACGTGATGGCGTAGTGCCATGACTCCAGATGGAGAGAATAGTTTAGGACCTGACAACAATACGTCACTTTAATCATTCATGGAGCCCTGTCAGGAGCATAATAATTATGAATTTGGAACATATTGTTAGCAATTCCAAAAACCCAAATTTGGTACTTTTTAATAAAATTCAAGGTGATTTTCCCTGAAAGTCTGTGTGTTAAGTTTTCCCCCTGACCTTGTACCCCAATTATTGTCATAGTTATGCAGCAAGTGCTAACGTTACGAGGTGATGAGTCTGTCAGTGGGGCCAGGAGGCCTGGATCCCAGAGACCTGTGGTGAGATGAGTGTTCGTAGGGTCACAGCGTGACGGCCCAGCACTTTAGCGTGACCTGGCTGCTCACCTCCAGCCTGATGGACAGATTAAAGGACCATTAAGTATAATTACAATTTCAGTTGGAGAAGCGAACTCAGAAATGGTTTCAAATTGATGCCCTACCCCATCTGCCTTTTTAAATTCTGCATTTCATTAGATTCATCTACTTTTACTATCAACAAGTTTGGACTTTTGACAGGTGTGGTGGTGTGGGAATGGAAACTTCACAGTGCTGGCGACTCGAAGTGTAAGGGGTGCGAAATATTTTATTTTGCTGTTGCTTCAGGTATTTTGAAATACATTTTTCTGTTTTCCCACTGAATCCAATTGTGACATGTCCAGTCAAATTGTATTTGATGGCTGCAGAGGAGACAGTGACAGGTAGTTCCAATGTGATCCTATGTGCTGCTGTGTGTGTGGCCTGACTTGCTGTCTGTCCGTCCGTCTGTTTGTCTGATTATGTCAAATGTGGTGATGTTGGCGCAACATTGGCTGGGTGTTGCCGGGGTTTGCCAGCTTTGTATGTGGAGCACAGGATGGTAATGTACTCATCTCTGTATCCATAAGAAAACCCACACTACCGCCCAAGAGAAATTGGTTGATGTCATCATCTCAGGTGGAGGCCCAGGCGGCAGACAAAGTTTTCCCAGTTTTACATCAACAGTAATGTTTATTTTAAAAAAAATCTTTACGGTAACCTTCCCCTCTCCTTCTCATTTGGGGCGATTATTACACCCATAGTGAGAACAAACAGTTTCTCTACTTAATAATTCTCATCACTTTCATCTGATATTCAGTTACCACGGGCAATTTAGTAGTTGAATAATTTTGTGAAAAATTCATTTATTATCGCAGTACGTTATGAATCTGGAGAGACATAGAGTGGAGTGGTGGAGGATTTTAAATGGTGTCTGTGGAGCGAGGGATCCAGGGGAAGGTAATGTGTTCTAATGTTCTCAGCCATATGCATTGTTTTCAGGGCTCATCGGTTTTACATCGATTCCCACTGAAGTGTTTAATTGCATCATGAATATGATCTAATTCTGTCCTTTTCTTGGAAACTGGAGCACTCTCCGCCAATGATGTACGGCCTTGACAGCGCCACATCAGGATGTATCTTATATGGAATGTAAATTATAGTGTTAAATTAGCCCGGAAAGATAACTAGCTGGCACGGGGAATGGACTCAACAGTTTAATTTAGTGTCAAAAGGCCGTGAAGGGATAAATCATCTCTTTCTCTCCCCATCACAGGGTGGAATTATTTCCCTTCCCTTTTACTGTATGTATTGTATTTCAGTGCTGCTGCAGGAGTTCTTGTGAAGTTCAAACGTTATGTTCTTTTGCATGGCATCAACTGACTGGTGCCTGTTGGTCGTAGTCAGAACACCTGCTATGTGGTCTCAGACCTCTTATTCCACATTCCCTCTGTTCCCTGGGGGTCTGCATTGCCATATACATGTCATGCAATTTTACACCAGTAATCCTGCGGTACTGTAGGGTCTGGTCGAAAATGGACCCGTCCTGGCTACTTGCATTTCCCCTTTTCATTCTTCCTCTTTCTATTCCTTCTCCACTTCTTCCCTGAATGTCCTATTCTGAGTAAGAGTGATTCCTCATGAAACCAGGACAAAAACTAAACAAAACATTGAATAATAATTTAGAAATAGTTGCCATATTAATAACCCCTTTAAGACTTTGTAAGTGCTACAGAGCAAACATTGATGCCATATGAAGCTTTACCGCTTGCTCTGTAATATGAGGAGTATTTTCATTTCAATTAAAAAAGATTGACATAAAATTATGAATATTTAAAAATAGAAACATGAATACTGAAAAAAACACCAATATCCCACTTTGGAACGTTGATATGTCCGTAGAGTATGTTATGTTCAACAACATATAGAAAAATTAGCAAAATCAATAATGGTGTTTTTTTCAAGATTGATGTTTGTCTTTCAGTAATCATAAATGTATTTGAATAAAAGCTGTGGATTTAAAATACTCCTCATATTACAGAGCAAGCTGTAAAGCTTCATATGGCAGCAATTTTTGCTTTGTAGCAAAAATTGTAGGAAAAGACATTTCTCACCACCTACTATTGGGAATAGACATTCCTCACCACCTACTATTGGGAATAGACATTCCTCACCACCTACTATTGGGAATAGACATTCCTCACCACCTACTATTGGGAATAGACATTCCTCACCACCTACTATTGGGAATAGACATTCCTCACCACCTACTATTGGGAATAGACATTCCTCACCACCTACTATTGGGAATAGACATTCCTCTCCACCTACTATTGCTGATTTTGACACTTTACCAGAGAAAAGTGCCTTTACATGATCAAGAGGGGCTGTTGTTTTCCTTCTTGTTTTCCTCCGGGGGGGGGGTTGTTGGGTTTAGGGGGGGAATTGGTATGTTAAATGAGCTATGGGAGGTCTGCTGAGGTGTTTTTTTTAGGTTCAGTCAGACGAGAATTGCTGTGTTGGGAGTTTGAGGCAGCTGTGTGAAGTCATTTTCCAGGAGCGCAAGCGGGAGAGAGGTGCGGATTAGACAGCGCTTCTGAGCCGGAACAAGTCTGTCTGGGAAGGGATGAAGGCTACAAACAATAGATCTAATTCCCCGTTCACACTGCTAGACAGCAGAGGCACTCACACACCCAGTGTGAATTAGGCCTATTTGCTACTCTCACAGTCTGAACTGAGCGTGCCATAGCACAGGAGCTGCCCGACAGAGAGAAGCTGACACGTTCTTTACATCCTAGCCTTTCTCCTGATCTTCCCCTATTTCTGTTTCCAACCGACCTCCAAAAACTGTCTCCACTTTTCGCGTTTTTGTTTCATGTGCTGCAGGTCTTCATTATTTGTGACATAAACATGAACACACAGCAGAAAACAGGCTCCAGCATTGTGTTGGAGGGGGAGAAAGGGCATTCCACTGGCGGTGCAGAGAATGTGTGCACCTGTGGCCCCATTGATTGCGTGTTTGAAACTCCAATGCTGAGAAGTTCATGCCTTTTTAATGTCAGTAATGCTTTGCCTCAGGTCATGCGATAGCCCCGAGGTTGGGGATGGTTCACGAGAGTGGATAAGCTGAATCACAACAGCCCTCCTCCCCCAATCAAACCAAACACATCCAGTGCCACCTTCTCTCTCACACACACACACACACACACACACACACACACACACACACACACACACACACACACACACACACACACACACACACACACACACACACACACACACACACACACACACACACCCCTGACCCCCAGAGCCATGTGGTAGGGTAGAGATCAATGTCACTGACCCAAATGGATTTTGTCCCTCTTCCCTCTGATTGGGGACAGTAATGGGTCAACCTCTGTTTGGTTGTCGACAACTGTTAACGCAGCAGGTAAATAATTATTTCTATTAGACTGTCGTGACCTGTACATGTAACATGCATGCTTGTGTTTGGTTTGGAGCCTACTACTGTGAATGTTTCCTCAGGTAGCCCTCAAACAGTTTCCATGTCAGGATTGTATCTTGCTTTTCAATACCTCATTTAGTATTCAAACAGGAGCTAAATAGCAGCCTGAATGTTTAGAGAAGTGTAGTTATGTGGCGAGTGAATGAGGGAGATGTTGGTATACAGACCCGCTCTCTCCTCTGTGCTTCTCTTTCCCATGTCGGCCATCTCCACCCTGTGTGTCCAGTAATGAGCTGTGGTGGACATGCCTTGTGTTCCCAGGCTAAATTCAATCTCTGGTCTCTGAATGGAGGGAATGGCTCTTTGTGTGTCTTTGAGAGGCAGTGAAATGAAATGGTGTGCACTGAGTGAAGCTGATTTAGAGTCCTGAGAAGAACATGTGGATGCCTGGCAGGCAAGGTTGTGTGTGTGTGTGCGTGTGTGCATTTATGCACATGTCTGAGTGAATACATGTACGTGTGTGTCAAGGAATGTGCTGCCTTGTTGGGTGTCTATTGAATTAGGTTTTTTATTTAACTCTGCATTACCAAATGGTCTGCCAAAAATACTGTCTGAATGAAAATCTCTAGCCCGCTGGTTCATCATTGAGAAACTCATTGTGCTCTCATTGCGACCCATTACGGGGACTGGTGAAGGACCAAGCAATAGGCTAAGTGATTTTATGAGCCAAAGTCTTATTCTTTTTTCCAGGAATGCATTTTCCCTTTAAATGGCAACAAACTACATTTGCACTTAAAACATATTCTTTAATCTTCTGTTATTTTACATACAAATTGCATCCTGGGCGATGCATTCATCATTGCTCATATCCACCCTGCTCCTAAATGAAAAATGGATCTGAAATGAATAATGGATCTCTCGCTTTAGTATCATTTTCTGTTACTTGAATATAGTCATGTTTCTTCCCCTGCATTCTTTTCCAAATGGTCTTCCTAGTTGCCTGGAAGAGGTTGTGATGTGTGAAGGGATGATATGTTCTTCCTAGTTGCCTGGAAGAGGTTGTGATGTGTGAAGGGATGATATGTTCTTCCTAGTTGCCTGGAAGAGGTTGTGATGTGTGAAGGGATGATATGTTCTTCCTAGTTGCCTGGAAGAGGTTGGGATGTGTGAAGGGATGATATGTTCTTCCTAGTTGCCTGGAAGAGGTTGTGATGTGTGAAGGGATGATATTTTCTTCCTAGTTGCCTGGAAGAGGTTGGGATGTGTGAAGGGATGATATGAAGTGCAGAGATGGGGATTTCAGAACGAGAAAGCTTCACTCTTAAATAAGTCTGTAGGGAAGTTAGCCATCATCTATCTCTGGCACAATGACCCTGGTTGTGGTTCTTCATTCTACAGTATTTTGTGTTGGTGTTTTGCGATGTTTCTGTTTTATATGATAGGCTTATGGATCGGTACTGGAGGCATACATAATAGGGGTTGTGGTTGGGTATTCACAGGTGGCTTATGGATGGTAGAGCTGGGATGGGCGGTTGTCCTTTGGGAGTTATGGGTGGGCAGTGTAGTGTGAACCTGGCAGAGTTGGGGTTGAGTACCCTGGTCCTGTGTCTTTATCTGTAATTACATGGTGGAGCTTGGTGAGATTGGGCAGAACTCTAAAGCCCTGTAGATATCTCTGCAGGGACACCGTGCTCCAGGCTGCAGGCAGACAGACAGCAGTGTCTGGGAGTGTGAAGCAGAACCAGCCCTCATCATGCTGTAATCCCACCACAGACGTTTTCCCCTGGGACCAGGGCTGGTGTTCCTTCCTGTCCTCTACGGTTCTGGTTCTGTGGCCTGGCTGCCTGGCGTACTCTGCCGAGAAGCCTGCTGAGGCGCCGGGAGAGGCAGCCCATTCTGTCGTGCTCTAGTTGTTCTTGTCGGTTTGTCATCCCTAAAGTTTCCAGCGTATCCTAGGAGACATCCTGACACTCAGTTGCAGATGGTAGCCGGTGGACCATGGCAGTTTATGTCACATTGTGTATTGGAATTCACAGTAGGAAAGAAATATGAAACAAATATGTCATTATACTTATGTGTTTTCGACTCATCCCTCCATTTCCCTTGAACACCTCCCTCCTACTTGTATCTCAACCTTGCCAGGATTATAGGATGAAATACCTGATTTGTCTGAGACATTGTGAAGGTCAATTTATTTTACTCAGGTGGCATCCAGCTAATGGTAATATATACTGTGATGCTGCTGGTTAATTTACTTGTTGCATCTGACTGGTCCACTTTTTTTATTTTTTTTATTTTACCTTTATTTTACCAGGTAAGTTGACTGAGAACACGTTCTCATTTGCAGCAACGACCTGGGGAATAGTTACAGGGGAGAGGAGGGGGATGAATGAGCCAATTGTAAACTGGGGATTATTAGGTGACCATGATGGTTTGAGGGCCAGATTGGGAATTTAGCCAGGACACCGGGGTTAACACCCCTACTCTTACGATAAGTGCCATGGGATCTTTAATGACCTCAGAGTCAGGACACCCGTTTAACGTCCCATCCGAAAGACGGCACCCTACACAGGGCAGTGTCCCCAATCACTGCCCTGGGGCATTGGGATATTTTTTAGACCAGAGGAAAGAGTGCCTCCTACTGGCCCTCCAACACCACTTCCAGCAGCATCTGGTCTCCCATCCAGGGACTGACCAGGACCAACCCTGCTTAGCTTCAGAAGCAAGCCTGCAGTAATAACAATAATTGCAGTAATAACAATAATTGCATTATGAAAAAAGGACACTTTGTCCTGGATTTAACATCTTCATACTCTGTTGTGATGATGATGTTTGGCTTCACCATAAAGAAGAACAGAGAACAAACTTCAGCACAAATGAAGAGGGCAGAATTATTCCCACTCAGTTAAGTGTCTTTTGAAGTTTAATCTGCAAAACCCAATAAGAGGATGCAAAGTGGAGCCTGTGAGTCAACAGTCCTGGTGTTTGATGGGTAAACGGACAGTAAAATGGATGATCTGAAGAGACGTTCATCTTTCTTTAGGCAATTTGGGCTGCTAGGCGACTAATTGATTGCGTGACTTGCTGATACAATCAAAGCTCCGGCCTGATTTATGACGATAAATCGATTGATTAATTAGATTTCCTGTGATGGAGGGGGAACCCTGCGATGGCGGTGAAGAGTGGGGGAAAGACACCTCCAAGTCATACATCCATCGTTGAGCCGACAGCCATGAGGGTTTAGTGTGGTACTGAGAGCAGCCTAGATCTCACTGCTGACATTTCCAACGCGCCGGCTACCTCTGACCCGTCTGACCCGCTCTCTAGATTAACCTGCACATGTTCACATAAACACTGTTGATATTAAAAAGATGGGGAGGGAGAGACGTGTGAAAAAATGAAGTCTTTTTCAGTTTATCGGGTGCATTCATCATTAGGGGAACAACTAAAAAAAATCTATTGCACATTCCAGAGTAAATAAAAACTTATCTTGAACAGGGTAATACGAGTGCCTCTTGTTGACTCTGCAGATTACGTTTAGCTGGGTGTTTAAATGCTTATTTAAAGCAAGATGGAGCCCATTCTCACCTGTAAACACTTTATGGCCCTTTTGAGAGACATGGCAGGGAACTGGCTGTGTGGTACCCACTCCACACCCTCCTGCACACACGTACAGTACAGTTCATGCACACACATGCATACATGCAGACGTACACACATACACCCCTCCGAGGAGAGCAGCTACAATAAACTGTGTGGTGTGGACATCAGGGATGCTTTTTATTTGCTGTTTGTCAGAAAAGGCTGTTCTGGTGATGTGATGTGCAGCATCTTACAAAACCCCTCTCTGCCGTCCTCCTGAGATCAGTACAGTACTGTACAGTATACTAATGATTAAGCTGCATTGGGCAGCTCTTTGTCCAGATGTTATTTGCCTTGATAATACAATAACAAATACAGGCAGTTCATTTTATTTAGGCCTACATTATGACAGTTACTGTGTTCACCAAAGCAATCTACTATGCTATTCCAAATCTATAAATGTTTTTCCTATTGCAAATCTCACATAAAATACCCATTCATGGGATGTTAACTTATCTGCTGGGTCTTGCAGCCTTTGTGACAGCAGCACTCTAAGTTTTACACTGCTTGTTGTCAGCCCAGGTTGTATTTTCACTCTCACAGTTCAATTTAAATAAATGTATTTTTGGTTCAAATGCTGGAAAATTAGAAGAGAGAGAGAGCGAGGTAGAGCGAAAGAGAAGGAGATAGTGGGAGAAAATAAAGGAGCCTCTCTCTCAGACAGGTGGCCCTGGTTCATGATGCCAGGCCCCAGGGGCCCCTTGAACACTGTGAGAGAGAGAGGAGGGACGAGTCTCTCAGCGCACAGGTGGTGTGAAACGCAGCCCTCTCTCCTCACCTGAAATATTTAGATTCTTCTGGCGGCGGCGCTTTGATCTTCCTGCAATCGACAAGGGAAAATAGGGGGGAGAAAACAACAAAAAACGAGGAAGATCAGCCTACCTGAGAATGAACAGATTGGCATTTTCTTAAGAGAGAATAAACAATCGCAGGTTATCCGTGTGTGTTTCACTGCTCCTCTATAGTCATTTGTGGTGAAAAGTGGGCCAATGTGGTGATGACTTTATTTGTAGAGCTTTACCGAGTCTTATCTTATTCTCATGCTGAAATTAATGGTTGATTTATGAGAGAGAATCGTCCATCGCAGTCCATTCGTACAGTAATTGTAGAGCATCACTCTTAAAATATATATATACACTACTGTTCAAAAGTTTGGGGTCACTTAGAAATATCCTTGTTTTTGAAAGAAAAACACATTTGTTGTCCATTAAAATAACATCAAATTAATCAGAAATACAGTGTAGACATTGTTAATGTTGTAAATGACTGTGGTAGCTGGAAATGGCAGATTTTTTACTGGAATATCTACATAGGCGTACAGAGGCCCATTATCAGCAACCTTCACTCCTGTGTTACAATTGCACGTTGTGTTAGCTAATCCAAGTTTATCATTTTAAAAGGCTAATTGATCATTAGAAAACCCTTTTGCAATTATGTTAGCACAGTTGAAAACTGTTGTTCTGATTTAAAGAAGCAATAGAACTGGCCTTCTTTAGACCAGTTGAGTATCTGGAGCATCAGCATTTGTGGGTTCGATTACAGGCTCAAAATGTCCAGAAACAAAAATCTTTCTTCTGAAACTTGTCAGTCTATTGTTGTTCTGAGAAATTAAGGCTATTCCATGCGAGAAATTGCCAAGAAACTGGAGTTCTCGTACAACGCTGTGTACTACTCCCTTCACAGAACAGTGCAAACTGTCTCTAACCAGAATAGAAAGAGGAGTGGGAAGCCCCGGTGCACAACTGAGCAAGAGAACAAGTACATTAGAGTGTCTAGTTTGAGAAACAGTCGCCTCACAAGTCATCAACTGGCAACTTCATTAAATAGTACACACAAAACACCTGTCTCAACGTCAACAGTGAAGAGGCGGCTCCGGGATAATGGCCTTCTAGGCAGAGTTGCAAAGAAAAAGCCATATCTCAGACTGGCCAATTAAAAATAAAAGATTAAGATTTGCAAAATAACAATTTGTAGACCTCCACAAGTCTGGTTCATCCTTGGAAGCAATTTCCAAACGCCTGAAGGTACCATGTTCATCTGTACAAACAATAGTACGCAAGTATAAAAACCATGGGACCACGCAGCCGTCAAATCGCTCAGGAAGGAGACGCGTTCTGTCTCCTAGAGATGAACGTACATTGGTGCGAAAAGTGCAAATCAATCCCAGAACAACAGCAAAGGCCCTTGTGAAGATGCTGGAGGAAACAGGTACAAAAGTATCTATATCCACAATAAAACGAGTCCTATATCGACATAACCTGAAAGGCCGCTCAGCAAGGAAGAAACCACTGCTCCAAAACCGTCAGAAAAAAGACAGACTACGGTATGCAACTGCACTTCGGGACAAAGATCGTACTTTTTGGAGAAATGTCCTCTGGTCTGATGAAGCAATAATAGAACTGTTTGTCCATAATGACCATTGTTATGTTTGGAGGTAAAAGGGGGATGCTTGCAAGCCGAAGAACACCATCCCAACCGTGAAGCACGGGGGTGGCAGCATCATGTTAAGGAGGTGCTTTGCTGCAGGAGAGACTGGTGCACTTCACAAAATAGATGGCATCATGAGGGAGGAAAATTATGTGGATATATTGAAGCAACATCTCAAGACATCAGTCAGGAAGTTAAAGGTTGGTCGCAAATGGGTCTTCCAAAAGGACAATGACCCCAAGCATACTTCCAGATTTGTGGCAAAATGGCTTAAGGACAACAAAGTCAAGGTATTGGAGTGGCCATCACAAAGGCCTGACCTCAATCATATAGAACATTTGACAGAACTGAAAAATTGTGTGCGAGCAAGGAGGCCTACAAACCTGACTCAGTTACACCAGCTCTGTTAGGAGGAATTGGCCAGAATTCACCCAACTTATTGTGGGAAGCTTGTGGAAGGCTACCCAACATGTTTGACCCAAGTTAAACAATTTAAAGGCAATGCTTCTAAATACTAATTGAGTGTATGTATTCTTCTGACCCACTGGGAATGGGATGAAAGAAATTAAAGTTGAAATATATCATTCTCTCTACTATTATTCTGACATATCACATTCTTAAAATAAAGTGGTGATCCTAACTGACCAAAGACAGGGAATTATTACTAGGATTAAATGTCAGGAATTGTGAAAAACTGAGTTTAAATGTATTTGGCTAAGATGTATGTAAACTTCCGACTTCAACTGTGTATATATACAGTACCAGTCAAATGTTTGGACACTCCTACTCATTCAAGGGTTTTTCATTATTTTTTCTATTTTCTACATTGTAGAATTATAGTGAAGACATCAAAACTATGAAGTAACACTTATGGAATCATGTAGTAAAGAAAAAACTGTTAAACGAATCAAAATATATTTTATATTTGAGATTCTTCAAAGTAGCCACCCTTTGCCTTAATAATATCTTTGCACACTCTTGGCATTCTATCAACCTGCTTCACCTGGAATGCTTTTCCAAGTGCTTTTCCTTCCAGTCTTGAAGGAGTTGCCACATGCTGAGCACTTTTCCTTCACTCTGCGGTCCAACTCACCCCAAACCATCTCAATTGGGTTGAGGTCGGGTGATTGTCGAGGCCAGATCATCTGATGCAGATCTCCATCACTCTCCTTCTTGGTCAAATAGCCCTTATACGGCCTGGAGATGTGTTCGGTCATTGTCCTCTTGGAAAAACAAATGATAGTCCCACTAAGCGCAAACAAGATGTGATGGCGTATTGGTGTGGTAGCCATGCTGGGTAAGTGTGCCTTGAATTCTAAATAAATCACTGACTGTGTCACCAGTAAAGTACCATCACACCTTCACTTCCATGCTTCACGGTGGGAACCACACATGCGGAGATCATCTATTCACCTACTCTGCGTCTCACAAAGACACGGTTGTTGGAAACCAAAATCTCAAATTCAGACCAAAGGACAGATTTCCACCTGTCTAATGTCCATTGCTCGTGTTTCTTGGTCCAAGCAAGTCTCTTCTTCCTATAGGTGTTATTTACTTGTGGTGTCTTGCAGCAATTTGACCATGAAGGCCTGATTCAGTCTCCTCTGAACAGTTGATGTTGAGATGTGTCTGTTACTTGAACTCTGTGAAGCATTTATTTGGGCTGCAATTTCTGAGGCTGGTAATTCTTATGAACTTATCCTCTGCAGCAGAGGTAATTCTGGGTCTTCCTTTCCTGTGGCGGTCCTCACGAGAGCCAGTTTCATCATAACGCTTGATGGTTTTTCCGACTGCACTTGAAGAAACTTGACATTTTCCAGATTGACTGACCTTCATGTCTTAAAGTAATGATGGATTGTCATTTCTCTTTGCTTATTTGAGCTGTTCTTGCCTCAATATGGACTTGGTCTTTTACCAAATAGGGCTATCTTCTGTATACCATCCCTACTTTATCACAACACAACTGATTGGCTCAAATGCATTAAGAAGGAAATAAATTCCACAAATGAACTTTTAACAAGGCACACTTGTTAATTGTAATGCATTCCAGGTGAGTAACTCATGAAGCTGGTTGAGAGAATGCTATAAGTGTGCAAAGCTGTCATCAAGAAAAAGGGTGGCCACTTTGAAGAATCTCAAATCTCAAATATATTTTGATTTGTTTAACACTTTTTTGGTTACTTCATGATTCCGTATCTGTTGTTTCATAGTTTTGATGTCTTCACTATTATTCTGCAGTGTAGAAAATAGTAAAAATAAAGAAAAACCCTGGAATGAGAAGGTGTTTCCAAACTTTTGACAGGTACTGTGTGTGTATATATATATATATTTTTTTAAGAGTGATGCTCTACAGTTCCTTTGCCTTTCACAACTACGAATGGACTGCGATGGACGATTCTCTCTCAGAAACCAAACATTCATTTCAGCATGAGAATTAGACAACACTCGGTAAAGCTCTACAAATAAAGTCATCACCACCACGTTGGACCACTTTTACATACAGTCAAATCTTTATCATTCACATCCAGTCTCCATTTTACCAGACCTTATTTGACCTGTTGAGGTTATGTTTTCACTCAGGTTTCAACCCCCCAGCTTGCTAATGAATCCAGGGAGGTCTAATCAGTCAGTGGCCATGTATTACAGTATGACAATAGACATCCTGATTGTAACCACAGACTTGGAGATGAGGAGAACAATGGCCTGGCTTAATGATGATAAATAAGCTCTGCTAATTGGCCGTTCAATTAGAATGTTCACCCATAGATAGCAGTTTGAAGGTTCTAATTGGAGGACATTTAAAGACATCCCTAGGATTCTAGATTCACTGGAAGGGCTATGTTAAGGCTGCAGTTTTTATTAGTATTTTTTTTTAAGGTGCTATATCAACTGAAAAATACCATAATGGTGATGTGTTACCCTTTCTTATCAGTGGTTGTGTGTGCATGTGCATGTGTTTAAAAAGAGAAAGAAGCGTTGACGGGACAATGTGCTTTGGTGCATCAGGCTCTAAAACTCCCTAAATGAAGCTGGCTGTGACGAACAATGTCTGACAACACCAGTCCCACCTTTTGCTGATGGTTGTAACGCTCACACGCCTCTCATCCCCTTTGTGAGATTTAGCTTGCTGTTTAAAGACAGCCTGACTGACTGGGGATTAATTATTTGGGATGATGTATCAGGTTTACTAGTCCAGGGTTTAGAAAGGTGTCAAAATTAAATGTGATTTCCAGCCTATACAAACTGTTCAACACCACCACTTTCTACTTCCTATGTACAGTACTACTGCTGCACAGTGGACACTCTGATACCAATCACTGTATGGTCTAAACACAGTGAACACTTCGGTACCAATCACTGTATGGTCTGAACACGGTGGAGAGTGGAGTAGTGGAAATGAGAGCAGTTGAATGAACAGGGAGGTATTATAGTAGACAGTTGTGTAGAGATGTAGAGAGCTGCTTGCCTGTCAGTCGGTCGGTCAGCCCAGGGAGGGAGGCCAGATAAGGGCTCATCCTGTATATGGACAGAAGCCAGCCAGCCAGCCGAGGCTCTGCCTGCCCTGAACCCCTCTCCCTCCCCAGCCTTGTTTTTATTTTTCTCCACCCCTCAGCGGCTGGGGGTGCCAGTAATAACGTTGAGGCCAGACTAGACTGCAGCGATCGGGGCCATTGATTGTGGTGATTTGATTTATAGATCGATCCCACTCTCAAATGTGGCGTCTGAGATGCGGGGCCAATCTTAGACGGCTATGGCCAATCTGGTGCCCTACAGAGAATAGTAGGGGATAAGGAATGTATAAAAGGAAACTAGACTTATCTTAATCACACACTGACTCCAGTGCTGCCTTGCTATGACCTGTGTGTGTGTGTGTGTGTGTGTGTGTGTGTGTGTGTGTGTGTGTGTGTGTGTGTGTGTGTGTGTGTGTGTGTGTGTGTGTGTGTGTGAGCTTGCATGCAATGTGTGTTTGTGTCTCTTGGTGTGCTTATGCGGTGGGGGTTGTGAGGCTCCACAGTCACCAGGCAGAACAGAGTGGATCTATAAATTGATGGAATTCAAAGCCTCCAGCATCGATTACCATTATAACTAACAGCAGCACACAGAATGTCTGATTATTTTTAGACAAAGATTCTGTGCTTTCAGCAGCAATTCTGCTGATGCTGTCACACTTTCAGACATTTGCCTATGATTGCAATTAGATGAGATGCAAAAAGAAAAATAATACCCATCTGCATTTTCCCCTGTCCTCCTCGCCCTATTTTCCCCTTTATTTGTGCTGTCCAAGCCCGCTGCATACAATAGTGTGTGACTGTGAGTCTACATTCTATTGCAGTATCTTGGTAGTTTTCCCCATCATGTTTTGTCTTTGTGGAATGCCAAGAAACAGCTTATGGCCACAGATGTAATCGAAAGGAGTAGGTTTAATGAATCAATTTCAAATGTACTGTTTTACAATATAGTAGCTTCACATTTTTACAGAAAACATTTTATACATGCTTCTCATACGCTACTGATTTTATGTATGTTATGTATAGAATGTTTTACATACGAATGTCAGTGGATATGAATGATTTGTAATGGGATTGATGGACTAAGAAGCTTTAATAAGCATTAATATTATTACTACTTGCTAACATCAATGGTCCAATGGTGATTTATTTCATAGCATTGTCGATACATTGTAGTACCAAAAATATGATGTTCCTGATATCAATATCTCTCCACTGCTTTCTTATCACCATTATCCTCCATTTTGCTTGTCTTGTTTTTCACGTCCCTCTGTGGAGTCTAAAAGGACCACTCCCTGCAGTCTTTTCAGCAACACAACACACGAGCTTAAATACCTGACCCTCTCATTGCTGTGTGACTGGCTTTGTCAGGACATATGACTTCTCCTCCACAGAGGCTGTCTTCAGCTCCTCCACAGACACTGTCCTCCGCAGGACCAGGCCTGGGCACTCCCTCCCTCCCTCTGGACCGGCCCTGCTCAGCATCCCCCTTACCCCCTCTCCTCCTCCTCCTACCCCCACCACTTCCCCACCCCAGCGATAGCTCTGCCCTCCCTAGGGGAAACTCATCAATTACGTCCGGATGTTTGACTGGCAGAGGCTTAATGACAGGAGCTCGGTATTGACCTGACTGCTACACACTGAAAATTCGGTCCCGATCGCCTTTTTTAAAACCTTGTCAAACGATTCATGGGAAATTCTTCTTTGCACAGGGAATCAAACTTGTTTACTCCCCCTATTTTCAATGTAAGTAATCAAGAGTATAGTAGCTCTAGATGTGTGTGTTGTTTTGGACTCTTCAGGCGGATTCATGGAGATAAGTGAATCTTATCAGAGACCTCAGTTGCCCATAACTCAAGGTGAAATGGATCAGCTTTGATTAGTGAGGTGTAAAATATTTTGGTTCAAGAGACTTCAAGTACACTGTGTTGTACAGTTGCTCCATCATCCGTCTCTTGAAGAAAACCAAACAGGGAAAAATGTTCTGCTTCAGTTCCCTTCAAGAACGTGGGCAGACACCAGGTTTCATTTGATGTGCTATTGCCCAGCCTTTTCAGCTATTGTTGTTTTACTCATATAGATGTATTGCTCTCATTGGTTGTGTCACGACTTCCGCCGAAGTCGGTTCCTCTCCTTGTTCGGGCAGTGTTCGGCGGTCGATGTCACCGGCTTTCTAGCCACCGCCGATCCAACTTTCATTTTTCCATTTGTCTTGTCTTGTTTTCCTACACACCTGGTTTCAATGCCCTCAGTATCAGACGTGTATATAACCCTCTGTTCCCCCCTATGTCTGTGTGTGGAATTGTTTGTTGTTTCGTGTATGTGCACGCTAGACTGGTTTGCGCTGGGTTATGTCAACCCCTGTTGTGTTTAGTGTTCTTAGTGCCGTGTGTTTTGTTCGCCGAAATAAAAGGCTCCTTTGGCTACCCAACTGCTGCTCTCCTGCGCCTGACTCCCTTACAGCCAGTTACGCATACCTAACAGGTTGAGCTACTCACAATTGAATGGAAACTGAAATCCATGGTATATTTGATGCCATTTGGTAAGTTTATACGTTTTACATTCCTTGCCCAACACTAGACGGATGCTTTCACTTTTGCAATTAATAAACTTGGGGGAGACTTTGAGGATATACTGCAAACACTGAACTATACACTCCATTTACACTTTACCCACATAACCAGTGGTTGACCTGGGATGAAAGAAGTGCAGGAGCTGTCTTTTTCCAAGTTGGTCCATTAGACTATGTTCACCGAAATTCACAAACGATATTATGCTGTAGATACCTATTGATTATTAACTGTTAAGGGTTCCTACACATTTTCCATGACTTCTCCATGACTTAACCACATTTTCATGAAAAAGTAACCATTATTGACCCTAGAAGGCTGCTGTGTCTGATCCCATGCAGGCCTACCATCTCCTGCCATTGTGCTCTTGATCACGGCACTTAACCGCCCACAAAGTAGAACTGCACTATTAGTCACATATTAACATGTGGTCAACCCTCCACCTGGACAGCTCCTGGGTGTGCAGGCTTGGCTTTTGATCCAGCCCTGAAACACCCAAGTCTGCTTATCAAGGTCCTGTTGAGTAGCTGATGTTTAGTCTACAATGTGGTTAGACCAGGACTTGAACAAAAGCCTGCACACCCAGTAGCTATCCTGGAGAATGGTTGTCACCCTTGATATAAATTTATTGCAACATTACAACCAAATATTTTTGTCTTTATAAAATGATTCCCTCATTCAATAAATCAGGGATCAAATGAATAAGGTAGGCTACTTCAAAACAAGGTATCTAATTAGACATGTTTAAGGCTCAAATATTCATGTTTCAGGGTAGATTTTTAACATTACATGGCTACTGTTTAATAGAGGGGAATCCCAGCTTTCCAACGGTGCAAGGTGGAAAGTCGACAAAGACATTAATGCTTAGCTATAGTTAAGCTCGATAACTGCTACAAGTTATGTTTTGAATTGGCTATCTAGTTAGTCTGTTGTCTGACATTATTTTATACATGCTGCTGAAATGTCGTGCTCTCTTCTCGGGCAACGGCCCACACACGCAGCACACACTGGCAGGCACTGAAGAGTCATTCCGATAATGGCTGATATGTAGATTAAGTGATTGATCATATTTAAAAGTGTGACTTCATTAATTATATTAACACAAATGAAACTCATTTTATGACTTTTCATGACCTCCAAACCCTCATTTGACAACTTGGAATAGTCCATCATGCGTATTCATGACAGATTTGCGCAATCTCGAACAGCCTACTGTCACGCACAGAGTCACAGACTAGTGGCAAATAAACTTGAACAAAGTGGAATCAGGAAATAAATGCCCACTCTCCATTAATCTTCAATGCATTCTGCTTTGATCAACCTTCTTTTTCTTCTGTGTGTGAGTCTGGGCCGGCAATAGGCTACTTAGTTTTATAGAGGAGCCTGGAACCAATTCCCCAAAAATGAGAAGTGCCAGAACGGTGCTGCGGACAGCTCCGGCCCAAATTAAGCACTGCACATAATTACAATGTAAATATATATGTTATTGGACTCTTCATGTGAAGAAGCAACCAAACATTGTGTTAAATTTGACTGAAATGAGGCATCAATGTGATTTGCTTTACTTTATTAAAGTCTCTTCATGGACAATGAAGGGCTGGGCAATTCAGAATCAGCACTATAATCCACACAAAGCCACTTCTAACAGGATTCTCTCTCAGCCAGATTAGCTGGTGGTCTAGGGCTGCTTGAATCTGTTGGAGGTTATCCCACTCCTAACAGCCAAGTCCCAAATCCCCCAAAAGTCTCATCCAATATGTGTTAGAATGGCTGACTGAAGCACAGTGACTAGCTAATAAGAGCACAGGCAGTCGGAAACCAAATAGGAATGTGTTTCTGACAAAAAAATGATGCCTCCATGAAATGCGTGGTTTTGCTATAAACATCATGATTTACAATCTGAGATGCATGAGAATGGGATAAGCAAAGGGAAGTGTAATCCATTCTGACTCTTGGAGAAAGTCCTTAGGCAAAGGACCCATCTCTTAAGAAGGCACAACTGTCCCCAAGAGAGATCAAATAAAACTCATCAATGGGAGCATTCTGTCGCTGGTTTTGGAGAGAGAAAGGAGGCCTGTCACGACTTCCGCCGAAGTCGGCCCTTCTCCTTGTTCCGGTGGTGTTCGGCGGTCGACGTCGCCGGCTTTCTAGTCGCCATCGATCCACTTTTTAGTTTCGTTTTGTTTTGTCTGTATTATCCACACCTGTTTTCAATTCCCCCATCATGTTCCCTATTTAACCCTCTTGCTTTCATTTCTGTTTTGTCGGTGATTGTTTATTACGTTAGTGGTTGTTGTTAGTTCTGTTTTTTCCCTTTGTGGATTTTTTGCTGTATTTTGAGTAAACGTTTTATGTTTCGCTCAAACACCTGTGTCCTGCTTTTGACTCTGGTACTTCGCTACACACAACCCTGACAGAATCACCGACCGGACTTCAAATGGAGTCAGCAGGCACAGCCAGCCCCTCTATCCAAGTCGAGGAGCAAGTTCAACAGCACGCGACCATGTTACACAGTTTAGGGACTGCCATGGATCGCGTGCTGCAGACAATGGACCGATGGGAGAGAGAAGGTCTCCCGGTAAATCAGACCCCATCAACACCACCCGCGCCTATCCTTATTCCACCGGTCATCCCTCCATCTTCAGGACCCAGTGGGATTCGGCTCTCGCTCCCAGGAGCATATGACGGTACAGCAGCCGGGTGTCAGGGGTTCCTCCTACAGTTGGAATTATACCTGGGAACTGTTCATCCGACCCCTTCAGGACGAGAGAAGGTGGGCGCCCTCATCTCCTGTCTGACTGGTAAGGCCCTGGAGTGGGCCAACGCCATCTGGGGAAGAGAGGGACAAACACTGGACAACTATGATGACTTCTCTCGTCGCTTCCGGGCGGTCTTTGATCATCCACCTGAGGGGAGAGCGGCGGGAGAGCGTTTGTTCCATCTCAGACAGGGGATGAGGAGCGCTCAAGATTTCGCCTTGGACTTTCGTACTCTGGCCGCCGGTGCGGAATGGAATGAGCGGGCCCTGATCGATCACTACAGGTGTAGTCTACGAGAGGACGTTCGTAGGGAGTTAGCCTGCAGGGACACCACTCTTAACCTGGACCAGCTGGTGGACTTATCTATCCGGCTGGATAACCTGTTGGCCTCCCGCGGACGTCTGGATCGGGGTCCGCCCGTTCCATTACCCAGCCCCTTGGATCCTACACCGATGGAGTTAGGAGGGGCTGCTAGTAGGGAGACCGGAGGGAGGACCACTCCATGCACCAACTGTGGACGCAGAGGACACACTGCTGTCCGGTGCTGGGGTGTTTCTCCTGGAAGTCGAGGTAGCAGGCGGAGCACTGATGGGTCATCTCCGGTGAGTAGGCACATAATTCACCCAGAGTCTTCTGTTGCGCACATGTGGTTACATATAGAATTTCCTGAGTTTTCCTCGCATCCTCAGCATAAGGCGCTAGTAGATTCAGGCGCAGCTGGGAACTTTATTGATCGCTCTTTAGCACATAGATTAGGGATCCCTATTATTCCTGTTGATGTTCCCTTCCCTGTACATGCCTTAGATAGTCGTCCTTTGGGGTCGGGCCTGATTGGGGAGGTCACAGCGCCCATCGCTATGAGAACGCAGGGGGATCACGAGGAGAGAATTAGTCTCTTTTTGATCGATTCTCCTGTGTTTCCTGTTGTGTTGGGTCTTCCCTGGTTGGCCTCTCATGATCCGATTATTTCGTGGCAACAGAGGACTCTCAAGGGATGGTCCTGTCAGTGTTCAGGTAGATGTGTAGGTGTTTCCTTAGGTGCCACTACGGTGGAGAGTCCAAACCAGGTTTCCAACATGCACATTCCTCCCGAATATGCCGATTTGGCACTCGCCTTCTGTAAGAAGAAGGCGACTCAATTACCACCCCATCGACCGGGGGATTGTGCGATAGATCTCTTGGTAGACGCTAAACTTCCCAGGAGTCATGTGTATCCTCTGTCACAGGAGGAGACGGTGGCTATGGAGACATATGTCACCGAATCTCTGGGACAGGGATACATTCGGCCTTCTATCTCACCTGTCTCCTCGAGTTTCTTTTTTGTGAAGAAGAAGGATGGAGGTTTGCGCCCGTGTATTGATTATCGAGGATTAAATAAGATCACGAAAAAATACAGTTACCCGCTACCACTCATAGCCAGTATGACCGAGTCATTACACGGGGCGCGCTTCTTCACAAAATTGGACCTCAGGAGCGCTTACAGCCTGGTGCGTATTAAGGGGGGAGATGAGTGGAAGACAGCATTTAGCACCACTTCTGGGCATTATGAGTACCTCGTCATGCCGTACGGGTTAATGAATGCTCCAACAGTCTTCCAATCATTTGTGGATGAGATCTTCAGGGACCTGCACGGGCAGGGTGTAGTGGTGTATATAGATGACATTCTAATATACTCCGCTGCACGCGCCGAGCATGTGTCCCTGGTGCGTAAGGTGCTTGGTCGACTGTTGGAGCATGACCTGTACGTCAAGGCTGAGAAATGTCTGTTCTTCCAACAGTCCATCTCCTTCCTAGGGTACCGCTTTTCAGCATCAGGGGTAGAGATGGAGAATGACCGCATTTCAGCCGTGCGTAATTGGCCGACTCCAACCACGGTAAAGGAAGTGCAGCGGTTTTTAGGGTTTGCCAACTACTACCGGAGATTTATCCGGGGTTTTGGTCAGGTAGCGGCTCCCATTACCTCACTGCTGAGGGGAGGACCTGTGAGACTGCAGTGGACAGCTGGAGCGGACAGGGCGTTTGGTCACCTGAAGGCTCTGTTTACTTCAGCTCCCGTGCTGGCTCATCCTGATCCTTCCTTAGCATTCATAGTTGAGGTGGACGCGTCCGAGGCGGGGATAGGGGCTGTGCTGTCTCAGCATTCGGGTACGCCACTAAAGCTTCGCCCCTGTGCATTCTTTTCGAAGAAGCTCAGCGCGGCGGAGCGAAACTATGATGTGGGGGACCGGGAGTTGCTGGCTGTTGTCATGGCTCTGAAAGCGTGGAGACACTGGCTTGAGGGGGCTAGACACCCTTTTCTCATTTGGACTGACCACCGCAATCTGGAGTACATACGGGCAGCAAGGAGAATGAACCCTCGCCAGGCAAGGTGGGCCATGTTTTTCACCCGTTTTGATTTCACCCTTTCCTACAAACCAGGTTCCCAGAACGTTAAGGCAGACGCACTGTCCCGGCTGTATGATACAGAGGAGAGGTCCTCAGATCCCACTCCCATCATTCCAGCCTCTCGCCTGGTGGCACCGGTGGTATGGGAGGTGGACGCGGACATCGAACGGGCGTCACGTTCAGAGCCCATTCCACCTGACTGTCCAGCTGGGCGTATGTACGTTCCGTTTGATGTCCGCGATCGTTTGATCTGTTGGGCTCATACGTCACCCTCCTCTGGTCATCCTGGGATCGGTCGGACGGTGCGCTGCCTTTCTGAGAAGTACTGGTGGCCCACTTTAGCTAAGGACGTGCGGGTTTATGTTTCCTCCTGTTCGGTATGTGCACAGTGTAAGGCACCTAGACATCTGCCCAGAGGGAAATTACAACCCCTTCCCGTTCCACAGCGACCATGGTCACACCTATCGGTGGATTTTGTGACGGATCTTCCCCCGTCGCGGGGTAACACCACGATCCTGGTTGTTGTGGATCGGTTTTCTAAGTCCTGCCGTCTCCTTCCTTTGCCCGGTCTCCCTACGGCTCTACAAACTGCGGAGGCTCTGTTCACTCATGTATTCCGGCACTACGGGGTGCCTGAGGATATAGTTTCTGATCGGGGTCCCCAATTTACGTCTAGAGTCTGGAGGGCGTTTATGGAACGCCTGGGGATCTCGGTCAGCCTTACCTCAGGTTTCCACCCCGAGAGCAACGGGCAGGTGGAAAGAGTAAACCAGGATGTGGGTAGGTTTCTGAGGTCCTATTGCCAGGACCGGCCGGGGGAGTGGGCAGCTTACATCCCCTGGGCCGAGATGGCCCAAAATTCCCTCCGCCACTCCTCTACCAACCTATCACCTTTTCAGTGTGTGCTAGGTTACCAGCCGGTCCTGGCACCATGGCATCAGAGCCAGATTGACGCTCCTGCGGTGGATGAATGGTTTCGGCACTCAGAAGAGACTTGGAACGCTGCCCACGTACGGCTACAACGGGCCATCAGGAGACAAAAGGCGAGTGCCGACCGCCACCGCAGTGAGGCCCCCGTGTATGTGCCGGGGGATCGGGTCTGGCTCTCGACCCGAAACCTACCCCTTCACCTGCCCTGCCGGAAGCTGGGTCCGCGGTTTGTGGGGCCATTTAAAGTCCTGAGGAGACTGAACGAGGTTTGTTATAGGTTACAACTCCCCCCTGATTATCGTATTAATCCCTCGTTCCATGTGTCTCTCCTCAGGCCGGTGGTGGCTGGTCCGCTCCAGCAGTCTGAGGTGCGGGAGGTCCCTCCGCCCCCTCTTGACATCGAGGGGGTCCCGGCGTATACCGTAAGGGCCATCATGGATTCTAGACGTCGGGCGAGGGGCCTTCAGTACCTCGTGGAGTGGGAGGGGTACGGTCCGGAGGAGAGATGCTGGGTACCGGTGGAGGACATCCTAGATCCATCAATGTTACAAGAGTTTCACCGTCTCCACCCGGATCGCCCTGCGCCTCGCCCTCCGGGTCGTCCCCGAGGCCGGTGTCGTCGCGCTGCTGGAGCCGCGCGTCAGGGGAGGGGCACTGTCACGACTTCCGCCGAAGTCGGCCCTTCTCCTTGTTCCGGTGGTGTTCGGCGGTCGACGTCGCCGGCTTTCTAGTCGCCATCGATCCACTTTTCAGTTTCGTTTTGTTTTGTCTGTATTATCCACACCTGTTTTCAATTCCCCCATCATGTTCCCTATTTAACCCTCTTGCTTTCATTTCTGTTTTGTCGGTGATTGTTTATTACGTTAGTGGTTGTTGTTAGTTCTGTTTTTTCCCTTTGTGGATTTTTTGCTGTATTTTGAGTAAACGTTTTATGTTTCGCTCAAACACCTGTGTCCTGCTTTTGACTCTGGTACTTCGCTACACACAACCCTGACAAGGCCTCTTTCAAGGACCAGTACAGTAATCTATTTACATCAAGATCTGATGAAACTGAAGGGTTAAAATTCTTTCACTGGGAATAAGTGAAATCAGTTACATTTTTCAAATATGGAACTGGAGTTTTGTCCCTAGGTTTTCTCTCTCTTTGGCTCATGTGATAATTTATTAAATTGCTTTTAAGTAAGACTGGAGATTAATTAAAACACAGTCAATTTCATTTTCCAGCGTCATATATAAATTCACTGTGTTAATTGAATCCCTCACTCCAGTTTTATATTATATCCCAGCAGATACAAGGGAAGACCTTCATCAAATAAAACCAATCCAAGAGGACAGGAAAAGAGATGGGATTAAAGGGGACAAACGTTGTCAGTGGAGAAGAGTACTGGAGCAAGATTTTAGATGTGTTTTGTTGGTTTGCAGAAAGCGTTGGACATTGGATGATTAATCAATGGATGCTATTGGATTTGTGGATAGCAAGTGGTGTGGTGAGGCTAGTATAAATGCATGGTTCTGAGGAGTGGCTGTGTACACACATCGCTGGGAATTGTACAGTGGAGTTTTAGCAAGTACTGTATCACAAGGTATTGAAGGATTTAGACAGATTAATTGTGATTTAGGCAATTGTGACACTAATAGGAAAATGTGGGTTATTAGCACTGGGCCTAGATAAGATACCAGCAGTATATTTCTGTTATTAAAATCCACCTGAAATCAATGCAAAGATGTGTAAGAGAGATTTTAATGAAATAGAGGCTTCAATGTGATCTGTGTTAATCATGGAAAAATAAATAATGTTGTATGTTGAATCGTGTCTTGTCTAGGCTTAAAATCATCAGCTCTTAATTTCTCCGGGAAGCCCTATATTATTTTTTAAGGTTGTTTGTCAGGTTATTTGTTCCTTCACACGTGACTCTGCTGCCTTGTTTATTCTCTCTCCTCTCTCTCTCCTCTCTCTCCTCTCTCTCTCCTCTCTCTCTCTCCTATCTCTCTCCTATCTCTCTCCTCTCTCTCCTCTCTCTCCTCTCTCTCCTCTCTCTCCTCTCTCTCTCCTCTCTCTCCTCTCTCTCTCCTCTCTCTCCTCTCTCTCCTCTCTCTCTCCTCTCTCTCCTCTCACTCTCCTCTCTCTCTCACTGGAGTTCCATGGCCGTTGCAAGCGTATTGATTATTTCAAATACTGATTATCTAAAATGCCTTCTGCTACTGTAGGCATTGGATTTATTTTGGCTTAATTATTTATGGGCCAGGGCTTGCAGTAAGTATTACCGCTATAAGATCATGAAGGATTACATAGTTAATATTCAGCACTGTATTTTTATTTATGTACACTCTAAGCTGCACTGTGTTACTGTTGGCAGCCTCTCTAAGTGGTCTCTATCTCTCTCTCTCTCGCGCTCTCTCTGCTGCTCTTCCTCTCTCCCTCTTTTTTTGTGTTTATAGAGGGAGTTAAACTCAGTAGCGTCTGAGTTGGCAGGGCGACAGGAAGAGAGCGAGCACTCCCACAAGCACCTGGTGGAGCTGAGCCGGGAGTTCAAGAGAAATGTCCCAGAGGTTAGTGCCCCCTACCCCCTACTTCCTACACCCTGCCTCCTCCCTACCCACTCCACGCTGTCTCCTCCATTCTCCCTACCTCCTACACTCTGCCTCCTCCCTACCCCTACACCCTGCCTCCTCCCTACCCACTACACCCTGCCTCCTCCCTACCCACTACACCCTGCCTCCTCCCTACTCCCTACCTCCTACACCCTGCCTCCTCCCTACCTCCTACACCCTGCCTCCTCCCTACCCACTACACCCTGCCTCCTCCCTACCCACTACACCCTGCCTCCTCCCTACTCCCTACCTCCTACACCCTGCCTCCTCCCTACCTCCTACACCCTGCCTCCTCCCTACCTCCTACACCCTGCCTCCTCCCTACCCACTACACCCTGCCTCCTCCCTACTCCCTACCCCTACACCGTGCCTCCTCCCTACCCACTCCACGCTGTCTCCTCCATTCTCCCTACCTCCTACACCCTGCCTCCTCCCTACTCCCTACCTCCTACACCCTGCCTCCTCCCTACCCACTACACCCTGCCTCCTCCCTACTCCCTACCCCTACACCGTGCCTCCTCCCTACCCACTCCACGCTGTCTCCTCCATTCTCCCTACCTCCTACACCCTGCCTCCTCCCTACTCCCTACCTCCTACACCCTGCCTCCTCCCTACCCACTACTTCCTACACCCTGCCACCTCCCTACCCACTACACTCTGCCTCCTCCCTTCCCCCTACCTCCTACACCCTGCCACCTCCCTACCCACTACACTCTGCCTCCTCCCTTCCCCCTACCCACTACACCCTGCCTCCTCCCTACTCCCTACCTCCTACACCCTGCCTCCTCCCTACCTCCTACACCCTGCCTCCTCCCTACCTCCTACACCCTGCCTCCTCCCTACCCACTACACCCTGCCTCCTCCCTACTCCCTACCCCTACACCGTGCCTCCTCCCTACCCACTCCACGCTGTCTCCTCCATTCTCCCTACCTCCTACACCCTGCCTCCTCCCTACTCCCTACCTCCTACACCCTGCCTCCTCCCTACCCACTACTTCCTACACCCTGCCACCTCCCTACCCACTACACTCTGCCTCCTCCCATCCCCCTACCTCCTACACCCTGCCTCCTCCCTACCCACTACACTCTGCCTCCTCCCTTCCCCCTACCTCCTACACCCTGCCTCCTCCCTACCCACTACACTCTGCCTCCTCCCTTCCCCCTACCTCCTACACCCTGCCTCCTCCCTACCCACTACACCCTGCCTCCTCCCTACCCCTACACCCTGCCTCCTCCCTACCCACTACACCCTGCCTCCTCCCTACCCCTACACCCTGCCTCCTCCCTACCCCTACACCCTGCCTCCTCCCTTCCCACTACACTCTGTCTCCTCCCTACCCACTACACTCTGTCTCCTCCCTACCCCCTACCTCCTACACTCTGCCTCCTCCCTTCCCCCTACCTCCTACACCCTGCCTACTGCTTCCTCCCTACCCACTACACTCTGCCTCCTCCCTACCCCCTACCTCCTACACCCTGCCTCCTCCCTCCTCCCTACCCACTACACTCTGCCTCCTCCCTACCCCCTACCTCCTACACCCTGCCTCCTCCCTCCTCCCTACCTCCTACACCCTGTCTCCTCCCTACCCACTACACCCTGCCTCCTCCCTACCCCTACACCCTGCCTACTCCCTACCTCCTACACCCTGCCTCCTCCCTACCCACTACTTCCTACACCCTGCCTCCTCCCTACCCACTACTTCCCACACCCTGCCTCCTCCCTACCCCTACACCCTGCCTCCTCCCTACCCACTACACTCTGCCTCCACCCTACACCCTGCCTCCTCCCTCCTCCCTACCCACTACACCCTGCCTCCTCCCTCCTCCCTACCCACTACCCCCTGCCTCCTCCCTACCTCCTACCCCCTGCCTCCTCCCTACTCACTACACCCTGCCTCCTCCCTACCCACTACACTCTGCCTCCACCCTACACCCTGCCTCCTCCCTCCTCCCTACCCACTACACCCTGCCTCCTCCCTCCTCCCTACCCACTACACCCTGCCTCCTCCCTACCTCCTACCCCCTGCCTCCTCCCTACTCACTACACCCTGCCTCCTCCCTACCTCCTACCCCCTGCCTCCTCCCTACTCACTACACCCTGCCTCCTCCCTACCTCCTACCCCCTGCCTCCTCCCTACCCACTACACCCTGCCTCCTCCCTCCTCCCTACCCACTACACCCTGCCTCCTCCCTACCTCCTACCCCCTGCCTCCTCCCTACCCACTACACCCTGCCTCCTCCCTCCTCCCTACCCACTACACCCTGCCTCCTCCCTACCTCCTACCCCCTGCCTCCTCCCTACTCACTACACCCTGCCTCCTCCCTACCTCCTACCCCCTGCCTCCTCCCTACTCACTACACCCTGCCTCCTCCCTACCCTGCTATGAGTTCCATGTGTCATTCTGCTCGTCTCTGCTCCACTAGGCAGACTGACTTGCTCAGTGTTTGAGCCCCGCTTACCTTTGTGCCTGGAATTATTTATTTACTTTTATAATCCGCTTTAGTGCATATAATTTACGCACAATGCTTGGGACAAGTCAGTCTCATTACCCCAACCCCCCTTCTCCAGGTATGTTAACATTTAAATTAAAATATGTGGTTTATAGCTAGGTGTTGTTTAAGGCCAGTGTATCTGCAGTACCACTAGGGTCACAGCCAGGGTTCCTAGGATCTCCCAGAGTCAGACTGCAGAGCCCCTATCCCTGGTTGAGAGTGTGGAGAGTATGCTGTAATCTTGTCAGTATAATACTGGTGCAGATGGCAGGATCAGGCTGTCCCCACAGGAAGCCCAATCCCTCTACCTGGGGCTCACTGAGAGCCAGGGGGAAGGGAGTAGCTGAAGCCGGTGCTAATACAAGCAGGAAATCCCCACTTACACTCCCCACTTTTAACCCCCCCTTCCTCCTCCACCTCCCTCCCTCGCAAATCAATCCAAACCAGGGACGTTGCTTCTTCTGCTGAAATTTGGCTAAAGAAAAATACATCTGGGATCAAACAGCATTTGACAGTCTTCCTCATCTTAAAGTTGTCCATAACAAGTTAGTATATTCAATACTATTGAGACAAATTATAATACAAGGTGCAGTAGAAGTCTTCCCCTGTTCTCAACAGGGCTATTGGTCCCTAGTTAGATGGAGCTTCTACTGTCTCAAAAATGGTAAACCTTGGTTCTGTTTCTGTATTCAGAAAGTGCGGGAGATGGTGGCTCCTGTCCTCAAGAGTTTCCAAGCCCAGGTGAGTTGACATCTCCTTGCCTATGTTTTGCCAGTGGGGCTTTGACATGATTTACAGACACTTTACCAATTACATTCTGACACAAAGCACTGTAAGGATGGATGGAGCAGCAGGGATAGAAATTCATGGCCAAGTGTAAGGAGGACCCAGTTTTCATGTTACACTTCATCTGATGCTTATTGACTGATGCCTTTTCTGTCAAAGTGGAGTAGCTGCCATTAGATGATCAGATATCTGACTGCTCATATTATGTTGGCTGAGACAAGCCCTCATTTCCTGTTGGGATGGTGCGTTATTAGTGCCCTCTCTGACGCTGCCATATTGAAAAAGTCATCTGATACCTAACAAGGCTCTGCTCTAGCCATTAAACCAAGGTCATAAATCACATTTGTGAGCTGCGTTATGGTCCACAAAGTAGAGGCATATTGAAATGATACTGCAAATAATGTTTCCAGTCTCCCTCTCTCTCCTCAACTCACCATTTGAAAGGTAACCTGAAAGCTGGATCACTAAATATGATAACACCATGGATTGTTTGGTTCTCATTTATTATCATAGTCAAGTTGTTTTTTAAAAAGTTTAGTAAATAGCTAGGCCAAAGCAGCAGTCTGTTTTGGCTGGAGTTATTGTATTCAATGCTGCTGCTATGTGAGGTTGATGTCAAGGCCAATTGAATGGCTGTGACCTCAAAGGCACAGACACAAAAATATCAAAAGGGCCCTGCCATATCTTTCTTGTGCAAACATGCAGTAAAAATACTTGAAAGTATTACGAAAGTACTTTTTGGGGGTATCTGTACTTTACTATTTATATTTTTGACAAGTTACATTTACTTCTCTACATTCCTAAAGAAAATAATGTACTTTTTACTCCATACATTTTCCCTCACACCCAAAAGTACTCGTTACATTTTGAATGCTTAGCAGGACAGGAAAATTGTCAAATTCACACACTTATCAAGAGAACATCTCTGGTCATCCCTACTGCCTCTGATCTGGCGGACTCAATAAACAATGTGAGTGTTGGAGCATGCCCCTCCCTATCGGTACATTTAAAAAAACAAGAAAGCGGTGCTGTCTGGTTTGCCTAATATAAGGAATTTGAAATTATTTCTTATTTTACTTTTAATACTTAAGTATATTTTAAACCAGATAATTTTAGACTTACTCAAGTAGGATTTTATTGGGTGACTTTTACTTGAGTCCTTTTCTATTAAGGTATCTTTACTTTTACTCAAGTAAGACAATTGGGTACTTTTTCCACCACTGTAAACATTAACCTAGGGGATTAATTTGATGTTTGACAACAGGGAATATAGATGTTTAGAAAGTAAATCAACTAGATGGCTGATAATGAAAGATAATATTAAAGCTTTCTCCAGAGGTATCGGTCTTGAAGGATGCAAGGTCTTCACTATTACTTTGGATCTCTCTTATCAAACTTCCATATGTATAGAATACAGATTTGAAAAGTAAAACGTACTACTGTACATATAATCATTCTCACTATGCATAATCATAAATGAATGAAACCCCTTGTGTTTTCTGATACATTTTGACCTTCCTGCTTAATGTCAAACAGCATGCGGAGGCTTGTGAACTTTACCCACCAGTAGTCAGCCAGGCCTTAGAGTAAAGCTGTGGGAGTTATACCTGCTGCTTCAGGGTTGAAATACAGTAAGGAGGAGGTGTAGTTGCAGGTTGTTTGGCTGTGTGTTTTGGGATACACTATAACTCCAATACAGCTGTACCATAAAGGTGGAGTTTGAGACAGAAGTGTGTGTGTGTGTGTCTCTATATGAGAGGCACACAGACAAACACACACTGAGGCTCGGAGGAGTCCCTCTTGGTATTTGGATCCTCATCATGCCACTTTTAAAAGAGAAGTCTCTGCCTTTGAAGTGTTTGCGACATGACAGGTTCTCTTTCTTTTCTGTTTCATTTCAATGTACCCCTCCCACTTTTTCTCTCATCCCTCGTCCGATCCTGGCTTCTAATTATCGCTAACCAGGCGACTGATTAGAAACACGTCGACAACGACCTAGTTTCTACAGCGCTGAAGTACCACAAAGGGTTAATCCCAGAGCTGGTGGCTGTCATTGGTCGCTTCCCTTCTTCTTCTTCTTCTTTTTCATTCCTCTTTTCTCTCCTTCCCTGGAAGTTTGCTAATGAGGTCCCGTCAGAGCTGGGGAGAGGTGTTAATTTGGCCTTGTGAAGTGGGAAGGAGATTAAGGACAGTGAGGAGTTTACAGCTTAAAATACACCGCTGTCCTTATTAATCCACTGGGCCCTGGGAGACCAGCGTTTTTGGTTTTATAATGAACACTGTCTTATAATGAAGGTAATTTTAATAAAATCTACTGCAGAGACAGATGAGATGGTCGTGTCTCCATGGTCTCTGGCACACCTTTGGGGCTGAGGGATATGACAGATATTTCTCAAATAACCGATGGCAGGAGAGAGAGGCCTGTTGGACTGAGACTGAGCCTCTCTGCTCCACACGCTGTTCACACAACTTTCACACAACCTTCCACTGTTCACACAACTTTCACACAACCTTCTGTTGCAATCTGGCTATACGGTATTGCAGACTCCACCAAGCCTACATGAGATCCAAGAGGCAATTTATACCTCGCTCTCATTTTAGAGTGTAAATCCCCCTTAGGTCTCACATTCTCAACAAAACTGTGATGGAATTCTGGAATCTGTTGTCTGTGGATTCCTGTGTGGCTAGATTCATCTTCATACAGCTAGATACTGTAGATGCCAGATATTGTAGATACTGGCTCTGTATTGGGATGTCAGGCCAAAATTAACCAGTCATCTAATTTTCCCCCTCTTCACTTGATGTCGTTCGGCAGCCTACTCAGAAAAAGAAAACAGCAGCCCGGGCTCCTAATTACGGAAACTTGCTTTACAATGATAATCCGAGGAGTAATTTAGCGTGCACAATGAGAGTTGTGGTGCTTGAGTTGCGCAGATGGAGAATCTGATAAATAGTTTGTAACGTGTAATTAGCGGCTCTGCCGGTTACATACCATTAACCCCTCGAGCTCAGGAATCATTATTGGCCCTCATTATCAGCCAGAAAGGTACAATGGAGCTGACTAGACATTAGAACCATCAAACAGCTTTTAACACACTGCTGACTGGGGGTTGGGGTTGGATGGTGGACACCTGTCTTTGATTCTAACTGTGCCATCTCTTCCCCTGAGGTTGTGGTGATGATATGGGCAGAAACAATGTTTTTTTCCTCTGTTATTCATGCTCTAGTAGTAAATTAAACTTACAGAAAGGAGATAATCCTACATCTCTTTAAGTCAATAGCATATACAGTGCCGGGAAAAAAGTATTTGCCCCTTTTCTAAATTTTCTCTATTTTTGCATATTTTTTATACTATATGTTATCAGATCGTCATCCAAAACATAGTATTAAATAAAGGGAACCTGAGTTTTAATTAATTAATTAACAAAGTTACGCAACACCCAGTTCCCCTGAGTGAGAAAGTAATTGCCCCCTTACACTCAATAACTTGTTGTGCCAAAATTAGCTGCAATGACTGCAACCAAATGCTTCCTGTAGTTGTTGATCAGTCTCTCACATCGCTGTGGAGGAACTTTGGCCCACTCTTGCATGCTTTAACTGCTTTAACTCAGCAACATTTATGGGTTTTCAAGCATGAACTGCCTGTTTCAAGTCCTGCCACAACACAACAATTGGGATTAGGTCTGGACTTTGACTAGGCCATTCCAAAACCTTACATTTGTTGCTTTTTAGCCATTTAGATTTTTTGCCATGTAGACTTGATTGTGTGTTTTGGATTATTGTCTTGCTGCATGACCCAGCTGTGCTTCAGCTCAGACGGATGGCCTGACATTCTCCGGTAGAATTCTCTGATACAGAGCAGAATTGATGGTTCCTTCTATTAAGGCAAGTCGTCCAGGTCCTGAGGCAGCAAAGCATCCCCAAACCATCACACTACCACCACCATGCTTGACCGTTGGTATGAGGTTCTTACTGTGGAATGCAGTGTTTGCGACCCATGTCATCCAAAAAGTTGACTCAAGTTTGCCCAGCACCTGGAAGCACATCAAGACTCTTGGAAGAATGTTATATGGACAGATGATTCAAAAGTATAACTTTTTGCCTGGCGAAGACCAAACCCTGCATTCCACAGGAAGAAAATCAGTGTGCAAATGGTGTGCCCACCATTTGCCTCATGCAGCACGACACATCTCCTACATATAGAGTTGATGAGGCTGTTGATTGTGGCTTGTGGAATGTTATCCCACTCCTCTTCAATGGCTATGCGAAGTTTCTGGATATTGGCGGGAACTGGAACATGCTGTCGGACACGTCGATCCAGAGCATCCCAAACATGCTCAATGGGTGACATGGCTGAGTATGTAGGCCATGGAAGAACTGGAAAATATTCAGCTTCCAGGAATTGTGTACAGGTCCTTGCGACATGGGGCCGTGCATTATCATGCTGAAACATGAGGTGATGACGGCGGATGAATGGCACGACAATGGTCCTCAGGATCTCGTCGTGGTATCTCTGTGCACATTTTCCCACTAAAGTCGGTTACGAGGCCGAACTGCAGTCAGGTCAAGACCCTGGTGAGGACGACGAGTATGCAGATGAGCTTCCCTGAGATGGTTTCTGTGCAGAAATTATTTGGTTGTGCAAACCCACAGTTTCATCAGCTGTCCAGGTGGCTGGTCTCAGACAATCCCGCAGGTGAAGAAGCCGGATGTGGAGGTCCTGGGCTGGCGTGGTTACTCGTAGTCTGCGGTTGTGAGGCCGATTTGGATGTACTGCCAAATTCTCTAAAACGATGTTGGAGGCGACTTATGGTAGAGGAATGCACATTCAATTCTCTGGCAACAGCTCTGGTGGACATTCCTGCAGTCAGCTTCTTGATAAGCCACACATGTTAGGTGGATGGATTATCTTGGAAAGGGAGAAATGCTCACTAACAGGGATGTAAACAAATTTGTGCACAACATTTTAGAGAAATAAGCTTTTTGTGCGTATGGAAAAATGTGGGGATCTTTTATTTTCGGCTCACAAAACGCGGGACCAACACTTTACATGTTAAGTTTATATTTTTGTTTAGTGTAGATGTGGTTTTAATTCAAGCTCCGTTTATAACCATGCTATGTATGTATATTTCAATGCCTTCCAATCAAGGTAGACTTCGGAAGTACTGAATATATCAACTGATATGAAACTAATGTCCTGCAGAGACACCAGTCTATCAGTCCCCTGTTGCAGACCTGCCCATGAACCCTGAGCCCAGAGCCTGAACCCATACAGAGCAGAGCGGGCAGCATTGCCGCTAGCTAGGTAGACACACAGTCTTTGATCATCCATCGAGAGGAGACCAGTCCTTCCTGTTTTTGATTAATTCCTGAAGGAAATTATAATTTGTCTTGAAGGTATAAATATGTTATGAATAGTGGAAGGAATCAAAGAGTAAAGAATGATGATTCATTATGGCACTGTGATAAAAGGCGGTGTGTGTTATGACACTAGTTTCCTCCTTGTCGTTACGAGAGGCTTCATAATTACTTTTCTACACAGAAAATCTCCTGGCTGTCCTGCCGGTGGCAGAGTGCCGCGGTGGTGAGTCTAACGGTCATAAAGCTTTTCCTTGTCTAATTGTCAGTGGGGCCCTATGGCAATTTCATAGATGAGGGACTGTGCCGTTTGTGAAATACAGTGGTGATGCTCCCGCTTTAACGACTCAATGAAGACAGATCTTCATTATGGACTAAATTGGTTGGTTATTAGGTGCATATAGGCTGATCAGATGGGTATCATGGTGGGTTTGGATTGGTTTGTAGAGTCCTCATCTCAATGCAGTTGTCTGTAAAGGTGAGGTTTGGAACAGTGTTGAACGTGTCACTAAGTACCGTACAGCGCAATTTGATACCTAGAAACTCCCCTCACTAAAATTCCACATTCACATATCTCCAGAACATCTGCATTAAGATGTAGCTGTGAGATACGAGATATCTCTGGATCTGACCCACTCCAACTCTGTGTTGCTGGATCTATCCCTCTGAACCATGTCTATTGTCATGCCTGTGTGCTGAGCTGCTGAGGTGGTTCTAATGCTGTCTCTGTCTGCTGTCTGTCTCAGGCTCAGGCTCATTGAGCAGCAGCCAGAGCCTAGGCCCATACAGGAACTCCAGGCCATTAGGTATGAACAGCACACACCACACCTCCAACCTATTGTTGGGAATATAATGGACTGCAGGGGCCATGTAAACCAGTGACACTCTCTCGCACTCTCACTCTCTCTCTAGCTCACTCTCTCGCACTCTCGCTCTCTCTCTAGCTCTCTCTCTCGCTATTGCTATCTCTCTCCCCCCTCTCTCTTTCTTTCTCTCTCTCTCCCTGTCCCCTGGTTTATCACTTGTGTCATCTACATTGGGGAGAGTGTGGGGTTCTCTGCACCAATAGGAGCTCATATTTAAGGCCCTCCACCTGAGGCAGCAATAGTGCTCCCATTAAGGACATACTGTATTTGTTTAGTCTCTTTGCTTTTTTTATTAACGTCATTAGTATAGCTACATTACAGTAGCTGGTAGAGTAAGAGAACACATATTATTCAGTCAAATCAAATTTATTTAGCAGAGATTCTTGGGTTAGACATAATAACATAATGTCCCTCAGCCCAGTTCATCCATGCAGTCTGTCCTGTGGAACAGTCTTCTCTCTCTGCTGCTGCCTTTGACACTGGTCATAATTAGTGCTGCAGCTCTGCTAATTTAAAAGTCCATACACAGAGACCAGGGAGTCGGGACATGTCACAGAAGATTAAACCCAGAGTGAATACACAAAGCTATATGACTGTCCCAGACTTGTCTTCATCCTTCTTGACTGATGTTTTGACTGGGTTGTGTTTGTGCCGGAATCCCTCATCCTCCATCATACTCCCAGCGTTAGTCTCATTACACGTCTCAGGGTTGTGTGTGAGGACGCGTTGGGATGTGATTGTGTTTTGGTGTGTTTGTTTCCCTGTACTGACTGATGCCCTGTCTGCACATCCCAGTTGGAGATATTCCTCATTATGGGAGCGTGTTTAGATATAGGGATGCACACCAGGTAAAGAGAGAGGCGTGATGTTATAAATAGGCACTTGCCTCTCTAGCCATGAGGAATTGATGAGTTTTAGCACATTGTGCTCTGGAGTGCTAGGTTTAATTTCTACAGTCCTGACAGCACAAACCTCTGAGCCAAGAGACTTCTTATCTGAGTAATGCTGCTGTGCAAATGTTAGCCATGTTTGACGACGGTGATGTGCTGCTGTTATTGGGCATCAGACTGCCCATACATCCACTCTCTGTAAACCTCCCACCACCTTAACAGCCACTCCTCAGACTCCTTTACTCACCCCTTGACAAACAGGCAATCTTTGAAAGAACCACAGTAACTCTCTCCTCTCATCTAACAGGCAGTCTTTGAGACGCCTAACTCCAGCCCCAGCTCCAGCCTTAAATGGTCAACTGACTTGTTATGAGACAGGCATTAGGCTCCCCAAGGGATCCCAGTCTGAGAGCAAAGCAGAGTAAAGCAGTTGTGTTCTTGGGATGCTCTGACTCCTAGCTGGCTCCCTCTCCGCTGCTGGCAAGTACACAGTCGAATTAGCCAATAAGAATGTGTGAAATCGGTGGCTCTGTTCCGGCGAGGACATGCCAGGAGAAATAAACGTCAGCACTTGTACAACCAGGAAAACCCCATGTGAGGAAGAAAAGGCAGAACAGGGGAGCTGCTCCGCCAATTCCGCGACGTGATGCTGTGATTTCAGGACCAGAGTCAGTGCTACACAGCCACTGAGCCCAAGACCCAGTCAGTCACAGACGCAGATGCAGTCAGAGACGGAGAGCAAATCTTCTTACATCTACCACAGATACACAGCTAGAGATCAAACCGGTTGCAGTGTAGTCACATACAGAACATGGGCTGCTGTCAGAAGACGAGGTCCTCCCATGTGGTGTTGAAGAGATTTTAATTCTGTTTGTCTGTTCCCCTGCAGAAGTCTGTATCCTGTAGTTTTCATTTCACATTATGTTGGGCTGTGAAGTTTAATTTCAGCAGAATCTAAACACACTAATTAAATATCACAACTTTTCTGAAGAAGGCACTCCTAAAGGTACCTGAAATTTTAATTTAGACTTCAAAAGAAGCCAAGACTTTAAAGTAAATCTATTGTTTTTCATTTAGACTTTCTTGTGAAAGCACCGCTGTATGTAGTTTGATTGATCTGGTAATTAAAATATGCAGAGAGTGAAAAATATTAACTGCTTGTTTTAGAAAACACCAAACACTTTTTCCAGCACAGATAATTACATTTCACACATTGATGTTCTTTACACAGCATTCATCGGTCTCATTATTTTTCCATTTTCATCTTTCTGGTGGGAGATCGATAGATTGATAAAATGATGGAGCCTATCTTAAATAATGTAAAGGAGAGAAGTTGGGTTCACTTTGCGGCTGGCTAAGTGCTTGAACTTTTATTCTCCTTTCAAATTATGTTTAATATCCCATGAAGGTACTGTAGACTTCACAATGCTACCGTCTTTACTTAATCAATATAATTCAAGGGGTTAAATCATTTATTTTCATTTTTGCTTTCCCTGTAAAGCAAAAATTGTCAGGGCTAATATATAAAACTATAAAGAAACTGGCAATTCGAAGAAAGACAGCGTAAATTAGGCCAATTACTACCTAGGGAACATTTAGCTAGGAGAGATAGCAGCTCAAAATGTCCCACAGACTACCGTTGGGTCCTATTGTTTACAATGTGACCTGACAGTTTGGGTCTCTTCAATTTCGGATTAACTACAGTACTAATTAACATGGAAGGAACTCTACTGCAGAGGTAGACAAATGTGCATTAAGAGAAAAAAGAAGCAACCCATGTATAGTTTTAATTAAAAGTTTTTTTCCCTCTACATGCTGTCTAATGTGGTTCTTACAGATCCATTTGCACTATTCTGATGCTACTTTTTACGATTGTATCTCCCAAACCCGGGTACCACAGAGCTCTTTGCCTTTCCCACAAACAGATATGTGTGTATTCAACTCCCCACTGTATCTCCCCTAAGTGTCTCTTCCCTTCATCCCTCGGTTTCATCAGAGAGAAGTAAAGTGGCGATGGTGGCCTGAAGAAGAGCGAGTGAGAGAGAGAGCAAGAGCGTAAAAACACATCTTCAATTAAAGCCGCAACTCTGCATCTCCCTGTGATTCCGCTTCTATTGCCGAGTTCCGTCCCTTTTAATTGGGTCTCCGTGGAGTAGTGTGAGTTCCCGCTCCTTCAGCCTGATGGGCCCAGTCTGGAGAGGGGCTGCTGGGACAGCCAAGGGGAACAGCTGCTGATGTTGGGGCCCTGCCACTGACACTGGGAGAGTGATGGAGGACTGGGGGAGTCAGCAGGATCTGGATGGAGAAGGAGGGACACACTGGTACAGGGGGCTTGGCCATGTATCACTCTTTACAGATGGCCCAGGTTATTCCCTCTGTCAGAGACACAGAGCTGCATTAGAGCACGATAACTGATTCAGTGTGTGGCGTGAACTGGTGTGGTGTATGCACACTACTGTCTTTGTCAAAGTCATTTGTGTGCGTGCATGGATGTGTGTGTGTGTGTTGTCGTGGTCCCGTGTGGCTCAGTTGGTAGAGCATGGCGCTTGCAACGCCAGGGTTGTGGGTTCAATTCCCACGGGGGGACCAGGGTTCAATTCCCACGGGGGGACCAGGATGAATATGTATGAACTTTCCAATTTGTAAGTCGCTCTGGATAAGAGCGTCTGCTAAATGACTTAAATGTAAATGTCTAGCGAGACACATGAAGAACGGCTGGAGGTGCTGTGAGATTCTGTGATTACTTTTTTATGATCTCATATTGAGACCAATCTCTGTCCCTTCACCTGAAGGACAGCCAGCTATTCCCCAAATAAATTAGCCAGCATCTGGGACCAGGCTTCTACAGGCTCCCTTTAATACATGCTTTAGACATACACATTCTCATGCACACTCACAAACACACTCCCTCATGGGCACATACACATGTGTATTCTCAATCTGCCCTCTCCTCCACTTTTCTTTCATAATTTTCCCTGTTTATTGTGAAAGTTGGGGCAGGAGGGTTGGGGTGTAATTGCAGGCATTGTCTGATGGTGCCCCTGTTGGACGGGGCTGGAGACCCCAGCCTGGTGGAGTGTGTGACTGTGATTTCCACGGACACTGCCTATCAAGCCTGGCCGTGGATACCATACTTACTCTGTGTGTGTGTGGTGTTTGCTTCCTGAAGCCATCTCTAGAAGAGTACCGTTACATTTCGCCCATGAGGCTGTGGGCTGGAGGCAAATGTGCATTTCTCTTCCACCAGTCTTCACTAATGAAACTTTTTTTGTAAAGGCTGGTTTTTCACTCATGCAGGATGCTTCCTCTCTTTCCAATGAGGCAGAGCCTGAAATATCAGTTGGGCTAGCTAGCGCTGCAGAACTGACATCCCGTGTGAAAACCTCTCCAAATCACAGTGGCTGCAGCCGTGCGTCAGGTTGCTTTATTTATACCCCGGGTGGAGTTGTCCTACACTCTGAGCATACGGAGGCTTACGTAACCTATGACAGCCAGTAGGAGCTCAGTCAGGAAACTCTGATGATATAAAGCTTCCTGGAAGTTTTATTAGATTCAATTCATGATGGATCTCCTGTAGGCTGAACAGTGTATATTTTTCATTATGCTCACATGCATATTAGAAACTCATTTTGAGCAATATGATTTACCTTCTAGCCTCTGTAGCTCAGTACTCCTCAGTAAGGGCAGATTTCTCCTTATTTTCAGTGTGACACTCATCCCATGTGCTCTCATCCCATGTGCCCAACATTAACCCCACATCTGAACCACTGTTGACCTGTAACATGAGAGATCAGACAGATAAGCTGCTCATTACAGTCATGACACCAAACTCCTGGCAGAGCCCATTTTGTTTTACAGCTTTTAGAACGGTCTTGGCACTGGGGCGTATGGACTTTAGGCATGCAGGAGGTCCCATTCAGGAGGGAGGGCGAGTCAGGAGGGAGGGCTAGCCATGGCCATTCAGGAGGGAGGACGAACCATGGCCATTCAGGAGTGAGGACGAACCATGGCCATTCAGGAGGGAGGACGAGCCATGGCCATTCAGGAGGGAGGGCGAGCCATGGCCATTCAGGAGGGAGGGCGAGCCATGGCCATTCAGGAGGGAGGGCGAGCCATGGCCATTCAGGAGGGAGGGCGAGCCATGGCCATTCAGGAGGGAGGGCGAGCCATGGCCATTCAGGAGGGAGGGCGAGCCATGGCCATTCAGGAGGGAGGGCGAGCCATGGCCATTCAGGAGGGAGGGCGAGCCATGGCCATTCAGGAGGGAGGGCGAGCCATGGCCAGCCCTCTCACAGATAGAGAGGGAGTGTGTTATTGTGCCCCCCCACCACCAGACTGCTGATTTACGCTGCTGAAATGGACTGCCACAAACTGGGCTCTCAAGCCTGTAAATGATCCTTAGGTCAGCTGCTAAAAGGCTTTATGTACTGATATGACAGTTACTCCAGTTTTTTGGGGAGAATCTTGGCTCACCTCTGAAAGCAGTGCACTATATAACTTTTTCTATTAAAGTGTCACTCTAACGTTGTAATATTTTGTAATCTCATTTTCTCCAACATATAGTATTGAGAAGCACCCTTAGGGTGCAAGCACATGCACATGCACATACACACCTTGTGAATATTGCTATTTGTCCTTACCTGGTTCTAATTATAGTGTATGATGGCACACCTTCACGGAGCCAACAGTGATCTTTCATTGACAGGCCCACAGAGCTCCATGCTCACTGTGAAAGGGAGTGATATCTCTCTGTAAAATATGTATGACATCAAAAAGCCTTAAAGGTTATTACAAATGAATAATGAGTAGTGGGGCGAGAGCAGTAATGTTTAATTTAACATGCACCAATATAGAGCTGGACTGGCTCCCAGCAGTGGTAACTTGCCTGTTGGCCTGGCTGGCCCATACTGCCTGTCTGCCTGCCTGTCTATCTGCCTGTCTATTTGTCTGTCTGCTAGGACATGGGCTCCAACACACGCATTCTCAAATGAACATTCACATTCATGTTTGGTTTCCTTGAATAGACTCGATCTAGGTCTATACTAACAGCATATTTGATACACACAAGCACAGGCTTCAGTAGCATCATCCTTAAATTCTCTGTAGGTTACAAGACAGAGAAAAGCTCTCTCTCTCTCCCAGTATTTCTCTGAAGTAACTTGAATCATGGCCCTGAACAGCTCACGTTAATGTCTTAAGACACTGTACAAAATTGCCTTGTTTATGCCTGTAATGTAACCTGTCTGTTCCAGTGTCGCTCATTCCCAGTGAAACCGGCAACGGTGGCAGCCGAGTCTGGAGTGAATTTGCCGGGCGACTACCTGGGAAACAACAGTCATTAATTATGTAAAAGTCTTCTCACAATGGGAGCAGAGAGCAGCATACAACTGCAGCTCTGGCTCATATTAGAGTCACTGTACTCTACAATAAAGCCCTGCTGCCTGGGAGGGATTATCAACCTCCTCAACAACCAGCACCCCTTGACCCCTGACACACACACACACACACACACACACACACACACACACACACACACACACACACACACACACACACACACACACACACACACACACACATGTCCTGGTATGTTTAGCTGGGGATGAGAATGAGATGAGTCTGTGCTGTCTCCCTCTCCTAACAGCCCCATCATTCACTGCTCTACTCTACGGTTCCCGTTATTTGTTTTGTTTTTGTTCTGCAATTGCCTGTTTTCCGGCATCCTCGAAAAACAATAGGTGAAAGAGAAAAACCTGACAGGACAAATGATATATCATACCAGTGGGGAAGGGAAGGGACTGTTTCATTGCTGATGGTGGTGTCATAAGTAGCCCTGTTCATAGGAAGTAGTCATTTTGTTCACATGCTGAATTAAGACCCATCTCCCCCAGTGGACATCACTACTGACAGCTGATAGTGGATGTCCTTTCTTCTTTTAAGTTGGTCACTATTACAACCAGTTTTGGAACACAAAAGGCCTGAATTCAATGTCACCAATCTGTCTACAGACACTTGGCATCAGATGATGGCTGTTTAGAGTTGTGCTTTCCGTTGTCCTTACTGTTTACTGTAAGCAGCAAGCATTTGGTTTCATCTCTGTCAGCTGTGCCTCTGAACCCCCATTCAGCACTCGTTCATCAGATGCTCTCTTTTGATCATTCGGTCGGGCTGTATCACCCGACCGGATCATCAACTGCACCGTCCGCAACCGCAGGGCTCTCCAGAGGGTGGTGCGGTCAGCCCAACGCATCACCGGGGCCATGCTGTCTGCCCTCCAGGACATCTACAACCTCCGGGGTCACAGGAAGGCCAAGAAGATCATCAAGGACCTTAGCCACCCGAGCCATGGCCAGTTCACCCCGCTACCATCTAGAAGATGGAGACCGTACAGGTGCATCAAAGCTGGGACTGAGAGACTGAAAAACAGCTTATATCTCCAGGCCATTAGACTATTAAATAGTCGGCCTCCGCCCTGTACCCTGACCTGATCTTTAGTCACTGTTACTAGCCGGCTACCACCCGGTATTCAACCATGCACCTTAGAGATTGAATACTGGTCACTTTAATAATGTTTACATACTGTTCTACCCACTTCATATGTACACTACCATTCAAAAGTTTGGGGTCACTTAGAAATGTCCTTGTTTTTGAAAGAAAATTGATCAGAAATACAATGTAGACATTGTTAATGTTGTATATGACTATTGTAGCTGGAAACAGCTGATATTTTTTATGGAATATTTATCCGAGGCCCATTATCAGCAACCATCACTCCTGTGTTTCAATGGCACGTTGTGTTAGCTAATCCAAGTTTATCATTTTAAAAGGCATGAAAACCCTTTTGCGATTATGTTAGCATAGCTGAAAACTGCTGTTCTGATTAAAGAAGCAATAAAACTGGCCTTCTTTAGACTAGTTGAGTATCTGGAGCATCAGCATTTGTGGATTCGATTACAGGCTCAAAATGGCCAGAAACAAATACCTTTCTTCTGAAACGCATCAGTCAATTCAAATCATTGTTCATTTGTCACGTGCGCCGAATACAACAGGTGTAGACCTTACAGTAATCTTTTCTTTTTATTGGCCAGTCTGAGATATTGCTTTTTATTTGCAACTCTGCCTAGAAGGCCTGCATTCTGGAGTCGCCTCTTCACTGTTGACGTTGAGACTGGTGTTTTGCGGGTACTATTTAATGAAGCTGCCAGTTGAGGATTTGTGATATTAGGAAGGTGTTCTTAATGTTTTGTACACTGTGTATATTTATATTCCAGACTCTGACGTTGCTCATTCTAATATTTATATATTTCTTAATTCCTTTTAATTTTGGGGATTTGTATGTATTGTGTATTATTGCGCTGTCAGGTATTACTGCACTGCTGGAGCTAGAAACATAAGCATTTCGCTACCCCCACGATAACATCTACAAAATATGTGTACGCTCCCAATACATTTGATTTGATGCAGGTTTGGCATGATGTTCCTCTATAGTGAAACAAAGGCTGACACCTGTAATTAATTAGGCTATTATGCATTCTGCAATGATAATTGCTTCACTGGAAAGTCACCAGCCTTCTGAGAGGGAGAGAGAGGAGAGGTGGCTGGAGAATGCTATCCATCAAGAACACTCTTTTTCTCTCTGTCTCAGTCTCGCCCGCGCTGTCTCACCTTGACATGGTGTAGGCCAGGTGGAGAGGTACATTGCCTTCGTATGTCTAAGGGGGAGATATGCTGCTGTGCCTCCCTCTGCCAAGCATGTGCCACTGGTGGGTGCCAGGCTCCACTACTGGCCTCAAGCTGGCATACCCATGCCTTCTCTGCTGTGGCTTTGTCCATGGGGCGGTCTAGGAATGGGAGCAGTCCCTTTGTCTTCATCTCTCCTCTCTCTCCTCACACCTCTCCCCTCTCTCCTCACACCTCTCATCTCTCCTCACACCTCTCCACTCTTTTCTTCCCCACTACAGTATTCTCTGGCAATGCTGCACTGTCCCTGTCCTAACGATATTTCATATGATACACTCCTCTTTCCACTCTCTCTCCCTATAGCTCTGTTCTCGGTACATCCTACTCTCTCTCCTGTCATGTCACTATAGATTTGTGACTCCTCTTCAGCAGACACACGTATTTCAACCTTTTAGGTCACTCAGCATTTCAAACATTTAGAATCTCTTGTCTCAAAACTAAAGGATCCTGTCTTTTGAACTACAAAGACTTTCACAGAAGATTTATTTTCCTTTATTTGTCTTACTCCCTCTCTCTGTCTTGACTTTCCGGTGACTTTGAGGTGTTAAGCAGAGATTTATGTTGGGTTTTGTCGTGTGGGTGGGTGGGTGGAGCTGCTGGCTGGCTCTGTCTGTCTGTTCTACTGTGATGGGGGTGGTGGTGCTGGGAGGACCGAGCCTACTAGACTCTTGCAGGATGGCAGAGCCAAATAGGGCTTTGATCTGAGTTTAATGCCTCACACTGTTCGGTCTCACATGGAGCTCACCATGCCATGTCCATCAGGATTACTCTACTCTACCTTGATTTGCTGGAGATCTGCTCACCGCTCTGCCTGCGTCATTTCTCTCTCTCTCTCTCTCTCATGTCTCTGTCTAAATCTCTGTGTGTGTCAGTCTTTGCACTATAGCTTCTATAGTTATTTTTCACAAATGTAATGTCCATCCCCTTTTATTGATTTATTCCCCTTGTTGTTTGATTGGATTGAATGTATTGATTGAGATGATTGATTTCTTTATAATTGATTGGTTAGAGTTATTGCTTGGTTTGGTATTGATTGTGTAGATTGAAATTATTGATTTGTTTGTTATTGATTAGTTAGATTAATGATATTGATTGGCTCAAAGATCATTGTGACCGCAGAACATCACAAAATGACCTTAGATGTTAGGATGATAGTGTGGTCAGGTTGAGTGGATGAGTCTGGTCTGGTCAGCCTTGGTGCCTTGGCTCTATTCTCCCATGGGGATGGCAGGGCACCAGTCTGCTGAGGGAGAGCGCTGACGGCATCTGTGTGCTGGGAGCGTAACAGGAGGAGTGACAGGAGCTGCTGATTGGAATTGACGTGGGGACGGGATGTGTGTCAGGCCACTGACTGCTCCTCTCACTGGGGACCTGGAGACGGACTCAGCCTCAGCCTCAACCTCATCCTCAGCCACCATTCCACCACTCAGAGAGGGGTGTCACCCAGAATAAATCCCCTGCAAATACAGAGGTGGAGGTGTGTGTGTGTGTGTGTGCACACACGTCTGTCTCTGTGTCTGTGTGACTGTCTGAGTGTGCAAATATCTGTGTCTGTGTGATTGTGTCCTCCCCCTCCTTTAAGCAACTTGAACCAGTGTGGGTGTGTATGACAGTGTGATGTCCCTCTCCTCTACCCACTCATCAGTCACTCAACACCAGTTCATCCCTTCTCTCTTCTCTAAACACTCAAGGAAAACAAGCACGGATGACAGTGGTTGTAGCTTCACCAGCATTGTAGCAGTAGCTATATTTACCTATAGCTCCCACTCTCACTCTCGTCACCCAGAGAATGGTGTTGTCCATAAGGACAACCCATCCCTGTCTCACCCCACGGTCCTGTGACTTTCTGCATTATGTTGTGGTGGAATTCCCAGTGTGTTGTTTTAATAGGTATGAAGCCTGACTGGGGCTGTGGTGACACTGTCAGCTCCTGGGCTGTGGTGACACTGTCAGCTCCTGGGCTGTGGTGACACTGTCAGCTCCTGGGCTGTGGTGACACTGTCAGCTCCTGGGCTGTGCTGGGTCTCGGTGAGCAGCACAGAGCGGTACAAAAGACCAACTGCCATGATTGTGCGCTGACCTTTGCATCATGGGCAGATGACAGGTAATTTAGAGGCCTCTGGGATTAAGGCAACCATACAGTCCCTGTCCCTTATATACGCACTGCTTCTCTCACCCACCAGCAGCAATAATCTTACCAACACACACACATGTGCGCACACACAAATGTGCACACACACACACACACACACACACACACACACACACACACACACACACACACACACACACACACACACACACACACACACACACACACACACACACACACACACACACACACACAGACACAGACACACAGACACACACCTAACACCCCCACCGCCCTCACACATTCTAATCACCTGCATCATCACACACCCCGTCCTCAAACACCCAAATCACAGGAGGTGGAAAGCTGGTAAGGCTGAGGGGGAAAAATATGCTTTAGAGTGATAATTGCATAATCACCAGTTGTGATAATTGTAATTGATGACTGCATAATTGCTAATTGCAGTCTTTATGGGAACCTGTCTTTCACTCTCTCTATCTTTGTCTGTAGTTCAGTGCCTGTCTCTGTCTATCTCCTCCCTCCACTTCTTTATCTTACACTCATCTTTTTGCCATAACTTATTCTTCTCTTCTCACATGCTTGCACACACACATGCACAGAGGCTCACACATCGACCATGTGTTCCACTATAAGTATCTTCTTAGGTCTCAGTAAGAATTTCCCAGCAGTGCTATCCCAGAGACAGCAGCAGTAGCCTGCCCACACGGACTGATCCTCTGTGAAGAATTATGGTCCACTTCTAACAGGTTTCCCCTCTCTCTGTCTCTCTCTTTTTCTCTAGTGTTCTCTCTCTCTCTCTCTCTCTCTCTCTCTCTCTCTCTCTCTCACTTTCTTTCTCAATTCAATTTACGGGCTTTGTTGGCATGGGAAACATGTTTACATTACCAAAGCAAGTGAAATAGATAATAAATAAAAATGGAATAAACAATAAAAAAATGAACAGTAAACTTTACACTCACAAAAGTTCCAAAAGAATAAAGACATTTCAAATGTCATATTATGTGCAAATAGTTAAAGTATAAAAGGGAAATAAATAAACATAAATATGGATTGTATTTACAATGGTGTTTGTTTTTAACTGGTTGCCCTTGTGGCAACAGATCACAAATCTTGCTGCTGTGATGGCACACTGTGGTATTGCACCCAATAGATATGGGAGTTTATCAAAATTGGGTTTGTTTTTTCAAATTCTTTGTGGGTCTATGTAATCTGAGGGAGATATGCGTCCCTAATATGGTCATACATTTGGCAGGAGGTTAGGAAGTGCAGCTCAGTTTCCACCTCATTTTGTGGGCAGTGTGTCTTTTCTTGAGAGCCAGGTCTCCCTACGGCGGCCTGTCTCAATCGCAAGGCTATGCTCACTGAGTCTGTACATAGTCAAAGCTTTCCTTAAGTTTGGGTCAGTCACAGTGGTCAGGTATTTTGTCACTGTGTACTCCTCTCTGTTTAGGCCCAAGTAGCATTCTAGTTTGCTTGTTTTTTTGTTAATTCTTTCCAATGTGTCAAGTAATTATCTTTTTGTTTTCTCATGTTTTGGTTGGGTCTAATTGTGTTGCTGTCCTGGGGGTCTGTGGGGTCTGTTTGTGTTTGCGAACAGAGCCCCAGCACCAGCTTGCTTAGGGGACTTCTCCAGGTCCATCTCTTTGTAGGTGATGGCTTTGTTATGGAAGGTTTGAGAATTGCTTCCTTTTAGGTGGTTGTATAATTTAATGGCTCTTTTCTGGATTTTAATAATTAGCAGGTAACGGTCTAAATCTACTCTGCATGCATTATTTGGTGTTTTACGTTGTACACTAAGTCATGCCACATTGAGCCAAAAGCTTTTTTTATATCAACAAAGCATGAGAAGACTGCCTTTGTTTTGATTTGTTTGTTTGTCAATTAGGGTGTGCATGGTGAATACGTGGTCTGTCGTACGATAATTTGGTAAAAAGCCAATTTGACATTTGCTCAGTACAATGTTTTAACTGAGGAAATGTACGAGTCTGCTGTTAATGATAATGCAGAGGATTTTCCCAAGGTTGCTGTTGACACATATCCCACAGTAGTTATTGGGGTCAAATTTGTTTCCACTTTTGTGGATTGGGGTGATCAGTCCTTCGTTCCAAATATTGGGGAAGATGTCAGAGCTTTGGATGATGTTAAAGAGTTTACATATAGTCAATTGAAATTTATGGTCCGTATATTTTACCATTTCATTTAGGATACCATCAACACCACAGGCCTTTTTGGGTTGGAGGGTTTGTATTTTGTCCTGTAGTTCATTTCAATGTAATTGTAGAATCCAGTGAGTTCTGGTAGTCTTTTTTTGTTTGTTTGTACTTTTACCCCTTTTTCTCCACAATTGGTAGTTACAGTCTTGTCCCATCGCTGCAACTCCCCATGGTCACGGGAGAGGCGAAGGTTGTGAGCCATGCGTCCTCCGAAACACGATCCTGCCAAGCCGCACTGCTTCTTGACACACTGCTCGCTTAACTCGGAAGCCAGCCGCACCAATGTGTCGGAGGAAAGACTGTCCAGCTGGTGACCAAGTCATCTTGCAGGTGCCTGGCCAGCCACATTGAGTCGCTAAAGCGCAATGGGACATGGAAATCCCGGCCGGCCAAACCCTCCCCAAACCGGACGATCCCAGTCACAGTAGGCTATAACACATCCTGGGATCGAACCTGGGTCTTTAGTGATGCCTCAAGCACGGCGAAGGAGTGCCTTAAACCGCTGTGCCACTCATGAGGCCCCTTCTGGTAGTCTTTAATAGTTGATTCTAAGATTTGTATTTGATATTTGTTTTTTGTTATACGGCCAAAACGATTGGTGAAGTGATTTATCCATACATCTCTATTTTGGATAAATAACTCTTCGTGTTGTTGTTTGTTTAGTGTTTTCCAATTTTCCCAGAAGTGGTTAGTCTATGGATTCTTCAATTACATTGAGCTGATCTCTGACGTGCTGTTCCTTCTTTTTCCGTAGTGTCTCTGTCTCTTGCTCTGTCTCTTGCTTTCACTCTCTCTTGCTTTCTCACTGTCTCGCTCTCTCTCTGCACTGGGTGCTTTTTTAGTTCTTGTAAAGTTAACCTTCATCACATCCCTTTCAGAGAAGCCATAGGACACCCATCTCTGCAGCACTCCACCAATCAGGCCTTTATGGTAGAGTAGTCAGACGGAAGCCACTCCTCAGTAAAAGGCACATGACAACCCACTTTGAGTTTGCCAAAAGGCACCTCAGACCATGAGAAAGAAGATTCTCTGGTCTGTTGAAACCAAGATTGAACTCTTTGGCTTGAATGCCAAGCGTCATGTCTGGCGGAAACCTGGCAGCATCCCTACGGTGAAGCATGATGGTGGAAGCATCATGCGTGGGGATGTTTTTCAGTGGCAGGGGCTGGGAGACTAGTCAGAATCAAGGGAAATATGAACTGAGCAAAGTACAGAGAGATCCTTGATGAAAACCTACTCTAGAGCACTAAGGACCTCAGACTGTGGCAAAGGTTCACCTTCCAACAGGACAATGACCCTAAGCACACAGCTTTGACATCGCAGGAGTGGTTTCAGGATAAGTCTCAATGGCCTTGAGTGGCCCAACCAGAGCCCAGACTTGAACCCGATTTGAACATCTCTGGAGAGACTTGAAAATAGCTGTGCAGCGACGCTCCCCATCCAACCTGACAGAGAAGAATGGGAGAAACTCCCCAAATACAGGTGTGCCAAGCTTGTAGTGTCATACCCTAGAAGACTCGAGGCTGTAATCGCTGCCAAAGGTGCTCAACAAAGTACTGAGTAAGTCTGAATACTTATGTAAATGTGATATTTCAGTTTTTATTTTTAATACGTTTGCAAAAATGTATAAACCTGTTGCTTTGTCATCATGGGGTATTGCGTGTGGATTGATGAGGAAAAAGACAATTTTATACATTTTAGAATAAGGCTGTAATGTAACAAAATGCGGAAAAAGTCAAGGGGTCTGAATACTTTCCGAATCCACTGTACATTTAGATACATTGTACCATACTACTATACATACTGAAACATACATAATCTATGCTATACCTCTCCATTGTGTATGCGGCAGGTAGCCTAGTAGCTAAGAGTACCTGGGCCAGTAACTGAAAGGGCGCTGGTTGGAATCCCCGAGCTGACTAGGTGAAAAATCGGTCGACGTGCCCGTGAGCAAGGCACTTAACCCTAATAGCTTCTGTATGTCACTCTGGATAAGAGTGTCTGCTAAATGAGTGGAAGAGTCTCTCAGATCAGACAACATTATACACCACATCTCCGAGGTGCTTTGATGAAACATGCATGAGAGCATCAGCTGTTCCGGACAACTGTCCTGTCACGCTCTCCGCAGCAGATGTGAGTAAGACCTTTAAACAGGTCAACATTCACAAGGTCGCAGGGCCAGACGGATAACCAGGACGTGTACTCCAAGCATGCGCTGACCAACTGGCAAGTGTCTTCACTGACATTTTCAACATTTCCCTGTCTGAGTCTGTAATAGTAACATGTTTCAAGCAGACCGGCATAGTCCCTGTGCCCAAGAACACTAAGGTAACCTGCTAAATGACTACCGACACGTAGCACTCACATCTGTAGCCATGAAATACTTTGAAAGGCTTGTCATGGCTCACATCAACACCATTATCCCAGAAACCCTAGACCCACTCCAATTTGCATACCGCCTCAACAGATCCACAGATGATGCAATCTTTATTACACTCCTCACATCCCTTTCACACCTGAATAACAGGAACACCTATGTGAGAATGCTATTCATTGACTACAGCTCAGCATTCAACACCATAGTGCCCTCAAAGCTCATCACTAAGCTAAGGACCCTGGGACTAAACACCTCCCTCTGCAACTGGATCCTGGACTTCCTGATGGGCCACCCCCATGTGGTAAGGGTAGTTAACAACACATCCACCACGCTGAGCCTCAACACCGGAGCCCCTCAGGGGTGCGTGCTCAGTCCCTTCCTGTACTCCCTGTTCACTCATGACTGCACGGCCAGGTACGACTCCAACACCATCATTAAGTTTGCAGATGATACAACAGTGGTAGGCCTGATCACCGACAACGATGAGACAGCCTATAGGGAGGAGGTCAGAGACCTGACCATGTGGTGCAAGGACAACAACCTCTCCCTCAACGTGATCAAGACAAAGAAGATGATTGTGGACTACAGGAAAAGGAGGACCGAGCACGCCCCCATTCTCATCGACAGGGCTGTAGTGGACCAGGTTGTGAGCGTCAAGTTCCTTGGTGTCCACATCACCAACAAACTAACATGGTCCAAGCACTCCAAGACCTTCGTGAAGAGGGCACCATGAAACCTATTCCCCCTCAGGAGACTGAAAAGATTTGGCATGGGTCCTCAGATCCTCAATAGGTTTTACAGCTGCACCATCGAGAGCATCCTGACTGGTTGCGTCACTGCCTGGTACGGCAACTGTTTGGCCTCCGACCGCAAGGCACTACAGAGGGTAGTGTGTACGGCCCAGTATATCACCGGGGCCAAGCTTCCTGCCATCCAGGACCTCTATACCAGGTGGTGTCAGAGGAAGGGCCTAAAAATTGTCGAAGACTCCAGCGACGCTAGTCATGGACTGTTCTCTCTGCTACCGCACGGCAAACGGTACCGGAGTGCCAAGTCTAGGTCCAAGATGCTTCTTAACAGCTTCTACCCCCAAGCATAAGACTCCTGAACATCTAATCAAATGGCTACCCAGACTATTTGCACCCCCCCCCCCCCCTCTACGTTGCTCTCTGTTATTATTACTTTAATAACTCTACCTACATGTACATATTACCTCAATTGCCTCGACACCGGTGCCCGCGCACATTGACTCTGTACCGGTACCCTATGTATATAGCCCCGCTATTGTTATTTACTGCAGCTCTTTTAGTTATTTGTTATTCTTATCTCTTACTTTTTTTGGGGGGGGGGGGTATTTTCTTGAACTGCATTGTTGGTTAAGGGCTTGTAAGTAAGTATTTCACTGTAAGGTCTACACCTGTTGTATTTGGCGCATGTGACAAATACAATTTGATTTGATGGTAGTGGCAGCATACCGAGTGTGCTAACGTGAGGAGGCATCAGGCATGTGATAGATGTCTACTCTAGCAGCTGCAGACAGGTTAATGGTGTGATTGTGGAGGTAATCTCCATGTTCTCTCGTTAAAGGATGATGAAGGGCCAGGAAAATGGATCCTGTTGCATTCACAGGTCCTGTGCTTTTTACATTTGCAGTTCAGGGCCCTGTTTGATGGATTCATCAATGCATTGACACAGTTGACAGTCAATGAGCTCACCATGGCATCATTCACAATGGGACAGTAGCCTTCGTCTTTGTTAATGCATCTCATTGACAGGGAGACAAAGGGCTTTTGACATTTAGAAACAGCTGGCAAGTAGCCTATACATATGTGAATAATGTTAATATCTACCGATTCTTCTTTACTGAGGGTGGATCGGTTTACAGGCACACACAGCACACTACATTTCGTAGTTTGGATTTTGGATTGTTTTGGGATTTTCGAGTCACAGTCACACATGCGTGTATACATGTTTTGTATAGAGAGGCCACTTATTTTATACGTGTGAAGTCTATTTGCTGAACCAACAACGCAGAGGAAGAGAGGAAGAGAGGGAGAGAGAGAGAGAGTAGAGGAGTCGGCTGAGAGCTGCAGACTATTACATCTGTATTGATTGGGCTCCAGCTTTTCCATGAACTCCGAGTGGGAGTGATGGGAGGGATTTGCTTGATCTTTATGATATTTCTTTAAACATGATGCTGTCGTTATGCCTCTCCAGGGAGGACACAAGCCATTTCCAGTAAATCAAGGGCTCTTTGTCTCTCTCTGTTTTCCACAGTTGTTATTTATAAGCCTCTAAACAGTTTCTTCACCATTCTCATAAGTGTTTTCAGTCAGTGTTCCACAATAATATTGTTGAGCTGAAGATAGACCATTAAAGAACGTCTCAGACGTAACCATACACTTGGCCCCTTCAATAGAAGTCATTGTGTCTGATCAGATCAAAACTATAACACCGACAGGAATTCTATAGACAATAGATGGAAATAATTAGCTTTCAGTCTGCTCTTGGACTGGAGGGACATTTGGAGTGGATCTGATGTAATATTTCAGAGTTGCTAAACTACAGATGGAGGATCTTAATTTGAGCATGTTTGCTACAGCAGGAAAATAATCATGCAGCAACAGGAAAAGTGGTTTGTAATTAATCAACATTTTTGTAGGGGTTGATTACATTTTCCGTTGGGGCAAATCAAGTCTGAAATTTCCATGTGGAAATTGCAAACTCTAAGAGCTTTTTTAAAACTCAAACGCTCTACAAGTTTGCATTTACTTCCTCTCAGCAACAAAAGAGTAATCAAATTAAGATCCTACATCTATAAGACTTTCAGCCAATGACATCCTCCGACAACAGGGCTGCTGGTGTATTATAGGAGCTGTGAGGACTGTAACCCATATATCCACCAGGGCAGGTGCCCTCTCCATGGGGCCAGGTGGCGCCTAATTCCCTTCTTTGTCCCTCCTAATGAATTGTTAATTGGTTTGCATCACCCGTGGAGTGGAGAATAGCAGGAGGGTCTGGGTGCTGGTGTGATGGAGGTCACAGACGCTGACATGCCTCATAGAGCACACCAGCACCTGCGTTTTAACAGGACAAATGTCACCTCACTACACACTGCAGTGTTGGGGTTTAAGAGGCCAAATATCAGCTTGCAGTATTACCTCAGAACCTTGTTCACATAATTCAGCACACAAACCCCATCAGAATGTCATGTTGGGGATTAACTTCTACAGATGGATCATTGTGGCTTTGTTTCTGTCTGTCTCATTTGAACAATTACTTTATATGCTGGCTGTTTACTTCATATGTCAAAACAGTGTAGAATGCATTTAAATGTAGATTGTCTGTGTGTATGGGTCAATAAATGTCCATTCAGTACAGGTGTAGTATTGATGCCTGAGTGTCACCCTGACGGCTGTGTCCTGTCCTGTTCTCTCTAGGTGGTTGCTCTGAACAAGCGCAGTAAGGAGGCAGAGTCTGCATTCCTGGGAATCTACAAGCAGCTTATCGAAGCCCCAGGTGAGTCTCCCACCTGGAACAGAGCCACACACACACATCACATCACAACACAGTCACAGATACAGACAACATACATTACTCATGTAACAGCCCTCCCATAGGGGATCACTCTTCCCACACCAAGCCCAAGTCAGCATCATTAGGTCAACCACAGAGTTTCTAAACCAAGAGGCGCAACATCGCGAGACTTCCGGGAACGCTTGCGAAACAGACAAAGCAGACCAGGCTGTGGTTTGGGGTTTGAGATGTCAATGAGAGAAGTGAAAAACTATTCTGTAATTGTTCATTTTCTCAATATAAAGGCACAACCTAGATTCAAGCCAATGTCTTAAGTAGTTGAACATGTGACAAACTGACACATTTTTGTAAAAAAAAAAACATATTGAAGGAGGGCCTTTGATTTGACAGCCTGCACATGCGCAGTTCTGCGCGAGACAACCGTTAGACTCAATGATTCATATATACAGTACACTAGATGACTGATGGGGGCCACTGTGTTAAGCCACCACGCCTCCATCTTGGCACTCCCTCACCATTGTAAAAAATATTTTGGAAGCTATAGAAAAGCATTTATTATTGTCTACATTCGTTTCTACCATGTTTATTCTATTACAGACAACTTAATGCATACTTTTAAATTATATTATGTGAGCTAAACATACAAATAAAAAATTATAAATGCTTTAGGGAAAATGTATATATTACTAATGATACTGTCCCCACTACAACAACAACAAAATACTTAAATACATGTAATTTTGTCCTTGAAACAGTGAAATCCGCAAAACACCAGTCTCAACGGCAACAGTGAAGAGGCGCCTCTGGGATGCAGGCCTTCTAGGCAGAGTTGCAAAGAAAAAGCCATATCTCAGACTGGCCAATAAAAATAAAAGATTAAGATGAGCAAAAGAACACAGATACTGGACAGAGGAACTCTGCCTAGAGGGCCAGCATCCCGGAGTCGCCTCTTCACTGTTGACGTTGAGACTGGTGTTTTGCGGGTACTATTTAATGAAGCTGCCAGTTGAGGACTTGTGAGGCGTCTGTTTCTCAAACTAGACACTCTAATGTACTTGTCCTCTTGCTCAGTTGTGCACCGGGGCCTCCTACTCCTCTTTCTATTCTGGTTAGAGACAGTTTGCGCTGTTCTGTGAAGGGAGTAGTACACAGCGTTGTACGAGATCTTCAGTTTCTTGGCAATTTCTCACATGGAATAGCCTTAATTTCTTAGAACAAGAATAGACTGACAAGTTTCAGAAGAAAGGTCTTTGTTTCTGGCCATTTTGAGCCTGTAATCAAACCGATAACTGCTGATGCTCCAGATACTCAACTAGTCTGAAGAAGGTCACTTTTATTGCTTCTTTAATCAGAACAACAGTTTTCAGCTGTGCTAACATAATTGCAAAAGTGTTTTCTAATGATCAATTAGCCTTTTAAAATGATAAACTTGGATTAGCTAACACATTGTGCCATTGGAACACAGGAGTGATGGTTGCTGATAATGGGCCTTTGTACGCCTATGTAGATATTCCATTACAAAATCAGCCGTTTCCAGCTACAATAGGCATTTACAACATTAACAATGTCTACACTGTATTTCTGATAAATTTTGATATTTTAATGGACAAAAAAAGTGCTTTTCTTTCAAAAACAAGGATATTTCTAAGTGACCCCAAACTTTTGAACGGTAGTGTATGTTGAAACGGTTTGTCATGCTTGGAGTCTTCAAAGATTTGGCAAAAATTGTGTGACATAAAACACTACCTTTTTTTCTTACATTTATGATACTGTTTGTCGTTGTACCATATACTAAGCATTTAACAATTTAATTGCACATTGAACTTGATCCTGTAAAATTCCTGGATATTGCTGTTGTACACTTTTTGTTTTTTTTGGTATGGAGATTTCGTAATTGTACTGTACCTCTTAACATTTCGTATCTTTGTAACGGTTGTCTAATTCCTCCTCCTCCTCAGACGAGGAGAAGGAGTAAGGGTCGGACCAAAACGCAGCGTTGTATGCAGACATAACGAAAATTTATTTAAACAAGACGAAACACGAAGAACACTTGAAATGATTACAAAATAACAAACGATGTAGACAGACCTGAACTTGAGAATTTACAATATAACACGAAGAACAGGAACAGACTAACCAAACGAACGAACACAAAACAGTCCCGTGTGGTGCGACAGACACAGACACGGAAGACAATCACCCACAAACAAACAGTGAGAACAGCCTACCTTAATATGGTTCTCAATCAGAGGAAACGTCAAACACCTGCCTCTAATTGAGAACCATTTCAGGCAACACATTAAACCCAACATAGAAACACATAACATAGAATGCCCACCCCAACTCACGCCCTGACCAACTAAACACATACAAAAACAATGGAAAACAGGTCAGGAACGTGACAATCTTGTTAGGGGTGTGTACGGGAGGCGAAGTCAGGTGCAGGAGAGCAGAGTGTAGTAAACAGGCGCACTTTAATTCCGGTCCAAAAATGACAGCAAAAAACACGGAACATAACAAAAGTATGGTGCCTGACAATATCCACATAACAATAAACAATTACACACAAAGACATGGAGGGGAATAGAGGACTAAATACATGCAGTGGGATTATGGAATGAAATCCAGGTGTGTATGGAACAAGACAAATGGACATATGAGAAATGAAGCGGCGATGGCTAGAAAGCCGGTGACGTCGATCGCCGAACGCCGCCCGAACAAGGAGAGTAGCCGACATCGGTGGAAGTCGTGACACATCTCGCTATCTTATGGTGTGAAAACAGTTGTCATGGGCACACATCCAAAATAATTATGTGGTTGCAAAATCGAATACTTTTAACAGAAAGAGTAACTTTAACATGACTAATAAAACTAAAATATATACTGTCATTAACGGGGTTTTCAATAATCATGCATAATAGTTGTTTCATGCACCTTTATCTAGCTGTTTAGTTACGTGGGGACATTATCGCACAACATCAGTTGATTCAGGAAAGGATTTTCTGAATGACAGTCAAGTGATAAAGAGCTTGTTCAGTCTTGTGCAGTATCACACAACAGCCAAAGTGCAGGAATTAATGTTTATCTCGAAGATTGACAGAACATTTTGGTGTCTATGTTGTTAGAGCAGTCAAGATAATTAGCCTATGTCATGGACAACATTAAGTCAAGATTCCTGAGGTTAGATAACGGTCTGTGTACGTTTTGATCGTTTGCTTTCCAAGTTAAAGCGGAGCAATCGGGAACATGAAAACGGTTTGTTTATTTACATTTTTATAGAAATATAAAAAAATTGCTTGTTTTTTTTCTTCCGTTTTTGCTATAAACCCCCAAAACAACTTGATATTTCAACTTTCACATGTGTACGGGGTTAAATTTGGAATGTCTGTCATTGGTCAAGTGCACAGCCAACACTTCATGTCCTTTCACTTCATGCCCTTTCAAAGTAGGAGTTCACCCTTCTATCTATTCTATGAATCTATTAAAGTAGCGGTGCGTGTGTAAAATCACTGGGGAAGCCAGGGAAAAATGTGTTGTGATAATTGTGTTGCTTGCTGTATAACCTATTAGTTCTGTCACGATCGTGTGGCGGATTGACGGACCAAAACGCAGCATTTGGAAAATAAGCCATCTTCTTTTATTTTAAAGATGACGAAAAATAAACACGAAACACTTAATACAAACTAACAAAACAACAAACGATCGTGAAGCTAATAAACGTCGTGCACACACACAGGCTACAAACGTTCTGACATAGACAATTACTCACAACCAATGAGAGCCTATGGCTACCCTAAATAAGGCTCCCAATCAGAGACAACCGAAATCAGCTGTCTCTAATTGGGAACTCATTCAGGTAACCATAGACTCTCCTAGACAACTAAACATACATAGACAACACTAGACACATGTACTCCACACAAACCCATATACTATACCCAACAACCCCTTTACCATAAAAACACCCAAAACCAACAAAACACAAACATTCCCCATGTCACACCCTGACCTAACTAAAATAATAAAGAAAACAAAGAATACTAAGGCCAGGGCGTGACATAACCCCCCCCTTGAGGCGCGAACTCCGGGCGCACCATTACACAGTCTAGGGGAGGGTCTGGGTGGGCTTCCATCCACGGTGGCGGCTCCGGCTCTGGTTGTGGTCCCCACGTCACCACAGTACCTAACCACCTCCTAGGCTTCCTCCAAACGACCCCCCTCCACATTAACCCCATTGCATGAAGGGGCAGTTCCGGACTAAGGGGCAGTACCAGGGTCAGGGGCAGTACCAGGGTCAGGGGCAGTACCAGGGTCAGGGGCAGTACCAGGGTCAGGGGCAGCACCAGGGTAAGGGGCAGCACCAGGGTAAGGGGCAGCACCAGGGTAAGGGGCAGCACCAGGATAAGGGGCAGCACCAGGATAAGGGGCAGCACCAGGATAAGGGGCAGCACCAGGATAAGGGGCAGCTCCGGACTGAGGAATGGCAGCTCCGGACTGAGGAATGGCAGCTCCGGACTGAGGGACTGCAGCTCCGGACTGAGGGACGGCCCATGGCTGGCTGACAGATCTGGCTGCTCATGGCTGGCTAACGGATCTGGCTGCTCATGGCTGGCTGACGGATCTGGCTGCTCATGGCTAGCTGACGGATCTGGCTGCTCATGGCTGGCTGACGGATCTGGCTGCTCATGGCTAGCTGACGGATCTGGCTGCTCATGGCTAGCTGACGGATCTGGCTGCTCATGGCTAGCTGACGGATCTGGCTGCTCATGGCTAGCTGACGGATCTGGCTGCTCATGGCTAGCTGACGGATCTGGCTGCTCATGGCTAGCTGACGGATCTGGCTGCTCATGGCTAGCTGACGGATCTGGCTGCTCATGGCTAGCTGACGGATCTGGCTGCTCATGGCTAGCTGACGGATCTGGCTGCTCATGGCTGGCTGACGGATCTGGCTGCTCATGGCTGGCTGACGGATCTGGCTGCTCATGGCTGGCTGACGGATCTGGCTGCTCATGGCTGGCTGACGGATCTGGCTGCTCATGGCTGGCTGACGGATCTGGCTGCTCATGGCTGGCTGACGGATCTGGCTGCTCATGGCTGGCTGACGGATCTGGCTGCTCATGGCTGGCTGACTGATCTGGCTGCTCCTGTCTGGTTGGCGGCTCTGGCAGATCCTGTCTGGTTGGCGGCTCTGGCAGATCCTGTCTGGTTGGCGGCTCTGGCAGATCCTGTCTGGTTGGCGGCTCTGGCAGATCCTGTCTGGTTGGCGGCTCTGGCAGATCCTGTCTGGTTGGCGGCTCTGGCAGATCCTGTCTGGTTGGCGGCTCTGGCAGATCCTGTCTGGTTGGCGGCTCTGGCAGATCCTGTCTGACGGACGGCTCTAGCGGCTCCTGTCTGGCTGGCGGCTCTAGCGGCTCCTGTCTGGCTGGCGGCTCAGTAGGCTCATGGCAGACGGGCGGCTTTGCAGGCTCCTGGCAGACGGATGGCTCAGATGGCGCTGGGGAGACGGATGGCTCAGATGGCGCTGGGGAGACGGATGGCTCAGATGGCGCTGGGGAGACGGATGGCTCAGATGGCGCTGGGGAGACGGATGGCTCAGATGGCGCTTGGCAGACGGGCAGTTCAGTCATCGCTGTGCAGACGGCAGACTCCTGCCGGCTGAGGCGCACTGTAGGCCTGGTGCGTGGTGCCGGGACTGGTGGCACCGGGCTGGGGACACGCATCTCAGGGCTAGTGCGGGGAGCAGCAACAGGACGCACAGGACTCTGGGGACACACAGGAGGCTTGGTGCGTGGTTTAGGCACTGGTGGTAAAGGGCTGGAGACACGCACCATATGGCTAGTGCGTGGAGGAGGCACTGGTGGTACTGGGTTGGGGCGGGGAGGTGGCGCCGGAAATACCGGACCGTGCAGGCGTACTGGCTCCCTTGAACGCCGAGCCTGCCCAACCTTACCTGGTTGTATGCTCCCCGTCGCCTGACCAGTGCGGGGAGGTGGAATAACCCGCACCGGCCTATGTAGGCGAACCGGGGACACCATGCGTAAGGCTGGTGCCATGTACGCCGGCCCGAGGAGACGCACTGGTGACCAGATGCGTTGGGCCGGCTTCATGACATACGGCTCAACGCTCAGTGTAGCCCGGCCGATACGTGGAGCTGAAATGTACCGAACCGGGCTATGCACGCGTACAGGAGACACCGTGCGCTCTACTGCGTAACACGGTGTCTGCCCGTACTCTCGCTCTCCACGGTAAGTACAGGGAGTAGGCGCAGGTTTCCTACCTGACTTCGCCACACTCCCTTTAAGGCCCCCCCCAAGAAATTTTTGGGTTGTACTCACGGGTTTCCAGCCTTGTCTCCGTGCTGCCTCCTCATATCGCCTCCTCTCGGCTTTAGCTGCCTCCAGCTCTTCACGAGGAAGGCGATATTCTCCCGGTTGTGCCCACGGCCCCTTACCATCCAGTATCTCCTCCCATGTCCACGAATCCTGTGTAGGTGGGTCCTGTTGCCGCTTTCCATGCCGCTTGGTCCTATAATTGTGAGTAATTCTGTCACGATCGTGTGGCGGATTGACGGACCAAAACGCAGCATTTGGAAAATAAGCCATCTTCTTTTATTTTAAAGATGACGAAAAATAAACACGAAACACTTAATACAAACTAACAAAACAACAAACGATCGTGAAGCTAATAAACGTCGTGCACACACACAGGCTACAAACGTTCTGACATAGACAATTACTCACAACCAATGAGAGCCTATGGCTACCCTAAATAAGGCTCCCAATCAGAGACAACCGAAATCAGCTGTCTCTAATTGGGAACTCATTCAGGTAACCATAGACTCTCCTAGACAACTAAACATACATAGACAACACTAGACACATGTACTCCACACAAACCCATATACTATACCCAACAACCCCTTTACCATAAAAACACCCAAAACCAACAAAACACAAACATTCCCCATGTCACACCCTGACCTAACTAAAATAATAAAGAAAACAAAGAATACTAAGGCCAGGGCGTGACAAGTTCATATGCTCTGACACCATGATATATAAGCCTAAGGACGAGACAATAAGAAGACACAGTGGCAGAATAAATTCAAACACACCTTTGTTTCATCACAAAACCTGAGAGCATCACCCACAAAACATACCGCATGTACCAAACAGTTACATGACCTACAGCATGGTCAAGCAAGTTCATGTTTCTGACATTTTGGGACTACTAAACAACTATTGATTTAGAATCACAGAGAGTTACCGCCAGTCGCAAAGAAAACAGGCGCTGCCTCCACTATTCCAGCACCATTTCAACTTCAACATTTCAACATCATCTAATCACCTCTGCTTAGTCCTAATACAGTGACAACTAAAATATATCAAAAATGATTTAGTCCCATCAACATTAGCTAAATATGATGTGGCTGTCCATGGTATCCGAATGATTTCTGTGTGCGTGCGTGCAAGTGGAAAAAACCTGACTCGCCCTACTTGTAGAGAAACACCAATGCCATCCTCTTTCATGTTGCCTAAATGGTTTATGACTGTCATACAGTACAAGCTTTTAGATTTTATTGTCCTAGGCTACCTGGCTAAAATGCTTGCTCACTAGTTTAACTTCCTTTCATGGGCAACAATGTGGCAGGCCAGCAAGTTAACATTAACCTACTACATCTAGCTACATGTTGAACTTCCATCCTCTCGTGCCTCCCGAGTGCATTGCCGTGCTAGAAGCATCACTACAGACCCGGGTTCCCAGGCTGTGTCGCAGCCGGCCTCGACCGGGAGACCCATGCGGCGACGCAGAATTGACCCAGCATCATCCGGGTTAGGGGAGGGTTTGGCCAGCCGGGATGTCATTGTGCCGATGTCCTTGGGCCTGGTGCATGCATTCTGACTTCGGTCGCCAGTTATACGGTGTTTCCTCCGACACATTGGTGCGACTGGCTTCCAGGTTAAGGGTCGTGTTTCGGAGGCTGCATGGCTCTCAACCTTCGCATCTCTGAGTCGGTAAGGGAGTTGCAGCGATGGACAAGACTGTAACTACCAATTTGGATATCATGAAAAAGGGGAAAAGTACAAAAAATAAATAAGAAAAGAAGGTCCATCCTCTCAGTCCAGGGGCACAATGTCTGATCAAAATCACTGTTATAGGGCCTCCCGGGTGGCGCAGTGGTCGAGGGCTAGCGCTGCTAGCGGTGTTTCCTCCCACACATTGGTGCGGCTGGCTTCCGGGTTGGAGGCGCGCTGTGTTAAGAAGCAGTGCGGCTTGGTTGGGTTGTGCTTCGGAGGACGCATGGCTTTCGACCTTCGTCTCTCCCGAGCCCGTACGGGAGTTGTAGCGATGAGACAAGATAGTAATTACTAACAATTGGATACCACGAAATTGGGGAGAAAAGGGGGTAAAATATATTATTTTTTTAAGAAAAAAAAGAAAAAAAACACTGTTATAATCATTAGTCAGTATGGAGAATTAAATCACTGTTATAATCATTAGCCAGTATGGAGAATTAAATTACCGTTATAATCATTAGCCAGTATGGAGAATTAAATCACCGTAATAATCATTAGTCAGTATGGAGAATTAAATCACTGTTATAATCATTAGCCAGTATGAAGAATTAAGTAAAATGTAACGGCAGTCCTCCTCCTCTTCATCTGAAGAGGAGGAGTATTGAGGGAACCAAGGCGCAGCGTAGTGAAATGACATATTTTATTAACGAAAACACGAACTTGACTAAACTAACAAAAACAACAAACGGTGTAGACAGACCTAGACGACGAACTTACATAAAACAAGAAGAACGCACGAATAGGAAACATAGGCTACACAAACCGAACAAACCGTAAACAGTCCCGCGTGGTGTACAGACACAGACACGGAAGACAATCACCCACAACGAACACTGTGAAAACGCCTACCTAAATATGACTCTTAATTAGAGGAACGCCAAACACCTGCCTCTAATTAAGAGCCATACCAGGCAACCCAATAAACCAACACAGAAACAGAAAACATAGAATGCCCACCCAAACTCACGTCCTGACCAACTAACACATATAACAAACTAACCGAAATAGGTCAGGAACGTGACATAACCCCCCCCATAAGGTGCGAACTCTGGGCGCACCAGCACAAAGTCTAGGGGAGGGTCTGGGTGGGCATCTGACCACGGTGGTGGCTCAGGCTCCGGGCGAGGTCCCCACCCCACCATAATCAATCCTAGCCTCCATCTCCCCCTAAGAATGTCCACCCTCATTTTACCCCCACAAAATCCTCTTAGTAACATTAATGACAGGGACAGCACCGGGACAGAGAGATAGATCAAGACAGAGGGATAGCACAAGACAGAGGGATAGATCAGAATATAGAGGTAGCTCAGGATAGAGAGGGAGATCAGGATAGAGGGGCAACTCCGGACTGAAAGGCAGCTCCGGACAGAGAGACAGCTCTGGACTGAGGGGCAGTTCTGGGTATATAGCCGTTTCTGGCTGAAGGGCAGCTCATGGCTGACTGACGGATCTGGACGCTCATGGCAGGCTGACGGCTCTCGACGCTCATGGCTGGCTGACGGCTCTCGACGCTCATGGCTGGCTGACGGCTCTCGACGCTCATGGCTGGCTGAAGGCTCTGGACGCTCATGGCTCACTGACGGCTCTCGACACTCATGGCTGGCTGACGGCTCTCGACGCTCATGGCTGGCTGACGGCTCTCGACGCTCATGGCAGGCTGACGGCTCTCGACGCTCATGGCTCTCTGACGGCTCTGGCAGATCCTGTCTGGCTGGCGGCTCTGGCAGATCCTGTCTGGCTGGCGGCTCTGGTAGATCCTGTCTGGTTGGCGGCTCTGGCAGATCCTGTCTGGTTGGCGGCTCTGGCAGATCCTGTCTGGTTGGCGGCTCTGGCAGATCCTGTCTGGTTGGCGGCTCTGGCAGATCCTGTCTGACGGACGGCTCTAGCGGCTCCTGTCTGGCGGACGGCTCTAGCGGCTCCTGTCTGGCGGACGGCTCTAGCGGCTCCTGGCAGACGGGCGGCTTTGCAGGCTCATGGCAGACGGATGGCTCAGACGGCGCTGGGGAGACGGATGGCTCAGATGGCGCTGGGGAGACGGATGGCTCAGATGGCGCTGGGGAGACGGATGGCTCAGATGGCGCTAGGGAGACGGATGGCTCTAGCCGGATAAGGCGCACTGTAGACCTGGTGCGTGGTGCCGGAACTGGAGGCACCGGGCTAAGGACACGCACCTTCATGCTAGTGCGGGGAGCAGGGACAGGGCACACTGGACTCTCAAAGCCTACTCTATACCTGGTGCGTGGTACCGGCACTGGTGGCACCGGGCTGAGGGCAAGCACATCAGGATTAGTAGGGGGAGAAGAAACAGTGTGTACAGGGCTCTGGAGACGCACAGGAGGCTTAGTGCGTGGTGCCGGAACTGGAGGCACCGAACTGGATACACGCACTACAGGGAGAGTGCATGGAGAAGGAACAGGGCTCCGGAAACGCACTGGTAGCCTAGTGCGTAGTGTAGGCACTGTAGGTACTAGGCTGGGGCGGGGAGGTGGCGCCGGAAATACCGGACCGTGCAGGCGTACTGGCTCTCTTGAGCATTGAGCCTGCCCAACCTTACCTGGTTGAATGCTCCCGGTCGCCCGACCAGTGCGGGGAGGTGGAATAACCCGCACCGGGCTATGTAGGCGAACCGGGGAAACCATGCGTAAGGCAGGTGCCATGTATGCCGGCCCGAGGAGACGCACTGGAGACCAGACGCGTTGAGCCGGCCTCATGACACCTGGCTCAATGCCCAATCTAGCCCTACCAGTGCGGGGAGGTGGAATAACCCGCACTGGGCTATGCACTCGTACAGGAGACACCGTGCGCTCTACTGCGTAACACGGCGCCTGCCCGTACTCCCGCTCTCCACGGTAAGCCTGGGAAGTGGGCGCAGGTCTCCTACCTGCCCTTGGCCCACTACCTCTTAGCCCCCCCCCCAAGAAATTTTTGGGTGTTACTCACGGGCTTTTTGGGCTTCCGTGCAAGACGCGTCCCCTCATAACGCCGGTTCCCTTCTCCGGTTGCCTCTGCTCTCCTCAGTGCCTCCAGCTGTTCTCATGGGAGGCGATCCCTACCAGCCAGGATCTCCTCCCATGTGTAGCAACCTTTCCCGTCCAATACATCGTCCCAAGTCCATTCCTCCTTCTTTTTCTGTCCCTTACTCCGTTTACTCCGCTGCTTGGTTCTGGAGATTTGGTGGGTGATTCTGTAACGGCAGTCCTCCTCCTCTTCATCTGAAGAGGAGGAGTATTGAGGGAACCAAGGCGCAGCGTAGTGAAATGACATATTTTATTAACGAAAACACGAACTTGACTAAACTAACAAAAACAACAAACAGTGTAGACAGACCTAGACGACGAACTTACATAAAACAAGAAGAACGCACGAATAGGAAACATAGGCTACACAAACCGAACAAACCGTAAACAGTCCCGCGTGGTGTACAGACACAGACACGGAAGACAATCACCCACAACGAACACTGTGAAAACGCCTACCTAAATATGACTCTTAATTAGAGGAACGCCAAACACCTGCCTCTAATTAAGAGCCATACCAGGCAACCCAATAAACCAACACAGAAACAGAAAACATAGAATGCCCACCCAAACTCACGTCCTGACCAACTAACACATATAACAAACTAACAGAAATAGGTCAGGAACGTGACATAAAACCACAAGTCCAAATCCCTATCTCCATCCATGGCTAATTTAGGAATGAACGATTTTAGCTAGCCACCGGAGGACAATGACACAACGAGATGTGTCGTTAATGTTTAGCCTCTAATGTGATGTGATTGGTTTGAAGCCAAATCCAAACTAACTTCCTTTTTTTTGGTGCGCCAGAACCATTCACAGCTGAGCTCACTCAGTTGGCTATTATTTTATAAAACAAATGATCAAGGGGAGGCCAAATGCTCGCTGGCTTCCATTGCATTCAATGCTACGGGCAACAACAATGTCATACTCTTTTTGATCTGACAGAATCTGATAGATGGGCTACACATACTGAGACAGAGGGGGGCTGTTTCATTAGCTCGGATGCTTTCTCCGGTGAGATACTGTACATTCAGCCTCTTGCGAATTCAAGAAAATGTATGAAACACAGAGAGACGAAAGAGACACTTTTTTGCTTCCCTTGGCATCCATGAATACACACCACTGATCTATTATCTATTAATTAATTGAGTAATAACTGCACATGCCGTGCCACAATGCCAAGATAAAGTATTATTTCTCAAATGTTTGCCTAAGATTTAGTGTGTATTGTGTGTATTGTGTGTATTTAGTGTGTATAATAAACTGTAAATTGTTAGCAGACTGATATATCCTAGCTACCTACACTACCGGTCAAAAGTTTTAGAACACCTACTCATTCAAGAGTTTTTCTTTATTTATAGCATTCCTGGTGAAGCTGGTTAAGAGAATGCCAAGAGTGTGCAAAGCTGTCATCAAGGCAAAGGGTGGCTATTTGAAGAATCTCAAATATAAAATATATTTGGATTTGTTTACCAATTTTTTGGTCCATATGTGTTATTTCATAGTTTTGATGTCTTCACTATTATTCTACATTGTAGAAAATAGTAAAAAATAAAGAAAAACCCTTGAATGAGTAAGTGTTCTAAAACTTTTGACCGGTAGTGTAACGAACCATTGGCAATCTTATTCAATGATGCCATATAGCCAAAATAACAGTCTCTTGCTAGACTAGAGATATGCTCCTAACTATTTGTTAGTCAGGGATTGCACATCTAACTAGCTGGAATGAAGCAAAGGTGTGAATGGTAGACATGTAAATATATAATTACACTGTTTACAGCAGCTGTGAAGCTACCCAGACCTGTCTGATCAGCCTGGTAGGGTGCCCTGAGTGTGTCCAGCTTATACCTGTGCTAATCTGTGTGTATAGCAATGTAATGAAACATCCAACCAATGCCTAAAGTGTCGTGCTGTAGGTCCACCACACACCCAAAGGGTTGTGGGGTCCTGTCCAGAAACAACCCCTATAAACTTGTGGAGATCTGAGACAATTGGACAGGTGTAAGCAATACTGCCAAAATTTCACCAAGCCTACCAGAGGGTTAGGTGGAGATCTCACCATGTCACCATCCATCAATCCCTCTCACGTCTCCACAAGTGACTAGACTCTGGGCAGTAATAATAATTTATTACATTTGTAAACATTTTCATTATACATCAAATCAAACCCAATCAAATGTATTTATAAAACCCTTCTTACATCAGCTGATATCTCAAAGTGCTGTACAGAAACCCAGCCTAAAACCCCAAACAGCAAGCAATGCAGGTGTAGAAGCACGGTGGCTAGGAAAACTTCCTAGAAAGGCCAGAACTTAGGAAGAAACCTAGAGAGGAACTAGTCGATGAGGGGTGGCCAGTCCTCTTTTGGCTTTGTCGGGTGGAGATTATAACAGAACATGGCCAAGATGTTCAAATGTTCATAGATGACCAGCAGGGTCAAATAATAATAATCACAGTGGATGTCGAGGGTGCAACAGGTCAGCACCTCCAGGAGTAAATGTCAGTTGGCTTTTCATAGCCGATCATTCAGAGTATCTCTACCGCTCCTGCTGTCTCTAGAGAGTTGAAAACAGCAGGTCTGGGACAGGTAGCACGTCCGGTGAACAGGTCAGGGTTCCATAGCCGCAGGCAGAACAGTTGAAACTGGAGCAGCAGCACGGCCAGGTGGACTGGGGACAGCAAGGAGTCATCAGGCCAGGTAGTCCTCAGTCATGGTCCTAGGGCTCAGGTCCTCCGAGAGAGAGAAAGAAAGAGAGAAAGAGAGAGAGAAAGGGAGAATTAGAGAGAGCATACTTAAATTCACACAGGACACCGGATAAGACAGGAGAAACACTCCAGATATAACAGACTGACCCTAGCCCCCGGCACATAAACTACTGCAGCATAAATACTGGAGGCTGAGACAGGAGGGGTCGGGAGACACTGTGGCCCCATCCGACGATACCCCCGGACAGGGCCAAACAGGCAGGATATAACACCACCCACTTTGCCGAAGCACAGCCCCCACAACACTAGAGGGACAGGAAGATCACGTCAGTGAATCAACCCACTCAAGTGACGCACCCCTCCTAGGGACGGCATAGAAGAGCACCAGTAAACCAGTGACTCAGCCCCTGTAATAGGGTTAGAGGCAGAGAATTCCAGTGGAGAGAGGGGAACCGGCCAGGCAGAGACAGCAAGGGCGGTTCGTTGCTCCAGAGCCTTTCCGTTCACCTTCACACTCCTGGGCCAGACTACACTCAATCATATGACCTACTGAAGAGATGAGTCTTCAGTAAAGACTTAAAGGTTGAGACCGAGTCTGCGTCTCTTACATGGGTAGGCAGACCATTCCATAAAAATGGAGCTCTATAGGAGAAAGCCCTGCCTCCAGCGTCTTGTGACCGTAGCGTACTTGTAGGTATGTACGGCAGGACCAAATCAGAAAGATAGGTAGGAGCAAGCCCATGTAATGCTTTGTAGGTTAGCAGTAAAACATTGAAATTAGCCCTTGCCTTAACAGGAAGCCAGTGTAGAGAGGCTAGCACTGGAGTAATATGATCACATTTTTTGGTTCTAGTCAAGATTCTAGCAGCTGTGTTTAGCACTAACTGAAGTTTATTTAGTGCTTTATCCGGGTAGTCGGAAAGTAGAGCATTGCAGTAGTCTAACCTAAAAGTGACAAAATCATGGAATAGTTTTTCTGCATTAATTTTGGACAGAAATGTTCTGATTTTTGCAATGTTACGTAATGTTACGTAAAAAAGCTGTCCTTGATACAGTGTTGATATGTTCGTCAAAAGAGAGATCAGGGTCCAGAGTAACGCAGAGGTCCTTCACAGTTTTATTTGAGACGACTGTACAACCAACCATCAAGATTAATTGTCAGATTCAACAGAAGATCTCTTTGTTTCTTGGGACCTAGAACAAGCAGAGTTTGTCAGAGTTTAAACGTAGAACATTTGCAGCCATCCACCTACGTCTGAAACGCAGGCTTCCAGAGAGGGCAATTTTGGGGCTTCACCATGTTTCATTGAAATGTACAGCTGTGTGTCATCGGCATAGCAGTGAAAGTTAACATTATGTTTCCGAATGACATCACCAAGAGGTAAAATATATAGTGAAAACAATAGTGGTCCTAAAACGGAACCTTGAGTAACACCGAAATTTACAGTTGATTTGTCAGAGGACAAACCATCCACAGAGATAAACTGGTATCTTTCTAACAGATAAGATCTTAACCAGGCCTGAACTTGTCCATGTAGACCAATTTGGGTTTCCAATCTCTCCAAAAGAATGTGGTGATCGATGGTATCAAAAGCAGCACGAAGGTCTAGGAGCACGAGGAGAGATGCATGAATTAACTCAAAGTGCATGAAATAGATTTTTTTATTTTTAAAAGCCCAACAGTTAACAGTCGGGAAGGGAGTTCCAAAGGTGTGGTACGTGGCAGGAAAAGGTACAGTTCCCCATTGTTTCGGAGCCGGGTCCTGGGTGCAATAAGCAGTTTGGCATGGCTTATGAATTTTGTTATACATATGTGATTAATGTGGACATTGAAGGAGAGTGCACGGAATATCAAATCTAAGTTGGTGATGACTGAGGAGAGATGGCAGGGCAGATGCTGCAGGAGTTGGTGATCTGCTGGGAGGTGCCTATCAGCATTGCCTCGGTCTTGCTGCTGTTGAGTTGGAGGAAGTTGTTCTGCATCCAAGACTTAACCTCTTCCAGACAGTTGGACAAAGTTGACAGAGCAGATGTTGAGGGGCTAGGGGTTGTTTCTGGACAGGACATGGGTATTATGGTAGCCCAGTATGGCACTTTCTAAAAATATAAATTTCTTCAGACACACACACACACACAAGGCTTGAAGAGTTTACCAATTGTAATGATTTCATTATTGGTTATTGTTATTGTCAAGGATTTTGCTTTGTTCGTCTGCCAATTGATGTTTTGGGGACCACCCGCCATAATTTTTTACTTGATTCTACATGCGGTGTGCACTCAGTTCGCAAATTACTTTCAGAGGTGCTAAGTACTCTCGACTAACAAACGCTATTGGTGTGTCTGAGCCTTAACAGTACTTGTGTGTGTGCGCGCAAGTGTTAAACTTCAAGAACATTGATAAGAGGGAGTAGGCCTACTTAAACAGTGGGAGCATTAATAGCTGTGTGTTACAGTAACTTGTTGTGCTATTTATGGATATAATGACGTTAAAAACATTCTGATACAGATTATTTTGTTTCTTTCCCTTAACATCAAAACATCTCTATATTTTAATGCACTGCTTTTTAAATGGAAAATGGTATATTTAGGGCCAAATTTGAATAAATAAAAAAATTGCGATTAAATGCGATTAACTAATGCCATTAACTTGATTTAAATATTTTTATTGTTTGACAGCCCTAGTTAAAATACAAAGTGAAAGTTTTCTTGCCATAGATATCCTAGATATATAAATATCCTGTAACACCATAAGACAGCCTGTAGCTCTTATCTATGTTTTAGAGTCGATGCTCTCTGTGGTTTCCAAGACTGTGTGGGGCCACTTCAAAACCTGAGTGCTGGTCCTTGAGAGTTGCATTGCTGAGGAGAGCCGATCCTTGTGGGGATAGGCTGGTGATTGCAGAGGGCCAATTAAAAGCCAACTGTAGCTTGTCTTAGTGTGGAACGCAGGCCTGATGTGACCAGCAGGGGAAGTGAGAGAGAAAGAGAGGGAGAGAAGGATGGGGAGAAAGACTGTTTATTCTGTTGTTGTTTGGTGCCGGGGCAAACTTTACAGTATTGCTCTTTGTTGCAGGAGACGAGAGGAAAACACAGTCCAATCTGCAGCTAGATCAGAGGAACACTCATGGCAAGAGTAGAGAATGCTGTTTACAGATTTAATGAATACAAGATAAAAGTGGGTGTCAGAGAAATAGCGACTTACTTTTAAAGGTCTCCATTTTTCATTGAAGTCCCCTGCTTGATATTGCACCACACACTTTGAATGTAGTTATTTTCTTAATAAGAAATGGATGTCTTTTAAGATGTATTCCGTTTGATTTCCTGACCTACACTTGCACATATCAAGGGCTTAATGGAGGACCCAGGATGGTTTTAGGGGCTATATTTTGTCATAAACACATTTTCTATCAAGAGCAGACTGAACCAACAGTGGTAATGTAAGGCAACAAGGACAACACAGACATTGACAAGAAAGTGTACTCATAAACCATGTAGCGGTTAAACTGTATCGGAACCCTTGCAGCTAGGATAAGGATGGAATTGAACATTTACTTTTATTTTCACGCACGCACGCATACACGCACACACACACACACACACACACACACACACACACACACACACACACACACACACACACACACACACACACACACACACACACACACACACACACACACACACACACACACACACACACACACACACACACACACACACACACGTATGCATACTCACTTTCTAATCAGTTCCTATTTTCTGTTCATTTGACCAATGTGATGTAATTTGTAAACATATATGACATTGAAGTGGATATCCATTCCCAAGTTATCTTTGATTGTCCGGGTTGGGGGTTGAGCCTTGTCTACAAGACTGGGCCTCTCTGGCTACATCAGGTGTCCTTGGATTATCCAGACACTCATCTCCATCTGATTTTACCTAGACCTGCACTAGCATTAGCATCTAGGTGACTTTCCCTCATCGGAGTCTCTAGTCTTAGCTCTCATACTGTGTGTCACTGCAGGTGTGTGCATGGATGATTTCTCCTGGGCTTACTACACAGAAGGAGTTAATATTGGAGTTATTTTTTTCCACTGCAGTAAAAGCAAAAACTCAGCCAGCTGAGGTGCTGATTATTATTTGCCGTCTAATCCCATAATTCTATACCAATAATTGTCGTTAACTGCTAATTGCTAAAAGTCTCAATCTGTTAATTATTATCCTTCAGATATTCTTTACCTCCTATCTGATTCCAAACAGGAGTCACAACAACAAGTAGGGTATTTGTGTATCGGCCCCCTCACAGAATATGCCATCTGTGACTGTGAGGTGGGCCTGCGGTATCCAACGCCTGTTTATCATTATGCATCTCACTGGCTTGTCCAAGGTCACCCCCTCTTCCCAGAATGGATTGCTCCAGGTACACCAGAGGACAGTCAGTTGGCTGTCGTTCCCACTTTATCTCCCTCCTCCCCTATAAACACAACAATGTGCTGCTTTCCCACCAGTCTCCAAACAAATGCTCCAGCTCATGTATTTTTAATATTCTGACAGACGCAATTATTCTTTACACGCCGTGCTCGTTAATCTTAATGCCGTTATTACTATTCATTGCCAGGCATTTTTTCTCTCTCGCTCCTCTTATTTCAATTGAAAGGATCCTTGCATGCTGGTCGGTCTGCTGACACTCAAAGGCCATTGGTCCAATGAGAGCAGCCGACAGCAGAGTTAATGAATGCAAAAGGAGAGCCAGGGAGGGGGAGGGGACAAGGGCAGCAACTCAATATGTGACCTGTTGTATCCAGTTAGCAGTGACGTTTGGTGTCAGGTATCAGTTATCCACAATAACCATGAACGTGTTATGATGCTGTTTTCAATTTCACAATTCATATGAATGTTATAGACAGATGAATGCTATACACTGTGTGTGTCACCAATCTCTCTCTACTCTATCTCTCTAATTACTCTCTCTCTCTCTCTCTCTACTTTCTCTCTCTCTACTCTCTCTCTCTCTCTCTCTACTCTCTCTCGCTCTCTCTCTCTCCCATGAACACACACACACACACATACACACACACGGGCAGACATACAGACACTAGCATACACATCACTCTGCTCTTTCGGCTGATGTCAACAGAAATCCTCTATACTAATGGCTCATTCTTCATATTTTGTTATGATTTGGCTTTTGTTTTTACTGTAAAGTCAGCAAGTGTATCAATTCCCAGCTGCTAAACAAGATAGCTATCATTATATTTGATGTGTCTGGACTCAGCTTCACTTGTGTATTTTTGACATTTATGGTGTGTTTACATATATTTTAGAGGCTACTTACACAGGAAATTGGTATAAAACCCATATAAACTGTATTTATGATAATATAACAATATTTTAGGTTGACAATAATTATATGATACAATACAATTTTTGATATAGAGTATCACATGCCTTTGTTTTATTTCCCTATATAAGTAAAATGAGGATAATGGCTCTACTGTCATTCATTCCAATTAGGCTGGTTTGGATTCCTCCCTGAACAATATGGCTGCCATTTTCACCTCATTCTGGAACTTCGAGAGTTTATGGCATAGTCCCTCTAGTAATTTAATAAGATCTCTGTGGTCCTCCCTCCCTTCAGATAGGATATGAACACATCATGAAGTTAGTTAGCTTTAGTGGTACCACCCAGAGTGGTGCAGAGCGGTGTTGTTTCCTGTGACAAAGAAATACATGTAGCACGACAATGTGACTATGGCAACCTGGACCGGTATCATGAACAGTTCTACAGGGCATGCTCTATGAGGCAACTCCAGTACATCCTATGCATTTTATGGGGAACCGTATATATTTTTTGTATATGGTCTGAGCAATAAGAACACCTTGAAAAGGTTATACAAATAAAAAAAACTATTATTGGGTCTCCAAGCCCAACTGTCACACACCAGAATCATAATGTCATGCATTTTAAGACACATATAAGGCCTGGAAAAATACTTGTATACAATGCTTCATTGTTTCTATTTTCACCTCCATACCTTTTGATCAGTGTAAATAAACTAGTTCTCCATCACAGAATGTGAAAAACAGTGACAGTTTCCATGACTGCATTGGCTCTCCAGAGCTACACCTCTCTCCTGGTCTCTCCTCATCTCTCCTGGTCTCTCTGCATCTCTCCTGGTCTCTCCGCATCTCTCCTGGTCTCTCCGCATCTCTCCTGGTCTCTCCTGGTCTCTCCTGGTCTCTCCTGGTCTCTCCTGGTCTCTCCTGGTCTCTCCTGGTCTCTCCTGGTCTCTCCTGGTCTCTCCTGGTCTCCCCTGGTCTCTCCTGGTCTCTCTGCATCTCTCCTGGTCTCTCCGCATCTCTCCTGGTCTCTCCTCGTCTCTCCTGGTCTCTCCTGGTCTCTCCTGGTCTCTCCTCGTCTTTCCTGGTCTCTCCTCGTCTTTCCTGGTCTCTCCTCATCTCTCCTGGTCTCTCCTGGTCTCTCCTCATCTCTCCTGGTCTCTCCTCATCTCTCCTGGTCTCTCTGCATCTCTCCTGGTCTCTCCGCATCTCTCCTGGTCTCTCCTTGTCTCTCCTCGTCTTTCCTGGTCTCTCCTCGTCTCTCCTGGTCTCTCCTCGTCTCTCCTCGTCTTTCCTGGTCTCTCTGCATCTCTCCTGGTCTCTCTGCATCTCTCCTGATCTCCCCTCATCTCTCCTGGTCTCTCTGCATCTCTCCTGGTCTCTCCGCATCTCTCCTGGTCTCTCCTGGTCTCTCCTCATCTCTCCTGGTCTCTCCGCATCTCTCCTGGTCTCTCCGCATCTCTCCTGGTCTCTCCTTGTCTCTCCTCGTCTTTCCTGGTCTCTCCTCGTCTCTCCTGGTCTCTCCTCGTCTCTCCTCGTCTTTCCTGGTCTCCCCTCATCTCTCCTGATCTCCCCTCATCTCTCCTGGTCTCTCTGCATCTCTCCTGGTCTCTCCGCATCTCTCCTGGTCTCTCCTTGTCTTTCCTGGTCTCTCCTGGTCTCTCCTGGTCTCTCCTCGTCTCTCCTCGTCTTTCCTGGTCTCTCCTCATCTCTCCTGGTCTCTCTGCATCTCTCCTGGTCTCTCCGCATCTCTCCTGGTCTCTCCTTGTCTCTCCTCGTCTTTCCTGGTCTCTCCTCGTCTCTACTCATCTCTCCTGGTCTCTCCTCATCTCTCCTGTTCTCTCCTCATCTCTCCTGGTCTCTCCTTGTCTCTCCTCGTCTTTCCTGGTCTCTCCTCGTCTTTCCTGGTCTCTCCTCCTCTCTCCTTGTCTCTCCTGGTATCTCCTCATCTCTCCTGATCTCCCCTCATCTCTCCTGATCTCCCCTCAACTCTCCTGATCTCCCCTCATCTCTCCTGATCTCCCCTCATCTCTCCTGATCTCTCCTGGTCTCTCCTCTCCTGGTCTCTCCTGATCTCCCCTCATCTCTCCTGGTCTCTCCGCATCTCTCCTGATCTCCCCTCATCTCTATCCCTCACTCTCCCCCCTGTGTGAGTGTCTCTGACTCTGAGACGGCGTTTGAACCTTACTGTTTGTACCTGTCACTGTGAGAAGAGGAGCGGGCCTTGTCGCCAGGAGCGTAGCCCTGAGACTGGCGCTCCAGGTGTTTGCTCTGCCTTCCCTCTCTTTACTCACACTCCTCCCTCAGGATCACCCATCCCTCTCTCTCTCTCGCTCTACCTCCATCTCTCCTGAATAACACAGTACCTTTCATCTGAGCAGGGAGCTCACTTACTGTGTGTGAAGAGGTGCTGATCTGAATGCACTCGTATGTTTGTGTGTGTGCGCACCTGCGTGTGTTTGTGTGTTTTATGTTTGTTGGGCCCTTGGCAGGGCTGAGATCTGCATCAGCTGAAACGTTGGGCCAACAGTGCTTGCTAGTGGTGACAAAATACTACTGCATGGTACAGGTTCAAGGACCAGGTACAACTACTGTATGCACACAATTCCATCATGGCTTTGTGACTTCTTTGCACAGTGAACATTCATGTATTGAAGTCTCCTTGGCCTGCGAGATTGTAAGTGCAGTACATATTGAAGTCCGTTAGTTATTTCCTTTGGCTCCAAGGTTGTAAGAACAGAGCGTTGTTGACTGTTGTGTTGACCCTATTCTATTAAAATAGTATTACTTTCCCCTTGTATCTCTCTGTATACATTGGCAGACACCTGAGAGAGAGAGGCTTATGGATGCCTGTAAGGTATTGAGGGGATTTTTATAATAAGTGTGCTGCTGAGTACATTCCATAGAAGATGAGGGAACTCAGAGAGCTATGTGTGTGTGCCATGTTTGTGGCGGTATCGAAAATGAAAGCTCCTTTGGGCGGGACGAGATTATGCACAAGTGATTAATAAGAGCAGTAATAAACAAAGGCCCAGGAGATGTTTGAGGTGCTTAATAATCCATTATGTTCATAAAAGAGCTGGGCCTTTCCAATGGATCCCCGTGGAGCAGAGACCCCAGAGGGACCGGTAGAGTGTGTGCTCAGAACAGAGGAAGTGTGTGTGTGTGTGTGTGGAGAGGGAGAGATACACTACATTACCAAAAGTATGTGGACACCTGCTCGTCAAACATCTCATTCCAAAATCATTCATTCATATGGATTTGGTCCCCCCTTTGCTGCTATAACAGCCTCCACTTTTCTGGGAAGGCTTTCCACTAGATGTTGGAACATTAATGTGGGGACTTGCTTCCATTCAGCCACAAGAGCATTAGTGAGGTCGGCCACTGATGTTGGGCGATTAGGCCTGGCTCGCAGTCGGCCTTCCAATTCATCCCAAAGGTGTTTGATGGGGTTGAGATCAGGGCTTTGTGTAGGCCAGTCAAGTTCTTCCACACTGATATCGACAAACGATTTCTGTATGTACCTAGATTTGTGCTCGGGGGCATTGTCATGCTGAAACAGGAAAGGGCCTTCCCCAAACTGTTGCCACAAAGTTGGAAGCACAGAATCATCTATAATGTAATTGTATGCTGTAGCGTTAAGATTTCCCTTCACTGGAACTAAAGGGCCTAACCCGAACCATGAAAAACAGTTCCAGACCATTATTCCTCCTCCACCCAACTTTAGAGTTGGCGCTATGCATTCAGACAGGTAGGGTTCAATGGTGGTGAGCTTTACACCACCCCAGCCGACGCTTGGTATTGCACATGGTGATCTTAGGCTAGTGTTGTGGCTGCTCGGCCATGGAAACCCATTTCATGAAGCTCCCAACGAACAGTTATTGTGCTGACGTTGCTTCCAGAGGCATTTTGGAACTCGGTAGTGAGTGTTGCTTCAGCACTCAGCTGTCCTGTTTTGTGTGCTTGTGTGGCCTACCACTTCATGGCTGAACCATTGTTGCTCCTAGATGTTTCCACTTCACAATAACAGCACTTGCAGTTGACCGGGGCAGCTCTAGCAGGGCATAAATATGACGAACTGACTTGTTGTCCTATGACGGTGCCACATTGAAAGTCACTGAGCTCTTCATTAAGGCCATTCTACTGCCAACGTTTGTTTATGGAGATTGCATGGCTGTGTGCTTGATTTTACACACCTGTCAGCAACGGGTGTGGCTGAAATAGCCGAATCCCCTCATTTGAAGGGGTGTCCACATACTGCTGTATATATAGTGTATATGGTAGATCTGTATACAAAATGAACCCAGTCAAAGAGGAGAGCAGCAGGGGTACTGTGAGGGACCAGGGTGTAGCTCTGAAAGATGGACAATCATTTGGGGGAGAGTCAAAGAAGACTGCTGATAATGAAAGAGAACAGGGCTACTAATTGAAGTTGCTAATATGCAGTGCTGGATATTCCTTTAAGAGCAAATCTCTAACCGTAAATCTTTACTATGAAAGGAATATTGAATACTTGAATGGAATTTGTCCATGTACTTTTGTATATATAGTCTATATAATGGTAAGACTGACACTCAAGCTCTGAAGTATACATGACTTCAGTTGTTCACTAAACAGTTTTTGCTTATGGGTTTTGTAACGAAGAAAGAAAACATGAACGCTTACTCTATCAATTAAAGTGGTGGAGTTAGTTTTTTGTTTATGTATATTTCTAAGAGTGTCCTTTGACATTGTTGTAAAGACACTAGTTATTGATGTAATGCCGTCTATGTCCTTCAGTCTGCCAGACAAAGGCATGTGTGGAACACATACAGCAGAGCATGTTAGTCTCTTTCAGCTTGTCTGTCAGTGAAAGACTCTTCTTTCACCATTACTCTATCTTTCTCGCTCTCTTCCTGTTTCTTTATCTATCACTCTTTCACTCTCTTCTTCACATCAAGACATCAAGGGACAAACGTTTGTTCTGCTCTCTGAATATCAGGTGTGTATTATTGAAAAGACAGCACAGAAACCTACTGATTTTACTGTAGTATTAGTATTTTTTCATAGGTTGTCAAAGTTAATATTTTGTTAAATGGTTTTATTGTAGCTACAAAAATCAATATAATCTAGGTTGAAACAAGGATAGACATTAAATAATTGTACCTTGTGAGTTCAAGTGACTGTGCAGTTGTTAAAAGAATAGATGACTTTGTAAAGACTATTAGACTTTAGTCAATAAAAGTGTCCCCACACGGCTGCTTTGGATGGAGACTCCCGTACTCTAAGTATAATTGTTTGTTATTTTTTAGTTTAATTTAAAAAAGCTAACCTTTTTCAAAGGTAGCCATTTTGATGATGCACTTTGTCTGTGAAGGTTGAACTAAGGACTAACAGTTCAGTCAACCTAGTTTCGGTCCATGACAATACACTCTCCATGTACAGTGTTACGGTTTGTTGCAACAGCAGAAAATGATGTTTTTGGACCTTGAAGACCACTTGGAGAAAAAAACAAAACAACAACAAGACTGTTTTGAATGAAAATAAAAAAACCTTGAAGCACAGCCTTATAAATTAATTTGTTCGTGTTGTATGATGGGAACACAGCTGGCCTCATTAACACACGCACAACACATAATTATAGAGTTTTTTTCCTCTCTCCAGCCAGCCAGCGCTTGGCTAATGGGCTTGCTGGGTTAATTATGTCAGAGCGTAATTACACAGGGCCCAGGGAGACGTAGTGGTGCACCCCGCTGAGCCCACACTGCCTAATGATGGTGTATCGCTGACAGGGCCAAGACGGACCGCCCCAACACACCTGCTTGTCTTGGCTCACGCCACCCTCGTCCACTCCCACGCATCACCACCGCCCACCCAGACACACGTTTGGGACCTGTCTGTCCCACCAGACACAGTTTCTATGTGGACAAAAACACAGTGGGGCCTGGCCAAGCCTGTTCTATATCCAACTCCATAGGAACAACCATAGGAGTTAGCTATCCAGCACACACAGATCTGTGGTGACCAGGCTAGCCCTGGCCTGTCAAGGAGCAACAGCCAGCACCCAGAGAGCTTACCCCTGCTGTGGGATGAGCAATAGCAGAGTAACACCAGACAAGTGGCTGCTAGGAACCAGCCATGGAAGCCCTTTATCTCATCTGTAACGCTGATGCAAACTCTGCTCACAGTGTAAACAATGTAGATGATGAGACCACACACACATAGATTCTATGATAGCTTACACAATAACACCAAACCAGGTAGAACTTTTTAAATAACTGTGGTGAAGTACAAGTGATGCCAGGATCCTGAATGCCAACTTGTCTTTGCTGGTATACTGCGAGGACAGCAGGCGTGTGTGTGTCCGGAATGACCTCTGAACCTCATAACATTCTGTTCATCCCCACCTTCTCCCAGTCACTGTGATTCATGTGGTAATGAACCATGTTTCACTGAAAAAATATGATGTATTAATGTGCTACAATTTATGACCCTCAATGAGGTGCTGTTATGCTATCTGTTATCATGACCTCATGGCAGATGTCCAATCAGCCATAATTAAGATAAGGGCTGAATTTAAAAATGTACTGTATTTGCATGGATAACGATATGACTGACTTCTGTACATAATGGTGGGTCGGCCCTGGTTCGCTTCATGATTGGGATTAAGTAATTCTAGGTATAATGGCAGGATAGTGTACAATTCCATTCAATTATTTAATATTCATTTTATAGTAAATATTTTCGGTTAGAGATTTGCTCTTAAAGGAATATCCAGCACTGCATATTAGCAACTTCAATTAGTAGCCCTGTTCTCTTTCATTATCAGCAGTCTTCTTTGACTCTCCCCCAAAGGATTGTCCATCTTTCAGAGCTACACCCTGGTCCCTCACAGTACCCCTGCTGCTCTCCTCTTTGACTGGGTTCATTTTGTATACAGATCTACCATATACACTATATATACAGCAGTATGTGGACACCCCTTCAAATGAGTGGATTCGGCTATTTCAGCCACACCCGTTGCTGACAGGTGTGTAAAATCAAGCGCACAGCCATGCAATCTCCATAAACAAACGTTGGCAGCAGAATGGCCTTAATGAAGAGCTCAGTGACTTTCAACGTGGCACCGTCATAGGATGCCACCTTCCCAACAAGTCAGTTCGTCACATTTCTGCCCTGCTAGAGCTGCCCCGGTCAACTGCAATTGCTGTTATTGTGAAGTGGAAACATCTAGGAGCAACAATGGTTCAACCATGAAGTGATAGGCCACACAAGCTCACAGAACAGGACCGCCGAGTGCAGAAGCACCTAAAAATCATCTGTCCTCAATTGCAACACTCACTACCAAGTTCCATACTGCCTCTGCAAGCAACATCCGAGAGTAGAGTGTTACTTTATTAATCCCAACTTGGGAAATTGTTTTATCACAGCATGCATCATCAATGACTTACAATGACCAACACATGAAGAAAAGGAAAAAAAACACTAAGACACATAAAGGCACATGCACCAATCATAGTATCCCTAAAAGAATAGCCTGATTCAAGTGCTGTTTTCTATCTTACTCTGGAGGGAAACAGGCAACAAATTTTTTTTATAGAAAGACCTCATAAAACAGTTGATCAATTATACTCCTTTAGGACTGTCCCTGATTTTAAAAAATCTTGGTCCACCGAAAGTGGTCTGTTCTTTCTACCAATGGATTGGTCGACATTTTTTAATGGTATTTTTCCATATATAGACACACCCTATGTGTTTTAATAAAATCATCTATTTGCATTGAGCTTGTCTAATACTTAAAGTTTACGGTTTGATGAAATAAGACATGCCTCACGAGGGCGCCAGAGATCTAGATAACCAAAAGAAAAAAAACTTAGCTTGACCCAACTATTCTCCTGCTGGCTTTCGCAGATTCTGCCATTTTTTTCTTTTGGAAAAAGTTTTATTGACACGTTTTCCTTTAAAACAGCTCATACATTTTTTACATCATTTATACACATAAAAACGGCAATAAAGCGTAACACAGCATTTGAAAGTTACATTTGAGTTGGGTAAAAAGTACATGTTAAAAACAATGAAAACAACCATGAATAAAAGTACTTTTCTTGTAAAAACATCAAATCTGTAAAAGCCATTTAAAATGTGTACGAATGATTTAACAAAGGTAAAACATTTTTAAGACATGAAAAACATGTTAAAAAGTCACTTTGTTAAAAAGCTGTCTTCGGTCCTTTGTACAGGTGCGGGGTGAGTCCTTATCAAACTCGCCTCATCCTGCTCCCCTGGATAAACTACCGTCCCATCCTTCGGGGCCCAGAGGAGATCCCTCCCCTAGGCGCGTCGCCCTAGGCGCCGCAGCGCTGTCAGGCCGTGGCCGCCGGGACCTAGGGTGTTGTGCCATTACTCTACTGAAGTTAATAGGCTACACGAGTCAGCAACCTTTCTCATGTTGAATGCCAATGTAACTTACCATTTCTACCGATCTGCGTGCCAGTTATGGTTTTCATATGTACATTTTCGTGAAACAGTTTCATTTAATTTATAATAAGTCTTCATATCTCAACATTGTCATGTGGTTAATCAAAATTCTATCCAAATCTAAACTAAAATGATACAACCCTAAAAAGTAACTTATTTGCCATTACCAACTATGTAAAATAGCCTACATAAAGCCAACAAATGAAAACATTGCAGCCTGCAGGTAGAAAGCATCCTGATAAAAATGAATATCCTATAAATCACATTGGCTGCACATGGCCTGTCTGCAACGAACTTGCAACATTGTATAAAATATTCTGGGCCCTCAGAGTTACCCCGCCAGTGAGCTCCGGACAGACACAGCTGTAGGCTATTTGCAAGGGATAAGAAGCAGTGCTTGACTTGGGGAGGAGCTCACCGGAGCTGAGTATTGACACCTCAAATGTTCTACTGCTTGAGCTTCTGTTCCTCTTATAGAATATTAGCTCAAAAGTAGTGTGGATGTCTTGCACCTAATTACAAACAGTACCAGCACCCAAAATGAGTACCGGAACCTATTTCAGTTCCTGTCAAGCGCTGATAAGAAGTTATCAGGTAGGCCTATTTTATGACGTTTCCACTGGATCAGAGCATGACAGTTTTCGCTTTCACGCTGAGTGGTTATCGAAAGGGAGAGAGCTGGAAAGATTTTGCAGGTAGCCTATAGGCTACTTCTATGCGTGCGCGTCCTTACTCAACATTGACAGGAGAGCACCAAACAAAGGACAATGACTAAATTGACAAAACTCGTAAATGGAATGAAATAAATTAACTTGTTTCTCACAAGTGTACCATAGGTTGTGCACTCGACAAACCATGTGTCCACTCAGACAATGAGAACGGAAAGACTGGAATAATATTGAATGCATTAAAGTAATTACCGTGACCAATGTAACAAACATTGTAGATTAGGAATTAACGGTATATGTATGGTGAATATACACTAACAACCAAACGCAAACAATTCACACAATGAAGGTGTGAACAATTTGGCGAGAGAGATGTGCATCGTCAATCAATTTACGGTGATATGCAGAAATCTGGGCATTCCCTTCTTGCGCTTCACGGAGCAGTACAGAGCTGTTGTCAAGGAAGTGAGTTTGTGTTTATACAGGATGTGCCGCGCCCACCTACTGTCAACCAATCATGTCAATGCGGAGCTATACAGAGCTCTCCGCATTGTTGCAACATTTGGGAGGGGCGTGGTACAGAGCTCGATTTGGCCTCTGGAGGTTCCGGGATTTGCGTCACAACCTCTTCTCTACATGGAGCCTCCAACCATATTTTCGGTTCAAGCATAAATTGGCTTTTCGTTTAGGCCTCCGCAATCGATTAGTTCACTGAGATGGGTGTATATACTACCGTTCAAAAGTTTGGGATCACTTGGACATTTCCTTGTTTTTGAAAGAAAAGCACATTTTGTCTATTAAAATACCATAAAATTGATCCGAAATACAGTGTTGACACTGTTAATGTTGTAAATGACTATTGTAGCTGGAAATGGCAGATTTTATTGGAATATCTACATAGGCGTCCAGAGGCCCATTATCAGCAACCATCACTCCTGTGTTCCAATGGCACATTGTGTTAGCTAATCTAAGTTTATAATTTTAAAATGAATTGATCATTAGAAAACCCTTTTACAACTGGTGTACTGATTAAAAAAGCAATAAAACTGGCCTTCTTCAGACCAGTTGAGCATCAGCATTTGTGGATTCGATAACAGGCTCAAAATGGCGGGAAACAAAGACCTTTCTTCTGAAACTCGTCAGTCGATTCTTGTTCTGAGAAATGAAGGCTATTCATAGTGAGAAATTGCCAAGAAACTGAAGATCTTGTACAATGCTGTGTACTACTCCCTTCACAGAACACCGCAAATGTCTAACCAGAATAGAAAGAGGAGTGGGAGGCCCTGGTGCACAACTGAGCAAGAGGACAAGTACAGTAGAGTGTCTAGTTTGAGAAACAGACGCCTCACAAGTCCTCAACTGGCAGCTTCATTAAATAGTACTTCATTAAAACACCAGTCTCAACGTCAGCAGTGAAGAGGCAACTACGGGATGCTGCCTTTTAGGCAGAGTTGCAAAGAAAAAGCCATATCTCAGACTGGCCAATGAATTGAAAATATTAAGATGGGCAAAAGAACACAGACACTGGACAGAGGAATTCTGCATAGAAGGCCAGCATCCCAGAGTCGCCTCTTCATTGTTGACGTTGTTTTAGTCGAGAAGTAATAAATATATATATATTACTGCTCGACTAAAACCATCTTGGTTGACCAACAGCCTATTGACCAAACAATTGACCAGTCGACTAATTGGGGTCAGCCCTAAACTCATTAAAATGCCTCATCGCTGTGGGTACAAATGACCGTCTAAACCTCTCAGTGGTTTAGAAAGGATGAACCTGCTACTGAAGCTGCTCCTGTGTTGCATTTGAGTGCTGTGGAGTGGTCAGCACAATAATTGTTAACGGAAGTTTCATGAAATGGGTTTCCATGGCTTAGCAGCCACACACAAGCCTAAGAGTGGTGTAAAGCTCACCGCCATTGGACGCTGGATCAGTGGAAACGCGTTCTCTGGAATGATGAATCACACTTCACCATCTGGCAGTCCGACAGACGAATCTGGGTTTGGCAGATGCCAGGAGTACGCTACCTGCATAGTGCCAACTCTAAAGTTTGGTGGAAGAGGAATAATGGTCTGGGGCTGTTTTTCATGTTTCGGGTTAAGCTCCTTAGTTCCAGTGAAGGGAAATCTTAATGCTACAGCATACAATTACATTCTTGACAATTGTGTGCTTCCAATTTGTGGCAACAGTTAGGGGAAGGCCCTTTCCTGTTTCAGCATGAAAATGCCCCCGTGCACAAAGCAAGGTCCATACAGAAATGGTTTGTCGGGCCTCCAGTGTGGCGCAGAGACTCTGGGTTCGAGCCCAGGCTCTGTCCCAGCTGGACGCAACCAGGAGGTCCATGGGGCGACGCACAATTGGCCCAGCGTCGTCCGGGTTAGGGAGGGTTTGGCCGGTAGGGATATCCTTGTCTCATCGCGCACTAGCGACTCCTGTGGCTCCTGTAGGTGTACAGTGTTTCCTCCGACACATTGATGCGGCTGGCTTCCGGGTTGGATGCGCGCTGTGTTAAGAAGCAGTGCGGCTTGGTTGGGTTGTCTTTCAGAGGACGCATGGCTCTCGACTTTCGTCTCTCCCGAGACCGTACGGGAGTTGTAGCGATGAGACAAGACAGTAACTACTAACAATTGGATACCACGAAATTGAAAAAAAAAAGAAATGGTTTGTCGAGATCACTGTGGAAGAACTTGACTGGAAGAGATGGAAGAGGCAGGTGGAAGGGGATAAAAGTAAGGAACTTGTATGTCGGCCTTATATTAAAGAACATAAATGGTTAAATAAAAGTGTGATAAATAAAAACATATACCAATTTCATTTAAGGACCAAAAAACTTACAGCTGTGCCATATAAATTGCAAAATAGTTGGGAAGAGATTTTCGATGTACCCATTCCATGGCACATGGTTTATGAATTGATACGCAAAACAACGCCGGATTTAAAACTTCGAATTTTTCAATTTAAATTATTGTACAAAATTCTTGCAACTAATAGAATGTTATATATATGGGGGATACAATCTTCTCAGCTCTGTAGATTCTGCTGTGAGGAGGCAGAGTCATTAGACCATTTATTTTGGTATTGTCCGCATGTAGCTCGTTTTTGGTCACAGGTCCAGGAATGGTTGAAGAATTGCAACATTTGCGTAGAACTAACGCCACAGATAGCAATACTGGGGGATTTGAAAAGCCATAGTCAATCAATCAATAATATAATAATTATTTTAGCAAAAATGTTTGTTTTTAATTTACAATCCGTGGAAGCTATGAGAATAGGAAGATTCAAATCTTTTGTGAAGCATCACAGCACAGTTGAAAAATATATGTCAAATAAAAATCCGAAATGGATGATGTTGGAAGATAGATGGGAAAGGTTGAGTGGAGCTGAAGGGTGGGACTAATAACAAGATAAACAATGTAGGGCATACGGGATCTGTGAAATGTGTATAGGTGCGGAGCTATTGTGAAATAGCACAGTTACAAGTGGAAATCAAACTGGATGGACAACAGAAATAGAGGAAGGACTAAGAACAAACAAGAGAGAACTATTATAAAGTAGACTGTGTCTGTAAAATATGTATAAATTGAAGGTAAAAACAGAAATGTTTATCAGTTTACTCCAATTGGGGGATCGGTGGTAGGGTTTGCAGGGAATAATAATAAAGGTATACTCTTTAAAAAAAGTATGTATGTCTATGTAGGTATGTGTATGTATATATGTGTATATGTATGCATACGTGAATGGATATATATATTTACCCCAAAAAATATGGGGGATTGGAAATGATGCAGACAATTACATTGGAAGCAACATTCTTTCCGCAATATTAAGCTGATCCACCCCCCAAAAAGAAAAAAAAAAAGAAAAAAATAACTTGACTGGCCTACAGAGCCCTGACCTCAACGCCATCGAACACCTTTGGAATGAATTGGAACACCATCTGCGAACCAGGCCTAATTGCCCAACATCAGTACCCGAACTCACTAACGCTCTTGTGGCTGAATGGAAGCAAGGCCCCGCAGCAATGTTCCAACATCGAGTGGAAAGCCTTCCCAGAAGAGTGGAGGCTGTTATAGCAGCAAAGGGGGACCAACTCCATATTAATGCCCATGGTTTTGGAATGAGATGTTCAACGAGCAGGTGTCCACACATACTTTTGTAGTTTATCTACCTTCACTTTAAATTTGATTTGGCCACTGATTGATAATCCCTGCTTGTCCACGTGTGAGATCCCTTACCGTAATCTCTGCGTTTTGATCATGGAAGGTTAAAAGGATATATGGAAAAGAGGCTGATAAAGGGATTTCTGTGACAGTGGGTCGATGTGAATAGCACTGTTTTAAGTCATCCTGTTTGTCTAAGAAGAGCTCTTCTCTTCAGTGTGATGTCCCATGTGACTGATGCAATATCTCCAGTGTTGGTGTAACAGTGAACACAGACACACAGGAGGCTCATTTGACTGTAAACGGTCCTGGGAAAAAATTGTTCAATCAGTTATCTCTGACCAAGTGTTTCTGATGAAACTTCAGATATGTCAAGTGGCTGTGGAAGTCTTTCAACAAATTGCTTATTTAAACTTGTGCGTCTCTGATAAGTGTTTGAACGTGTGACTGTTGTGTTTCTGTGGCCTGTTTAGTCTTGGCTGTCTTTTCTCAGTGGTGTCTGTTGAAGTGTAAACGTCTGTGGTTAGGCTCTCTGAAAAGTCAGTTCTGTCTGTGCCTATGCTATAAAAGGATACGATTGTGATCCACACAGAAACAGAAAGACGAACGGATGAAAGCTGCGGGAGAAAAGTTTGTGCAGCAAAGCAGCGATTTTCCCCTCCTCTTTTGGAGTTTTAAAGGGCTGGTGTGTGTCTCTACATCCTCCCTTCCTCCTTGTCAGACAGCTCCCCTGAGCCTCTCTCTCTGTGCTTTGGCACTAGAAGTCACCTCCTTTGGTGTGCGGCATGCAGGTACACAACAGGAGCAGCTCTCTCTCTCAGAGCTGTTGAACTTTTCGGGAGGGGAAGAAAGGGAAGGGAAGATTAAAAACAGCCCTGTGATGTGGAGTGCCGAGTCGCCTCCTGAGAATTCCTGGCATAATAATTTAAATGATCAAATGATACAGAGGAGACTTGTTAGCAGAGAAACAGACTCCTAGTTGGCCCCATGGGCCCAGCGCTGCTGCACATGCATTGCAAAGCAGCTTCTCTGTTGTGCTAAAGAATCCAGCTTCTTTTTTTTCTGTTCTTTTCAGGAGCAGACTTTTTCCACACTTTGTTTAGGTGTATACTCGGGACTAAAGTGCGTGTCATATTCTACTGCAATCTATGCGGTTTACTTTTTAATGAATTTATACATTTAGGTGATGCTCTCCATTGAATTTGATCTCAGTAGTTTAGTCTATTCATGTCATTAGGGCCAGCCTGTGAGATTTTCAAAGGTATCTCATTTGAGTGAATTCCAGAGACACTCTTGGGAACAATTTCTCAGTGGGAATCTGTCTCCTAATGTTGATACTGCTGTGAAGGAGCGCGTATGATGTACTGTCCTGTACTGTCTCATGCAGGATTTGGGATAGTAGGCTATTTATAAAGTTACATTTTAAAGATCCTGACATAAGTTGAATAATAGGATAAGTATTTTGACAGCAGCAACAGGATAATTGTGTTATCTCATTATATTTGATCAAATAGACTGCAATGAAATTCACTGGACTGAAGTGTTGAACTTTATACTTTACCGTTTTTACTTTATGTTCAGATGTACAGTGCATTCGGAAAGTATTCAGGCCCCTTGACTTCCACATTTTGTTATGTTACAGCCTTATTCCAAAATGGTATAAATAAATAAAAATCCTCATCAATCTACACACAATACCCCATAATGACAAAGCGAAAACAAGTTTTTAGAATACATTTTAAAAATCAAAATAATACCTTATTTAAGTATTCAGACCCTTTGCTATGAGACTCAATTGAGCTCAGGTGCATCCTGTTTCTATTGATCATCCTTGAGATGTTTCTACAACTTGATTGGAGTCCACTGGTGGTAAGTTCAATTGATTGGACATAATTTGGAAAGGCACACACCTGTCTAATATAAGGTCCCACAGTTGACAGTTCATGTCAGAGCAAAAACCAACCCATGAGGTCAAAGGAATTGTCTTTTAGAGTGCCGAAACAGGATTGTGTCGAGGCACAGATCTGGGGAAGGGTCCAAAAAATGTCTGCAGCATTGAAGGTCCCCAAGCCGCAGTGGCCGCCATCATTCTTAAATGGAAGAAGTTTGGAACCAACAAGACTCTTCCTGGAGCTGGCTGCACGGCCGAACTGAGCAATCGGGGGAGAAGGGCCTTGCTCAGGGAGGTGACCAAGAACCCAATGGTCACTCTGACAAAGTTCCAGAGTTCCTTTGTCGAGATGGAGAAACCTTCCATTAGGACAACCATCTCTGCAGCACTCCACCAATCAGGCGTTTATGGTAGAGTGGCCAGACAGAAGCCACTCCTCAGTAAAAGGCACATGACAGCCCGATTTGAGTTTGCAAAAAGGCACCTAATGACTCTCAGACCATGAGAATCAAGATTATTTTTGGCTGAATAAATCAAATCAAATCAAAGTTTATTTGTCACGTGCGCCCCGAATACAACAGGTGTTGGATTACAGTGAAATGCTTACTTACAGGCTCTAACCAATAGTGCAAAAAAGGTATTAGGTGAATAACAGGTAAGTAAAGAAATAAAACAACAGTAAAAAGACAGGCTATATACAGTAGCGAGGCTATAAAAGTAGCGAGGCTACATACAGACACCGGTTAGTCAGGCTGGTTGAGGTAGTATGTACATGTAGATATGGTTAAAGTGACTATGCATATACGATGAACAGAGAGTAGCAGTAGCGTAAAAGAGGGGTTGGCGGGTGGTGGGTGGCGGTACACAACGCAGATAGCCCGGTTGGTCGGCCCAATTGAGGTAGTATGTACATGAATGTATAGTTAAAGTGACTATGCATATATGATACACAGAGAGCAGCAGCAGCGTAACAGAGGAGAAGCCTTTTTGCCCTAGACTTAGCACACCGGTACCACTTGCCATGCGGTAGTAGAGAGAACAGTCTATGACTGGGGTGGCTGGGGTCTTTGACAATTTTTAGGGCCTTCCTCTAACACCGTCTGGTGTAGAGGTCCTGGATGGCAGGCAGCTTAGCCCCAGTGATGTACTGGGCCGTACGCACTACCCTCTGTAGTGCTTTGCGGTCAGAGGCCGAGCAATTGCCGTACCAGGCAGTGACGCAACCAGTCAGGATGCTCTCGATGGTGCAGCTGTAGAACTTTTTGAGGATCTTAGGACCCATGCCAAATCTTTTCAGTCTCCTGAGGGGGAATAGGCTTTGTCGTGCCCTCTTCACGACTGTCTTGGTGTGTTTGGACCATGACAGTTCGTTGGTGATGTGGAACACCAAGGAAGTGTCAACCTGCTCCACTACAGCCCTGTCGATGAGAATGGGGGCTCGGTCCTCCTTTTCCTGTAGTCCACAATCATCTCCTTTGTATTGATCACGTTGAGGGAGAGGTTGTTATCCTGGCACCACACTGACAGGTCTCTCACCTCCTCCCTATAGGCTGTCTCATTGTTGTTGGTGATCAGGCCTACCAATGATGTGTCGTCGGCAAACTTAATGATGGTGTTGGAGTCGTGCCTGGCCATGCAGTCGTGGGTGAACAGGGAGTACAGGAGGGGACTGAGCACCCACCCCTGAGGGGCTCCAGTGTTGAGGATCAGCGTGGCAGATGTGTTGCTACCTACCCTCACCACCTGGGGGCGACCCGTCAGGAAGTCCAGGATCCAGTTGCAGAGGGAGGTGTTTAGTCCCAGGATCCTTAGCTTAGTGATGAGCTTTGAGGGTACTATGGTGTTGAACGCTGAGCTGTAGTCAATGAATAGCATTCTCACATAAGTGTTCTTTTTGTCCAGGTGGGAAAGGGCATTGTGGAGTGCAATAGAGATTGCATCATCTGTGGATCTGTTGGGGCGGTATGCAAATTGGAGTGGGTCTAGGGTTTCTGGGATAATGTTGTTGATGTGAGCCATTACCAACCTTTCAAAGCACTTCATGGCTACGGACGTGAGTGCTACGGGTCTGTAGTCATTTGGCCATGGCCACAACACAATAATACCAAGCGTCATGTCTGGAGGAAACCTGGCACCATTCCTAAGGTGAAGCATGGTGGTGGCAGCATCATGCTGTGGGGATGTTTTTCAGCAGCAGGGACTGGGAGACTAGTCAGGATTGAGGGAAAGATGAACGGAGCAAAGTACAGGGAGATCCTTGATGAAAACCTGCTCCAAAGCGCTAAAGACCTCAGACTGGGATGAAGGTTCACCTTCCAACAGGACAACGAACCTAAGCACACAGCCAAGACAACCCAGAAGTGGCTTTGGGACAAGTCTCAATGTCCTTCCATGGCCCAGCCAGAGCCCAGACTTGAACTCGATCGAACGTCTCTGGAGAGACCTGAAAATAGCTGTACAGCGACGCTCCCCATCCGACCTGACAGCTTGATAGGATCTGCAGAGAAGAATGGGACAAACTCCCCAAATAAAGGTGCGCCAAGCTTATAGCGTCATACCCAAGAAGACTCGAGGCTGTAATCGCTGCCAAAGGTTCTTCAACAAAGTACTGAGTAACAGGTCTGAATACTTATGTAAATGTAATATTTCCGTTTTTTTATTTGTAATATACACTGCTCAAAAAAATTAAGGGAACACTTAAACAACACAATGTAACTCCAAGTCAATCACACTTCTGTGAAATCAAACTGTCCACTTAGGAAGCAACACTGATTGACAATAAATTTCACATGCTGTTGTGCAAATGGAATAGACAAAAGGTGGAAATTATAGGCAATTAGCAAGACACCCCCCAAAACAGGAGTGATTCTGCAGGTGGTGACCACAGACCACTTCTCAGTTCCTATGCTTCCTGGCTGATGTTTTGGTCACTTTTGAATGCTAGCGGTGCTCTCACTCTAGTGGTAGCATGAGACGGAGTCTACAACCCACACAAGTGGCTCAGGTAGTGCAGTTCATCCAGGATGGCACATCAATGCGAGCTGTGGCAAAAAGGTTTGTTGTGTCTGTCAGCATAGTGTCCAGAGCATGGAGGCGCTACCAGGAGACAGGCCAGTACATCAGGAGACGTGGAGGAGGCCGTAGGAGGGCAACAACCCAGCAGCAGGACCGCTACCTCCGCCTTTGTGCAAGGAGGTGCACTGCCAGAGCCCTGCAAAATGACCTCCAGCATGCCACAAATGTGCATGTGTCAGCATATGGTCTCACAAGGGGTCTGAGGATCTCATCTCGGTACCTAATGGCAGTCAGGCTACCTCTGGCGAGCACATGGAGGGCTGTGCGGCCCCAGAAAGAAATGCCACCCCACACCATGACTGACCCATCGCGAAACCGGTCATGCTGGAGGATGTTGCAGGCAGCAGAACGTTCTCCACGGCGTCTCCAGACTCTGTCACGTCTGTCACATGTGCTCATGTGCTCAGTGTGAACCTGCTTTCATCTGTGAAGAGCACAGGGCGCCAGTGGCGAATTTGCCAATCTTGGTGTTCTCTGGCAAATGCCAAACGTCCTGCACGGTGTTGGGCTGTCAGCACAACCCCCACCTGTGGATGTCGGGCCCTCATACCACCCTCATGGAGTCTGTTTCTGACCGTTTGAGCAGACACATGCACATTTGTGGCCTGCTGGAGGTCCTTTTGCAGGGCGCTGGCAGTGCACCTCCTTGCACAAAGGCGGAGGTAGCGGTCCTGCTGCTGGGTTGTTGCCCTCCTACGGCCTCCTCCACGTCTCCTGATGTACTGGCCTGTCTCCTGGTAGCGCCTGCATGCTCTGGACACTACGCTGACAGACACAGCAAACCTTTTTGCCACAGTTCGCATTGATGTGCCATCCTGGATGAACTGCACTACCTGAGCCACTTGTGTGGGTTGTAGACTCCGTCTCATGCTACCACTAGAGTGAGAGCACCGCCAGCATTCAAAAGTGACCAAAACATCAGCCAGGAAGCATAGGAACTGAGAAGTGGTCTGTGGTCACCACCTGCAGAATCACTCCTGTTTTGGGGGGTGTCTTGCTAATTGCCTATAATTTCCACCTTTTGTCTATTCCATTTGCACAACAGCATGTGAAATTTATTGTCAATCAGTGTTTCTTCCTAAGTGGACAGTTTGATTTCACAGAAGTGTGATTGACTCGGAGTTACATTGTGTTGTTTAAGTGTTCCCTTTATTTTTTTGAGCAGTGTATTTGCAACAATTTCTAAAAAGGTGTTTTTGCTTTCTCATTATGGGGTATTGTGTGTAGATTGAGGAAAAAACAACATTATTTTAGAATAAGGTGGTAACTTAACAAAATGCGGAAAAAGTCAATGGGTCTGAGTACTTTCCGAATGCAATGTACAAGCTTTTGAATTCTCTTTATTTGTGAGTGGCTGTTTTGTGTGGAATGGTTCATAGAATAATAGCAAATTCCTCTCAATCATGTGTTTTTGCTCTCAGACCCAGCTCCTGTGCTGGAGGCCACACACACCCTGGAGGAGAGGCTGCAGCAGCTGCAGAGTTCGGCCCCAGACAGTGAGGCCCTGGTCAGGGAGGTCAGCAGGCATTGGAGGAGACACCTGGAGTGCCTTAACAAGCCAGGTCAGTGCCATGGCCACAGCACTCACCCCAGAATGGGCCCAGTCCCAGCTCACTGCTGCTTTTTGTTGTAAAGTATTTATTTTTTGTAAAGTTGTAAAGTATTTATTTTTCAGAGAAAAACATCTAAGAAAGTATTTTTGTTGTGCAAAAACGCACTATAAGCCACACAAGCAGGGGTTGGAACAGAAATTATTTTCAAATTGTTTCGTTCTGAACAGATTTTTTTATTGTCGTTTCGTTACACTGTTCCCCGACGTCTTACCTTTTTGTCATTAATAAATCCAATGTGAAACGTAATAACTATAGTACTCTTAACCTGTCTAGGATCAGCGTGGCGCTAGCGGCACCCCCCCCCCCCCCCCCCACTGAAAAACCAGTGCCGCGAAATTCAAAAAATATATATTTTTAAAATATTTAACTTTCACACATTAAAGTCCAATACAGCTAATGAAAGACACAGATCTTGTGAATCCAGTCAACATGTCCGATTTTTAAAATGTTTTACAGGGAAGACACAATATGTAAAGATGTACATCTATTACCTAAAAATACATTAGCATAATCCACCATCTTTTATTTGTCCACCAACACCAGTAGCCATCACCAATTCGGCTAAACTAAGATATTTATAGCCCCTAACCAACAAAAAAACTCATTAGATGACAGTCTGATAACATATTTATGGTATGGGATAGGTTTTGTTAGAAAAAAGTGCATATTTCAGGTAGATGGCATAGGTTACAATTGCACCCATCGTCACAAATGGAATAGAAAAACTACTTAGAGCAACGTGTTTACCTACTTACTAATCATCAAACATTTCGTAAAAATACACAGCATACACGAATCGAAAGACACAGATCCTGTGAATACAGACAATATTTCAGATTTTCTAAGTGTCTTACAGCGAAAACACAATAAATCGTTATATTAGCATAGCACATACCACATAGCAGCCCAGCATTGATTCTAGCCAAAGTGAGCGATAAAAGTCAACATCGCCAAAAGATATTAATTTTTTCACTAACCTTCTCAGAATTCTTCAGATGACACTCCTGTAACATCATATTACACAATGCATATAGAGTTTGATCGAAAACGTTTATATTTAGCCACCAAAATCATGGTTAGACAATGTGAAATGTAACTCAGCTGGTCATAATATGTCCTTGCGCCACTTAGACAGTGATCTACTCTTATACATAAATACTCATAAACGTGACTAAAAAATATAGGGTGGACAGGGATTGATAGACAATTTAATTCTTAATACAATTGCGGAATAACATTTTTTAATTTATCCTTACTTTTCAATACAGTTTGCGCCTAGCGAAGCTACGTCATAAAACATGGCGTCCTAAGCCACTAAAATGTTTCGACAGAAACACGATTTATCATAATAAAAATGTCCTACCTTGAGCTGTTCTTCCATCAGTATCTTGGGCAAAGGATCCTTTCTTGGGAGAAATCGTCTTTTGGTGGAAAGCTGTCCTCTTGCCATGTCGAAATGCCAACTGCGTTCGGGATGAACTGAAAAGCGTACCCAACTATTCACATCGTTTCAAAAAGAAATGTCCCAAAATCGCACTAAACGGATATAAATTGCTATAAAACGCTTTAAATCAACTACCTTATGATGTTTTTAACTCCTATAACGAGTGAAAAGATGACCGGAGAAATATAACAGGCTAAACTAACGCTTGGAACAGGTGCGCGCCGGTGTCCTCTAGGCTCATGACGCAGCTCCAAAAGAATGACTAGCTTCAGGGTTTTTTCATTTGTAGGGCCTGTGAACGCGCAATCGACCCCATTGGAATCGTCATCACGTAAAGGCATCCAGGGGAAGACGTAAGAAGTGTCCGTATAGTCATAGCAAAATCAGTGCCCTTTTAACTGACTTCAGAACAGTGGCCAACATTTCTGAAATCTGAATCCATGTCAGGGAAATTGCTGTAGAATGGGCTCTGTTCCACTTAGAGACAAAATTTCAACTCCTATAGAAACTATAGACTGTTTTCTATCCAATAATAATAATAATATGCATATTGTACGATCAAGGATTTTGTGGGAAGCCGTTTCAAAAATTACCAAATTAGCATAAATAGTCTAAACAGCGCCCCCATCCCCAACAGGTTAACTAGCATTGAAAAAGTGAATCCATTCTTCTCTCATTAAAAATCTCTCTCTAATTTCTGAATCATGCTTGTAACGTCAGTAGGCTATGGTAGACTATGCTTTGGCGGGGCAGGTAGGTAGCCTACACACACACACTGGCAAAGATTTTCAGCTGACAGGCAGATGCTGGAATAAGTTTCTGAGTGACAGAGTGAGGGATTTGCATAGGTGCTTTGTTGCATATTATTTGTTGTGTGACTGGGTAAAAATGACATGTTCGTAAAAAAGAACGTTATTAACCTGTTCCCATGCTTTCAAAATAACGGTTCTGTTCCAGAACAGTATCGATCACTTTTGTTCCTGATTCTGTTCCTTGAAAAATGATGTTATTTTCCGGTTTTCTGTTCTGTTCCCTGAACCGTTTCCAACCCAAGTGCACAAGGATGTCTCTGTTCCATGCACTCTCTCTGTGGCCCCTCACTTCAGATGACTACAGCTCTCATCTGTACTCCTTTCCCTCTCCTATCCTTCTCTTCTCTACAGACGACACAGAGGACGGCCCAGCAGCAGCGTCAGGAGCTGGGGAGGCATCGAGCCGGACTGCCTGTGTGATGACTCCCAACAGCAAACAGGCCTTCAGAGCCACAGGCTCACCTCAGCAGAACCACCAGATCCAGAGTCAGACAGAGGGGTGAGAAACACTAGCCTGGTCCTTGCCTCCACATCCCTGTGAACATGATATGATGTGTATAATAAAGACAAAAATTAGAACAGCCCTCATCAGTCATACTGTACAATGAAAATAGACCTAGATGTTAACAGAATGCAATGCAGTATTGTGTGCTGTATTCCTGAGAGTCTATGAAAGTTTGGTCATTTTAAACATTGTGTCTTCCTCATAGGGAGGCCGAAGACGCAGATACCACCCTGGTCGACAGACTGGGTGAGGCCGAGGAGAGGATCAAAGTGCTGCATTCATGTGAGTATTTTGTCCGATGGTCCTTTCTGGACACTGTGAGGCGAAAGGACATCATGACTAATGGCCTTCCTTTATTGTTCTAGCTCTGAGCACAGCCCAGGCAGACCTGCTGGACCTGCGGTGTAAATACGACCAGGAGAAGGCCAACAAGTAAGAGCCTGCTTGTCTCGCCACTCTATGTCCATACTGTCCTCTCTGCTGCTTCTCTAACATGTCCATTGCAATCCTTCACTATTCTCATGGTCTCTCCATATACACTACTGCATGTCCCTACTCAGCCCACCTATGCATACACCACTATGCTCAGCCTTCTCTCTTTAGCCATGCTTGCTCTACCCTAATCGACACATGGTCACTCCCCCACTGTAATGTATTGTACCCATTTCCAGTCTGAAGCCATTTCCAGTCTGAAGCCATTGTAAAAACAGAACTAGGCTGCATCTGAAATGGCACCCTATTTCCTTATAGTTCACTACTTTTGACCAGAGCCTTAGGCGGGTAGTGCACAATATAGGGCAGGGTTCCCCAACTGGCGTCCCACAGGTGTTTTTATTTGGCCCCGCAATTTTTCATTGTTGGACATAAAAGACTGTAAAAACACCAGGAAATCAGATTAGATTAGATTTGAAGAGACACGTGATTATACAAATGTAAGCAAGGTTTGAAATGATGTTTTATTATGTATTATGTTTTTCAAATATGATATCTGTTTGGGCTTCTTACGGTCAATTTGTAGTGTACGAGTTATTTACAAATTGTTCTGGCCCCCCGACCATCCCCTTAAGAAAAACAATCGGCCCTCTACTGAATGTAGTTGAGGATCCCTGATATAGGGAACCATTTTGGACGTTACTGTGGTGTGACTCATCGACTAATGCAGGTCTATGGATGGGAGAGCTCTGTGTTGACCTCCTCTGTCTGCGGCCAGAGCCTTGCCTTGACACGCCTCAAGAAGAATGGCTCCATTTAAAGATTCCTCCAGAAATATTCTACCTTGTCCTGGATCTGTGAGCGCTATGCATCCAGCTCAACGGTTGGAATTAATCTGAAGTTGTATGAAGGATGTCGATAGACATTAAAAGTAAACACTCCTTTGTTTGGGTAGTGCTGCGGACGGAGCACAGTGAGCCGGTGCTAATGGATTTTCTCCCAGGCTTAATCCATGGTGCAATTGAACTGCAGTTTCCAGACCCACCGCCATCCATTCTGCTGGATTTGAAGCATTTTCCATTTGACTCCCCTCTCATGTTCAGCAGCTGTTCACAGTGACAGCTCTTTAGCTCCCTGTGAGGGAAGAGGAAGGATAGTTGTGTGTTGGTGCTTGGGCCACCGGGCCAATGCTTCATTTGTGAATGGCTGGGTTTGTAGTTAATGAATAGGTAATGAGTTATACATCCTATAGGGGTTGAAATATGAGTGGGTGTTGTCCTCAACTGACTGCAGTAGTCTAATAGGAATACTAAATACACAACCCCCTGGCCCATAAACACCAATACCTCTCTCTCAGGACTCATCCCCATGGCTCTGTGATTCCAATTTTACCTCTTCTTACTCTCACTGACTTTTTCCTTGATGTTGATAATTAGGGTAATTTGGCTACTTTGGCTGATTTTGAGTATCTGAACAGGTAATCAATACAAAGCATTTTTCCATACTGCACAAGTTCATTAAATCTGTATGTGACACCTCTTACCTTTTCTGTCAGTGTGGTCCCATCTATCATAGGCTTATTGGCGTGGCCTGGACACTGCCCAGAGCCCTATGAGTCTTGGACTGTACACCAGCACAACACTACTACTAATTAATATGGAGAAATATTGGATGATTGGGCATTTTAAAGGTCTTGAATTTGGGGTTCTAACTATTGCTAACCACACAAAATGTTGGAAAGCAATGCTTTGTGACTATTCAGAATGGGTGATGAGTTAAGTTGTTTGTGTCATTAATCTTCCTAAAGCAAGCCCATAATAACCGGCAGTGAGATGAAGGGCAGTGTGGGGCAGACGTGAGGAAGTACATGGTTGGTTTGAAAAGAGTTTGTTTGATAGTGAACAAGATCTCTGATTTCCTCTCAAAAACACATTTAGTGAAACGGAAAGGGGTTTCTTTGTCCTGAAAAATTCCAGAAATCTATGTGCATATTTTAATCAATCTCACAATCCTCATTAATTCATTTTTCTCCACCTTTTGAAAATCAAGTCCCATGTGTCTAAAAAGAAACTGTTGAACTTCAAACAAACCTCATGAATAATCTTGCTGAGCTGCTATTTAAATGAGACCTCTGATTGTTAGATGTATGGAGGCATGTTGGGATGCAATCTCCAAAGAACTCTGAGTAGGGGTCAGAGAGACAGTCCAGGGCGCTATGCGAGGACTGATGCTTTCTTGATGTTGTGTGAAGACTGGGGCAGTGTGTGATTTACTGTGAATCATGTAAGAAAAGTGTGTAAAAGTCAATGAGGGTGTATAAATCATGCTAGACTATGAGATAGCCCCCTCAGTAACCCACTGGCTGGTTCTGTGTGTGTTCCAGGGTAGAGGAGGTCAGCGTGATCATGATGAACCTTGAGAAGGCGAACCAGGTGAGTGAGACCTGCCGTCCTGTAGGCAGCCCTCTGATTGAGATGCTCATTCGTTAAGGTAATCACTACTGTAATCAAGCCTCCTGTTTTAATTAGACACCCTGCATCCTGCAGCCCCCATGCCGCCTCCTCCCCTGCCTCCCACTCCCTGAGCCCCTGTGATTAGAGACAGAAAAACCTGGCCCCCGTCTGTGGGTGCTCCACGGCAGCACTCAGTAGAGGACAGGAGAGACTGCCGAGCGCGATTGATGTCGGAGTGCCATGAGCTGGGGCTCTTACTTACCTCATTGCCTTGATTGCTATCTTTCCTTCCTAGTGATTTCTCTTCTCTCTCTCTCCTTCCTTCTCCTGTTCCTCTATTTCCTTCTCGCTCTCTCTCGCTTGCTTGCTCTGTCATTCGCTCTCTATCCTACCCTCTCTCTCCGCCAGCAGCTCTTAGATAAATGTTCTCAAAATGAATCATTAATTAGCAGCCCGAGTGTGACAGAGCAGGTAAACAGTTTGGGAAGAAAGTGTGCTGACTAAACCGTCCTCTCAGCAAAATGGAGTGGTAGATGCACACTTCTGCTGGTGGGTGTTGTCCCAACCCCTCTCCTATTTATTTTTTTGCTGAGGGTCTGTCCTCAGATTTGTCTTTCTGTTCTCTTCAGGACCAGTTCATCTGTATATCTGCTGAGTGACTGACAGATTGATTGTGTCAGTGTTTTGTTGTGTGAGTTGTTATTCTGTGATGTTTGGTTGTAGAAAGCGGAGATGGCCCAGAGGCAGGTGGAAAGGCTAAAGGAGCAGCTGGCCAGTGCCCGGAGCACCACCCCAGGCAGCTATAATCCACCAGAGGGCACTAGTGGGGTAAGACGAGACCACATCCACTTCCTCTTTAGATCAATGTGTTCCTATATTTCTTCCCCTTCAAATTCATTGACAGGGAGCCAAGTCAAGCTTCACGTCATGGATCTTTAAGTGTGTGAATTCTGGATGGCAGAATATTATATATTTTTAAAAGGAATTATCGCCTTTCATTAACTTACCCTTCAGTGTCTTTTACTCTCTTTGACTTTCTTTCTCTCACACCCTGTCTTTCTTCCCCTTAGGAGAGGGATGAGAAGGGTGGTGTGTTGTCATCCAAGTTGGAGGCTAAGCTGATTGCTAAAGACCATGAGATCCTCAGGCTGTTGGAGAACATACAGAGACTGCAGTTCGCACTACAGGAAGTCCAGGACACCTCAGCCAATCAGATCATATCGCTGGAACGCCAGCTGGCCTATAAAACAGAAGCTATTGAGGTATGTTCTATTGCACACACTCAAATGGCAAGAGGTACCTTCTCGTTAGTGGAGTTTTGTGAAATATGCTTCCTCTCTTTGACTGTTTCAGAGATTAGAAGCTAAACTGCAATCCCAGATGGACTATGACGAGATTAAAACAGAACTCAGGTGACCCACAGTGCTTGATAAGAGACTACTAAACGTTTTACACCGTCTTATATACAGGAACACAATATAACATTCTTACTGTTTTTTTCCCCTCTTGTAGCATCCTGAAGGTAATGAAGTTGGCCTCAGCGAATGGTAGCTCATCCCAGGTGAGATATTTACTAACGGTCTGCTGTGTATTGCGTTGTTGTTCATAGCCCAGTATTAAACAGAGTAGTTTGTTTCAAAATAGACTTTTGTTTTCCTCTTAATGTTCCACTGCGGTCAAGGAAGGAAAAGTACAGCAGTGCCATTGAATGCCTTAGTGAGCAGCATCCATTGTAAGGATATCTACAGCCACTATATTTGATACATTGGAATTTAACAGTGTGTGTGTGTGTGTGTGTGTGTGTGTGTGTGTGTGTGTGTGTGTGTGTGTGTGTGTGTGTGTGTGTGTGTGTGTGTGTGTGTGTGTGTGTGTGTGTGTGTGTGTGTGTGTGTGTGTCACCAGGAATCTGCCAAGGTTGCAGAGGCTCTTTTGCTGGACAAAGAGACCTTTCTTCCCTCTCACAAATACCTGATGGATAAGGCCAGAGTCTTACACAACAATGGTGAGGCAACAGTGTCTATGGCCACGTTCGAGAGCATCAAAACCGTGATGTATCATGGGTAAAATGTGACTGAATGATCTACAAATCATATTCAGTAGTTATTTATGATGCAAGGTGATCAGGGAGTCAGTCTCGACTCGCCTTCCAAGTCAGCTTGAATGTCTATGACATCTAATTGTAGTTCTTGAAAGCTGTTTTGTAGTTTATAGACCCGAGACTACACAGTGTATGTAAGCTTCACGTAGTGTCTGTGTTGGTCCTATGCAGCTTTAACCCCAGTGGCTGTGAATGTGCTGCCAACCTGAGTGTGACTGTGTCTGCAGATGAGGACCAATCGGAGGAGTCAGGCAGAGAGGGGGGCAGGCCCACAGGGTCCTTCTCCTCAGTCTCCCAGGTGGATGTGCGTACCTCGGCCAGCCCTGGTCCTCCCCCCATGGACGTCTCCTCCTCTAGCTACGACCTCCCCCGCCCCTTTTCTGTGTCCCCCTGCTCAGGGGGCAGGCTGTCTGTGGACCACGTCCTCCACAAGCAGCTCCTCTGCTCCCCACTTTTCAAGAAGGACGCCGGTAGCCCCATCATGGCCTTCCCCACCGCCCTGTACGCAGCCAAAGCCGCCCTAATGTCAACCAATCAGGGACCTGCACGAACTGGGGGCATTGAGGCGGGCCTGCCCAGCGACCAATCGGAGAGTGGGAGCTCCACTGCAGGCGATGATGACCAGTTGGAGACAGCGGATATTGCCTTCCAGATCAAAGAGCAGCTGCTGAAGCACAACATTGGCCAGCGTGTGTTTGGTCACTACGTGCTGGGCCTATCACAGGGCTCGGTCAGTGAGATCCTGGCCCGGCCCAAGCCCTGGAGGAAGCTGACAGTGAAAGGCAAGGAGCCCTTCATCAAGATGAAGCAGTTCCTGTCTGATGAACAGAACATTCTGGCCCTCAGAACCATCCAGGTCCGACAGAGAGGTGAGTGGACTGGACAGTGGTTATCCTGAACCACAGATATAACAGCAGATCACTGGGTGTGTCAGGAAATACTGGACAGGATCACAGTGCCCAGCCATGAAAACTCACTTTCTAAACTGAAAGAATTGCAGGCATTAATTTAAAAGCATTTAATATGCTAAAACTGAAGGTTGTCTGCAGATGTATTGCGGTAGCAGTGTTTTCATTTCAGGATTTTATTAGTGCTGAGGGATAGAGCAGAGTTGCCCACTCGTCTCTCATGTGGTGTGTTTTGAAAGGCTGGTGGTGTAGTTTCTGGACCTCTCTGCGGTTAAACCTTTTAATCTCCTTGGCCTGCACCTCAAACTTCTTCATGGCTTCCTCTCCCATATTTGTTGTGTTACTTTTAAACTTTGTTTTCTCCCCAGATTTCAGAGCTTTTGAAAGTTGAACTTGCCGTATACTGCAACCTCAGATGCCAAGATCTCAAAGGCAGCCATTGATCTACCAGTCAAAAGCAACGCCTTGGAACTGCTCTCTGATCAGCCATCCCACTCACCCCCTTTCTCTCTCTCTGTTACCCTCTCTGTGGCAGGGAGCATCACTCCTCGCATCCGAACTCCTGAAACTGGGTCAGACGACGCCATCAAGAATATCTTGGAGCAGGCCAAGAAGGAAATCCAGTCCCAGAGAGGAGGTGGGTCTGGAACAGGTTATGCATCTACTCTTTATTCAACTGTGCTAGGTCAGGTGACATTTAGATTATCATTATTTTTTATGTATACATTTTGACAGCAATTGGTTTTGATGGCAGTTTAAGTTTTTGAAGTTGGTGTGGAGTATGTATTTATAGAGTTGTGTGTAACGGTGGGTGTGTTGTGACTGTGTGTGTGCGCTCTGCAGGTGACATTAAGTCATCCCTGGGCAGCCCCTCGGGCAGGAGCAGTAACGGGGCAGACAGCAGCTCAGATGACACCATCAAGAACATCCTGGAGCAGGCCAGGAGGGAGATGCAGGCGCAGCAGCAGGCCCTGATGGAGATGGAGGTCTGTGGCAGGGCCTCTGCCACCAGCGCTGGGCCCCAAGTGAAGCGCCTGGGGCTCCCTGAGGCCTCCAAGGGCCTGCCCCTACCCACCTTCATCAAACAGGAGGAGGGGGGCACAGTGACTGTGTGCATGGCCAACCCCGTCAGCAGTCCCCAAACCCCCCTCAGTGTCCTCTCCCCTGCCGCCTTCGTTCAGAACATCATCCGTAAAGTCAAGTCAGAGATCGGCGAGGCAGGGACTTACTTCGACCAGCACTGGTCCGTGGAGCGGGGGCCCATAGGCATGGTGGGCGGCGTAGGGGGCGGCAGCTCTCAGCCCTTCACCTCAGTGTCTCCCTCCCTGTCCTCTTCCTCGTCCTCGGGCCCCTCGGCCCTGCCCCGGCCCCGGTTGGAGAACGGAGAGTGTCTGCCCAACAGTGAGGAGGCGTCTGCGGCCGAGGAGGACACTGGCTCGGGGATGATGCAGTCTGTGGAGGTGAAGGTGGAGACAGACGTGTCAGTGAGCGGGGAGTCAACTGGCCATGGCCTGGCCTACTACCCATCATATATCCCCCGCACCCTGAAGCCCACCGTGCCGCCCCTGACGCCGGAGCAGTATGAGATGTACATGTATCGCGAGGTGGACACCATCGAACTCACCCGACAGGTCAAAGAGAAGCTTGCCAAGAATGGCATCTGTCAGAGGATCTTTGGTGAAAAGGTGTGTTCACTTTACTTTGCTGTACTAACTTCCTTACTTCGTCCTGATTTGTCTGTCCATGCTTCATCTAAAATGGTTTGCATTGTTTTGGATGTTTTTCTGTGACTCTTTTATGCCTTGTAGCATCATACAACTAAGTAATTAGCAAGGCTTCTTTTTAAGTAAAAGATGATTCCAGTGCAAAAGCGTTATTTAATTATATAGATTGTGTGTTACCGCCCTCTAGTGGTTGTAGATATGCAACATTTAAAATAGTAATGTGGTGAAGTTGATGTGCCAGTCACTATTTTGTCACATCTCAAACTGATTTTCGTCTTGCAAAAGAGTGTATGAAATAGCCAAACTTTTCTCCCCAAGATCTTTATCAACTTGAGATTCATATTCACATTAGAAATAGCTGTTTACTATTTACTCCTGTTTACTCTATTTTACTTGCTGACTCTTATCTTGTTTCTGGTGTCCTCTCCAGGTGCTGGGTCTGTCTCAGGGAAGTGTAAGTGACATGCTGTCTCGGCCCAAACCCTGGAGCAAGCTGACCCAGAAGGGCAGGGAACCCTTTATCCGCATGCAGCTGTGGCTGCTGGACCAGCTGGGCCAAGGACTCAACCAGCTCCCCAGCCAGAGCCTCTCTCAAGGTGGGCCACTCCATATCAGATTGCAACATGGACACATTTATTTAATAGAAGTAATAGTTTGTATATATTTAAGTTCTGGTCAATCAGTTGAATGGAGAAGGTATCTTTGCTTCTTTATCTGTTGCTCTAACTGATTATATTACCCTCTGATGTTTTGTGACTTCCGCCCATAGATAAAAGCCCAGTGACGGCCCAGTCGTCGCCCTCCCCGCCCTCCAGCCCAGAGGAGAGCCACCCCAGCCCGCTGGTGGAGCCCGTCAGCCTGACCCTGGAGAGCAGCATGGAGAACCAGCAGCCTGAGGGCCTGGTGAACCCCCACCCAGAGGGAGGGAAGTCCACCCCCAGTCTGCTTTCCCTTCACCAGCCCCACGCCCCGCTGGGCATCCAGGAGCTGGTGGCCATGTACCCAGAGTTGGACACATACGCTATCACCAAGAAAGTCAAGGAGGTACTGACAGACAACAACCTAGGTGAGTCTGTTGGTGTATCTGGATATGGGTTTTAGAAATGAGTGTCTATGTTCTGGTGAGCTGTTGATATGTGTTGTGGTTTGGTCTGACCACCTGACTTGGAAAAACCCTGAGTCTTAGTTATGTCATGTGTCTACTAGGCCAGCAGTGTTTAAACAGATCTACTTTGTGTGCTCTGTTTGGGAAACGTGTTAAGGTGTGTGTTTACACCTTTTTGTTTGTGTGTGTGTTCTAGGCCAGCGGCTGTTTGGGGAGAGTATACTGGGCCTCACCCAGGGCTCAGTGTCAGACCTGCTCTCCAGGCCCAAGCCCTGGCATAAACTCAGCCTCAAAGGCAGGGAGCCTTTTGTCCGCATGCAATTGTGGCTCAACGACCCGCACAATGTGGACAAGCTGAGGGACATGAAGAAGATGGAGAAGAAAGGTTGGTCTATTTACAGCATGGTATCTGGTGTTCTGTTATCAGGGTTAGCAATATGTGTATTTGCTGTACCTGCTCATATACAGTATAGCACTGAGTGTACCCATGGATGTATGTACAGCAGCTATACTGTGTGATGTATTGATTCATGTTATTCCGTGCGTCGTCATTGAATTCTCTAACTCTTTCTCTCTCTGTTGTCCTCCCAGCCTATCTGAAGCGGCGGTATGGGCTGCTGAGTACCGGCTCAGATAGTGACTCTCCTAGCGCCAGCTCTGAGTGTGTGAGCCCGGCCCTGGTCTCCATAGACCTGTGTCCCTACAGCCAGGTGAAGAAGCCCAGGGTGGTGCTGGGGGCTGAGGAGAAGGATGCTCTGAGGAAGGCCTACCTCCTGGAGCCATACCCATCCCAGCACACCATTGAGATACTGGCCTCCCAGCTCAACCTCAAAACCAATACCGTCATCAACTGGTTTCACAACTATAGGTCAGACATTGCTTCAGATCCCCAACCCCAGAGGGACTAGAATAATGACATTTGATCAATATAGTATACGGAATTACTAACAGAATACTTGAATGCTTGTTTTGGATTAATGAAATACACGACTCCTTCCAACTGTTTTTTTGATTGTTGTGTTTTTCTAAGCAGGTCCAGGATGCGACGGGAGGTCCTCATGGAGGGTCTCCAGGACAACGACACGGATGCAGAACACCACAGCTACTCTCCCTCGGCCACACAGAGCCCCACCTCAGACGGGGATGAGAGGGGGCTGCTGCACCCCACTGGACGCACCCACCCCATCCTCACCCTCAGCGCCAACACATCACTGCCTCATGTCAAACAGGAGGCCAGTGAGGGAGAGGAGGAGGAGGGCTTCATCGGACAGTCTAAGATACAGTGTTTTTCTATGGGTGTCCAGTTCTCTCAGTTGAAAACGGAGCATGGGGACCTGATGGTCGGCTGCCAAGAGCCCCACCTGGCTCCACACTATATTCAGAGCCTGAGGCAGGAAGAAGGGATGAGTAGCCAGGCTCAGGGGCTCTTCCATGGGGAGCTCTCCCTAGATGGCCCCCAGAGAGCCAGCCAGTCCAGGCACGAGGGTGACAAATCCAGCAAGTCTTTTGTAGATCCAGTCAGTTTCAAGGCATCATCGGAGCCCTGTCGCAGCAGCCTGGAGGTCTCCCTCAACTCCCCCTCCGCTGCCTCCTCACCCGGCCTCATGATGTCTGTCTCCCCTGTCCCGTCTTCCTCTACACCCATCTCCCCATCCCTGCCCAACCCACCCACCACAAGCACCAACCACAGCCTGGACCCTAACCCCCTGCCTCCCATCCAGAGCCCCAAGCCCAACAAGAGTGTTCAGAGACGCACTGAGAAAATGGCCAACCTCAACAATATCATCCATAGGCTGGAAAGAGCAGCTAACCGGGAGGAGACCCTGGAGTGGGAGTTTTAGGCCCCTCCCTTCCTCCACATTTCCTCAGTCCTGCTGAATCGCACCGCACATGGGAGACTCTCAAAGAGAAGCTTCCAGAGCACATGGAGTGGAGCCTGGCTCCTCAACGCCTGTGCTCCCTCTCTGATCACACTAAATAAATACCCCTTTTCGGAAAACCGGGGGAACCAGAGCTAAACTCTTACAGAAAAATTCCCTTAGAGGACTTTTAGAAAATAAAAAATATTTATAAATGTGTTTTAGGTTTTTTGATAATGGATACTACTTTGAAATATATGTAACAGCACTAGCTGTTGTTTTACTTAATGGACTCTGACGTAAAGACTTTTGCAGCTATGGTGTCATGAAATGTACACTGAAGTTGTGTAGATTGCCACTGGGTGAGATTAAAAAAGACCCCTGTCTTAAGCCATCAAAAGCACTATAATTATTTAAAAAGAGACTGACCAAATTTGCTACTTTTTGAATAGCAATTTTTCAGATTTTGTCTGTAAGACAGGACTGTTTAAGTCAAGTACCGTGAAATTCTACTACTGACTGAGAGATAGTCCTCTAAGACTCTAAATATTCAACATCTCTTATGTACTTGGTTTCTTGGTTGTATGTTTTGAAACATTTGTAACAAACATATAAAGTGTGGTTGTACATGTTGTAGAATTGTCTGCAATAGCCTTCTGAACCAGATGTTGCATGGTACTTCACTGACCCTGTTATCCTCTATAGTTAGTCACCTGTGATATACTTGAGCAAAAATTTGTGAGGAAAAAAAAAACATCTGCAAAACATAACAAAGGAAATGTAAAATCTAATTAGTAGAATCTATTTGGTGTATTTTGTATTTATTTTTTATCATTGAGGTTTACTAGGCAGTAAATGAAACTCACTACCCATAAGCACAGTTTACATTATTTATTTCAGATAGCTCTCGTCCTCTAAATCACTGGTTTCAGACTATAACGGGCCAATGCACACCTGGTTACCTCAGTTTTTGTTGATGCAGATCATGCCATGATTGCGTTGTCATTCACACTCATGACCTTCCAACCTTTGAATAAATGGATTAAGATATGTTTGAGTGATGTCTCAGACAACAATGGAACCTGATAATCTTCTAGTGAGGAGTCTCAGGCAAACATGAGCATTCTTTAAAGACCACATTGAGAACCCCTGCTCTTGGATTACCAAGGACATGCTTCATCCTCTGCTCCCTTTCTCTCCATCCTAATTCTGTCCTTTCAGAGACTCATGCTGTTCCTCCTGCATTCATGTCAATCTTGTTCTTAGCTCAGTGGGCAAACACAGTCTTGAGTCATACAAAAAACTCTGGTTTGATTACATGGTAGTAACATACTGTAGAAAGAAATAATGCACTATAGAGCACTGACAAGTCCCTCTGTTTGGCTCTGTCTGACTGGAATAAAAATCTGAAAGCATGGAAATGAATCCTGATGGAAAGAACATGATACAGTATGACCAACATTTGACTACATTGAATTCAGTTAGAATGTACATTCTATGACACAAAAGGGAATTGATTGTCTCATTATCCTTGCCGCTGGCCACTACTGTATTGAATATATTAGTTTTGTCATGCTTGCAGTTCGTTATAATCTTCTGTATTTTCCTTCTGTTTTGTACTCAACCATTTTAATAGGTCTTCAATACCTTGTGTATGAACTACTTACAGCACTTAGATTTAAATAATTGTGAGGATTCAAGAAATGTAATTTTTAGTGTCCACAAGTGAGTCTTTGCCTTTACTGTATCGTTGAAGTTGGTAGTAAACACTGTCTAACTAGTTCAGAGGATTTGGATTGTATATGTATAGATATATAAATATTACACATTTAGTGAAAATGATATCTTATGTTATTGAACAAAATGTGCTGACTATATTGAAATATAGTGTACAGATTTATTAAAGGGATCATTCTTCCAAATAACAAAATTACATTGCTTACAGGGTAAGGAAACCAGTCTACGGACAAGGAATGACAGTAATCGATGCTTTGGTTATATTTCCCTGGCACTGTTCCCAAATGTTAACCTTTTAGCATTTGTGGCACAAATCCCATTCAAGTCATGGTACCGATATTAGTATTTTCACACATCATGTTCAAATCATCTATAAGCAGGCAAGCAAGGCAATTTCACTATACTTGTGCACGTGACAAAACTTTTTGTTGAGCTTCACAATCAATTTGAGATATTTTCTGATAATTTGGACATGATGCTTTTTTTGTGCCATAAATTCCAAAACATTAGCATTTTGAAACTGTGCTAGGGAAACTAAACCAAAGCATAGATTGCAGCCGAACCTTGTCCGTAGACTGCTTACAGGGTAAGGAAACCAATATGTAATTTTGTTATTTGGGGGAACTATCCCTTTAACTAAAACCCATATGAGCCAGTTCTGGTCTGGCAAGCTTGCCCATGTTTTAGACCTTCTCTCAGGGTAGTCTTGCTTCTTAAAGCTTTACTGAACCAGTCGCTTTCATAACTGGTAAACACAATAATTAATGAATATAATAACAGAGGAAACCAGTAGACAGAACGGTTCTGCCATATGTTATATGGGATTATGGAAGTTTTAACTATGGGAATGCACATGGAAAACTAATGGTTGATTTTTGAGAGAAATGGCAGGCTATTTTGTAATCCATTGGTACAATGACAATGTTCATAATTAGGTCATTTAATATAGTGTTTTTTGTGAAGCAAACAGGGAGAGGCAAAAGTATAAAATTGCTGACATCCTGACAGAACGGACTCTTCCATACTTGCTGAGCAGATACAGTATGTGCTTGACACTTCAGAATGACACTGTATACCTCTAAGGATGAAATGGAGAATCTGGATATCCTATATTAATCTATGATGAACTGTCCTTTATTTTTACAACTAATTTTCTATATCAGTGATACTGTGTAGGGGAGTACTTAGAAGTAACATTTCTTGTATGAGATCTCATCGTCTTGCACAGAAGAATTGACAAATAAATGGCTGAAAATGGAATTGATTTACACAGACCCTTATGAACCTTTACATATTCACATAAACCTAAATTAATTGTTTGAATTTTGCATGCAATTTCATACTGGTCACTTAAAAGGGGAATATACTGTTTTGTATTATTGTTCTGGCGCATTGACATTGAATCAGCACGCATCCCTTTTTACACTGGTGAAACCATGCATGTTGCAATTGGCAATTTTGGTGACAGACACAATATATATATATTCAACTGACTGAATTGACTCTTTGTAGTATTCACAAGACGGGTTTAGTAATGTGTGAATAAGATGGTGAATTGAATGAAAACAGGACTAAACAAAGTCCCTCTGAAATTTTCTATCCCAAATCCCTAAGTAAAAAGCAGACATTTAGAAATGACTTTTTATCCCATATCAATTAAGCCTCATGATTTTTCTGGCCTTTTTGATAGATTGTGATTTGATGGTCATAGACCTCTGTCACTAAAAGGTGCAAAGTGGTTGAGTACTTGGGTAAGCAAGGATGGGATTGTTTTACTGAAATAACTTTGAGTTTGATCATAAAGGGATTCCAAATGTTGTTTAACAATATGTGCTCTGGCGTCACCTCTCCTGTCAAAATAAATGTAATTAAAACCTGTTAATACAGATGAGGTGCTCAAAAGGCTAACATCTCATCTCATGTTTCAAGGCATTGGAAGCTGTTAAGGAATGGACAAAAATATACCAAGTGTCTTGGATTCACATATGTATGAAACCATCATCCAATACATTATTGAATAAGATCCTATGTGTGTTGTTTTTTGTTACCACATTAGGCATCACAAATTGGTCTCAGTTTTTGGAGCACACACACACACACACAGGGAAAATATAATATTTGAATGTAATTTTTTCTGGCAGTAGTTATTGATGATCAATTCAAATCAATAAAATCAAAATGAGTGCTTCAGCTTGATCGTTTCGCAATGCTAAGTTGGTGTCAACATGCACAAAAGCATAGGAAAATAGGTTAATGCTGGTTTTCTACAATGACAAATTATCTCTGGTGGCCTAGTATAAGTTTAGGCCTACTAAAAATGTATGTAACGTTTAGACAGATGTAAACAAAGATGGTAGAAATTGGTTTAAAAACGGTGTACTTTTCTTGGAAAAGTCTCAACCGAATCCTTGGGACGTCCCAACTGACGATACCCCATTGAAGTTTACATTTAAAACGGTTAAGGTTAGAATAGGTGTAGGGGTTTATGGTATGGACGTCCCAACGACACCGGATAGCGTATAACTTGCATTTATTTATTTGTTTACATGCTCATGTGATTCGTTTGCGTACCCATCCCCCACATCCAAATAAACGTGGTTACGTTGCGTACTACGTCACGTATAATATTGGGTTGGAGATTCGCAGCGATGGCGACTCGATTCTTCTACGGGACGTATTGAAACTGGCCTCGGATATGACAAATGTATTTCCTAACGTGTAATTTATTGCAAACCCAGTGCACGGATCTTCAACTGGATCATTAACGTTTCTATTGTCATTGTTTTCTCTCTGGTGAGTCGTCCGGTTGTTTTCCTGCTTCGGTGTGTTTTGACAGAGGCCTCAGTTTTGGGGTCCGCCCTCATAACAACAACAGTTCCAGAAAGAGTAAGCAATGGCCAGCCTGACTACGATAACTAGCTAACTGTAACTTTATGACTGGAAGAAGCATAACTACGTCGTACCCAAACAGCAATATATTTATTTTGACCTGTCAAAGTCCTAACGAGAAAATGGCATTCTCACAGCTTAACTAACTGACGTTAGCCGCTAACTAGCCATGTGATTATATATGGTTTCGATTGACTGGACTATGCTAGCTCGCCGCTACTAGTTAGCAAACTGGCGTAACGTTAACGTGTGCTACGTTATAAGATGGCTCAAAGATGAAACTACAACTACACAAGTTAGCCAGCTAGCTAACGTGGTAAACTCCAATCGGGTAAAAATTGTCTATCAATTGTTGACAGTTAACATTTGGCCGCGTTATGTGCGTCGACACAGTGACTGACAGAGAATGGATATTTGGATAATTAGCCAGCCTGCTAACTAACGTAAACGTAGTTTGCTAATAATACGTTTATGATTAGTCCCGCTAACTAATATTAACCTTGAGTTAGCTAGTTATCCAATAATAGTTGTTGAAATTGCTATTTTTCTATTGCACGTCGCGAATCGGCCTTTAACATGCATTACATGACCAAAAGTACGTGGACACCTGCTCGTCGAACATCTTATTCCAAAATCATGAGCATTAATATGGAGTTGCCCCCCCCCCCCCCCCTTTGCTGCTATGACAGCCTCCACTCTTCTGGGAAGGCTTTCCACTAGGTGCTGGAACATTGCTATGGGGACTTGCTTCCATTGAGGTTGGGCACTGAAGTTGGATGATTAGGCCTGACTCGCAGTTGGTGTTCCAATTCATCCCAAAGGTGTTTGATAGGGTTGAGGGCAGGGCTCTGTGGAGGCAAGTCAAGTTCTTCCACGTCGATCTCAACAAACCATTTCTGTATGGAACTCACTTTGTGCATGGGGGCATTGTCATGCTGAAACAGGAAAGGGCTTTCCCAAAACTGTTGCACAAAATCATCTAGAATGTCATTGTATGCTGTAGTATTAAGATTTCCCTTCACTGGAACTAAGGGGCCTAACCCGAACCATGAAAAACAGCTCCAGACCATTTTTCCTCCCAACAAATTTACAGTTGGCACTATGCATTCGGGCAGGTAGCGTTCTCCTGGCATCCGCCAAACCCACATATCGTCCGTCGGACTGCCAGATGGGGAAGCGTGATTCATCACTCCAGAGAACGCGTTTCCAGTGTCCAATGCCGGCGAACTATACACCACTCCAGCACATAGGCTTATGTGCGGTTGCTCGGCCATGGAAACCCATTTCATGAAGCTCCCGACAAACAGTTGTTGTGCTGTTGATGCAGTTTGGAACTCTGTAGTGAGTGTTGCAACTGAGGACAGACTATTTTTTTTACGTGCAACGCACTTCAGCACTCAGCGGTCCCGTTCTGTGAGCTTGTGTGGCCTACCACTTCGCGGCTGTTACCGTTGTTTCCACGTCACGATACCAGCACTTACAATTGACCAGGGCAGAAATTTGACAAATTGACTTGTTGGAAAGGTGGCGTCCTATGATGTTGAAAGTTTCTGAGCTCTTCAGTAAGGTCATTCTACTGCCAATGTTTGTTTATGGAGATTGCATGGCTTTGTGCTCAATTTTGATACACCTGTCAGCAACGGGTGTGGCTAAAAATAGCTGAAACAACACATTTTTGAAGGGGTGTCCACATACTTTTGTGTATATATAGTGTAACAAGCTAGTTAGCTCTTGAAAGCCCTTATCCTAGGGTTTTCAGCTGTTGGCTTCGGCCACGGTTGGCTGTGTGTAAACTACAATTGTGACACTAATCATCGCTTTGCAAAATGTGAAACATATGCTAATATGCCCCTTTCATATCAGCTAAAAATAATTGTTCAAATAAAAAATATACACTTAATATCTTTTTCTTTGTACAGATCCATTTGCTGTGTGCACCTCCAGTTGATGAACAACACTTCCTCACCAGCGTTTCCAAAACTCGGTCCTCACGACCCCAGGGGCTGCACATTTTATTTATAATCCTAACTGAATCACAACTGAATCAAATTGATTAGTTGAATCAGCTGTGTAGTGCTAGTGCAAAAACCAAAACGTGCACCTTTTGGGGTCACGAAGACTGAGTTTAGGAAACCCTGGCTTACACACAGGTGTTTGCACATGTGGCCGCCTCTATCTTGCGTTAACAAGCGCTGTAACATGGAGATATGGCCGTGTGGGAACACTAACCCTATAACGGTGTGTAGTAATTTAGCTTTTTTGTTTATAAATAATCTTGCTGCTATGAAAGATGCGTTCCTTTTAGGGCTGGGCGATTATGGCCTAAAAATCATATCTACATTTTTTTTAACTGGCTGTTTAATGATATACAGTACTAGTCAAAAGTTTGGACACACCTTCTCATTCCAGGGTTTTTCTTTATTTTTACTATGTTCTACATTTTAGAATATTTAGTGAAGACATCAAAACTATGAAATGACACACATGGAATCATGTAGTAACCAAAAAAGTGTTAAACAAATCAAAATATATTTTATATTTGAGATTCTTCAAAGTAGCCACCCATTGCCTTGACAGTTTTTCACACTCTTGATGGTAGTCACTGCACATTGATGCTTATAACTTATTAACCATAATTTATTCAATTTACTTTACTAAAATATTTCAGTTGTATATTACATTTGTTTTATTTGATGACTTTATTAAATTCGAAAGTCATCTATATAGACCTGCTGCCTATGCTGTCTGACAAAATCACTATTTTAGTAGTTCTTCAAAGTCAATAAGGCTTTGAATTTTATGACCAACTGTCAATCACTTAGATCATATTTTCAGGTAGAGATACCTCGGGAAGCAACTCCTCTCTCGATCGCTCATTCTTAGCAGCCGTGAAAGAAACGCAGACCGGACTAGTAGGCGCACAATGAATTATGGTTATTGTAGTTAATTACCACGTTTTCTGTGCTGATCTATGTAGAATATTGGCCTGTTGGAAACGACAACTCCCTACTACATCACGCAGTTCGGGTTTGATCTGATTTATTTCTAGATAAACTGCAATGTGCGCATTGATCTCATAGGGGGGGGAAACAGAATGGAATTAAAATAATTAAACCGACCTTAGTTTAAAAAAACCCCAAAATAACTGAAATTTTGTTTCATCGCTCAGCACTATATTCTAATTGCTTGCCTTGCCATCTTAATCTCTGTAAAGATAACAGTCAAGGCAAACTGCTACCGGTCACCAGTAACGTTAGTTGGCTATCTGGAATTCTAGAGTTTCTGCTTTGATGCATGATTACTAATGTGTTAGTAAAATTATCTGGAAGGCTAGTTCTTCTCTACTAGTCCTTGATCAGTGTTGGTGATTCACACAGTTAACAATAAATAGTTTGATAAACATGTTTTTATTCACTGCTGGATAGATTGGCTTTGAATGTCACATGTTTTGATAATATCAGGCTTATGTGTCAGAACATTACAGCTAGACTAGCTCTTGCCCTTATCATGACTCCAATTCCCTTGCACTACAGTGGAGTCAGTGAACGTCCCTCACGTTGTGAGGGAAATGGTGAGGATTATTAACGTTTCTAAATGTTAAAACAGAGCCACGGGATTGTAGTTTACATGAAGCTGTGGTCCATACGTTCAGCTGAGAACCCATAATAGGGGAAGTTATAAGCCTTCTTGGGTTCTCGAGACCAGCACATGCAACTACTCAACCTTTACTGTTCTCCATAACGTCACACAGATCCTCACACTCTTTCCTCATCTTTCCTCATATCCTCCTTACGTCACTGAGATGGGAAGTATTCACTTTGAGAGATGATGATTTAAGCCTTTGCTTGAGTGTTGCAGGTTCAGATCAGGTGTATGGTGTCACATGACAGGACTGAGGTGCTAAGGGGCTTAGCCTGCCCTGTGTGACTCTGCACACAGAGCCAGACTGAGCTAAGGCCATGGGTCACGAGCCTGCTGATGTAAAAAAAGAAACCAACAATAAAGAAGAAAAAACACTATGCGTGTTTTGTTGGTGTGTCCGCACACCAGTGTGTGTGTGTGACAGATATATTTTATCAGTCAGTGCCAGTGAGGAGAAGGGTACCTCTGGAGCATGCACTGCTAACTTAGCTCTCGGCTCAGTCAGGTGACAGAATGGCGTCCCTTTAGGCTGTGCCTAAGTCTTCACAATCTAGTAGGTTCAGAAAGAAATGGGGCTCTTTCAGTCAGCAGGATCTGACATTTTACAAGCATTTGTGGGACTGTTAGTGCAGGCAGGTTGAGGTGAGACAATGAAGGTGCAATGTAAAGGCAAAATGGCTCGGTTTGTAGGGCTGGGCGACATAGAATTAATTCTAATTCATGTTTTAGAACGATGTTCCAAATGCCTGTATCGCAGAAATCGAGGTTTGTTTAAAAATATATATTTAATGTATGAATGAGTTTTCTGTATCTTTGGTTTCGACTCCCTCTGTGCTGTGTGCACTGTGCAACTTCCACTAGCACACAAACACCTAGCCCCTCCCACTCACAGAAAAGACGAAAGATAACTTCTTCCTTTCTGACAACAAGCAATTTAAACTCTCTATTTGAGGTTTGGTCCAACAGAATCGCTCATATGAATACCGTAACGCTTAGACATTATTTGACTGAAATAGACGAGAACTTAATCTTTCTAACGATAGCCTTAGTTGTTAGAGCGTTGGGACAGTAACCGAAAGGTTGCTGGATTGAATCCCCGAGCTAACAAGGTAAAAATCTGTCGTTCTACCCCTGAACAAGGCAGTTAACCCACTGTTCCCGGTCGCCGAAGATGTGACTAGGTATCCCCCTTTCCTTTATGTCTGAACGCCCAAAATGTACAGTGCCTTCAGAAAGTATTCACACCCCTTGACTTTTTCCACATTTTGTTGCGTTATAGCCTGAATCTAAAATTAATTAAATTGATATTTTTGGTTACTGGCCTACACACAATACTCCATAATGTCAAAGTCGAGTTATGTTTTAAAAAATATTTATACATTAATTAGAAATGAAAACCTAAAATGTCTTGAGTCAAAAAGTATTCAACCCCTTTCTTATGGCAAGCATAAATAAGTTCAGGAGTAAACATTTTCTTAACAATTCACATAAGTTGCATGGACTCACTTGTGTGCAATAATGGTGTTTAACATAAATTTTGTATGACTACCACATCTCTGTACCCCCCCACACACACAATTATCTAAGGTCCCCCAGTCGAGTAGTGAATTTCAAGCACAGATTCAACCACAAAGACCAGGGAGGTTTTCCAATGCCTCCCAAAGGGCACTGATTGGTAGTTGGGTAAAACATTTAAAAAGCATAATTTGAATATCCTTTTGAGCATGGTGAAGTTAGTTATTAATTACACTTTGGGTGGTGTATCAATACACCCAGGCACTGCAAAGATAAAGGTGTCTTTCCTAACTCAGTTGCTGGAGAGGAAGGAAACTGCTCAGGGATTTCACCATGAGGCCAATGGTGACTTAAAACAGTTACAGAGTTTAATGGCTGTGAGAAGAGAAACCTGAAACAACATTGTAGTTACTCCACAATACTAACCTTATTGACAGAGTGAAAAGAAGGAAGCCTGTACAAAATACAAATATTCCCAAACATACATTCTGTTTACAACAATGCACTAAAGTAGTGCTTAAAGAAATGTGGCAAAGCAATTAACTTTTTGTCCTGAATACAAAGTGTGATATTTGGTGCAAATCTTCAAGCGTAGTGGTGGCTGCATCATATGGGTATGCTTGTAATTGTTAAGGGCTGGAGAGTTTTTTTTTCTCAGGATAAAAAAACAAACATACTGTTGCTAAGCACAGGCAATCCTACAGGAAAAGCTGTTTGTCTGCTTTCCACCAGACACTGGGAGATGAATTCACCTTTCAACAGGACAATAATCTAAAACACAAGTCCAAATCTACAGTGGAGTTGCTTACCAAGAAGACTGAATGTTCTTGAGTGGCCGAGTTAGTTTTGACTTAAATCTGCTTGTAGATCTATGGCAAGACTTAAATTGTTGTCTAGCAGTGATCAGCAACCAATTTGACTTACTCTTAGACTTACACAAAGACTCACAGCTGTAATCTCTGCCAAAGGTGACTCTAACATGTATTGACCCAGGGGTGTAAATACTTCTGTAAATTAGATATTTCTGTATTTTGTTTTCAATCAATTTGCAAACATTTCTAAAAACACTGTCATTATGGGGTATTGTTTGTAGATAGGTGAGAATAAAAAATGTAAAAAACATTTTAATTCAGGCTGTAACAAGAAAATGTTGAATAAGTCAGTGTATAAATGCTTTCTGAATGCACTGAAGAACAGAGCAGACCCTACTAAAACGAAAGTGTCAATGAACGTGGAAAATTAATGCTCAGTTTTTCATTGCAGTACCACACACTGCTAGCAGCATTTTAGTGACAGACTGTGCTGGCTGTGCACTCTGTTTTGTAATTGTAGAATGAGTAATGAAAGACATTACTTTATACAGTGCATTTGGAAAGTATTCAGACCCCTGGATTTTTCCACATTTTTTTCTTTACAGCCTTATTCTCTAAATGATCAGGATTCTTTTTTTAAATCTACACGCTACCCTATAATGACACAACATTTTTTATGTTTTGTGGCACATTTTATAAACATTTCAAAACGGATACCTTATTTACATAAGTATTGAGGCTCTTTGCTTTGAGACTCAAAATTGAACACAGGTGCATCCTGTTTCCAGTGTTCATCCTTGTGATGTTTCTAAAACTTGATTGGAGTCCACCTGTGGTAAATTTAAATTGATTGGACATGTTTTGGAAAGGCACATGTCAGAGCAAGAACCAAGCCATGAGGTCGAAGGAATTGTCCGTAGAGCTCAGACGGGATTGTTTCGGGGCACAGATCTGGGGAAGGGTACCAAAACAATTCTGCAGCTTTGAAAGTCCCCAAGAACACAGTGGCCTCCATCATTCTTAAATGGAATAAGTTTGGAACCACCAAGACTGTTCCTAGAGCTAGCCGCCAAACTGAGCAATCGGGAGGAGAAGGGCCTTGGTCAGGGAGGGGACCAAGAACCCGATGGTCACTCTGACAGGTCTCGAGTTCCTCTGTGGAGGTGGGTGAACCTTCCAGAAGTTCAACCATCTCTGCAGCGCTCCACCAATCAGCCCTTTATGGTAGTGACCAGACAGAAGCCACTACTCAGTAAAAGTCACATGACAGCCTGCTTGGAGTTTGCTAAAAAGGCACCTAAGGGACATTCTGACCATGATAAACAAGATTCTCTGGTCTGATGAAACTAAGATTGAACTCTTTGGCCTGAATGCCAAGCGTCATGTCTGGAGGAAACCTGGCACCATCTCTACGGTGAAGCATGGTGGTGGCAGCATCAAGCTGTGGGGATGTTTTTCAGCGGCAGGGACTGGGAGACTAGTCAGGATCGAGGGAAAGATGAACGGAGCAAAGTACAGAGAGATCCTTGATGAAACCTGCTCCAGAGTGCTTAGGACCTCAGACCTTCTAACAGTACAATGACCCTAAGCACACAGCCAAGACAACGTAGGAGTGGATTTCGGGACAAGTCTCTGAATGTCTTTGTGGCCCAGCCAGAGCTCGGACTTGAACCCGATCGAACATCTCTGGAAAGACGTGAAAATAGCTGTGCATCGACACTCCCCATCCAACCTGAGAGCTTGAGGATCTGCAGAAAAGAATGGAGGAAACTCCTCAAATACAGGTGTGCCAAGCTTGTTGTGTCATACCCAAGAAGACTTGAGGGTGTTATCGCTGCCAAATGTGTTTCGTCAAAGTATTGAGTAAAGGGTCTGAATATTTATGTAAATGTGATATTTCATTTGTATTATTTTTTGGACACACCTACTCATTCATGGGTTTTTCTTTATTTTGAATATTTTCTACATAGTAAAATAATAGTGAAGACATCAACACTATGAAATAACACATGGAATCATGTAGTAAGCAAAAAAGTGGTAAACAAATCAAATTATATTTGAGATTCTTCGTTGTAACCACCCTTTGCCTTGATGACCGCTTTGCACACTCTTGACATTCTATCAATCAGCTTCATGAGTAGAGTAGTTCATGAGTAGTCACCTGGAATGCTTTTCCAACAGTCTTAAAGGAGTTCCCACATGTAGAGCACTTGTTGGCTGCTTTTCCTTCACTCTGTGGTACAACTCATCTCAATTGGGTAGAGGTCAGGTGATTGTGGAGGCCAGGTTATCTGATGCAGCACCACATCTTGGTCAAATAGCTCTTACACAGCCTGGAGATGTGTTGGGTCATTGTCCTGTTGAAAAACAAATGATAGTCCCACTAAGCGCAATAGGATGGCATGTCACTGCAGAATGTTGTGGTAGCCGTGCTGGTTCTAAATAAATCGCAGACAGTGTCACTAGAAAAGCACCCCCACACCACCACCTCCATGCTTCACGGTGGGAACCACACATGCGGAGATCATCCTTTCACCTACTCTGCGTCTCACAAAAAACAAAAATCTCAAAATTTAACAGATTTCCACCGGTCGAATGTCCATTGCTCGTTTTTCTTGGCCCAAGCAAGTCTCTTCTTATTGGTGTCCTTTAGTAGTGGTATCTTTGCAGCAATTCAACCATGAAGGCCTGATTTCACAGTCTCCTCTGAACAGTGGATGTTGAGATGTATCTGTTACTTGAAGCATTTATTTTGGCTGTAATTTCTGAGGCTGATAACTCTGTAATGAACCTATCCTCTGCAGTAGAGGTAACTCTGGTCCTCATGAGTGCCAGTTTCATCATAGCGCTTGATGGTTTTTGCAACTACACTTGAAGAAACTTAGAAAGTTCTTAATTGTCTGCATTGACTGACCTTCCTGTCTTAAAGTAATGATGGACTGTCGTTTCTCTTTGCTTATTTGAGCTGTTCTTTGCATAATATGGACTTGGTCTTTTACCAAATAGGGCTATCTTCTGTATACCAGCCCTACCTTTTCACAACACAACTGATTGGCTCAAACGCATTAAGTAGGAAAGAAATTTCACATTAACTTTTAACAATGCACACCTGTTAATTGAAAGGAATTTCAGGTGACTACCTCATGAACTGGTTGAGAGAGCTTTTTGGCAGTTCATACCTCATGAACTGGTTGAGCTCACTCTTGGCAGTCATCAAGGCAAAGGGTGGCTACTTTGAAGAATCTCATGTAAAATATATTTTGATTAGTTTAACACTTTGTTGGTTACAACATAAGTCCATGTGTATTATTTCATAGTTTTGATGTATTCACTATTATTCTACAATGTAGAACATTTTTTTTTTTTTAAATAAAGAAAAACCCTGGAATGAGTAGGTGTGTCTGAACTTACTGTACAGGTACTGTATAAAAACCTGTTTTTGCTTTGTCATTATGGGAAATTGTGTAGATTTCATCCATTTTAGAATGAGGCTGTAACGTAACTAAATGTGGAAATAGTTAAGGGGTCTGAATACTTTCCCGACTGCACTGTATAAGGGATTGGCAACTCATTCTTATTCTGAGAAATAAGCATCTTCTTATCGAGGTAGGCCATTTGATTTCAATATCTATAAAGCCTGCTACAAAAAGTTTGTCATTATTAGTGGATGCGCATGGTTCTGGTTACATTTTTAACCAATATATTGCATTTTCATAGACTTGAAAGCCAGATCAGTGACTATTGCAAACTGAAGGCTTATTTAGCCTAGGTGTAATTTTACAAGCCTTGAATCATTAGATTGTTCCTGACTGTTTGAAATGCTGAGTATTGAACTTTTTATTGTGCAACAAAGCTTATTTAGAGAAAGCATAAAAAATAGAGATACTATGTATTGTGAATCGCCCATAAGTTTGATAAAATCGCTGATTTTTAGGCCATATCGCCCAGGCCTCACTCTGTTATACAAAGAGTAGAGACGGATTTCTGCTTCTGTTTCTGACACTATGCTCCTATGGTTGTTTTATTGGTTCTGTGTTGGTTGGGAACTGGTGGTATTTGAACTGGCCTTCACCCACAGCTTCTCAGGTCTGTCTAGCAAAATAAATATATTTCCCCCCCTTTTTTTATAACATAAGGCATTTTTTTATCTCTAGATTTCGGGAAATGGCAGTTACAGGTGTTTAAAAGATATACTCAGCACCACCTTGTTAAAAAAAATCCTGTGTAGAATCCTGTTTTATACACCACATATTTATTTATAACTGGATACACTTACTGTAATATCTGCTGCTGTACATATCATTCTTAGCTGATCATGTGTAAATTGTCCTGATATGTATTTTCCTTACATTTGAATTGTTTTACTAGCTCTTAACAATGCAGTAAAACGTAACATAAAGCATTTCGCTGCACCTGCTTATAACACCTTCTAAACTGTGTACGTGACCAATAAACATAGATATTTTGATTGCCAGTCTTATACATTGCTCACGATACGTCTGCTGCAAAGAGACGAGCGAGCATGAGAAATAAGTTTTGATCAGTCAGGAAAATGTGCTGAAAACATGGCTCACTATTTAGCCTAAAAAGATGGAGAACAAGCTATAGGATGAAAAATACCGACATTTTGGCACAGGTACAGCAGAATAGCGCAAGCTAATGCTACCTACAGTAAAAAAAAAAATAGTAGAATTGTCATTTTACAAATCAATACTTGGAGTGAAATATCTTCCAAAAATAATATTGCTTTATGTACAGTGCATTCGGAAAGTATTGACCCCTTCACATTTTGTTACGTTACAGCCTTAAATTGATTTAAATTGTTTTTTCCCCTCATCTACACACACCATAATGACAAAACAAAAACAGGCTTTTGGAAATTGCAAATTGATAAAATATTTCAAACTGAAAGCACATTTACATAAGTATTCAGACCCTTTACTCAGTACTTTGTTGAACGACATTTGGCAGTGATTACTCTCGAGTCTTCGTGGGTATGATACAAGCTTGGCACATCTGTATTTGTGGAGTTTCTCCCATTCTTCTCTGCAGATCCTCTCAAACTCTGTCAGATTGGATGGGGAGCATCGCTGCGCAGCTATTTTCAGGTCTCTTCAGAGATGTTCGATCAGGTTCAAGTCCGGGCTCTGGCTGTGCCACTCAAGGACATTCAGAGACTTGTTCTGAAACTACTCCTGCATTGTCTTGGCTTTGTACTTAGGGTCGTTGTCCTGTTGGAAGGTGAACCTTCGCCCCAGTCTGAGGTCCTGAGTGCTCTGGAGCAGGTTTTTATCAAGGATCTCTCTGTACAATGCTCCGTTCATCTTTCCCTCAATCCTGACGAGTCTCAGTCCCTGCTGCTGAAAATAATTCCCACAGCATGATGCTGCCACCACCATACTTCACCGTAGGGATGGTGCCAGGTACCCTCCACATGTGATACTTGGCATTCAGGCCAAGAAGTTCAATATTGGTTTCATCAGACCAGCGAATCTTGTTTCTCATGGTTTGAGAGTCCTTTTGGCAAACTCCAAGCGGGCTGTCCATGTGCCTTTTACTGAGGAGTGGCTTCTGCCTGATTGAAGTGCTGCAGCGATGGTTGTCCTACTGGAAGGTTCTCCCATCTCCAAAGAGGAACTATTGAGCTCTGTCTGAGTGACTATCTGGTTCTTGGTCACCTCCCTGTCCAATGCACTCTCCCCCGACTGCTCAGTTTGGCCGAGTAGCCAGCTCTAGGAAGAGTCTTGGTGGTTCCAAACTTCTTCCATTTAAGAATGATGGAGGCCACTGTGTTCTTCGGGACCTTCAATGCTGCAGAAATGTTTTGGTACCCTTCCCGAGATCTGTGCCTTGACACAATCTTGTCTCAGAGCTCTACGGACAATTCCTTTGACCTCATGGCTTGGTTTTTGCTCTGACATGCACTGTCAACTGTGGAACCTTTTTTATATATTTTATATAGACAGGTGTGTGCCTTTCCAAATCATGTTCAATCAATTGAATTTACCACCAGTGGACTCCAAGTTGTAGAAACATCTCAAGGATGATCAATGGAAACCGGAAGCACCTGAGCTCAATTTCGAGTATTGTTTGGAAATTGTTTTGTCTAATCCATTTTAGAGTAAGGCTGTAATGTAACAATGTGGAAAAAGGGAAGTGGTCTGAATTCTTTCCAAATGCACTATAGCTGTATCTTAGTTACACCCCCCCCCCCCCCCCTCCCCTTATCAGTATTGATGAACATGGTATACTGTGGCCCAACTGGACGTAAATGGCTTTTTTCCATTCCATAAATGTGTTTTAAGTGGTGTCTCTCACCTCACGTGCAGCCTACTGTAACCACCAGCACATCTATATTTACCAGGGAATGAAAAGGTCTATTGTAGATTGAATGTTCCAGCGAAAAGTAAGCTGTTTGAGATGTTTGCAGATTAACTATTTGTTCATTCCTTATAATAACTACTTTCATGTTCTCTTTTAATCCTACAGAATTCCTTTACTCTAACTGAAATTTGCAAAACAGGATCATCAGGATAGCACCTCATCTGTTGCTTGTTCTCTTTTGGTATGTAGCAAAACCGATGCACATCACAGTACTCGCTACTCATTTTATTTAGCTTCCTATCATTTTGAAGTGATAACCTATTGAAAAGAACACCTTTGTCTGCGTAAGGGCTGTATTTCATTTTCTACATGTGACACAGAATGACTGTGTGCCCAGCACTCCAAATCCAGGTACTGCAGGGTGTTACACTCATCTATGTGATCACTGTTAATGAGAGATTGTTTACAAGGGATCCTCTGCAATAAGATAGACTACTGTAGTCCAGTTTTATAGGGCAATCAAATGAGATCTTTCCCCTTGTTCCACTCTCTACAGACTTAGATTTGGGGTCCAGTGAGGAAGGCCTGTGTTCCTTGTCCAGTGACCCACACTCCTTCACAAGGGCAATGGTAAAGTGCAACCTTCATCATGACCGTTTTCTATCTACCAGTGAAGAAGAGCTAAATGTGTGTGTGCTGTCTGCAGAATCGGAAACTCTCCATTGATTTTCAGCCTTTTTAAAGCAGCTGTGTTTACTGGTAGCTAGATGGTTGCAGCGGACACAGTGTCAAAGTTCCACCCAGTCTGCTGCCTCAGCAGGGAGTGTTTGATTTTGACTGGAAGCCTTAGTGTTATGGTGATATGGAGTAGTATTACCACTGCATGTGATGAGTTATATCTTGGTCAATCATAAACCTTGCTCTGAAAGTGTGTGTGTGCGGGGATTGACATTAAGGGTAGTCCTATAACTCGAGAGGGGGGGGGGGTGGTGATCTGAGCAGTCACGCAACTTGAGCCTGCTTGTGGAGTTTGTCCCATTGGGAAGGAGATATAAAATACCTGATATCAATCCAAAAAATACTCCTGGTTTGCCTGATGGGCGAGTGTCTTTCAGACCGTAAATACCTGATGTGTATGTCTTTGTATGTGTGTGTGTCTGCCTGTGTTGTGCGTTCCTGTTCCTGCCCCCTGACTGGCCTCTGCAGAGTGTTACTCCAGCCATGCGGACGAACAGGACACTGTCAGCTTGGCTCCCAGACAGCGTTCAGTTGGTGGGATGGTCGCTCTGAGCCTGCTGCCCCAGCCATGTCTTTTATCTGCAATGTCTATGGACCAGACCACCCTAATCTCTCTTTGTCCTTGCCAGTATTGCCATTATGTTCTCACTAGACTGAACTCCTATTGTATCCTAGCCTTACCACCCATGGGCCCCAGGGTGCTGCTGAAACAGACCGGGACAAAGCAAAGAGCACAGCCTTCTGCTATAGCCCTCCCTGTTTCAAAAGGCAGTTTTTAAAAAAAATCTACAATTTAGTCCCTGAATAAAAACTATAACTGCTTATGTGTTCATGCTTCACATTACCATCAAAGAAATGTCCTCTGTGGGTTTCTGAAATATGCTCATTAAATTGAGAAGTAAGGTATGCAACATCAAAGAGCTCCTCACGTGTGGCACAGACGGAAACCAGTAAAAATCAAAGGGGACCATAATTGGATCTAGCCACCCAAATTACATTAAGACCTGTAATTATTTAAGACACTTGGTTGTAAAAGGATTACTTATGATATTTTGTACTTGGCGCTGTGTGCTCTGTAGCCGGTATCTGTTTCTGGCTCTGAACTGGGTTACACAGACAAGCTTTAGTACCATGCCAGGCTGTCAGCCAAGGGTGAGGTACTCTTCGCAGGGGACTTGGGCCTGGTGTGTGTGTGGAGGATTGAGAGATTGCACAGGGATGATTTAAGACCCCACACCTATTTATAGTTTGTTTCAGCATCAACACTCCTCTGATTACATTTGGCTTCATCATTTGCTGTTTGAAAGCCTATTCAATTAAGTTACTGTTAGAGGTATGGAAACAGATTAGGGTAAATGTTGGAGAATGGCTACAGTCGATGCTGGTTGTAACCAGTGAATGGGGATAGTGGACTATTGAGTTATTTTACAAGACGCTGGACATTCCACATAATCAACAACATATTTTCTGATTGGCAGGAGGAGGAGGGGCCGCAAAGCATGGAATGTATCCAGGCCAATCAGATCTTCCCCAAGAAGCCCCCAGTCCTGGAGGAGGAGAGCCTGCAGGTGAGAACACATTGTCGGAGCTGGTTAGCACAATGACAAGTCATGCCTGTACAGTTATCGCAAAGTCATTCTTCTACATGTGTTTAATGGTAATTTACTGTGTATGTGTGTATTTATATGGCACCTTTTCAAGTGATAAGGTTCTGTGCCCTTTAATAACTTCCCTCCTGTGGTGCCAGGTGCCCTTTCCCGAGCTGCATGGGGAGTTCACAAAGTATGTGGGGAGAGCGGAGGATGCAATCATCGCCATGTCCAGCTACCGCCTGCACATCAAGTTCAAAGAGTCCATCGTAAATGTAAGTACTGCCGACTAACTAAGTGAAGGCTTGGGACTTGATAGCACACAGTTTATCATCCAGCTCTAACACACACTTTAATTTCACAGACAGTGCCTAAGTGTCTGAAGAAACTCTACAGCTGGTCAGTAAAGTGAAACCCTATTGTCTCCAGTCTCTGTGCACCTTGACTTTTTATGAATGGAGACTGTACTGGGTCCAGTGACAGTGTGCCACTACTGTTGTGGTAACAAGGCAGGCAGTCTGGAGAGGGCATTCTCAGTTGCTTTGCTTTTCTCTTTCCACTGGCCGTTGCCATGGTTGCAAAGATCGCATCAGGGATGCACAACACTTCCGCCCTCTCCCCCTTTTGTCGTGTTATATAAAGACCGTCTTTGTTACCAATGTGTGGTTATTCTTAGAAATTGACATCTCATTATTACACTGTTCTTAGTACAGAAAATTCCCCCCATTTTACAAACAAATGACACTGCTTCACTTCCTCTCACTGTAGTAGTATAGTACCGTAGTGATAAACAGCATTGCTGTACAGTTGTGCAGGTTCTGCTCCTTTTGGATTGGCATGTTTTTACATATACAGGGACGTTTTTGCTCAATCACCTGTGTTAAAATGTTCCAGTTCTTACCGGCTAGCTCACCCGTTTTTTTTTTTGTTGCCCATTTCTGTCGTCAGTCTGGTTATATTGGAGCTGAATCTCACTATGTTTAATGAAACGGAATGTGTGTTCTCTACACACATTTGGATTGGATGGTAAAGCGTTTGCATCACATGGCTGTGGTTCACCACTCACATAAAGAGCGAATGGAGAGGGAGCGCGCAGTGAGGCAGGCCGTTAACAAGCATCCGAGGAATTCATTGTGTGGTCAGATGTAGATTAGAGAGCAGGAATTATAACAGAGCATAAGGAATGTGTGGCCAGGCAACAGCAGCAGTACAGACACAGCCTTAACTCTGTTTCCCTTGTCTTTGTCTCTCCTGTTTTGTTTTGAACAACAGAGTGACAGTTGTTGTGAGGTGTCAGTAAGTACCCAGCAGCCCCTGCATGCACAGCGTGTTGCCCTGCTCACAGACTGGGCTGGGATGGATGATGACATGGCAACTGTGTGTGTGTGAACCTGTTGGAACACTGACCGCCTGTCCATTCTGCATGGCATTGGACCGTGTTGGAATTGTAAAACCAGCATTCGCTGCACTCCCCTCTGAGTCACTGCAGAGCAGAAAATGTGCTTTTGGGTGAAACTTTGCTCTGCCATTACCTGGTTGCTAAAATTCTATAATGTTTGCCTAATTTCAGTTTGTGACCAAACAAGCTATGTATAGTGTAAAGTAAGGATATTTAACTCTTATGAGGTCTGGATCCTGCTGGTTTTCTGATCTACCTGATAATTAATTGCACCCACCTGGTGTTTCAGGTCTTAATCAGTCCCTGGCAGGGGGGGGGCAGGCAGTGGGACTGGTTTCAAGGTCCAAAGTTGAGTTTGAGGGGTGTTGAGAATGACCGTATGATCTAAACCACTGTGACATTTATTTTTTCAATAACCCAAAATATATTATTTTCAGCTGTTTGAAGCTGTTGAACAAAACCGAAAGTAAAAAGACACTAAAGCTAAACTCACTCCTCGATCACACCTACAGCGTCATTGTGTTTTGGTACACCAGAACTACATACATTTCAAATGGAACGCTGTGTTTGTCTTGCAGCATTGCGTTGCAGAGGCAGTTGCAGTGCGTTCTATGTGGTGACTACATTGGATAAATCGAACGTATGCATCAAATTGTACGCTTAGACGGCTTGAATGGTAGCAGAAGGTGAATGTTGAACTTTTGTTGCACACATATCCAGATGATGCTGCGTACCATTTTGCACAAGGACGCTGTACAGTCGTGGCAAAGTTGAGAATGATACAAATATTAATTTTCACAGTCTGCTGCCTCAGTTTGTATGATGGCAATTTGCATATACTCCAGAATGTTATGAAGAGTGATCAGATGAATTGAAATTAACTGCAAAGTCCCTCTGCCATGCAAATTAACTGAATCCCCAAAAATAATTTCCACTGCATTTCAGCTCTGCCACAAAAGGACCAGCTGACGTCATGTCAGTGATTCTCTCGTTAACACCGGTGTGATTGTTGACGAGGACAAGGCTGGAGATCACTCTGTCATGCTGATTTGAGTTCGAATAACAAACTGGAAGCTTCAAAAGGAGGGTGTTGCTTGGAATCATTGTTCTTCCTCTGTCAACCATGGTTACCTGCAAGGAAACACGTGCCGTCATCATTGCTTTGCACAAAAAGGGCTTCACAGGCAAGGATATTGCTGCCAGTATGATTGCACCTAAATCAACCATTTATCAGATCATCAAGAACTTCAAGGAGAACTTCAATTGTTGTGAAGAACGTTTCAGGGCGCCCACGAAAGTCCAACAAGCGCCACTTCTCTCTAGGAAAAACATCAAGGACAGACTGAAATTCTGCAAAAGGTACAGGGATTGGATTGCTGAGGACTGGGGTAAAGTCATTTTCTCTGAATCCCCTTTCCGATTGTTTGGGGCATCCGGAAAAAAGCTTGTCCGGAGAAGACAAGGTGAGCGCTACTATCAGTCCTGTGTCATGCCAACAGTAAAGCATCCTGAGACCATTCATGTGTGGGGTTGCTTCTCAGTTAAGGGAGTGGGCTCACTCAAAATTTTCTCTAAGAACACAGCCATGAATAAAGAATGGTACCAACACATCCTCAGAGAGAAACTTCTCCCAACCATCCAGGAACAGATTGGAGACGAACAATGCCCTTTCCAGCATGGAGCACCTTGCCATAAGGCAAAAGTGATAACTAAGTGGCTCAGGGAACAAAACATCGATATTTTGGGTCCATGGCCAGGAAACTCCCCAGACCTTAATCCCATTGAACTTGTGGTCAATCCTCAAGAGGCGGGTGGACAAACAAAAACCCACAAACTCCAAGCATTGATTATGCAAGAATGGGCTGCCATCAGTCAGGATGTGGCCTAAGTTAATTGACAGCATGCCAGGGCGGATTGCAGAGGTCTTGAAAAAGAAGGGTCAACGCTGCAAATATTGACTCTTTGCATTAACTTCATGTAGTTGTTAATAAAAGCCTATGACACTTATGAAATGCTTGTAATTATACTTCAGTATTCCAGTAACATCTGACACAAATATCTAAAGACACTCATGCAGCACATTTTGTGGAAATTAATATTTGTGTCATTCTCAAAACTTTTGGCCACGACTGTAGGTGTGATCGAGAAAGCTTAGAACGGATCTACCAATTATCAGGCTAGATCTATAACTTACATTTTTATGTGAATTTGGTTGAGTTGCCCATGAAGCTAAATGCTGGATCTCTTCAGTATAATACTGTAGTTTTTGTGGTATTTGCCTAGATCAGATGAGGATTTAATAGACAGTAAATATGAGGCGATAGGGCTGCAGATGAACATTTACTGCACAATGATCCAGCAGTTTTACATACTGAATCAGTACACGAGGGAAGCACATCAAAGCGGAAGGTAGTGTTAAAGGAGACGTGAAAATGGCAAACTTTTCTTGAGAAATGCTATTTGACATCTGATGCAGCTAGTTTGCAGCTGTGAAGGACTGTAAGGTCGTCGTCAGGTAGAGTATGTGCTCAGATTTTCATGGTGACAGCAGTGTAGCCTTTAGCTCTCCTGGCATGATCGGCATTATCACACTTAACGTGAAATATTTAACTAGCCTACTAACTTGTTTTGAAATGTAGACATTTTGTTGGTGGCGATATTGCACAAGCATTTACTGCATGTGCTTGTGACTTCTGCTCTCTTACTTTTGGTTGTCCCCTTGTGTGACTGTAGAGCACATGTAGGCCTAGAGCCTGAAACGAGCTTATTTGTGTGAGAGAAAGTCAGCCTGCTGGTTTGGAGATTGTGGTACACCAGAGTGTGACTGTTGTGTTCCTGTGTCTGTGTTTATTCTCTCACCAGGTCCCTCTGCAGCTCATAGAGACTGTGGAGTGTCGTGACATTTTCCAGCTCCATGTCACCTGCAAGGACTGTAAGGTCGTCAGGTAGGAGGACCAACTGAAACAATACAGACATGCATATTGCGTGCAACATTCTTGATGTTCATGTCTTGGTTTAGGCCTATAGTGAGTATGTATGATTGTGCTGCTTGTCTCCCAGGTGTCAGTTCTCCACCTTAGAGCAGTGTCAGGAGTGGCTGAAGCGGTTGAACGCTGCGGTCCGCCCTCCGTCTTGCTTGGAGGACCTCTTCTCCTTCCCCTTCCATGCCTGGTGTGTGGACGTGTACGCCGGGGAGAAGGAGCAGCACGGGGAGCTGTGCAGGCCAGGTACATAGACCAGGACACCGGTGTCCTCAGACAACCTCTACTCGGTGGTGACAGACCCAAATCCTTCCCTTCATTTTGGCTAATCTCATCTCTCCTCGTGTGTCCCTGTGTGCTCTGTTAGGAGAGCATGTGACCTCCTGGTTCAAGAATGAGGTGGAGAGGATGGGCTTTGACACTCAAAACGCCTGGAGGATATCTGACATCAACAGCAAGTTCAGGTATAAGCCGCCAACAGCCCCCTGACAGCCTGCATCCTACAGAGCTGATCTGATTACCAAGCCTCCCAGGGTAGTGCCATGATAACTGTCTGCTGTCACCCTTCTGCACACACTGCTCTGTGTGTCTGATACAGAGGCTGGTTGTTCTGTTGTCCTCCACTGGTGATGAGCCTCCTGTAGATAAGGACCTTGTCCACGATTAGGTGTTCTGGGATAGGGACTTTTTAGAGGCATCACTCAGCCTGTGCCCCCCTCTCCTCCTGTTCTAACCCCTGCCCCCTCTCTCCCATGGCATTGCCAGGCTGTGCTCCAGCTATCCGCAGCAGCTCCTGGTGCCAGCCTGGATCACAGACAAGGAGCTGGAGAACGTGGCAGACTTCCGCTCCTGGAAGAGGTTCCCGGCCGTTGTGTTCAGGTGGGGCTTTCTGTCTGTGTGTAGCGTTGTTAGTCAGTGAGAGAGAACAGGGATAGGTTCTGTGAATACAATGCAAAGCAAGGACAACTCCTTTCACCCTGAGGTGTGTTTCATGAGTAGGGAGGGTTCCATCTTTGCATATGTATGTTTTTTGGACCCAATCCTTTCACAGGATACCTTGTTATTGACTCCAGATGCCAAATGGATCAGAGTTGCTCCATGTTGTTTTCCCGCACAGTGCAGTCTGTTCTCCTGACTGTCCCATGCCTCTCCTCCCCTGTCCTCCAGGCACCAGAGCACTGGGGCTGTGATCGCCCGCTGCGGCCAGCCGGAGGTCAGTTGGTGGGGCTGGAGGAATGCAGACGACGAGCACCTGGTCCAGTCCATCGCCAGGGCCTGTGCTGTGGACTGCAGCTCCCGCAAACACCTGGCAAACGGATCCTACATCAATGGAACCATCGGCACCAATGACCTCGTGGACACTGATTTCGGTCAGTCCACAACACACAAACATGCACACATTCTCACACCCATACCATACACACAGAGTGCTGAAGCAGCACCTTCCTATCTGTTTGTGTGGCTTTGCTGCAGACACATGGTTGTGCAATGTTGGCCTGTCAGGACTTGTGCTGGCCCCTCTCAGATATTTATTACCGCTTTTATTTGATAATACTGACTGTCATCACCTATGCAGAGATTTAATTCAGGTTGTGTCTTTTCGTGTTTCAGAATCGTCCCTGACGAACAGCTCGGAGGTAGAGACGCTGGCCATCCAGCCACAAAAGCTGCTGATCCTGGATGCCAGGTCCTATGCAGCCGCTGTGGCCAACAGGGCCAAGGGAGGGGGCTGTGAATGCCCAGGTAAGATGGCTCATCTCTGGGCCAGTGGATCCAGGAGACTGAGGTCAATGGGTTTGCATGGAAGCATGTTATTGTCAACTTAATGTCAACAGAAAAACTGTACTAACTCGCAATCTGTACTGTTATTTTTCTGCCCAAGAGTAGTTGTTTTGGTATTAATGATATATTCATTTGTCACAAACTGACTCATCATCTTCTCCTCTATACAGAGTACTACCCCAACTGTGAGGTTGTGTTCATGGGCATGGCCAACATTCACTCCATCCGCAAGAGTTTCCAGTCCCTGCGCTTCCTCTGCACCCAGATGCCGGACCCGGCCAAGTGAGTTGTGGCTCTAGCACTGCAGTGGAGGTCCATTCCGACTAGGCTCACAATCCAAGATGAATTACACAAGCAGAGACCACCTACTCCACTCCAGTTTGTTGCCATGGTGGCTTAGTAACTGTACTAACCCCAGTTGGGTTTTAGCCTTGCCCACACATCTGGTTCTGGTTTAGGAGCCCAGCCCACAACTAAAGGATCTCTTTCCATCTGAACTCTCACATTCCACTCTGCCATTGAATCAAAATGTCTCCCTTGAACTAAGAGCATGTTGTTGAAAGTACTCAGACTCAATAATAGTAAGCCCTTTTCATAACTAGTCAAATTCAATGAAACAGACATATTCAAGATACATATTTAAGAGCCTCTTGCTTGTCACATTTAGAGGTCTTTGGTTTGTCTTTATCGAAGATGAGCTGTTGTGTTTACAAGTCAGTGCTTGGTGTGACTGATTGTATGGGAGTAGTTTGTGTGCACTACAGTGAGGCTGTGCATTCAGGAGACAACTTAACCGGCTCTCCCTCTGTAGCTGGCTGTCTGCTCTGGAGAGCACCAAGTGGCTGCAGCACCTGTCTCTGCTGCTGAAGGCTGCCCTGCTGGTGGTGAACGCTGTGGACCGCGACCACAGACCTGTTCTGGTGCACTGCTCTGACGGATGGGACCGCACGCCCCAGATCGCTGCCCTGTCCAAGCTCTTGTTGGACCCATACTACCGCACCATTGAGGTAGGCTGGCTGGGACGATCATTGGGCCTCGTTGATCGCTGTATTGGAACATTTTTAGGTTGATTTTAACAATTAGACATAAACAGAGGCACATTTTAGATGGCTGAAATAAATGCATATGTGCCTCTCTTAAAGTATAACATCCATTTTGACTGAAATGTATCTCTTGCTGTTGATATGATTTCTCTACAGGGTTTCCAGGTGCTGGTGGAGACTGAGTGGCTGGACTTTGGCCATAAGTTTGCTGACCGCTGTGGCCACGGGGAGAACTCCGAGGACCTGAACGAGCGCTGCCCGGTCTTCCTGCAGTGGCTGGACTGTGTTCACCAGCTCCAAAGGCAGTTCCCATGCTCCTTTGAATTCAATGAGGCCTTCCTGGTGAGGAGGATGACCATAGACCTGAATAGGATGGAATCAAACTCACTTAGTCAGGAATTGGATGCAACTCAAATGTTTATATTTGGATTAGTATGAATGACTGTCAAATTTTGTTGGTTTGAGTTACTGTTTTTATCCAGCTGTGAGACTGATATGTAATTATCCTGGAGAGTTTTGTAATATTTTAGGCTCAGATGCATGGAATTTTTACTCACTATCATTATCATACCTGAGATTTGAGCATGCTCTGACATGTTTGTGTGTTTCTGGTCCTGTGTTTGTCTGTGCAGGTGAAGATGGTGCAGCATTCCTACTCGTGTCTGTTTGGCACCTTCCTGTGCAACAGTGGTAAGGAGAGGGAGGACCGTCAGGTTCGGGAGAGGACCTGCTCCGTGTGGTCACTGTTGCGACCAGCCAACCGCGCCTTGAGGAACATGCTCTACTCCTCCCACTCCGAGACTGTATGTCTGCTCTCTGTTTGCTCACCCCTTTATATTGGAACATTCCTCCATGCCTTAGATACAATGGGAGGGGTACTTTTAGGGAATGCCCCAGAGTGCTATAATTTATTATTTTTGTTTACTTAAAAATGTTCATGGTCCTAGAACTAAACTTTAATTTATGACACAAACAATGTCATCTTATCTATTTAAAACAGTTTTTGTGGCCACTTTGTTGACATTGTACTGCCTTGCTTGCTCAAGTGTGAATATTCTGCCCATCACATACATAAATATTTATGTTCAACCCCCTGCATATTCCTATATCTAAAGTTGGGTCTGTTGTTGTAGGTGCTCCACCCAGTGTGTCATGTACGTAACCTGATGCTGTGGACAGCAGTCTACCTTCCCAGCTCCTCTCCCACCACGCCCTCTGACGAGTCGTGTGCACCTTATCCTGTGCCTGGTGCCAACCCTGAGGACACTCCCCTGGGCAGGTGAGCCTGCCACTCTGCTCCCTCTCTGATGTAAGATAGACCCAGGTTTCGGGCACCACAACCAAAGGGACCTCGCTCTGTAACCTGCTCTATAACCAGCTCAGCTGCCTAACTGCTTTTCACTCACACAATGATTTGTCTGGGAGATGCAAATAGTTTTATCCTCTGCTTATTTAATCTCATGACTTTGTCGGTGTCTTGAAAAGATCAAAAATAAGTCGGTTGAGGCAGTTTACAACAATATACCACAAAGTATTTTTGTAGCCATTTGTTATTGACGATAACTGTTGAGGACGTGTTTCAAAAACACTGCTGAATCCGTTCAATTTTTCTTTTTTCTTTGCAAGATTAACTGTCTGTTTTTCCTTGATCAATAGGTTATGGGGATACATTTGATTACAACACAAATTTTACATAGTCTTCTCAATCACTTGAGCTATGCTTCGCTCTGTATTTTCCATTTGTGGACATGCATGTCTTAATCCTGAACACTATAATATGATTACAACCTGATTATATACACAGCCTCCACTTCAATCATTAGGCCTCAATGATACGGAGCCATTGTTTAGGGATAAAAGGCTGTTTTTTCCATGTGCTAATCAACTCAATTCATCTCTTTCCTCCCTCGAAAGACGTCCGAAGACCCGTTCCTTCGATAACTTGCCCAGCGCATGTGAGCTGGGGAGCTCGCTTGCCCCCAACCGGCGCTCCAGTGACCCAAACCTAAATGAGAAGTGGCAGGACCACCGGCGCTCTCTGGAGCTCAACATCGCTATGGGGCCCGACGGAGGGGGAGCTCAGGAAGGGCGTGCTAACGGCCAGCCTGGAGCAGCAGGGCCTCAGGCAGGCACGGCCGACTCTGAGCCGGAAGACAGCCCTGAAGGAGGGCAGATTGAGCTGAGAGACGGAGCCTCCAAGGGTTTGTTAGCAGCAGGAGAAGAGCTTGAGCTCTCCATTGAGCTGGCTGTGGCAGAGGGACAGATGGAGAACATTCTCCAGGAAGCAACAAAGGAGGAGGTTGGTGCCGATACTCAGAGAGAAGATAACGCTGCTGCTCCTCCTATTGCTGTGGCTCAAACTCTGATTGATGCTAACGTTAATGGAAGAGAGACGGAGAAAGAGGCCAGCACCAGTGATGGTAAGGCTGATAAACAAGCTAACATCAATGGGGCTGAGAATCAGACGGAGGCTACTATCACTAATGGGCATCACCCAGAGAAGGGCACAGATGAGCCTGAGGAGTCGTCTAGTGTCTCTCCAGGCAGTCCCACGGACGTTCCAGAGGAGCAGGAGGCGATAGAGAAGCCGGAAGAAGTGCTGGTGAAGCAGGTTCTGGAGAACCATACTGCCCAGGAGGAGCCAGACCACAACCCTAGCACCAGCACCCCCAGCCCAGCCCACGCTACCCTTAGAACTATAACCAATGGCTTTGGAGAGAGGACACCAGTGGCTGCTAAGAATCACCTTCCACCAGAGCTTAAGTCCAGCAGACACCTCTCAGAGGTCCTGGTGCAGGCTGACAAGAGGGCCTCCCTCATGGAGAGCTCAACAGAGACTCTGACTGAAGAGGCCTGCACCAGGCCAGAGGCCCCAGTGCAGGCACCCATCTGTGCAGGCCCCCAGCCCTGCTCTGAAGGCAGGAGTCAACCCCCCTGCCACAGGAGAGTGAACGGGGAGGCAGAGCCAGAGCAGGGGGCACCCAGGACTTCAAATGGAGGACGCAAGCGGCCCTCTGTCAGTGCCTTCCAGTCTTTGAGTGCTGATCCCAGCAGGGAGGGACTGTGTAATGGCGAGAGCTTGGAGGGGGAGCCCTGCAGTGGCCCTCACTGGGCCAAGGTGAATGGGGAGCGGGCCCCACTGAGCCGCCAGGTGTCCCTGGCCTCCTGCAACTCCCTGACCCACCACCGCCGGGGCAGCTGCTCCCAGCACCGCTGCCTCCATGCCCTACTGGGGCGCCCCGCCGCCACACCCAGCCCCGAGCAGCCGGCCCGCAGTCACCTGGACGATGACGGGCTGACGCTCCACACGGACGCCATCCAGCAGCGGTTGAGGCAGATCGAGGCAGGCCACCAGATGGAGGTGGAGACGCTGAAGAAGCAGGTGCAGGAGCTGTGGAGCCGCCTGGAGAGCCATCACCACGCGGCGTCCCTCAGGATCAACGGAGATATGGGAGACGAAGTGGTAAGACCCGGCCTCGTCCTGCAGAGAGATGACTTGGCAGTTAAGAGCTGTGACTAAGTTGGTTTGAGTGAGGATTTTCAAAAACGATTTGATCAGACTGACAGTGCTGGAACTAGACATTTGAGGGGAGAACCACTTAATTGTTAATATTTAGTCAGATGTGAAATTACAAAGATACTGAGTTTCTGTTATCTCATTCCCTCTCACTCAGACCTCAATGACAGACTCTGAGTATAACCTGGATGCTAGCTGCCTGTCCCGCTGCAGCACAGAGCTCTTCTCCGAGGCTAGCTGGGAGCAGGTGGACAAGAATGACACTGAGGTAAGCTGCCTGGCCGAATGGGATGCTACAATACGGGACCTGGAGGAGGGGTGGAAGATGAATGATGGACTATAGTGGCTGTAGAAACTGGGAGTTCACAGAAAGTTTGGCTGACCTTAAGATGCTAGCTGAGAACTGCCATTTGGCTACCTGTTGCAGGTGACCCGCTGGTACCCGGACCACTTGGCAGCCCAGTGCTACGGGTGTGAGAGTAGGTTCTGGCTCGCCACCAGGAAGCATCACTGCAGGTAACCAACCACAGGCTTTTGTCCTTGCTATGGTTTGAACTGGGCCTTGGCTGCCCTTAGACACACTGCTATCACTTGTGATGAGACTTAACTCAGGAGACACTGCCTCAGCTCAAACTTGTTGATATCAGTTTTCTACTCTTTTTTTTCTTCCTTCCCCCTGAGATCCTGCTGTTGTTCTGTTTGGGTCTTTTTTTGCTTTGCAAATGTATCGCTTGTAATTCAGGTGTTGTGATGTGATTAGCCTTATGCCCGCAGGCCATCAGTAATAGAATGACAATTTTCATTATCATTTATCATTACCATTTTGTGAGAGAAGACAAACATTTAGTTTTCTTCATGGATGTTGTGGATGTGCTTATGAATGGGACAGATCTGCCATGCGGGTCCTGTAGTCTCTGCATTGCCTCTCTTGGTTTTCTCATTTCCTCATATTGTTATCCTTTCTAATTCCCTGGTACAATGGGCCAATGTGGGACAGCTTCAACATGTTGCCACTGCTATTTAGATTTCCACGGTGCTCCAAAAGCTGCATATCTGTAAGCTGTCTGTACCTTTTGGTTAAGCCATAGTCAGCGAACTAGTTTACCAGCACCATTTTGGTCCATGTCCAGCAGAATGCTCACAATGCCACATTGTAGCCTACAAATAGAGCATCTTAGTTTAGTTTCTTCCCTGTTATGCCAACTGGAGCTTTTAAAAGGCGCCTTGTGTTAGAGCCTAGGTGTAAAGGCCTTACATGACAATTAGCTTGTTGGGAATACGTTAACATTTGGGCTATTTGTGACGTTTGCAAAACTGTTTAGGGCTGATTGCAGACTTCTAGTGTAATTTAGAGATTGTTTGAATGCGCCGTTTAAATCAAGGCCATTCAAGACCGACCTTTTCATAGTATGTGCTACTGGTATCATCCAGTCAAGACCACAGTGAAGGAACGTTTTTGAATCTGTGCTGTAATGGGAGCAGCCTATGTAAAGAGGTCTAGTGTTTGTTATGCATGGAACTGGGAAAGTAGGGTTTCTACAGTATCTGAGTGAGTGTGATAGGGAGAGATGTTGTCTGTATTAGCAGTGTAGACTAGATGAGAGAGCAGTGTTTGTCTGGTCTGGGCCACACTGATGGTTGCTCTTGTCCATTCTGTACCCTCTCCTCCACAGTGACAGGGAGCCTGTCCAAGAGGTCTGGTGAGATACGGCTTCACTGTCCCCTCTCTCCCCTCTCTCCTACCGTCCCGCTAATCCTGCATTGCTCCACCTTTTTGGTTGACTTCATCCTAACCTAACCCACCCCTTACCTATTGTAAAACCACCCCGCTCAGACACTTTATTTTGGCAGCATTCTCCTTAAGAAAGTCAGATGGCTCTCACATGACCGTGATGGCCATCTCCTGTCTGGTCATTTGTCATGTGGAAGGTATGAGCATGAAGCTGAGAATGGCTGGCAGTTGTCTGCAAATATGTATTAACAACACATCTGTTTTTCATGGCAGTGCAAGGGGTGCATTTAGTGAGTGGGCTATAGGGGAAGTTTTGGTTTTCAGGCCTTTCGCCAATACTTCCACCTGGAAATGTCTAATCAGTGACCAAAGTGTTGAGCCACTAGTCTGAAAACATACAGGACCATGTCAGGTTTTCTTATCGGGGTGTCAGTATAACAACTTATGATGAGTATAAAGATTGTGCCCTACATATTAAATCAAAGGGTCTTACTTCTAATTGCTGCATGAAATTTTCTCTCATATCCACTAAACAGCCCCTCTGTGATGGAGACTGAACCTGTGCTGTCTCACTGTCTCCCCCTGTAGGAACTGTGGGAATGTATTCTGTGCCAGCTGCTGCGACCAGAAGATACCTGTGCCAAGCCAGCAGCTGTTTGAGCCCACCCGTGTTTGTAAGACCTGCTACGGCAGCCTCCAGATCAATACTGCTCCCAATCCCATGGAACTGGAGCTGGAAGAACCCATCACAACCAGCTCCAACTAGGGCCCTGGGAGGGGCTAGGCCGAGCCCCCCAGCCAATACTCAGCTAGCCACTGACAGTGTCAGGCACACTACTGATGAGCTCAGGAGCTGCAGAATGTCCCATGTACGTGTGTGCTGCAAAATATGGATTTTCATGTATATAGGTCTGCAATGCCAGATGTAGTGGAGGAGGTGAACAAGGTGTTTTTGCTAGATGCTACGCACTTTGCTAAGCATGGTGGTTATGCACAGGAATGGATGAAAGGAAAGATTGACGGAAGGGTGTGTGTGACAACACACAGAGGACTGCTGGTAGTGTTTGTCGACGTGGTGTAAGACTGGGACAGCGATAGAGCAAGGATAGCCTGTTTGGTCCCGCTGTCCTGTTTGGTCCCGCTGTCCGGGGGGGGGGCATGAGAGGGTCATCTCCGAATGATGCTGTAAAGTCTTCTTGAGGGCTTGTTCATCTTTCTTTTCTTTTTTTACCCACTTCTAGTTCTTACAGGAGTGGTAGCATCATCCATCCCCTAGGGACTTTTCTGTTGGACAGTGGCGAGATTTGGGACAGAATGGAAGAACACCTCCAGTGCTTCAGAAACCACTTCTAGTGTCCAGAATAGGGCTGGACTGTGTTGGCACGGCCTTCCATTGACTTCTGGGGAACACCTGGATGAACTTGGGCAGAATTTCAACTTGAGTTATGTGTCTGAAGTTAGGACTCTGCCCTAAGCAGGGAGGGTATTTGGGAGTTACTGAGATCTAACAAGTGTTAGTTTTTGAATTGCATCAAAGTATGAATCCTCTCCTAGCTGGTTCCATTTTGCAACTCTCTTGGCATGAATAGGTGCCACACACTAATGGTAGACGATGTAGATAATGTTGACAGCTGGTATTATGACAGAGCTTCTGAACCAATGCCGCGTTCAAAACGACTGGGAACTCAGATCAATCATGTCAGTGATCGTCAGGTCTGAAATTCGGAGCTCTAGAAAGAGGCCTGAATGCCCGAGTTGGATGACTGTTCACACAGATTTTTCCCGGTCGGAGCTCGTTTTTTCACAAGTTTCCAGTTGTTTTGAACGCGGCATAAATTTAATTTGGCATTGTCACTTGTTTTCAGAGACCTAAATAAGCTCGAGGAAATGCATTTATTTACTCTGCCTTCATGCCCATCACTTCAAATTAGGATGACCCCCCCCCCAATTTACCCAGCAGGCACTTGGAGCATGGTGGCACTGAAGTGGACATGACATCACGTTCAATCCATCACAACCAGGGTTTAATAGGAAGTGGTGTAATGGTTGTCATGGGGACACTAAGGGATGTGCTTTAGTCATGTTTCTGTATCAGTTTCCCCCTGTTATGACAGGAACTCATTTACCAATGTGTCCTCGTCTGCAGGATGGGTGAATTATTACCCAACACTTACTGCTAATTTAGTAACTAAATTCCTTGCTATTAGTTGAACATAATGAAACAGCCCTAAAATATTTAGTTGAGAGTCATACATGCATCACAATCTTTTCCTTTGAACATCCTCATAACCACCATTGCGTCATGTCCTATATAAACCGAGGAAGTGCTGGATAGTACAAGGGGATGAAATGTATAGTACTGTGTCTCTGTGGAACATCCAGTGACACTAGAGGGTGTTGTTCTTAGCTGGTTAGCTCAGTTTTCTCCAGCTGAATTGAGAAGTCACTTATTTCATCTCATCAATAAACTCCTCTCAGATACATTTTTGTAACATAAATAATATATTCAGATAAGTATATAGCGTTTAAGAAACGATGTATATAAGAATCCTTTTAGAGTGGCTACCAAATTAGTCACCATAAACCTTTTCATTTGTATCTTTTTCTTTTTGCTGATTGCAGAAAAAACGATACTTTCAACTTGTTGGAAACAGGAATCTATTTTTTTTGAAGCGGGTGTGTTCCTGTTTTGATGCTGCAGTGGTTTTCCATTTTATTGCTATCAGTACCCTTTTCATTATTTATTGATGTTTTATTCTTGAATTGCTGTCTCAAATTTAGACAATTCCATTGCCACAGGATAATCAGTGTTTATCAGTAGTGAATCTTAAGGGCCGTGAGAAAAGATGGCCCAAATCGATGAGATTCCCATGCACTGACAGAATGGTGGTCAGAAACAACAACCTATACTATACCCCCACCTCTCACTCACATATGGTCACACATACCCCACTCATATACAGTACATGTACACACTACCTCTACCATACAGACAGGAGCTCCACACACTCATACATGCACACAGATATTCTCACTGCGCTTGTAGTAGTTGATATTTGCTTTTCAGATGTTCGCCATCAATATTGGCCTTTTTGTTATTAATGATTTTTGGGTTTTACGAGCATTACATGTACAAATACAACCCTATACTATGTCCAAAATGATATCCTTCAAGACTGCCAATCATTAATAATGCCACTTGTCGTACTAGCAGGACACAAATGAATCACAGGATTTCAGCAATTGTTATTATTCACAACTCTATCTGATCAGCAGACTGTGTGAAAGAGCCATGTATAGTTTGGACTGCCATCTTGTAAACCATCTGAGGGCTTAGACCAAACTCTTGACTGTTGATCTCTTTAAATGACCCCCTGAATAGCTTATACTGTGTACATTTCAATGGCTGGACTAAGTAGTCCATAGCTTCAGATCTCAAAGCCATGTGGGTCTTTCTGGTCATAATTTCCCAAACTGAGGTTTGACATTTGAGGGCTAAATTAGGTCCAGAGTAATGCTCCTTTAGACACTCATTTACTTCTGGCTTCCATTGGTGTCCCTGTCGCACTCTGGCATGTCGAGGGCGAGGCTAGAGGCTGTAGGGCAGTTTCACCGTTACAGGCACGATGAGGGGCAGCAAACTTGGTTAACAATCCATGAACGCGAATTAGAAAAATAAAGTGCTGTTGTTTTGCACAGCATTTCAGTTAAAGTAGACACTGTCACAGTAATACATCAAACAATAAAGCTGAAAATGAGTCTGTTCTATTCAGTATTATGTCACCCACAGAAGGACTCCCATGAGGGATGAGCCTGTTTTTCTTTTGGTGCTGTTGTGGGGCATAGCTGGATATGATGGGAGTATGTGGAGGGGTTGGATTTACACATTGTCTGTCTGGAGGAGCCCTTACACTTCATCCAGTTGGTTTTTTGAGTTATTTTGATCTTCTTTGGCTTTCATTTCTCTTCCCTCGTGTGATTTAAGAAGCTGCCCATCACGTAGTTCCACATAGGAGGCATCCCTGCAATGGCCCAGGAATCCGGTGTAAATGCAAGTGTTTCCGAGCGTGTGTGTGTGAGCAAGCGTGTGTCTGTATGTCAGAGGGAAACTGGTGCCAAGCAGTTCTTATACAGATCTCTAACAAAGCAGTGGAGTCTGCTGAGGAGAGACGGCTCATAATAATGGCCCGACCAGTGCAAATGGAATGGCATCAAATGCATGGAAACCATGTGTTTAATCTATTTGATACTATTCCCGCTCCAGCTATTACCATGAGCCCATCCTCCCCAATTAAGTTGCCACCAACCTGTGTAATAAAGGGATAACTACTGTGCTTTTGATTTGTTTTCCTCCTTTACCATTATCTTTAACAAGCACTTTCAACCTTCTCATGTCTCGTCGGTCGAAGAGGACTTTGTAGCTGTTTCCTGTAACAGGACATAGCAGTTTCTTGTAACAACAAGTGCTCTTTTTGTTTAGTATGTTTATTTTGTTTTGTTGAATTTACTTTAAAGAGCATTACATTGATGTAGAATTAAAGGAAAATAAAGTGGGCTATTTCCATGTGTTATTTGCTAGCCGGAATAGTTTCTCATGCAAAATGAAAATGATATGTAAGATGTATGGTACAAAAAAGGACATATCTTGACACATTGCCAGGGTAGCTCAATCATCTTTAATGTATGTACAAAAATTAAGAATAACCTTTAGTTGTCTTGCAACAATGTATACTTATTGAAAACAAATTCATGTGAATACATGACAGAAAAACACAAACCAAAAATCAAGGTTAAAAAAAGAAACTGCTGCTCTGAATTACTCATGCTCTTCTGATGTGACAAATGTCATATTTTATCAATTGAAAAAGAAGCGATAATAGTGACGAACCCTGACGATTACTGGACTTCATAGTTAGTTCACTGCACAGAAGTAAGAACAGGACATCTGTACCATAATAAGCAGCTGCAGGCAGCAGACTAATGGTCAGCCAGCTCCACTGCCTGCTGTTTCAAATCAAAGACAAAGATTATAGGCGTATTATTCATCTTAAGTATATTTAATACAAGGAACACTTGTAGCCTAGCATTTATTTTGTCCATTAGTATGGTAAGACAATAACTGTTGTTAAGCAATCATATGCAATTAGATATCAAAGTCCATTTAATCAAAAAGAAGACCGGTCATGTAGAAACAATGAATTTGGAATCCTGCACAGTTAGGGCTCTATTCAGTCTTTAAAGCTGAAGCGTTACAGATTCCGTGATGTAAAGGGAATTTCAGGTTGAGCCGACATGCAGAGTTTACCGTGAATGCAGTCTCTGCTAAACCACTAACATTGCTTATAAATTTCAATCATGCTGAATTTCTGCGATGCAGATTGAATAGAGCCCTTAATCTCAAGTACAAAGTGAAAAGCTCATGAGTATTGCCTTCTCGGAACCCATATTATTTGTACAGTACATGGGTGATTAAATGTTGGCATCATTGACCGTCCATAGAAAAGCAAAAATTACAGTATTGTATCTGGGATGATGTAGATGAGATTTTGAGATGAGATTTCTCTCCCTGCAACATCATTAGAAACACGTCCTTAAAAAATATAGACTTGGCTTTACCAGCCTACTATTCCCTTTTTGCTATAAAAACTGGAACAATATTTACAACTTTGATTTTAGTTCTTATAAAGGTTTATATCCTCGACCCATTAGATCCACAGGGGTTCCCTGCTAATGCTGCTCTGTTGAACAACTATCTGCCATAGGACCATAGCAATGAATACACATGTCAGAAAGGAGAAGATTGTCAAAGGAAATTTCCCCAGTGCAATAGTGTGTTGGCAAATGAATCCAGATTGCACTATATACAGGCGATGGGTTTTCTGGTTGGTCACCCTTAGATGGCGTAACCATGTGCAGAGTGGACAAAGGGTCACACAGCTCCTCTCTCCAAAACCTCTCCTTGTGTTACTCACACAGACGACTGGTCCCACACCTAAAATACAGAGATAGATAGCCATAGAAACTCGGTCACAGAAGATCAACTCTACTCATATGTAGTACTGCACTATTGAGTGTGCCAGCTTCACAATCAATCATAAACAAAATTGGGCAGTCGATGTAATCGAGATATAATTCCTAGTGTGGCTATGTAACTGTACCTTGTTGACGGGGGTGAGCTGTGTGCGGCGGTCAGAGCCGGTGTGGAGACGTTGGCGGTCATCAAACCTCCCAGGGGACCTCTCTCTACGGCTGTCCAGTCTGGGGCCAGGGGACTTCTCTCTGTCCAGGGGGCGCGCCGGGGACTTGTCCCGCCGGAACTCAGTTCGGCCCTCCCGGAAGCGGTGTGGTGTGCTGGGCTCACGGTGAAGCCCCTCATGGCCGCTAGGGGCCGAGGCCAGACGCTTGGAGATGTGCTCTGTGTATGTAGGTGGTCCTCTCTTACTGGGGCTGCTGTAGATGCCAGAGCAGAAGACAAATGTATGGAGACAAATAGGCTGTTGTTGTTTCAGCTCAAATGAGACAAAAGTCAGATCGATAAAACCATGAATACAGATTTTGGTTTTAATTGAAACAATAACTAATGGCTAAAACAATACCAATGGCTAAAATATATTTGGCTGCCAAGCTTTGCTAAGTATCAGCAATGAAAACTCAAAACAGTAGGTGTCACTGTATACCCTTCCAACATTTAGCATTAGACTTGTAACCCAGTGTATCTAGTTTCCTTTGTTTACTTGTATGTGCAAGTACTACCCTTCACCATAGAAGTAGTTGATGGTACAGTAGTTCAGGGCCATTAGCTAAAGGTTTGGGGTCTAGAACATGACAGCGAGAGCTCACCCGCGGCTGGAGCCGGTCCTCTGCAGCTCCCCAGACTCCCTGACCAGGTTGCCCTTGCAGCAGATGACCCGCAGCTTGTTCTGGTAGGACGAGGCCAGGTAGATGGCCCCAGAAGAGATGGCTGGACCCAGGTAACGGGGGTTAGGGATGTCCAGGTGGGCTAGCACTGGAGGGCTACACACAGGTAAATAGAGAGGCAGGGTTAGGATTAAGTCTGGAAATACACTACCCAACATTCAATTCAGTGAGTTGAGAGGAAGTAATAACATCATGCTTAATGGCCTACTGGACAAATAAATCAATAACTTCTGCCATTTAGCACAATGGATGAATAGAACAATTAGCATCAGACAGGGAACATTATTGGAGATCATTTCTCTATTATTGTACTATGTGTTATTCTCAATGTGTCTTATTGATTGTGGTTGCATACTCAGATGAATACTGATGCATTTGTCATAATCAAGTTCTTATTGTGTAAGTTCGTATTTCAGTCGTTTTCCTTTACCCAAGTGCAGCATGTCCCTGAACCTCGATCACATCCAAAGAGTTAAAATATGTCACAAACAGGTAGGGCTCTCTGTAAGCTGTGCAAGACCGAGAGGGAAAGGGTTACATTACAAAAGGCATGGCATACACATTCGTAGCATGTTATGACAATATTGCGTCAAATCCACCACAACGTATACCACTTTGTTAGAAGTGTACTGTATGAAGACAAAGCTTTTCTATACACACCGAAGGCCAGGGGCAGACGGCTCCATTTGATCTCTTCAGTGCGGCTCCTTCGTCCATATGCGTCCACAAACACTCCAAACTCTGTGACAGAATAATAGTGTAGATGAATGTACCTTGGAATGTTTTACAATCATTCTGTGGGCAATATACAGTACATAGGTTGTGTGTGGGAAATACAACACAAACAATTTCTTCCAATATGTACAGTAAAACAAGAAATACAATTACACAGATTGTTAAGATACATTTATTTAAATTGCAAATGTCAAGGCCGATCTCACCATGGAAGCAGAGCAGGTACTCCTCCTTCTGCAGAGTGCTGGTGACCTGCATTATGGAGATGGGGAAGCTGTGGCAGGAGGAAGCAAACACTGCGGAGGCCAGAGACACGTCCTTCTTATCCAGGAACTCTACAGGGGCGACACAGAGTACAACACGCTCTCTGTCACAGATAAAGAAATGTAATGGAAATGATTTCGTGGCATCAACCTTTAAAATGTGCAGTAGAGTGGCTAATTTACATGTAGCACTTTTGGATTGGCAACATACATTGTTTTGGTCCACATGAGTTCCAGTGGGTTTACTGAGAAACTGTACAGTAAAAAAAACGACTACAAAAAGCCCACTAACCCTCCAGACCATACTGCTTCATCTCAACCTCATAGAACTTGTTGGTGCCGATGATGATGCTGTAGCTGGTCAGGTGGAGGCAGCTGCAGGGCTCCAGAGTCTCTATCTCCTGATAGAGGGGTGGAGGAAGGAGGGCGTTAGGGGACTACCGAGGGAATACAACTGATTAACTGATAGGAGGAACAGATTTTCTTCAGGTACAGTTCAATATAAATGAGATGCATGTCTAGTCACTGTGAGCTCTCTTGAGGGTTAATTAAATGTCCTCTGTAACCAGAAAATGATGTGTTTATCATTCCATCATTATTTGTGTGTAGTGCACATTGAGGTGATACTCACCTTGCGAATGCAGAACTTGTTGAGGTTATCATTGTAACGCAGAATTGTAATCTTGTTAGGCATTGCAGCACAGATACAAGGCCCATTATCTATCTGTAGATAGACAAATCCACAACATCAGCCACACAGCTAGCATAAGGGATAAACATTTCTTCTGCCAAGGGATAACCAACTGAAACAATGTCCCCAAACCAGTGAAAACCTTACTCTGCCTGCAGAGAAGAGGTGGCATCCCTTGACCGTCTCAAAGATAAATGGTTCCAGTTCAGACTGGGCAGGCAGGTGGGACTGGGCCAGAGACTGCTTCACCTTTTTAATCTCCACCAGACACAGCGCCCTCTCATCCCCTACAGGACAAACACAGACATTACACCTATATTAAATTCAGTCTGACTGACAAATAAGTTAGACAGTAGTAGACTATGTATATGTGCTGTTATCACTCGTGGAGTCAAGTCGGCTGTCTCACCAACAATCATCAGCAGCTTTTCATGTTCTTTCATGATGTGGATCTGGAAGACGGAGCCCAGGCCAGGGATGTGGGTCAGGGAGTTCTTGATCAGATTCAGGGCGTACAGACCCTCCTCAGAGCCCACTAACACTATCTGTGGGAGGGGAGAGACCAGACTCACATCACTGATAGTGTGGCACTACATGAAGTGCATATACAGTACCAGTCAAAAGTTTGGACACTCTTACTCATTCTAAGGTTTTTCTTTATTTTTACTGATTTTTACATTGGAATTATGGAATTATGTAGTAACTTAAAAAGTGTTAAACAAATCAAAATATATTTTATATTGGAGATTCTTCAAAGTAGCCACTCTCTGCCTTGATGACAGCTATAGTTGAAGTCGGAAGTTTACATACACTTAGGTTGAAGTCATTCAAACTAGTTTTTCAACCACTCCACACATTTCTTGTTAACAAACTATAGTTTTGGAAAGTCGGTTAGGACATCTACTTTGTGCATGACACAAGAAATTTTTCCAACAATTGTTTACAGATTATTTCACTTATAATTCACTGTATCATAATTCCAGTGGGTCAGAAGTTTACATACACTAAGTTGACTGTGCCTTTAAACAGCTTGGAAAATTCCAGAAAATGATGTCATGGCTTTAGAAGCTTCTGATAGTCTAATTGACCACATTTGAGTCAATTGGAGGTGTACCTGTGGATATATTTCAATGCCTACCTTCAAACTCTTAAGGACAACAAAGTCAAGGTATTCTAGTGGCCATCACAAAGCCCTGACCTCATCTTATAGAAAATTTGTGGGCAGAACTGAAAAAGTGTGTGCGAGCAAGGAGGCCACTCAACTTATCCTCTGCAGCAGAGGTAACTCTGGGTCTTCCTTTCCTGTGGCGGTCCTCATGAGAGCCAATTTCATCATAGCGCTTGATGGTTTTTGTGACTGCACTTGAAAAAACGTTTAAAGTTATTGAGCTTACTTGAGCTGTTATTTTATTTTTATTTTTTTATTTTATTTAACCTTTATTTAACCAGGTAGGCAAATTGAGAACACGTTCTCATTTACAATTGCGACCTGGCCAAGATAAAGCAAAGCAGTTCGACACATACAACAACACATAGTTACACATGGAGTAAAAACAAACATATAGTCAATAATACAGTGAAAATAAAATAAGTCTATATACAATGTGAGCAAGTGAGGTGAGATAAGGGATGTGAAGGCAAACAGATATATGTATAAATAAATCAAAATATAAAAAGGCCATGGAGGCGAAGTGAGTACAACACAGCAAGTAAAATAAAAACTAAAAAAAACACTGGAATGGTTGGTTTGCATTGGAAGAAAGTGCAAAGTAGAGACAGAAATAATGGGGTGCAAAGGAGCAAAATAAATTAATAAATAAATACAGTAGGTAAAGAGGTAGTTGTTTGGGCTAAATTGTAGATGGGTTATGTACAGGTGCAGTAATCTATGAGCTGCTCTGACAGCTGGTGCTTAAAGCTAGTGAGGGAGATAGGTGTTTCCAGTTTCAGAGATTTTTGTAGTTCGTTCCAGTCATTGGCAGCAGAGAACTGGAAGGAGAGGCGTCCAAAGGAAGAATTGGTTTTGGGGGTGACTAGAGAGATATACCTGCTGGAGCGCGTGCTACAGGTAGGTGCTGCTATGGTGACCAGCGAGCTGAGATAAGGGGGGACTTTACCTAGCAGGGTCTTGTAGATGACCTGGAACCAGTGGGTTTGGCGACGAGTATGAAGCGAGGGCCAGCCAACGAGAGTGTACAGGTCGCAGTGGTGGGTAGTATATGGGGCTTTGGTGACAAAACGGATGGCACTGTGATAGACTGCATCCAATTTAATGAGTAGGGTTTTGGAGGCTATTTTGTAAATGACATCACCGAAGTCGAGGATTGGTAGGATGGTCAGTTTTACAAGGGTATGTTTGGCAGCATGAGTAAAGGATGCTTTGTTGCGGAATAGGAAGCCAATTCTAGATTTGACTTTGGATTGGAGATGTTTGATGTGGGTCTGGAAGGAGAGTTTACAGTCTAACCAGACACCTAGGTATTTGTAGTTGTCCACATATTCTAAGTCAGAGCCGTCCAAAGTAGTGATGTTGGACAGGCGGGCAGGAGCAGGCAGCGATCGGTTGAAGAGCATGCATTTGGTTTTACTTGTATTTAAGAGCAGTTGGAGGCCACGGAAGGAGAGTTGTATGGCATTGAAGCTCGCCTGGAGGGTTGTTAACACAGTGTCAAAAGAAGGGCCAGAAGTATACAGAATAGTGTCGTCTGCGTAGAGGTGGATCAGAGAATCACCAGCAGCAAGAGCGACATCATTGATGTAAACAGAGAAGAGAGTCGGTCCAAGAATTGAACCCTGTGGCACCCCCATAGAGACTGCCAGAGGCCCGGACAACAGACCCTCCGATTTGACACACTGAACTCTATCAGAGAAGTAGTTGGTGAACCAGGCGAGGCAATCATTAGAGAAACCAAGGCTGTCGAGTCTGCCAATGAGGATGTGGTGATTGACAGAGTCAAAAGCCTTGGCCAGGTCAATGAATACGGCTGCACAGTATTGTTTCCTATCGATGGCGGTTACGATATCGTTTATGACCTTGAGCGTGGCTGAGGTGCACCCATGACCAGCTCTGAAACCAGATTGCATAGCGGAGAAGGTGTGGTGTGATTCGAAATGGTCGGTAATCTGTTTGTTGACTTGGCTTTCGAAGACCTTAGAAAGGCAGGGTAGGATAGATATAGGTCTGTAGCAGTTAGGGTCAAGGGTGTCCCCCCCTTTGAAGAGGGGGATAACCGCAGCTGCTTTCCAATCTTTGGGGATCTCAGACGACACGAAAGAGAGGTTGAAGAGGCTAGTAATAGGGGTGGCAACAATTTCAGCAGATAGTTTTAGAAAGAAAGGGTCCAGATTATCTAGCCCGGCTGATTTGTAAGGGTCCAGATTTTGCAGCTCATTAAGAACATCAGCTGACTGTATTTGAGAGAAAGAGAAAAGGGGAAGGCTTGGGCGAGTAGCAGAGGGGAGGGCAGTGCTGTTGTCCGGGGTAGGGGTAGCCAGGTGGAAAGCATGGCCAGCCGTAGAAAAATGCTTATTGAAATTCTCAATTATAGTGGATTTGTCGGTGGTGACAGTGTTTCCTATCTTCAGAGCGGTTGGAAGCTGGGAGGAGGTGTTCTTATTCTCCATGGACTTTACGGTGTCCCAGAACTTTTTTGAATTTGTGTTGCAGGAAGCAAATTTCTGCTTGAAAAAGCTAGCCTTGGCTGTTCTAACTGCCTGTGTATATTGGTTTCTGGCTTCCCTGAAAAGTTGCATATCACGGGGGCTGTTCGATGCTAATGCAGAACGCCATAGGATGTTTTTCTGTTGGTTAAGGGCAGTCAGGTCAGGAGAGAACCAAGGGCTATATCTGTTCCTGGTTCTAAATTTCTTGAATGGGGCATGCTTATTCAAGATGGTGAGGAAGGCATTTTAAAAAAATGACCAGGCATCCTCTACTGACGGGATGAGATCAATATCCTTCCAGGATACCCCGGCCAGGTTGATTAGGAAGGCCTGCTTGCTGAAGTGTTTCAGGGAGCGTTTGACAGTGATGAGTGGAGGTCGTTTGACCGCTGACCCATTACGGATGCAGGCAATGAGGCAGTGATCGCTGAGATCTTGGTTGAAAACAGCAGAGGTGTATTTGGAGGGCAAGTTTGTTAGGATGATATCTATGAGGGTACCCGTGTTTACGGAATTGGGGTGGTACCTGGTAGGTTCATTGATAATTTGTGTGAGATTGAGGGCATCAAGCTTAGATTGTAGGGTGGCTGGGGTGTTGAGCATGTTCAAATTTAGGTCGCCTAGCAGCACGAGCTCTGAAGATAGATGGGGGGCAATCAGTTCACATATAGTGTCCAGAGCACAGCTGGGGGCAGAGGGTGGTCTATAGCAGGCGGCAACGGTGAGAGACTTGTTTTTAGAGAGGTGGATTTTTAAAAGTAGAAGTTCAAATTGTTTGGGAACAGACCTGGATAGTATAACAGAACTCTGCAGGCAGTCTTTGCAGTAGATTGCAACACCGCCCCCTTTGGCCGTTCTATCTTGTCTGAAAATATTGTAATTGGGGATAAAAATGTCTGAATTTTTGGTGGTCTTTCTAAGCCAGGATTCAGACACGGCTAAAACATCCGGGTTGGTAGAGTGTGCTAAAGCAGTGAACAAAACAAACTTAGGGAGGAGGCTTCTAATGTTAACATGCATGAAGCCAAGGCTATTACGGTTACAGAAGTCATCAAAAGAGAGCGCCTGGGGAATAGGAGTGGAGCCAGGTACTGCAGGGCCTGGATTCACCTCTACATCACCAGAGGAACAGAGGAGAAGTACGATAAGGGTACGGCTAAAAGCTATGAGAATTGGTCGCCTAGAGCTACTAGAGCAGAGAGTAAAAGGAAGTTTCTGGGGGCGATAAAATAGTTTAAAGGAATAATGTACAGACAAAGGTATGGTAGGATGTGAATACAGTGGAGGTAAACCTAGGTATTGAGTGATGATGAGAGAGATCTTGTCTCTAGAACCATCATTGAAACCAGGTGATGTCATCGCATATGTGGTTGGTGGAACTGAGAGGTTGGATATGGTATAGAGAGCAGGGCTAGAATCTCTACAGTGAAATAAGCCAATAAACACTAACCAGAAAAGCAATGGACAAGGCATATTTACATTAAGGAGAGGCATGCTTAATCGAGTGATCAATAAGGGTCCAGTGAGTAGAGGTTGGTTGGGGTCGTGGCGATCCAGACAGCTGGCCGGGTATATGGCTATCGGTAGCAGCATAGGATGGAGGTCTGTTTGTAGATACCTCGTGCGTTTCCGTCGGTAGGTTCCGTGTAGTGGGGTTTTGTTCAGATAGCAGCCGATAAGACAGCTAACGATTAGCGGGCCTCAGATGAGCGTTCAGGTAACGTCGGGACGGAGGTGCCGGTTGGATAAATCCCTCGGGCAGATAACGTCGGCAGTCAGTCGTGAAGGCCCGGTGGGGTTCCGTATCTGCAGCAGCAACAAAAGAAACGGGTCCGGATGGTGATGGAACTCCTCAGCTGGCTAGCTCCAGCATGATTTGAGTTTGCTCCGGGGTCGACGTAAGCCAATAGTCACACGGTATGCAGCTAGCTAGCTGCGAAATCAAGGTGCAAGTGTCCAGAGCCTGCGGTTGGAATCCGGGGAAACTGAGAGAAAAAAGTCCCGGAATGCTCCGGTCCGAGTCGCGTTGCACAAAAGTGCCGGTAGATTATCGAGCTAAAGGAATAGCTGATGACCGCAAAACGTGGGCAGCTGAAACACCAACGCTAGCCAGCAAACCGGCTAATTTCGGGGCAGCTACAGATTAGCTTCTGGCTAGCTATCGGAGTAGCTTCTGGTTAGCTTTCAGGCTAGCTTCTGAATTAGCCCCTGGCTATCTTCCACGATGGATTTTCAGATTGAGGTAAATAATACTTATTGTAATTGGTGAAGCGGGTTGCAGGAAAGCTTTTGCAGGAAAGCTTTTGTAGTTGAGTTCTTGGATAATAAAATAAATTAAAGATATGTGAAGAAAAGGTGTAAATATATATATATACAGGACACGACACGACAACACGGAAAAAGACGTCTGAACTGCTCAGCCACCTTGGATTCAGTTATTGCCATAATATGGACTTGGTATTTTACCAAATAGGGCTATCTTCTTTATACCACCCCTACCTTGTCACAGTAAGGCTCAAACGCATTAAGAAGGAAAGAAATTCCACAAATTAACAAGGCACACCTGTTAATTGAAATGCATTCCAGGTGACTACCTCATGGATCTGGTTGAGAGAATGCCAAGTGTGTGCAAAGCTGTCATCTAGGCAAAGGGTTGCTACTTTGAAGAATATATTTTGATTTGTTTAACACTTTCTGGTTACTACATGATTCCATGTGTTATCTCATAGTTCTGATGTCTTCATTATTATTCTCCAATGTAGAAAGTATTAAAAATAAAGAAAGATCCTGGAATGAGTACGTGTGTCCAAACTTTTGACTGGTACTGTATGTTAACAACACAGGGAAGAAACTAATCTATCCATAACACTCAATGGCTGGTTGGCTGTTTCCCACTATATGCTTGCCATTATATTACCTGGTCTGTGAGGGGGAGTGTACAGTTGATGTCAAGTCTGTCATCACCCTCCAGCTTCAGCAGAGAGTTCCCCAGCAGTTTCTGGTGGAAGGGGGAGAAAAACAGAGGGTCAGGAGGCTTAGCTTCAGTAAAGTCGGGAATCTGTCAGGGTTTGTATAGGAACAGAGAAAGAGGGGGTCTATGTGCAGGTAGGTTGGGGTGGAGACAGTGTATTAAAGAGAGACAGTGTATTCTGACAGAGTGAACAGAGGGCAGAGAGACAGTGTATTCTGACAGAGTGAACAGAGGGCAGAGAGACAGTGTATTCTGGCAGAGTGAACAGGGACTAGAGAGACAGTGTATTCTGGCAGAGTGAACAGGGGGTAGAGAGACAGTGTATTCTAGCAGTGAACAGGGGGTAGAGAGACAGTGTATTCTGTCAGAGTGAACAGAGGGCAGAGAGACAGTGTATTCTGGCAGAGTGAACAGGGACTAGAGAGACAGTGTATTCTGGCAGAGTGAACAGGGGGTAGAGAGACAGTGTATTCTAGCAGTGAACAGGGGGTAGAGAGACAGTGTATTCTGTCAGAGTGAACAGAGGGCAGAGAGACAGTGTATTCTGGCAGAGTGAACAGGGACTAGAGAGACAGTGTATTCTGGCAGAGTGAACAGGGGGTAGAGAGACAGTGTATTCTAGCAGTGAACAGGGGGTAGAGAGACAGTGTATTCTGTCAGAGTGAACAGAGGGCAGAGAGACAGTGTATTCTGGCAGAGTGAACAGGGGGTAGAGAGACAGTGTATTCTGGCAGAGTGAACAGGGGGTAGAGAGACAGTGTATTCTGGCAGAGTGAACAGGGGGTAGATAGACAGTGTATTCTGGCAGAGTGAACAGGGGGTAGAGAGACAGTGTATTCTGGCAGAGTGAACAGGGGGTAGAGAGACAGTGTATTCTGGCAGAGTGAACAGGGGATAGAGAGACAGTGTATCCTGGCAGAGTGAACAGGGGGTAGAGAGACAGTGTATTCTAGCAGAGTGAACAGGGGGTAGAGAGACAGTGTATTCTAGCAGAGTGAACAGAGGGCAGAGAGACAGTGTATTCTAGCAGAGTGAACAGATTCCAGAGACACAGTGTATTCTGGCAGAGTGAACAGGGGGTAGAGAGACCGTGTATTCTAGCAGAGTGAACAGGGGGTAGAGAGACAGTGTATTCTGGCAGAGTGAACATGGGGTAGAGAGACAGTGTATTCTGGCAGAGTGAACAGAGGGCAGAGAGACAGTGTATTCTGGCAGAGTGAACAGGGGGTAGAGAGACAGTGTATTCTGTCAGAGTGAACAGAGGGCAGAGAGACAGTGTATTCTGGCAGAGTGAACAGGGGGTAGAGAGACAGTGTATTCTGGCAGAGTGAACAGGGGTAGAGAGACAGAGTATTCTGGCAGAGTGAACAGAGGGCAGAGAGACAGTGTATTCTGACAGAGTGAACAGGGGGTAGAGAGACCGTGTATTCTAGCAGAGTGAACAGGGGGTAGAGAGACAGTGTATTCTGGCAGAGTGAACATGGGGTAGAGAGACAGTGTATTCTGGTAGAGTGAACAGGGGATAGAGAGACAGTGTATCCTGGCAGAGTGAACAGGGGTAGAGAGACAGTGTATTCTGGCAGAGTGAACAGGGGGTAGAGAGACAGTGTATTCTAGCAGAGTGAACAGGCGGTAGAGAGACAGTGTATTCCGTCAGAGTGAACAGGGGGTAGAGAGACAGTGTATTCTGGCAGAGTGAACAGAGGGCAGAGAGACAGTGTATTCTAGCAGAGTGAACAGAGGGCAGAGAGACAGTGTATTCTAGCAGAGTGAACAGAGTCCAGAGAGACAGTGTATTCTGGCAGAGTGAACAGAGGGCAGAGAGACAGGGTATTCTAGCAGAGTGAACAGGGGGTAGAGAGACAGTGTATTCTAGCAGAGTGAACAGAGGGCAGAGAGACAGTGTATTCTAGCAGAGTGAACAGAGTCCAGAGAGACAGTGTATTCTGGCAGAGTGAACAGAGGGCAGAGAGACAGTGTATTCTGGCAGAGTGAACAGGGGATAGAGAGACAGTGTATTCTGTCAGAGTGAACAGAGGGCAGAGAGACAGTGTATTCTGTCAGAGTGAACAGGGGGTAGAGAGACAGTGTATTCTAGCAGAGTGAACAGAGGGCAGAGAGACAGTGTATTCTGGCAGAGTGAACAGGGGGTAGAGAGACAGTGTATTCTGGCAGAGTGAACAGGGGGTAGAGAGACAGTGTATTCTGGCAGAGTGAACAGGGGGTAGAGAGACAGTGTATTCTGACAGAGTGAACAGGGGGTAGAGAGACAGTGTATTCTGACAGAGTGAACAGGGGGTAGAGAGACAGTGTATTCTGGCAGAGTGAACAGGGGGTAGAGAGACAGTGTATTCTAGCAGAGTGAACAGAGGGCAGAGACACAGTGTATTCTGGCAGAGTGAACATGGGGTATAGAGACAGTGTATTCTGGCAGAGTGAACATGGGGTAGAGAGACAGAGTATTCTGGCAGAGTGAACATGGGGTAGAGAGACAGTGTATTCTGGCAGAGTGAACATGGGGTAGAGAGACAGTGTATTCTGGCAGAGTGAACATGGGGTAGAGAGACAGTGTATTCTGGCAGAGTGAACAGGGGGTAGAGAGACAGTGTATTCTGTCAGAGTGAACAGAGGGTAGAGAGACAGAGTATTCTAGCAGAGTGAACAGGGGGTAGAGAGACAGTGTATTCTGTCAGAGTGAACAGAGGGCAGAGAGACAGTGTATTCTGACAGAGTGAACAGAGGGCAGAGAGACAGTGTATTCTGGCAGAGTGAACAGGGGGTAGAGAGACAGTGTATTCTGGCAGAGTGAACAGGGGGTAGAGAGACAGTGTATTCTGGCAGAGTGAACAGGGGGTAGAGAGACAGAGTATTCTGGCAGAGTGAACAGAGGGCAGAGAGACAGTGTATTCTGACAGAGTGAACAGGGGGTAGAGAGACCGTGTATTCTAGCAGAGTGAACAGGGGGTAGAGAGACAGTGTATTCTGTCAGAGTGAACATGGGGTAGAGAGACAGTGTATTCTGTCAGAGTGAACAGGGGATAGAGAGACAGTGTATCCTGGCAGAGTGAACAGGGGTAGAGAGACAGTGTATTCTGGCAGAGTGAACAGGGGGTAGAGAGACAGTGTATTCTAGCAGAGTGAACAGGGGGTAGAGAGACAGTGTATTCCGTCAGAGTGAACAGGGGGTAGAGAGACAGTGTATTCTGGCAGAGTGAACAGAGGGCAGAGAGACAGTGTATTCTAGCAGAGTCAACAGAGGGCAGAGAGACAGTGTGTTCTAGCAGAGTGAACAGAGTCCAGAGAGACAGTGTATTCTGGCAGAGTGAACAGAGGGCAGAGAGACAGGGTATTCTAGCAGAGTGAACAGGGGGTAGTGAGACAGTGTATTCTAGCAGAGTGAACAGAGGGCAGAGAGACAGTGTATTCTAGCAGAGTGAACAGAGTCCAGAGAGACAGTGTATTCTGGCAGAGTGAACAGAGGGCAGAGAGACCGTGTATTCTGGCAGAGTGAACAGGGGATAGAGAGACAGTGTATTCTAGCAGAGTGAACAGGGGGTAGAGAGACAGTGTATTCTGTCAGAGTGAACAGAGGGCAGAGAGACAGTGTATTCTGTCAGAGTGAACAGGGGGTAGAGAGACAGTGTATTCTAGCAGAGTGAACAGAGGGCAGAGAGACAGTGTATTCTAGCAGAGTGAACAGAGTCCAGAGAGAATGTGTATTCTGGCAGAGTGAACAGAAGGCAGAGAGACCGTGTATTCTGGCAGAGTGAACAGGGGATAGAGAGACAGTGTATTCTGTCAGAGTGAACAGAGGGCAGAGAGACAGTGTATTCTGTCAGAGTGAACAGGGGGTAGAGAGACAGGGTATTCTAGCAGAGTGAACAGGGGGTAGAGAGACAGTGTATTCTAGCAGAGTGAACAGAGGGCAGAGAGACAGTGTATTCTAGCAGAGTGAACAGGGGATAGAGAGACAGTGTATCCTGGCAGAGTGAACAGGGGGTAGAGAGACAGTGTATTCTGTCAGAGTGAACAGAGGGCAGAGAGACAGTGTATTCTGTCAGAGTGAACAGAGGGCAGAGAGACAGTGTATTCTGTCAGAGTGAACAGGGGGTAGAGAGACAGTGTATTCTAGCAGAGTGAACAGAGGGCAGAGAGACAGTGTATTCTGGCAGAGTGAACAGGGGTTAGAGAGACAGTGTATTCTGGCAGAGTGAACAGGGGGTAGAGAGACAGTGTATTCTAGCAGAGTGAACAGGGGGTAGAGAGTGAGTGTATTCTGTCAGAGTGAAAAGTAGGGTAGAGAGACAGTGTATTCTAGCAGAGTGAACAGAGGGCAGAGAGACAGTGTATTCTGACAGAGTGAACAGAGGGCAGAGAGACAGTGTATTCTGGCAGAGTGAACAGGGGGTAGAGAGACAGTATATCCTGGCAGAGTGAACAGAGGGCAGAGAGACAGTGTATTCTGGCAGAGTGAACAGGGACTAGAGAGACAGTGTATTCTGGCAGAGTGAACAGGGGGTAGAGAGACAGTGTATTCTAGCAGTGAACAGGGGGTAGAGAGACAGTGTATTCTGTCAGAGTGAACAGAGGGCAGAGAGACAGTGTATTCTGGCAGAGTGAACAGGGGGTAGAGAGACAGTGTATTCTGGCAGAGTGAACAGGGGGTAGAGAGACAGTGTATTCTGGCAGAGTGAACAGGGGGTAGAGAGACAGTGTATTCTGGCAGAGTGAACAGGGGGTAGAGAGACAGTGTATTCTGGCAGAGTGAACAGGGGGTAGAGAGACAGTGTATTCTGGCAGAGTGAACAGGGGATAGAGAGACAGTGTATCCTGGCAGAGTGAACAGGGGGTAGAGAGACAGTGTATTCTAGCAGAGTGAACAGGGGGTAGAGAGACAGTGTATTCTAGCAGAGTGAACAGAGGGCAGAGAGACAGTGTATTCTAGCAGAGTGAACAGAGTCCAGAGACACAGTGTATTCTGGCAGAGTGAACAGGGGGTAGAGAGACCGTGTATTCTAGCAGAGTGAACAGGGGATAGAGAGACAGTGTATCCTGGCAGAGTGAACAGGGGGTAGAGAGACAGTGTATTCTAGCAGAGTGAACAGGGGGTAGAGAGACAGTGTATTCTGGCAGAGTGAACATGGGGTAGAGAGACAGTGTATTCTGGCAGAGTGAACAGGGGGTAGAGAGACAGTGTATTCTGTCAGAGTGAACAGAGGGTAGAGAGACAGAGTATTCTAGCAGAGTGAACAGGGGGTAGAGAGACAGTGTATTCTGACAGAGTGAACAGAGGGCAGAGAGACAGTGTATTCTGGCAGAGTGAACAGGGGGTAGAGAGACAGTGTATTCTAGCAGAGTGAACAGGGGGTAGAGAGACAGTGTATTCTAGCAGAGTGAACAGAGGGCAGAGAGACAGTGTATTCTAGCAGAGTGAACAGAGTCCAGAGACACAGTGTATTCTGGCAGAGTGAACAGGGGGTAGAGAGACCGTGTATTCTAGCAGAGTGAACAGGGGGTAGAGAGACAGTGTATTCTGGCAGAGTGAACATGGGGTAGAGAGACAGTGTATTCTGGCAGAGTGAACAGGGGGTAGAGAGACAGTGTATTCTGTCAGAGTGAACAGAGGGTAGAGAGACAGAGTATTCTAGCAGAGTGAACAGGGGGTAGAGAGACAGTGTATTCTGACAGAGTGAACAGAGGGCAGAGAGACAGTGTATTCTGGCAGAGTGAACAGGGGGTAGAGAGACAGTGTATTCTGGCAGAGTGAACAGGGGGTAGAGAGACAGTGTATTCTGGCAGAGTGAACAGGGGGTAGAGAGACAGAGTATTCTGGCAGAGTGAACAGAGGGCAGAGAGACAGTGTATTCTGACAGAGTGAACAGGGGGTAGAGAGACCGTGTATTCTAGCATAGTGAACAGGGGGTAGAGAGACAGTGTATTCTGGCAGAGTGAACAGAGGGCAGAGAGACAATGTATTCTAGCAGAGTGAACAGAGGGCAGAGAGACAGTGTATTCTAGCAGAGTGAACAGAGTCCAGAGAGACAGTGTATTCTGGCAGAGTGAACGGAGGGCAGAGAGACAGGGTATTCTAGCAGAGTGAACAGGGGGTAGAGAGACAGTGTATTCTAGCAGAGTGAACAGAGGGCAGAGAGACAGTGTATTCTAGCAGAGTGAACAGAGTCCAGAGAGACAGTGTATTCTGGCAGAGTGAACAGAGGGCAGAGAGACAGTGTATTCTGGCAGAGTGAACAGGGGATAGAGAGACAGTGTATTCTAGCAGAGTGAACAGGGGGTAGAGAGACAGTGTATTCTGTCAGAGTGAACAGAGGGCAGAGAGACAGTGTATTCTGGCAGAGTGAACAGGGGGTAGAGAGACAGTGTATTCTGTCAGAGTGAACAGAGGGCAGAGAGACAGTGTATTCTAGCAGAGTGAACAGGGGGTAGAGAGACAGTGTATTCTGGCAGAGTGAACAGGGGGTAGAGAGACAGTGTATTCTAGCAGAGTGAACAGAGTCCAGAGAGAATGTGTATTCTGGCAGAGTGAACAGAAGGCAGAGAGACCGTGTATTCTGGCAGAGTGAACAGGGGATAGAGAGACAGTGTATTCTGTCAGAGTGAACAGAGGGCAGAGAGACAGTGTATTCTGTCAGAGTGAACAGGGGGTAGAGAGACAGGGTATTCTAGCAGAGTGAACAGGGGGTAGAGAGACAGTGTATTCTAGCAGAGTGAACAGAGGGCAGAGAGACAGTGTATTCTAGCAGAGTGAACAGGGGATAGAGAGACAGTGTATCCTGGCAGAGTGAACAGGGGGTAGAGAGACAGTGTATTCTGTCAGAGTGAACAGAGGGCAGAGAGACAGTGTATTATGTCAGAGTGAACAGAGGGCAGAGAGACAGTGTATTCTGTCAGAGTGAACAGGGGGTAGAGAGACAGTGTATTCTAGCAGAGTGAACAGAGGGCAGAGAGACAGTGTATTCTGGCAGAGTGAACAGGGGTTAGAGAGACAGTGTATTCTGGCAGAGTGAACAGGGGGTAGAGAGACAGTGTATTCTAGCAGAGTGAACAGGGGGTAGAGAGTGAGTGTATTCTGTCAGAGTGAAAAGTAGGGTAGAGAGACAGTGTATTCTAGCAGAGTGAACAGAGGGCAGAGAGACAGTGTATTCTGACAGAGTGAACAGAGGGCAGAGAGACAGTGTATTCTGGCAGAGTGAACAGGGGGTAGAGAGACAGTATATCCTGGCAGAGTGAACAGAGGGCAGAGAGACAGTGTATTCTGGTAAAGTGAACAGGGACTAGAGAGACAGTGTATTCTGGCAGAGTGAACAGGGGGTAGAGAGACAGTGTATTCTAGCAGTGAACAGGGGGTAGAGAGACAGTGTATTCTGTCAGAGTGAACAGAGGGCAGAGAGACAGTGTATTCTGGCAGAGTGAACAGGGGGTAGAGAGACAGTGTATTCTGGCAGAGTGAACAGGGGGTAGAGAGACAGTGTATTCTGGCAGAGTGAACAGGGGGTAGAGAGACAGTGTATTCTGGCAGAGTGAACAGGGGGTAGAGAGACAGTGTATTCTGGCAGAGTGAACAGGGGGTAGAGAGACAGTGTATTCTGGCAGAGTGAACAGGGGATAGAGAGACAGTGTATCCTGGCAGAGTGAACAGGGGGTAGAGAGACAGTGTATTCTAGCAGAGTGAACAGGGGGTAGAGAGACAGTGTATTCTAGCAGAGTGAACAGAGGGCAGAGAGACAGTGTATTCTAGCAGAGTGAACAGAGTCCAGAGACACAGTGTATTCTGGCAGAGTGAACAGGGGGTAGAGAGACCGTGTATTCTAGCAGAGTGAACAGGGGGTAGAGAGACAGTGTATTCTGGCAGAGTGAACATGGGGTAGAGAGACAGTGTATTCTGGCAGAGTGAACAGGGGGTAGAGAGACAGTGTATTCTGTCAGAGTGAACAGAGGGTAGAGAGACAGAGTATTCTAGCAGAGTGAACAGAGTCCAGAGAGACAGTGTATTCTGGCAGAGTGAACAGAAGGCAGAGAGACCGTGTATTCTGGCAGAGTGAACAGGGGATAGAGAGACAGTATTCTGTCAGAGTGAACAGAGGGCAGAGAGACAGTGTATTCTGTCAGAGTGAACAGGGGGTAGAGAGACAGTGTATTCTAGCAGAGTGAACAGAGGGCAGAGAGACAGTGTATTCTGTCAGAGTGAACAGGGGGTAGAGAGACAGGGTATTCTAGCAGAGTGAACAGGGGGTAGAGAGACAGTGTATTCTAGCAGAGTGAACAGAGGGCAGAGAGACAGTGTATTCTAGCAGAGTGAACAGGGGATAGAGAGACAGTGTATCCTGGCAGAGTGAACAGGGGGTAGAGAGACAGTGTATTCTGTCAGAGTGAACAGAGGGCAGAGAGACAGTGTATTCTGTCAGAGTGAACAGAGGGCAGAGAGACAGTGTATTCTGTCAGAGTGAACAGGGGGTAGAGAGACAGTGTATTCTAGCAGAGTGAACAGAGGGCAGAGAGACAGTGTATTCTGGCAGAGTGAACAGGGGTTAGATAGACAGTGTATTCTGGCAGAGTGAACAGGGGGTAGAGAGACAGTGTATTCTAGCAGAGTGAACAGGGGGTAGAGAGTGAGTGTATTCTGTCAGAGTGAAAAGTAGGGTAGAGAGACAGTGTATTCTGGCAGAGTGAACAGGGGGTAGAGAGACAGAGTATTCTGGCAGAGTGAACAGAGGGCAGAGAGACAGTGTATTCTGGCAGAGTGAACAGGGGATAGAGAGACAGTGTATCCTGGCAGAGTGAACAGGGGGTAGAGAGACAGTGTATTCTAGCAGAGTGAACAGGGGGTAGAGAGACAGTGTATTCTAGCAGAGTGAACAGAGGGCAGAGAGACAGTGTATTCTAGCAGAGTGAACAGAGTCCAGAGAGACAGTGTATTCTGGCAGAGTGAACAGAGGGCAGAGAGACCGTGTATTCTGGCAGAGTGAACAGGGGATAGAGAGACAGTGTATTCTAGCAGAGTGAACAGGGGGTAGAGAGACAGTGTATTCTGTCAGAGTGAACAGAGGGCAGAGAGACCGTGTATTCTGGCAGAGTGAACAGGGGATAGAGAGACAGTGTATTCTAGCAGAGTGAACAGGGGGTAGAGAGACAGTGTATTCTGTCAGAGTGAACAGAGGGCAGAGAGACAGTGTATTCTGTCAGAGTGAACAGGGGGTAGAGAGACAGTGTATTCTAGCAGAGTGAACAGAGGGCAGAGAGACAGTGTATTCTAGCAGAGTGAACAGAGTCCAGAGAGACAGTGTATTCTGGCAGAGTGAACAGAAGGCAGAGAGACCGTGTATTCTGGCAGAGTGAACAGGGGATAGAGAGACAGTGTATTCTAGCAGAGTGAACAGAGGGCAGAGAGACAGTGTATTCTGTCAGAGTGAACAGAGGGCAGAGAGACAGTGTATTCTAGCAGAGTGAACAGGGGATAGAGAGACAGTGTATCCTGGCAGAGTGAACAGGGGGTAGAGAGACAGGGTATTCTAGCAGAGTGAACAGGGGGTAGAGAGACAGTGTATTCTAGCAGAGTGAACAGAGGGCAGAGAGACAGTGTATTCTAGCAGAGTGAACAGGGGATAGAGAGACAGTGTATCCTGGCAGAGTGAACAGGGGGTAGAGAGACAGTGTATTCTGTCAGAGTGAACAGAGGGCAGAGAGACAGTGTATTCTGTCAGAGTGAACAGAGGGCAGAGAGACAGTGTATTCTGTCAGAGTGAACAGGGGGTAGAGAGACAGTGTATTCTGTCAGAGTGAACAGAGGGCAGAGAGACAGTGTATTCTGTCAGAGTGAACAGGGGGTAGAGAGACAGTGTATTCTGTCAGAGTGAACAGAGGGCAGAGAGACAGTGTATTCTAGCAGAGTGAACAGAGTCCAGAGAGACAGTGTATTCTGGCAGAGTGAACAGAAGGCAGAGAGACCGTGTATTCTGGCAGAGTGAACAGGGGATAGAGAGACAGTGTATTCTAGCAGAGTGAACAGGGGGTAGAGAGACAGTGTATTCTGTCAGAGTGAACAGAGGGCAGAGAGACAGTGTATTCTGTCAGAGTGAACAGGGGGTAGAGAGACAGTGTATTCTAGCAGAGTGAACAGAGGGCAGAGAGACAGTGTATTCTGTCAGAGTGAACAGGGGGTAGAGAGACAGGGTATTCTAGCAGAGTGAACAGGGGGTAGAGAGACAGTGTATTCTAGCAGAGTGAACAGAGGGCAGAGAGACAGTGTATTCTAGCAGAGTGAACAGGGGATAGAGAGACAGTGTATCCTGGCAGAGTGAACAGGGGGTAGAGAGACAGTGTATTCTGTCAGAGTGAACAGAGGGCAGAGAGACAGTGTATTCTGTCAGAGTGAACAGAGGGCAGAGAGACAGTGTATTCTGTCAGAGTGAACAGGGGGTAGAGAGACAGTGTATTCTGGCAGAGTGAACAGGGGTTAGAGAGACAGTGTATTCTGGCAGAGTGAACAGGGGTTAGAGAGACAGTGTATTCTGGCAGAGTGAACAGGGGGTAGAGAGACAGTGTATTCTAGCAGAGTGAACAGGGGGTAGAGAGACAGTGTATTCTGTCAGAGTGAAAAGTAGGGTAGAGAGACAGTGTATTCTAGCAGAGTGAACAGGGGGTAGAGAGACAGTGTATTCTGTCAGAGTGAACAGAGGGCAGAGAGACAGTGTATTCTGACAGAGTGAACAGAGGGCAGAGAGACAGTGTATTCTAGCAGAGTGAACAGAGTCCAGAGAGACAGTGTATCCTGGCAGAGTGAACAGGGGGTAGAGAGACAGTGTTTTCTGGCAGAGTGAACAGGGGTAGAGAGACAGTGTATTCTGACAGAGTGAACAGGGGGTAGAGAGACAGTGTATTCTGTCAGAGTGAACAGAGGGCAGAGAGACAGTGTATTCTGACAGAGTGAACAGGGGGTAGAGAGACAGTGTATTCTAGCAGAGTGAACAGGGGGTAGAGAGACAGTGTATTCTGGCAGAGTGAACATGGGGTAGAGAGACAGTGTATTCTGGCAGAGTGAACAGGGGGTAGAGAGACAGTGTATTCTGTCAGAGTGAACAGAGGGCAGAGAGACAGTGTATTCTGACAGAGTGAACAGAGGGCAGAGAGACAGTGTATTCTGGCAGAGTGAACAGGGGGTTGAGAGACAGTGTATTCTGGCAGAGTGAACAGGGGGTAGAGAGACAGTGTATTCTAGCAGAGTGAACAGAGGGCAGAGAGACAGTGTATTCTGACAGAGTGAACAGAGGGCAGAGAGACAGTGTATTCTAGCAGAGTGAACAGAGTCCAGAGAGACAGTGTATCCTGGCAGAGTGAACAGGGGGTAGAGAGACAGTGTTTTCTGGCAGAGTGAACAGGGGTAGAGAGACAGTGTATTCTGACAGAGTGAACAGGGGGTAGAGAGACAGTGTATTCTGTCAGAGTGAACAGAGGGCAGAGAGACAGTGTATTCTGACAGAGTGAACAGGGGGTAGAGAGACAGTGTATTCTAGCAGAGTGAACAGGGGGTAGAGAGACAGTGTATTCTGGCAGAGTGAACATGGGGTAGAGAGACAGTGTATTCTGGCAGAGTGAACAGGGGGTAGAGAGACAGTGTATTCTGTCAGAGTGAACAGAGGGCAGAGAGACAGTGTATTCTGACAGAGTGAACAGAGGGCAGAGAGACAGTGTATTCTGGCAGAGTGAACAGGGGGTTGAGAGACAGTGTATTCTGGCAGAGTGAACAGGGGGTAGAGAGACAGTGTATTCTAGCAGAGTGAACAGGGGGTAGAGAGACAGTGTATTCTGTCAGAGTGAACAGAGGGCAGAGAGACAGTGTATTCTGACAGAGTGAACAGGGGGCAGAGAGACAGTGTATTCTGGCAGAGTGAACAGGGGGTTGAGAGACAGTGTATTCTGGCAGAGTGAACAGGGGGTAGAGAGACAGTGTATTCTAGCAGAGTGAACAGGGGGTAGAGAGACAGTGTATTCTGTCAGAGTGAACAGAGGGCAGAGAGACAGTGTATTCTGGCAGTGTGAACAAGGGGTTGAGAGACAGTGTATTCTGGCAGAGTGAACAGGGGATAGAGAGACAGTGTATCCTGGCAGAGTGAACAGGGGGTAGAGAGACAGTGTATTCTAGCAGAGTGAACAGGGGGTAGAGAGACAGTGTATTCTAGCAGAGTGAACAGAGGGCAGAGAGACAGTGTATTCTGTCAGAGTGAACAGGGGGTAGAGAGACAGGGTATTCCAGCAGAGTGAACAGGGGGTAGAGAGACAGTGTATTCTAGCAGAGTGAACAGGGGATAGAGAGACAGCGTATCCTGGCAGAGTGAACAGGGGGTAGAGAGACAGTGTATTCTGTCAGAGTGAACAGAGGGCAGAGAGACAGTGTATTCTGTCAGAGTGAACAGAGGGCAGAGAGACAGTGTATTCTGTCAGAGTGAACAGGGGGTAGAGAGACAGTGTATTCTAGCAGAGTGAACAGAGGGCAGAGAGACAGTGTATTCTGGCAGAGTGAACAGGGGTTAGAGAGACAGTGTATTCTAGCAGAGTGAACAGGGGGTAGAGAGACAGTGTATTCTGTCAAAGTGAAAAGTAGGGTAGAGAGACAATGTATTCTAGCAGAGTGAACAGGGGGTAGAGAGACAGTGTATTCTGTCAGAGTGAACAGAGGGCAGAGAGACAGTGTATTCTGACAGAGTGAACAGAGGGCAGAGAGACAGTGTATTCTAGCAGAGTGAACAGAGTCCATAGAGACAGTGTATCCTGGCAGAGTGAACAGGGGGTAGAGAGACAGAGTTTTTCTGGCAGAGTGAACAGGGGTAGAGAGACAGTGTATTCTGACAGAGTGAACAGGGGGTAGAGAGACAGTGTATTCTGTCAGAGTGAACAGAGGGCAGAGAGACAGTGTATTCTGACAGAGTGAACAGGGGGTAGAGAGACAGTGTATTCTGTCAGAGTGAACAGGGGGTAGAGAGACAGTGTATTCTAGCAGAGTGAACAGAGGGCAGAGAGACAGTGTATTCTGTCAGAGTGAACAGGGGGTAGAGAGACAGGGTATTCCAGCAGAGTGAACAGGGGGTAGAGAGACAGTGTATTCTAGCAGAGTGAACAGGGGATAGAGAGACAGCGTATCCTGGCAGAGTGAACAGGGGGTAGAGAGACAGTGTATTCTGTCAGAGTGAACAGAGGGCAGAGAGACAGTGTATTCTGTCAGAGTGAACAGAGGGCAGAGAGACAGTGTATTCTGTCAGAGTGAACAGGGGGTAGAGAGACAGTGTATTCTAGCAGAGTGAACAGAGGGCAGAGAGACAGTGTATTCTGGCAGAGTGAACAGGGGTTAGAGAGACAGTGTATTCTAGCAGAGTGAACAGGGGGTAGAGAGACAGTGTATTCTGTCAAAGTGAAAAGTAGGGTAGAGAGACAATGTATTCTAGCAGAGTGAACAGGGGGTAGAGAGACAGTGTATTCTGTCAGAGTGAACAGAGAGCAGAGAGACAGTGTATTCTGACAGAGTGAACAGAGGGCAGAGAGACAGTGTATTCTAGCAGAGTGAACAGAGTCCATAGAGACAGTGTATCCTGGCAGAGTGAACAGGGGGTAGAGAGACAGAGTTTTTCTGGCAGAGTGAACAGGGGTAGAGAGACAGTGTATTCTGACAGAGTGAACAGGGGGTAGAGAGACAGTGTATTCTGTCAGAGTGAACAGAGGGCAGAGAGACAGTGTATTCTGACAGAGTGAACAGGGGGTAGAGAGACAGTGTATTCTGGCAGAGTGAACAGGGGGTAGAGAGACAGTGTATTCTGGCAGAGTGAACATGGGGTAGAGAGACAGTGTATTCTGGCAGAGTGAACAGGGGGTAGAGAGACAGTGTATTCTGTCAGAGTGAACAGAGGGTAGAGAGACAGTGTATTCTAGCAGAGTGAACAGGGGGTAGAGAGACAGTGTATTCTGTCAGAGTAAACAGAGGGCAGAGAGACAGTGTATTCTGACAGAGTGAACAGAGGGCAGAGAGACAGTGTATTCTGGCAGAGTGAACAGGGGTTGAGAGACAGTGTATTCTGGCAGAGTGAACAGGGGGTAGAGAGACGGTGTATTCTGGCAGAGTGAACAGGGGGTAGAGAGACAGAGTATTCTGGCAGAGTGAACAGAGGGCAGAGAGACAGTGTATTCTGACAGAGTGAACAGGGGGTAGAGGGACAGTGTATTCTGTCAGAGTGAACAGGGGTTAGAGAGACAGTGTATTCTGTCAGAGTGAACAGAGGGCAGAGAGACAGTGTATTCTGGCAGAGTGAACAGGGGATAGAGAGACAGTGTATTCTAGCAGAGTGAACAGGGGGTAGAGAGACAGTGTATTCTGTCAGAGTGAACAGAGGGCAGAGAGACAGTGTATTCTGTCAGAGTGAACAGGGGGTAGAGAGACAGTGTATTCTAGCAGAGTGAACAGAGGGCAGAGAGACAGTGTATTCTGTCAGAGTGAACAGGGGGTAGAGAGACAGGGTATTCTAGCAGAGTGAACAGGGGGTAGAGAGACACTGTATTCTAGCAGAGTGAACAGGGGATAGAGAGACAGTGTATCCTGGCAGAGTGAACAGGGGGCAGAGAGACAGTGTATTCTAGGAGAGTGAACAGGGGGTAGAGAGACAGTGTATTCTAGCAGAGTGAACAGGGGGTAGAGAGACAGTGTATTCTGTCAGAGTGAAAAGGGGGTAGAGAGACAGTGTATTCTAGCAGAGTGAACAGGGGGTAGAGAGACAGTGTATTCTAGCAGAGTGAACAGGGGGTAGAGAGACAGTGTATTCTGTCAGAGTAAACAGAGGGCAGAGAGACAGTGTATTCTGACAGAGTGAACAGAGGGCAGAGAGACAGTGTATTCTAGCAGAGTGAACAGAGTCCAGAGAGACAGTGTATCCTGGCAGAGTGAACAGGGGGTAGAGAGACAGTGTTTTCTGGCAGAGTGAACAGGGGTAGAGAGACAGTGTATTCTGACAGAGTGAACAGGGGGTAGAGAGACAGTGTATTCTGTCAGAGTGAACAGAGGGCAGAGAGACAGTGTATTCTGACAGAGTGAACAGGGGTAGAGAGACAGTGTATTCTGGCAGAGTGAACAGGGGGTAGAGAGACAGTGTATTCAGGCAAGAGTGAACAGGGGATAGAGAGACAGTGTATTCTGGCAGAGTGAACAGGGGGTAGAGAGACAGTGTATTCTGTCAGAGTGAACAGAGGGCAGAGAGATAGTGTATTCTGTCAGAGTGAAAGGAGGGCAGAGAGACAGTGTATTCTGACAGAGTGAACAGAGGGTAGAGAGACAGTGTATAATGTCAGAGTGAACATAGGGCAGAGATACAGTGTATTCTGACAGAGTTAACAGGGGTAGAGAGACAGTGTATTCTGGCAGAGTGAACAAGGGGTAGAGAGACAGTGTATTCTGGCAGAGTGAACAGGGGGTAGAAAGACAGTGTATTCTGGCAGAGTGAACAGGGGGTAGAGAGACAGTGTATTCTGGCAGAGTGAACAGGGGGTAGAGAGACAGTGTATTCTGACAGAGTGAACAGAGGGCAGAGAGACAGTGTATTCTGGCAGAGTGAACAGGGGGTTGAGAGACAGTGTATTCTGGCAGAGTGAACAGGGGGTATAGAGACAGTGTATTCTAGCAGAGTGAACAGGGGGTAGAGAGACAGTGTATTCTGTCAGAGTAAACAGAGGGCAGAGAGACAGTGTATTCTGACAGAGTGAACAGAGGGCAGAGAGACAGTGTATTCTGGCAGTGTGAACAAGGGGTTGAGAGACAGTGTATTCTGGCAGAGTGAACAGGGGATAGAGAGACAGTGTATCCTGGCAGAGTGAACAGGGGGTAGAGAGACAGTGTATTCTAGCAGAGTGAACAGGGGGTAGAGAGACAGTGTATTCTAGCAGAGTGAACAGAGGGCAGAGAGACAGTGTATTCTAGCAGAGTGAACAGAGTCCAGAGAGACAGTGTATTCTGGCAGAGTGAACAGAGGGCAGAGAGACCGTGTATTCTGGCAGAGTGAACAGGGGATAGAGAGACAGTGTATTCTAGCAGAGTGAACAGGGGGAAGAGAGACAGTGTATTCTGTCAGAGTGAACAGAGGGCAGAGAGACAGTGTATTCTGTCAGAGTGAACAGGGGGTAGAGAGACAGTGTATTCTAGCAGAGTGAACAGAGGGCAGAGAGACAGTGTATTCTGTCAGAGTGAACAGGGGGTAGAGAGACAGGGTATTCTAGCAGAGTGAACAGGGGGTAGAGAGACAGTGTATTCTAGCAGAGTGAACAGGGGATAGAGAGACAGCGTATCCTGGCAGAGTGAACAGGGGGTAGAGAGACAGTGTATTCTGTCAGAGTGAACAGAGGGCAGAGAGACAGTGTATTCTGTCAGAGTGAACAGAGGGCAGAGAGACAGTGTATTCTGTCAGAGTGAACAGGGGGTAGAGAGACAGTGTATTCTAGCAGAGTGAACAGAGGGCAGAGAGACAGTGTATTCTGGCAGAGTGAACAGGGGTTAGAGAGACAGTGTATTCTAGCAGAGTGAACAGGGGGTAGAGAGACAGTGTATTCTGTCAGAGTGAAAAGTAGGGTAGAGAGACAGTGTATTCTAGCAGAGTGAACAGGGGGTAGAGAGACAGTGTATTCTGTCAGAGTGAACAGAGGGCAGAGAGACAGTGTATTCTGACAGAGTGAACAGAGGGCAGAGAGACAGTGTATTCTAGCAGAGTGAACAGAGTCCATAGAGACAGTGTATCCTGGCAGAGTGAACAGGGGGTAGAGAGACAGTGTTTTCTGGCAGAGTGAACAGGGGTAGAGAGACAGTGTATTCTGACAGAGTGAACAGGGGGTAGAGAGACAGTGTATTCTGTCAGAGTGAACAGAGGGCAGAGAGACAGTGTATTCTGACAGAGTGAACAGGGGGTAGAGAGACAGTGTATTCTGGCAGAGTGAACAGGGGGTAGAGAGACAGTGTATTCTGGCAGAGTGAACATGGGGTAGAGAGACAGTGTATTCTGGCAGAGTGAACAGGGGGTAGAGAGACAGTGTATTCTGTCAGAGTGAACAGAGGGTAGAGAGACAGTGTATTCTAGCAGAGTGAACAGGGGGTAGAGAGACAGTGTATTCTGTCAGAGTAAACAGAGGGCAGAGAGACAGTGTATTCTGACAGAGTGAACAGAGGGCAGAGAGACAGTGTATTCTGGCAGAGTGAACAGGGGTTGAGAGACAGTGTATTCTGGCAGAGTGAACAGGGGGTAGAGAGACGGTGTATTCTGGCAGAGTGAACAGGGGGTAGAGAGACAGAGTATTCTGGCAGAGTGAACAGAGGGCAGAGAGACAGTGTATTCTGACAGAGTGAACAGGGGGTAGAGGGACAGTGTATTCTGTCAGAGTGAACAGGGGTTAGAGAGACAGTGTATTCTGTCAGAGTGAACAGAGGGCAGAGAGACAGTGTATTCTGGCAGAGTGAACAGGGGATAGAGAGACAGTGTATTCTAGCAGAGTGAACAGGGGGTAGAGAGACAGTGTATTCTGTCAGAGTGAACAGAGGGCAGAGAGACAGTGTATTCTGTCAGAGTGAAAAGGGGGGTAGAGAGACAGGGTATTCTAGCAGAGTGAACAGGGGGTAGAGAGACACTGTATTCTAGCAGAGTGAACAGGGGATAGAGAGACAGTGTATCCTGGCAGAGTGAACAGGGGGCAGAGAGACAGTGTATTCTAGGAGAGTGAACAGGGGGTAGAGAGACAGTGTATTCTAGCAGAGTGAACAGGGGGTAGAGAGACAGTGTATTCTGACAGAGTGAACAGAGGGCAGAGAGACAGTGTATTCTGGCAGAGTGAACAGGGGGTTGAGAGACAGTGTATTCTGGCAGAGTGAACAGGGGGTATAGAGACAGTGTATTCTAGCAGAGTGAACAGGGGGTAGAGAGACAGTGTATTCTGTCAGAGTAAACAGAGGGCAGAGAGACAGTGTATTCTGACAGAGTGAACAGAGGGCAGAGAGACAGTGTATTCTGGCAGTGTGAACAAGGGGTTGAGAGACAGTGTATTCTGGCAGAGTGAACAGGGGATAGAAAGACAGTGTATCCTGGCAGAGTGAACAGGGGGTAGAGAGACAGTGTATTCTAGCAGAGTGAACAGGGGGTAGAGAGACAGTGTATTCTAGCAGAGTGAACAGAGGGCAGAGAGACAGTGTATTCTAGCAGAGTGAACAGAGTCCAGAGAGACAGTGTATTCTGGCAGAGTGAACAGAGGGCAGAGAGACCGTGTATTCTGGCAGAGTGAACAGGGGATAGAGAGACAGTGTATTCTAGCAGAGTGAACAGGGGGAAGAGAGACAGTGTATTCTGTCAGAGTGAACAGAGGGCAGAGAGACAGTGTATTCTGTCAGAGTGAACAGGGGGTAGAGAGACAGTGTATTCTAGCAGAGTGAACAGAGGGCAGAGAGACAGTGTATTCTGTCAGAGTGAACAGGGGGTAGAGAGACAGGGTATTCTAGCAGAGTGAACAGGGGGTAGAGAGACAGTGTATTCTAGCAGAGTGAACAGGGGATAGAGAGACAGCGTATCCTGGCAGAGTGAACAGGGGGTAGAGAGACAGTGTATTCTGTCAGAGTGAACAGAGGGCAGAGAGACAGTGTATTCTGTCAGAGTGAACAGAGGGCAGAGAGACAGTGTATTCTGGCAGAGTGAACAGGGGTTAGAGAGACAGTGTATTCTAGCAGAGTGAACAGGGGGTAGAGAGACAGTGTATTCTGTCAGAGTGAAAAGTAGGGTAGAGAGACAGTGTATTCTAGCAGAGTGAACAGGGGGTAGAGAGACAGTGTATTCTGTCAGAGTGAACAGAGGGCAGAGAGACAGTGTATTCTGACAGAGTGAACAGAGGGCAGAGAGACAGTGTATTCTAGCAGAGTGAACAGAGTCCATAGAGACAGTGTATCCTGGCAGAGTGAACAGGGGGTAGAGAGACAGTGTTTTCTGGCAGAGTGAACAGGGGTAGAGAGACAGTGTATTCTGTCAGAGTGAACAGAGGGTAGAGAGACAGTGTATTCTAGCAGAGTGAACAGGGGGTAGAGAGACAGTGTATTCTGTCAGAGTAAACAGAGGGCAGAGAGACAGTGTATTCTGACAGAGTGAACAGAGGGCAGAGAGACAGTGTATTCTGGCAGAGTGAACAGGGGTTGAGAGACAGTGTATTCTGGCAGAGTGAACAGGGGGTAGAGAGACGGTGTATTCTGGCAGAGTGAACAGGGGGTAGAGAGACAGAGTATTCTGGCAGAGTGAACAGAGGGCAGAGAGACAGTGTATTCTGACAGAGTGAACAGGGGGTAGAGGGACAGTGTATTCTGTCAGAGTGAACAGGGGTTAGAGAGATAGTGTATTCTGTCAGAGTGAACAGAGGGCAGAGAGACAGTGTATTCTGGCAGAGTGAACAGGGGATAGAGAGACAGTGTATTCTAGCAGAGTGAACAGGGGGTAGAGAGACAGTGTATTCTGTCAGAGTGAACAGAGGGCAGAGAGACAGTGTATTCTGTCAGAGTGAAAAGGGGGGTAGAGAGACAGGGTATTCTAGCAGAGTGAACAGGGGGTAGAGAGACACTGTATTCTAGCAGAGTGAACAGGGGATAGAGAGACAGTGTATCCTGGCAGAGTGAACAGGGGGCAGAGAGACAGTGTATTCTAGGAGAGTGAACAGGGGGTAGAGAGACAGTGTATTCTAGCAGAGTGAACAGGGGGTAGAGAGACAGTGTATTCTGTCAGAGTGAAAAGGGGGTAGAGAGACAGTGTATTCTAGCAGAGTGAACAGGGGGTAGAGAGACAGTGTATTCTAGCAGAGTGAACAGGGGGTAGAGAGACAGTGTATTCTGTCAGAGTAAACAGAGGGCAGAGAGACAGTGTATTCTGACAGAGTGAACAGAGGGCAGAGAGACAGTGTATTCTAGCAGAGTGAACAGAGTCCAGAGAGACAGTGTATCCTGGCAGAGTGAACAGGGGGTAGAGAGACAGTGTTTTCTGGCAGAGTGAACAGGGGTAGAGAGACAGTGTATTCTGACAGAGTGAACAGGGGGTAGAGAGACAGTGTATTCTGTCAGAGTGAACAGAGGGCAGAGAGACAGTGTATTCTGACAGAGTGAACAGGGGTAGAGAGACAGTGTATTCTGGCAGAGTGAACAGGGGGTAGAGAGACAGTGTATTCAGGCAAGAGTGAACAGGGGATAGAGAGACAGTGTATTCTGGCAGAGTGAACAGGGGGTAGAGAGACAGTGTATTCTGTCAGAGTGAACAAAGGGCAGAGAGATAGTGTATTCTGTCAGAGTGAAAGGAGGGCAGAGAGACAGTGTATTCTGGCAGAGTGAACAGGGGGTAGAGAGACAGTGTATAATGTCAGAGTGAACATAGGGCAGAGATACAGTGTATTCTGACAGAGTTAACAGGGGTAGAGAGACAGTGTATTCTGGCAGAGTGAACAAGGGGTAGAGAGACAGTGTATTCTGGCAGAGTGAACAGGGGGTAGAAAGACAGTGTATTCTGGCAGAGTGAACAGGGGGTAGAGAGACAGTGTATTCTGGCAGAGTGAACAGGGGGTAGAGAGAGAGTGTATTCTGACAGAGTGAACAGGGGGTAGAGAGACAGTGTATTCTGGCAGAGTGAACAGGGGGTAGAGAGACAGTGTATTCTAGCAGAGTGAACAGGGGATAGAGAGACAGTGTATTCTGGCAGAGTGAGCAGGGGGTAGAGAGACAGTGTATTCTAGCAGAGTGAACAGGGGGTAGAGAGACAGTGTATTCTGTCAGAGTGAACAGGGGGTAGAGAGACAGTGTATTCTGTCAGAGTGAACAGAGGGCAGAGAGACAGTGTATTCTGTCAGAGTGAACAGAGGGCAGAGAGACAGTGTATTCTGTCAGAGTGAACAGGGGGTAGAGAGACAGTGTATTCTAGCAGAGTGAACAGGGGGTAGAGAGACAGTGTATTCTGTCAGAGTGAACAGAGGGCAGAGAGACAGTGTATTCTGACAGAGTGAACAGAGGGCAGAGAGACAGTGTATTCTAGCAGAGTGAACAGAGTCCAGAGAGACAGTGTATCCTGGCAGAGTGAACAGGGGGTAGAGAGACAGTGTTTTCTGGCAGAGTGAACAGGGGGTAGAGAGACAGTGTATTCTGACAGAGTGAACAGGGGGTAGAGAGACAGTGTATTCTGTCAGAGTGAACAGAGGGCAGAGAGACAGTGTATTCTGTCAGAGTGAACAGGGGGTAGAGAGCCAGTGTATTCTAGCAGAGTGAACAGAGGGCAGAGAGACAGTGTATTCTGTCAGAGTGAACAGGGGGTAGAGAGACAGGGTATTCTAGCAGAGTGAACAGGGGGTAGAGAGACAGTGTATTCTAGCAGAGTGAACAGAGGGCAGAGAGACAGTGTATTCTAGCAGAGTGAACAGGGGATAGAGAGACAGTGTATCCTGGCAGATTGAACAGGGGGTCGAGAGACAGTGTATTCTGTCAGAGTGAACAGAGGGCAGAGAGACAGTGTATTCTGTCAGAGTGAACAGGGGGTAGAGAGACAGTGTATTCTGGCAGAGTGAACAGGGGTTAGAGAGACAGTGTATTCTGGCAGAGTGAAAAGGGGGTAGAGAGACAGTGTATTCTAGCAGAGTGAACAGGGGGTAGAGAGACAGTGTATTCTGTCAGAGTGAACAGAGGGCAGAGAGACAGTGTATTCTGAAAAGTGAACAGAGGGCAGAGAGACAGTGTATTCTGGCAGAGTGAACAGAGGGCAGAGAGACAGTGTTTTCTGACAGAGTGAACAGGGGGTAGAGAGACAGTGTATTCTGTCAGAGTGAACACAGGGCAGAGAGACAGCGTATTCTGTCAGAGTGAACAGGGGGTAGAGAGACAGTGTATTCTAGCAGAGTGAACAGAGGGCAGAGAGACAGTGTATTCTGTCAGAGTGAACAGGGGGTAGAGAGACAGGGTATTCTAGCAGGGTGAACAGGGAGTAGAGAGACAGTGTATTCTAGCAGAGTGAACAGAGGGCAGAGAGACAGTGTATTCTAGCAGAGTGAACAGGGGATAGAGAGACAGTGTATCCTGGCAGAGTGAACAGGGGGTAGAGAGACAGTGTATTCTGTCAGAGTGAACAGAGGGCAGAGAGACAGTGTATTCTGTCAGAGTGAACAGAGGGCAGAGAGACAGTGTATTCTAGCAGAGTGAACAGGGGGTAGAGAGACAGTGTATTCTAGCAGAGTGAACAGGAGGTAGAGAGACAGTGTATCCTGGCAGAGTGAACAGAGGGCAGAGAGACAGTGTATTCTGACAGAGTGAACAGAGGGCAGAGAGACAGTGTATTCTGACAGAGTGAACAGAGGGTAGAGAGACAGTGTATAATGTCAGAGTGAACATAGGGCAGAGATACAGTGTATTCTGACAGAGTTAACAGGGGTAGAGAGACAGTGTATTCTGGCAGAGTGAACAGGGGGTAGAGAGACAGTGTATTCTGGCAGAGTGAACAGGGGGTAGAAAGACAGTGTATTCTGGCAGAGTGAACAGGGGGTAGAGAGACAGTGTATTCTGACAGAGTGAACAGGGGGTAGAGAGACAGTGTATTCTGGCAGAGTGAACAGGGGGTAGAGAGACAGTGTATTCTAGCAGAGTGAACAGGGGATAGAGAGACAGTGTATTCTGGCAGAGTGAGCAGGGGGTAGAGAGACAGTGTATTCTAGCAGAGTGAACAGAGGGCAGAGCGACAGTGTATCCTGGCAGAGTGAACAGGGGGTAGAGAGACAGTGTATTCTGTCAGAGTGAACAGAGGGCAGAGAGACAGTGTATTCTGTCAGAGTGAACAGAGGGCAGAGAGACAGTGTATTCTGTCAGAGTGAACAGGGGGTAGAGAGACAGTGTATTCTAGCAGAGTGAACAGGGGGTAGAGAGACAGTGTATTCTGTCAGAGTGAACAGAGGGCAGAGAGACAGTGTATTCTGACAGAGTGAACAGAGGGCAGAGAGACAGTGTATTCTAGCAGAGTGAACAGAGTCCAGAGAGACAGTGTATCCTGGCAGAGTGAACAGGGGGTAGAGAGACAGTGTTTTATGGCAGAGTGAACAGGGGGTAGAGAGACAGTGTATTCTGACAGAGTGAACAGGGGGTAGAGAGACAGTGTATTCTGTCAGAGTGAACAGAGGGCAGAGAGACAGTGTATTCTGTCAGAGTGAACAGGGGGTAGAGAGACAGTGTATTCTAGCAGAGTGAACAGAGGGCAGAGAGACAGTGTATTCTGTCAGAGTGAACAGGGGGTAGAGAGACAGGGTATTCTAGCAGAGTGAACAGGGGGTAGAGAGACAGTGTATTCTAGCAGAGTGAACAGAGGGCAGAGAGACAGTGTATTCTAGCAGAGTGAACAGGGGATAGAGAGACAGTGTATCCTGGCAGATTGAACAGAGGGTCGAGAGACAGTGTATTCTTTCAGAGTGAACAGAGGGCAGAGAGACAGTGTATTCTGTCAGAGTGAACAGGGGGTAGAGAGACAGTGTATTCTGGCAGAGTGAAAAGGGGGTAGAGAGACAGTGTATTCTAGCAGAGTGAACAGGGGGTAGAGAGACAGTGTATTCTGTCAGAGTGAACAGAGGGCAGAGAGACAGTGTATTCTGAAAAGTGAACAGAGGGCAGAGAGACAGTGTATTCTAGCAGAGCGAACAGAGTCCAGAGAGACAGTGTATCCTGGCAGAGTGAACAGGGGGTAGAGAGACAGTGTATTCTGGCAGAGTGAACAGGGGGTAGAGAGACAGTGTATTCTGGCAGAGTGAACAGAGGGCAGAGAGACAGTGTATTCTGACAGAGTGAACAGGGGGTAGAGAGACAGTGTATTCTGTCAGAGTGAACACAGGGCAGAGAGACAGCGTATTCTGTCAGAGTGAACAGAGGGGTAGAGAGACAGTGTATTCTAGCAGAGTGAACAGAGGGCAGAGAGACAGTGTATTCTGTCAGAGTGAACAGGGGGTAGAGAGACAGGGTATTCTAGCAGGGTGAACAGGGAGTAGAGAGACAGTGTATTCTAGCAGAGTGAACAGAGGGCAGAGAGACAGTGTATTCTAGCAGAGTGAACAGGGGATAGAGAGACAGTGTATCCTGGCAGAGTGAACAGGGGGTAGAGAGACAGTGTATTCTGTCAGAGTGAACAGAGGGCAGAGAGACAGTGTATTCTGTCAGAGTGAACAGAGGGCAGAGAGACAGTGTATTCTAGCAGAGTGAACAGGGGGTAGAGAGACAGTGTATTCTAGCAGAGTGAACAGGAGGTAGAGAGACAGTGTATCCTGGCAGAGTGAACAGAGGGCAGAGAGACAGTGTATTCTGACAGAGTGAACAGAGGGCAGAGAGACAGTGTATTCTGACAGAGTGAACAGAGGGTAGAGAGACAGTGTATAATGTCAGAGTGAACATAGGGCAGAGATACAGTGTATTCTGACAGTGTTAACAGGGGTAGAGAGACAGTGTATTCTGGCAGAGTGAACAGGGGGTAGAGAGACAGTGTATTCTGGCAGAGTGAACAGGGGGTAGAAAGACAGTGTATTCTGGCAGAGTGAACAGGGGTAGAGAGACAGTGTATTCTGGCAGAGTGAACAGGGGGTAGAGAGACAGTGTATTCTGACAGAGTGAACAGGGGGTAGAGAGACAGTGTATTCTGGCAGAGTGAACAGGGGGTAGAGAGACAGTGTATTCTAGCAGAGTGAACAGGGGATAGAGAGACAGTGTATTCTGGCAGAGTGAGCAGGGGGTAGAGAGACAGTGTATTCTAGCAGAGTGAACAGAGGGCAGAGAGACAGTGTATCCTGGCAGAGTGAACAGGGGGTAGAGAGACAGTGTATTCTGTCAGAGTGAACAGAGGGCAGAGAGACAGTGTATTCTGTCAGAGTGAACAGAGGGCAGAGAGACAGGGTATTCTAGCAGAGTGAACAGGGGGTAGAGAGACAGTGTATTCTAGCAGAGTGAACAGAGGGCAGAGAGACAGTGTATTCTAGCAGAGTGAACAGGGGATAGAGAGAAAGTGTATCCTGGCAGATTGAACAGGGGGTCGAGAGACAGTGTATTCTTTCAGAGTGAACAGAGGGCAGAGAGACAGTGTATTCTGTCAGAGTGAACAGGGGGTAGAGAGACACTGTATTCTGGCAGAGTGAACAGGGGTTAGAGAGACAGTGTATTCTGGCAGAGTGAAAAGGGGGTAGAGAGACAGTGTATTCTAGCAGAGTGAACAGGGGGTAGAGAGACAGTGTATTCTGTCAGAGTGAACAGAGGGCAGAGAGACAGTGTATTCTGAAAAGTGAACAGAGGGCAGAGAGACAGTGTATTCTAGCAGAGCGAACAGAGTCCAGAGAGACAGTGTATCCTGGCAGAGTGAACAGGGGGTAGAGAGACAGGGTATTCTAGCAGGGTGAACAGGGGGTAGAGAGACAGTGTATTCTAGCAGAGTGAACAGAGGGCAGAGAGACAGTGTATTCTAGCAGAGTGAACAGGGGATAGAGAGACAGTGTATCCTGGCAGAGTGAACAGGGGGTAGAGAGACAGTGTATTCTGTCAGAGTGAACAGAGGGCAGAGAGACAGTGTATTCTGTCATAGTGAACAGAGGGCAGAGAGACAGTGTATTCTGGTAGAGTGAACAGGGGGTAGAGAGACAGTGTATTCTAGCAGAGTGAACAGAGGGCAGAGAGACAGTGTATTCTGGCAGAGTGAACAAGGGGTAGAGAGACAGTGTATTCTAGCAGAGTGAACAGGGGGTAGAGAGACAGTGTATTCTGTCAGAGTGAAAAGGGGGTAGAGAGACAGTGTATTCTAGCAGAGTGAACAGGGGGTAGAGAGACAGTGTATTCTAGCAGAGTGAACAGGGGGTAGAGAGACAGTGTATTCTGTCAGAGTGAACAGAGTCCAGAGAGACAGTGTATCCTGGCAGAGTGAACAGGGTTTAGAGAGACAGTGTATTCTGGCAGAGTGAACAGGGGGTAGAGAGACAGTGTATTCTGGCAGAGTGAACAGAGGGCAGAGAGACAGTGTATTCTGACAGAGTGAACAGGGGGTAGAGAGACAGTGTATTCTGTCAGAGTGACCACAGGGCAGAGAGACAGCGTATTCTGTCAGAGTGAACAGGGGGTAGAGAGACAGTGTATTCTAGGAGAGTGAACAGAGGGCAGAGAGACAGTGTATTCTGTCAGAGTGAACAGGGGGTAGAGAGACAGGGTATTCTAGCAGGGTGAACAGGGGGTAGAGAGACAGTGTATTCTAGCAGAGTGAACAGAGGGCAGAGAGACAGTGTATTCTAGCAGAGTGAACAGGGGATAGAGAGACAGTGTATCCTGGCAGAGTGAACAGGGGGTAGAGAGACAGTGTATTCTGTCAGAGTGAACAGAGGGCAGAGAGACAGTGTATTCTGTCATAGTGAACAGAGGGCAGAGAGACAGTGTATTCTGGTAGAGTGAACAGGGGGTAGAGAGACAGTGTATTCTAGCAGAGTGAACAGAGGGCAGAGAGACAGTGTATTCTGGCAGAGTGAACAAGGGGTAGAGAGACAGTGTATTCTAGCAGAGTGAACAGGGGGTAGAGAGACAGTGTATTCTGTCAGAGTGAAAAGGGGGTAGAGAGACAGTGTATTCTAGCAGAGTGAACAGGGGGTAGAGAGACAGTGTATTCTAGCAGAGTGAACAGGGGGTAGAGAGACAGTGTATTCTGTCAGAGTGAACAGAGGGCAGAGAGACAGTGTATTCTGACAGAGTGAACAGAGGGCAGAGAGACAGTGTATTCTAGCAGAGTGAACAGAGTCCAGAGAGACAGTGTATCCTGGCAGAGTTAACAGGGGTAGAGAGACAGTGTATTCTGTCAGAGTGAACAGAGGGCAGAGAGACAGTGTATTCTAGCAGAGTGAACAGAGTCCAGAGACAGTGTATCCTGGCAGAGTGAACAGGGGATAGAGAGACAGTGTATTCTGTCAGAGTGAACAGGGGGTAGAGATACAATGTATTCTGACAGAGTGAACAGGGGGTAGAGAGACAGTGTATTCTGTCAGAGTGAACATAGGGCAGAGATACAGTGTATTCTGACAGAGTTAACAGGGGTAGAGAGACAGTGAATTCTGTCAGAGTGAACAGAGGGCAGAGAGACAGTGTATTCTGGCAGAGTGAACAGGGGATAGAGAGACAGTGTATTCTAGCAGAGTGAACAGGGGTAGAGAGACAGTGTATTCTGTCAGAGTGAACAGAGGGCAGAGAGACAGTGTATTCTGGCAGAGTGAACAGGGGGTAGAGAGACAGTATATTCTAGCAGAGTGAACAGAGGGCAGAGAGACAGTGTATTCTGTCAGAGTGAACAGGGGGTAGAGAGACAGGGTATTCTAGCAGAGTGAACAGGGGGTAGAGAGACAGTGTATTCTAGCAGAGTGAACAGAGGGCAGAGAGACAGTGTATTCTGTCAGAGTGAACAGAGGGCAGAGAGACAGTGCATTCTGTCAGAGTGAACAGGAGGTAGAGAGACAGTGTATTCTAGCAGAGTGAACAGAGGGCAGAGAGACAGTGTATTCTGGCAGAGTGAACAGGGTGTAGAGAGACAGTGTATTCTAGCAGAGTGAACAGGGGGTAGAGAGACAGTGTATTCTGTCAGAGTGAAAAGGGGGTAGAGAGACAGTGTATTCTAGCAGAGTGAACAGGGGGTAGAGAGACAGTGTATTCTAGCAGAGTGAACAGGGGGTAGAGAGACAGTGTATTCTGTCAGAGTGAACAGAGGGCAGAGAGACAGTGCATTCTGACAGAGTGAACAGAGGGCAGAGAGACAGTGTATTCTGGCAGAGTGAACAGGGGGTAGAGAGACAGTGTATTCTGTCAGAGTGAACAGAGGGCAGAGAGACAGTGTATTCTGACAGAGTGAACAGGGGCAGAGAGACAGTGTATTCTGGCAGAGTGAACAGGGGGTAGAGAGACAGTGTATTCTGGCAGAGTGAACAGGGGATAGAGAGACAGTGTATTCTGGCAGAGTGAACAGGGGTAGAGAGACATTGTATTCTGTCAGAGTGAACAGAGGGCAGAGAGACAGTGTATTCTGTCAGAGTGAACAGAGGGCAGAGAGACAGTGTATTCTGACAGAGTGAATAGGGGGTAGAGAGACAGTGTATTCTGTCAGAGTGAACATAGGGCAGAGATACAGTGTATTTTGACAGAGTTAACAGGGGTAGAGAGACAGTGTATTCTGGCAGAGTGAACAGGGGGTAGAAAGACAGTGTATTCTGGCAGAGTGAACAGGGGGTAGAGAGACAGTGTATTCTGGCAGAGTGAACAGGGGGTAGAGAGACAGTGTATTCTGGCAGAGTGAACAGGGGGTAGAGAGACAGTGTATTCTAGCAGAGTGAACAGGGGGTAGAGAGACAGTGTATTCTGGCAGAGTGAACAGAGGGCAGAGAGACAGTGTATTCTGTCAGAGTGAACAGGGGGTAGAGAGACAGTGTATTCTGTCAGAGTGAACAGAGGGCAGAGAGACAGTGTATTCTGTCAGAGTGAACAGAGGGCAGAGAGACAGTGTATTCTGACAGAGTGAATAGGGGGTAGAGAGACAGTGTATTCTGTCAGAGTGAACATAGGGCAGAGATACAGTGTATTCTGACAGAGTTAACAGGGGTAGAGAGACAGTGTATTCTGGCAGAGTGAACAGGGGGTAGAGAGACAGTGTATTCTGGCAGAGTGAACAGGGGGTAGAGAGACAGTGTATTCTGGCAGAGTGAACAGGGGGTAGAGAGACAGTGTATTCTGGCAGAGTGAACAGGCTGTAGAGAGACAGTGTATTCTAGCAGAGTGAACAGGCTGTAGAGAGACAGTGTATTCTGGCAGAGTGAACAAGGGATAGAGAGACAGTGTATTCTGGCAGAGTGAACAGGGGTAGAGAGACAGTGTATTCTGACAGAGTGAACAGGGGGTAGAGAGACAGTGTATTCTGACAGAGTGAACAGGGGGTAGAGAGACAGTGTATTCTGGCAGAGTGAACAGGGGGTAGAGAGACAGTGTATTCTAGCAGAGTGTACAGGGGATAGAGAGACAGTGTATTCTGTCAGAGTGAACAGGGGGTAGAGAGACAGTGTATTCTGTCAGAGTGAACAGAGGGCAGAGAGACAGTGTATTCTGGCAGAGTGAACAGGGGATAGAGAGACAGTGTATTCTAGCAGAGTGAACAGGGGGTAGAGAGACAGTGTATTCTGTCAGAGTGAACAGAGGGCAGAGAGACAGTGTATTCTGTCAGATTGAACAGGGGGTAGAGAGACAGTGTATTCTAGCAGAGTGAACAGAGGGCAGAGAGACAGTGTATTCTGTCAGAGTGAACAGGGGGCAGAGAGACAGGGTATTCTAGCAGAGTGAACAGGGGGTAGAGAGACAGTGTATTCTAGCAGAGTGAACAGAGGGCAGAGAGACAGTATATTCTAGCAGAGTGAATAGGGGATAGAGAGACAGTGTATCCTGGCAGAGTGAACAGGGGGTAGAGAGACAGTGTATTCTGTCAGAGTGAACAGAGGGCAGAGAGACAGTGTATTCTGTCAGAGTGAACAGAGGGCAGAGAGACAGTGTATTCTGTCAGAGTGAACAAGAGGTAGAGAGACAGTGTATTCTAGCAGAGTGAACAGAGGGCACAGAGACAGTGTATTCTGGCAGAGTGAACAGGGGGTAGAGAGACAGTGTATTCTAGCAGAGTGAACAGGGGGTAGAGAGACAGTGTATTCTGTCAGAGTGAAAAGGGGGTAGAGAGACAGTGTATTCTAGCAGAGTGAACAGAGGGCAGAGAGACAGTGTATTCTGTCAGAGTGAACAGGGGGTAGAGAGACAGTGTATTCTGTCAGAGTGAACAGAGGGCAGAGAGACAGTGTATTCTGACAGAGTGAACAGAGGGCAGAGAGACAGTTTATTCTGACAGAGTGAACAGGGGTAGAGAGACAGTGTATTCTGGCAGAGTGAACAGGGGGTAGAGAGACAGTGTATTCTGGCAGAGTGAACAGGGGATAGAGAGACAGTGTATTCTGGCAGAGTGAACAGGGGTAGAGAGACAGTGTATTCTGTCAGAGTGAACATAGGGCAGAGATACAGTGTATTCTGACAGAGTTAACAGGGGTAGAGAGACAGTGTATTCTGGCAGAGTGAACAGGGGGTAGAGAGACAGTGTATTCTGGCAGAGTGAACAGGGGGTAGAGAGACAGTGTATTCTGTCAGAGTGAACATAGGGCAGAGATACAGTGTATTCTGACAGAGTTAACAGGGGTAGAGAGACAGTGTATTCTGGCAGAGTGAACAGGGGGTAGAGAGACAGTGTATTCTGGCAGAGTGAACAGGGGGTAGAAAGACAGTGTATTCTGGCAGAGTGAACAGGGGGTAGAGAGACAGTGTATTCTGGCAGAGTGAACAGGGGTTAGAGAGACAGTGTATTCTGGCAGAGTGAACAGGGGGTAGAAAGACAGTGTATTCTGGCAGAGTGAACAGGGGGTAGAGAGACAGTGTATTCTGGCAGAGTGAACAGGGGGCAGAGAGACAGTGTATTCTGGCAGAGTGAACAGGCTGTAGAGAGACAGTGTATTCTGGCAGAGTGAACAAGGGATAGAGAGACAGTGTATTCTGGCAGAGTGAACAGGGGTAGAGAGACAGTGTATTCTGACAGAGTGAACAGGGGGTAGAGAGACAGTGCATTCTGGCAGAGTGAACAGGGGGTAGAGAGACAGTGTATTCTAGCAGAGTGAACAGGGGGTAGAGAGACAGTGTATTCTGTCAGAGTGAACAGAGGGCAGAGAGACAGTGTATTCTGTCAGAGTGAACAGAGGGCAGAGAGACAGTGTATTCTGACAGAGTTAACAGGGGTAGAGAGACAGTGTATTCTGGTAGAGTGAACAGGGGGTAGAGAGACAGTGTATTCTGGCAGAGTGAACAGGGGGTAGAAAGAGAGTGTATTCTGGCAGAGTGAACAGGGGGTAGAGAGACAGTGTATTCTGGCAGAGTGAACAGGGGGTAGAGAGACAGTGTATTCTGACAGAGTGAACAGGGGTTAGAGAGACAGTGTATTCTGGCAGAGTGAACAGGGGGTAGAGAGACAGTGTATTCTAGCAGAGTGTACAGGGGATAGAGAGACAGTGTATTCTGGCAGAGTGAACAGGGGGTAGGGAGACAGTGTATTCTGTCAGAGTGAACAGAGGGCAGAGAGACAGTGTATTCTGGCAGAGTGAACAGGGGATAGAGAGACAGTGTATTCTAGCAGAGTGAACAGGGGGTAGAGAGACAGTGTATTCTGTCAGAGTGAACAGAGGGCAGAGAGACAGTGTATTCTGTCAGATTGAACAGGGGGTAGAGAGACAGTGTATTCTAGCAGAGTGAACAGAGGGCAGAGAGACAGTGTATTCTGTCAGAGTGAACAGGGGGTAGAGAGACAGGGTATTCTAGCAGAGTGAACAGGGGGTAGAGAGACAGTGTATTCTAGCAGAGTGAACAGAGGGCAGAGAGACAGTATATTCTAGCAGAGTGAATAGGGGATAGAGAGACAGTGTATCCTGGCAGAGTGAACAGGGGGTAGAGAGACAGTGTATTCTGTCAGAGTGAACAGAGGGCAGAGAGACAGTGTATTCTGTCAGAGTGAACAGAGGGCAGAGAGACAGTGTATTCTGTCAGAGTGAACAGGAGGTAGAGAGACAGTGTATTCTAGCGGAGTGAACAGAGGGCACAGAGACAGTGTATTCTGGCAGAGTGAACAGGGGGTAGAGAGACAGTGTATTCTGTCAGAGTGAAAAGGGGGTAGAGAGACAGTGTATTCTAGCAGAGTGAACAGAGGGCAGAGAGACAGTGTATTCTGTCAGAGTGAACAGGGGGTAGAGAGACAGTGTATTCTGTCAGAGTGAACAGGGGGTAGAAAGACAGTGTATTCTGGCAGAGTGAACAGGGGGTAGAGAGACAGTGTATTCTGGCAGAGTGAACAGGGGGCAGAGAGACAGTGTATTCTGGCAGAGTGAACAGGCTGTAGAGAGACAGTGTATTCTAGCAGAGTGAACAGGCTGTAGAGAGACAGTGTATTCTGGCAGAGTGAACAAGGGATAGAGAGACAGTGTATTCTGGCAGAGTGAACAGGGGTAGAGAGACAGTGTATTCTGACAGAGTGAACAGGGGGTAGAGAGACAGTGCATTCTGGCAGAGTGAACAGGGGGTAGAGAGACAGTGTATTCTAGCAGAGTGAACAGGGGGTAGAGAGACAGTGTATTCTGTCAGAGTGAACAGAGGGCAGAGAGACAGTGTATTCTGACAGAGTTAACAGGGGTAGAGAGACAGTGTATTCTGGCAGAGTGAACAGGGGGTAGAGAGACAGTGTATTCTGGCAGAGTGAACAGGGGGTAGAAAGACAGTGTATTCTGGCAGAGTGAACAGGGGGTAGAGAGACAGTGTATTCTGGCAGAGTGAACAGGGGGTAGAGAGACAGTGTATTCTGACAGAGTGAACAGGGGTTAGAGAGACAGTGTATTCTGGCAGAGTGAACAGGGGGTAGAGAGACAGTGTATTCTAGCAGAGTGTACAGGGGATAGAGAGACAGTGTATTCTGGCAGAGTGAACAGGGGGTAGAGAGACAGTGTATTCTGGCAGAGTGAACAGAGGGCAGAGAGACAGTGTATTCTGGCAGAGTGAACAGGGGATAGAGAGACAGTGTATTCTAGCAGAGTGAACAGGGGGTAGAGAGACAGTGTATTCTGTCAGAGTGAACAGAGGGCAGAGAGACAGTGTATTCTGTCAGATTGAACAGGGGGTAGAGAGACAGTGTATTCTAGCAGAGTGAACAGAGGGCAGAGAGACAGTGTATTCTGTCAGAGTGAACAGGGGGTAGAGAGACAGGGTATTCTAGCAGAGTGAACAGGGGGTAGAGAGACAGTGTATTCTAGCAGAGTGAACAGAGGGCAGAGAGACAGTATATTCTAGCAGAGTGAATAGGGGATAGAGAGACAGTGTATCCTGGCAGAGTGAACAGGGGGTAGAGAGACAGTGTATTCTAGCAGAGTGTACAGGGGATAGAGAGACAGTGTATTCTGGCAGAGTGAACAGGGGGTAGGGAGACAGTGTATTCTGTCAGAGTGAACAGAGGGCAGAGAGACAGTGTATTCTGGCAGAGTGAACAGGGGATAGAGAGACAGTGTATTCTAGCAGAGTGAACAGGGGGTAGAGAGACAGTGTATTCTGTCAGAGTGAACAGAGGGCAGAGAGACAGTGTATTCTGTCAGATTGAACAGGGGGTAGAGAGACAGTGTATTCTAGCAGAGTGAACAGAGGGCAGAGAGACAGTGTATTCTGTCAGAGTGAACAGGGGGTAGAGAGACAGGGTATTCTAGCAGAGTGAACAGGGGGTAGAGAGACAGTGTATTCTAGCAGAGTGAACAGAGGGCAGAGAGACAGTATATTCTAGCAGAGTGAATAGGGGATAGAGAGACAGTGTATCCTGGCAGAGTGAACAGGGGGTAGAGAGACAGTGTATTCTGTCAGAGTGAACAGAGGGCAGAGAGACAGTGTATTCTGTCAGAGTGAACAGAGGGCAGAGAGACAGTGTATTCTGTCAGAGTGAACAGGAGGTAGAGAGACAGTGTATTCTAGCGGAGTGAACAGAGGGCACAGAGACAGTGTATTCTGGCAGAGTGAACAGGGGGTAGAGAGACAGTGTATTCTGTCAGAGTGAAAAGGGGGTAGAGAGACAGTGTATTCTAGCAGAGTGAACAGAGGGCAGAGAGACAGTGTATTCTGTCAGAGTGAACAGGGGGTAGAGAGACAGTGTATTCTGTCAGAGTGAACAGGGGGTAGAAAGACAGTGTATTCTGGCAGAGTGAACAGGGGGTAGAGAGACAGTGTATTCTGGCAGAGTGAACAGGGGGCAGAGAGACAGTGTATTCTGGCAGAGTGAACAGGCTGTAGAGAGACAGTGTATTCTAGCAGAGTGAACAGGCTGTAGAGAGACAGTGTATTCTGGCAGAGTGAACAAGGGATAGAGAGACAGTGTATTCTGGCAGAGTGAACAGGGGTAGAGAGACAGTGTATTCTGACAGAGTGAACAGGGGGTAGAGAGACAGTGCATTCTGGCAGAGTGAACAGGGGGTAGAGAGACAGTGTATTCTAGCAGAGTGAACAGGGGGTAGAGAGACAGTGTATTCTGTCAGAGTGAACAGAGGGCAGAGAGACAGTGTATTCTGTCAGAGTGAACAGAGGGCAGAGAGACAGTGTATTCTGACAGAGTTAACAGGGGTAGAGAGACAGTGTATTCTGGCAGAGTGAACAGGGGGTAGAGAGACAGTGTATTCTGGCAGAGTGAACAGGGGGTAGAAAGACAGTGTATTCTGGCAGAGTGAACAGGGGGTAGAGAGACAGTGTATTCTGGCAGAGTGAACAGGGGGTAGAGAGACAGTGTATTCTGACAGAGTGAACAGGGGTTAGAGAGACAGTGTATTCTGGCAGAGTGAACAGGGGGTAGAGAGACAGTGTATTCTAGCAGAGTGTACAGGGGATAGAGAGACAGTGTATTCTGGCAGAGTGAACAGGGGGTAGAGAGACAGTGTATTCTGGCAGAGTGAACAGAGGGCAGAGAGACAGTGTATTCTGGCAGAGTGAACAGGGGATAGAGAGACAGTGTATTCTAGCAGAGTGAACAGGGGGTAGAGAGACAGTGTATTCTGTCCGAGTGAACAGAGGGCAGAGAGACAGTGTATTCTGTCAGATTGAACAGGGGGTAGAGAGACAGTGTATTCTAGCAGAGTGAACAGAGGGCAGAGAGACAGTGTATTCTGTCAGAGTGAACAGGGGGTAGAGAGACAGGGTATTCTAGCAGAGTGAACAGGGGGTAGAGAGACAGTGTATTCTAGCAGAGTGAACAGAGGGCAGAGAGACAGTATATTCTAGCAGAGTGAATAGGGGATAGAGAGACAGTGTATCCTGGCAGAGTGAACAGGGGGTAGAGAGACAGTGTATTCTGTCAGAGTGAACAGAGGGCAGAGAGACAGTGTATTCTGTCAGAGTGAACAGAGGGCAGAGAGACAGTGTATTCTGTCAGAGTGAACAGGAGGTAGAGAGACAGTGTATTCTAGCAGAGTGAACAGAGGGCACAGAGACAGTGTATTCTGGCAGAGTGAACAGGGGGTAGAGAGAGAGTGTATTCTAGCAGAGTGAACAGGGGGTAGAGAGACAGTGTATTCTGTCAGAGTGAAAAGGGGGTAGAGAGACAGTGTATTCTAGCAGAGTGAACAGAGGGCAGAGAGACAGTGTATTCTGTCAGAGTGAACAGGGGGTAGAGAGACAGTGTATTCTGTCAGAGTGAACAGAGGGCAGAGAGACAGTGTATTCTGAAAGAGTGAACAGAGGGCAGAGAGACAGTGTATTCTGACAGAGTGAACAGGGGTAGAGAGACAGTGTATTCTGGCAGAGTGAACAGGGGTAGAGAGACAGTGTATTCTGGCAGAGTGAACAGGGGGTAGAGAGACAGTGTATTCTGTCAGAGTGAACAGGGGGTAGAGAGACAGTGTATTCTGTCAGAGTGAACAGAGGGCAGAGAGACAGTTTATTCTGTCAGAGTGAACAGAGGGCAGAGAGACAGTGTATTCTGACAGAGTGAATAGGGGGTAGAGAGACAGTGTATTCTGTCAGAGTGAACATAGGGCAGAGATACAGTGTATTCTGACAGAGTTAACAGGGGTAGAGAGACAGTGTATTCTGGCAGAGTGCACAGGGGGCAGAGAGACAGTGTATTCTGACAGAGTGAACAGGGGTAGAGAGACAGTGTATTCTGGCAGAGTGAACAGGGGTAGAGAGACAGTGTATTCTGGCAGAGTGAACAGGGGGTAGAGAGACAGTGTATTCTGTCAGAGTGAACAGGGGGTAGAGAGACAGTGTATTCTGTCAGAGTGAACAGAGGGCAGAGAGACAGTGTATTCTGTCAGAGTGAACAGAGGGCAGAGAGACAGTGTATTCTGACAGAGTGAATAGGGGGTAGAGAGACAGTGTATTCTGTCAGAGTGAACATAGGGCAGAGATACAGTGTATTCTGACAGAGTTAACAGGGGTAGAGAGACAGTGTATTCTGGCAGAGTGCACAGGGGGTAGAGAGACAGTGTATTCTGACAGAGTGAACAAGGGGTAGAGAGACAGTGTATTCTGTCAGAGTGAACAGGGGGTAGAGAGACAGTGTATTCTAGCAGTGAACAGAGGGCAGAGAGACAGTGTATTCTGGCAGAGTGAACAGGGGGTGGATAGACAGTGTATTCTGGCAGAGTGAACAGAGGGTAGAGAGACAGTGTATTCTGGCAGAGTCAACAGGGGGTAGAGAGACATTGTATTCTGTCAGAGTGAACAGGGGGTAGAGAGACAGTGTATTCTGACAGAGTGAACAGAGGGCAGAGAGACAGTGTATTCTAGCAGAGTGAACAGAGGGTAGAGAGACAGTGTATTCTAGCAGAGTGAACAGGGGGTAGAGAGACAGTGTATTCTGTCAGAGTGAACAGGGGGTAGAGAGACAGTATATTCTGTCAGAGTGAACAGGGGTTAGAGAGACAGTGTATTCTAGCAGAGTGAACAGAGGGCAGAGAGACAGTGTATTCTGGCAGAGTGAACAGGGGGTAGAGAGACAGTGTATTCTAGCAGAGTGAACAGGGGGTAGAGAGACAGTGTATTCTGACAGAGTGAACAGAGGGCAGAGAGACAGTGTATTCTGGCAGAGTGAACAGAGGGCAGAGAGACAGTGTATTCTGGCAGAGTGAACAGGGGGTAGAGAGACAGTGTATTCTAGCAGAGTGAACAGGGGGTAGAGAGACAGTGTTTTCTGGCAGAGTGAACAGGGGTAGAGATACAGTGTATTCTGGCAGAGTGAACAGGGGTAGAGAGTCAGTGTATTCTGTCAGAGTGAACAGAGGGCAGAGAGACAGTGTATTCTGACAGAGTGAACAGGGGTAGAGAGACAGTGTTTTCTGGCAGAGTGAACAGAGGGCAGAGAGACAGTGTATTCTGGCAGAGTGAACAGGGGGTAGAGAGACAGTGTATTCTGGCAGAGTGAACAGGGGGTAGAGAGACAGTGTATTCTGGCAGAGTGAACAAGGGATAGAGAGACAGTGTATTCTGGCAGAGTGAACAGGGGTAGAGAGACAGTGTATTCTGACAGAGTGAACAGGGGGTAGAGAGACAGTGTATTCTGGCAGAGTGAACAGGGGGTAGAGAGACAGTGTATTCTGGCAGAGTGAACAGGGGATAGAGAGACAGTGTATTCTGGCAGAGTGAACAGGGGTAGAGAGACAGTGTATTCTGACAGAGTGAACAGGGGGTAGAGAGACAGTGTATTCTGGCAGAGTGAACAAGGGGTAGAGAGACAGTGTATTCTGGCAGAGTGAACAGGGGGTAGAGAGACAGTGTATTCTGACAGAGTGAACAGGGGTAGAGAGACAGTGTATTCTGGCAGAGTGAACAGGGGGTAGAGAGACAGTGTATTCTAGCAGAGTGAACAGGGGATAGAGAGACAGTGTATTCTGGCAGAGTGAGCAGGGGTAGAGAGACAGTGTATTCTGACAGAGTGAACAGGGGGTAGAGAGACAGTGTATGCTGGCAGAGTGAACAAGGGGTAGAGAGACAGTGTATTCTGTCAGAGTGAACAGGGGGTAGAGAGACAGTGTATTCTAGCAGTGAACAGAGGGCAGAGAGACAGTGTATTCTGGCAGAGTGAACAGGGGGTAGATAGACAGTGTATTCTGGCAGAGTGAACAGGGGGTAGGGAGACAGTGTATTCTGGCAGAGTGAACAGGGGGTAGATAGACAGTGTATTCTGGCAGAGTGAACAGGGGGTAGATAGACAGTGTATTCTGGCAGAGTGAACAGGGGGTAGATAGACAGTGTATTCTGGCAGAGTGAACAAGGGGTAGAGAGACAGTGTATTCTGTCAGAGTGAACAGGGGGTAGAGAGACAGTGTATTCTAGCAGTGAACAGAGGGCAGAGAGACAGTGTATTCTGGCAGAGTGAACAGGGGGTAGAGAGACAGTGTATTCTGGCAGAGTGAACAGAGGGTAGAGAGACAGTGTATTCTGGCAGAGTGAACAGGGGTTAGAGAGACAGTGTATTCTGTCAGAGTCAACAGGGGGTAGAGAGACAGTGTATTCTGACAGAGTGAACAGAGGGCAGAGAGACAGTGTATTCTGTCAGAGTGAACAGAGGGTAGAGAGACAGTGTATTCTAGCAGAGTGAACAGGGGGTAGAGAGACAGTGTATTCTGTCAGAGTGAACAGGGGGTAGAGAGACAGTGTATTCTGTCAGAGTGAACAGGGGTTAGAGAGACAGTGTATTCTAGCAGAGTGAACAGAGGGCAGAGAGACAGTGTATTCTGGCAGAGTGAACAGGGGGTAGAGAGACAGTGTATTCTAGCAGAGTGAACAGGGGGTAGAGAGACAGTGTTTTCTGGCAGAGTGAACAGGGGTAGAGATACAGTGTATTCTGGCAGAGTGAACAGGGGTAGAGAGACAGTGTATTCTGTCAGAGTGAACAGAGGGCAAAGAGACAGTGTATTCTGGCAGAGTGAACAGGGGGTAGAGAGACAGTGTATTCTGGCAGAGTGAACAGGGGGTAGAGAGACTGTGTATTCTGGCAGAGTGAACAAGGGATAGAGAGACAGTGTATTCTGGCAGAGTGAACAGGGGTAGAGAGACAGTGTATTCTGACAGAGTGAACAGGGGGTAGAGAGACAGTGTATTCTGGCAGAGTGAACAGGGGGTAGAGAGACAGTGTATTCTGGCAGAGTGAACAGGGGATAGAGAGACAGTGTATTCTGGCAGAGTGAACAGGGGTAGAGAGACAGTGTATTCTGACAGAGTGAACAGGGGGTAGAGAGACAGTGTATTCTGGCAGAGTGAACAAGGGGTAGAGAGACAGTGTATTCTGGCAGAGTGAACAGGGGGTAGAGAGACAGTGTATTCTGACAGAGTGAACAGGGGTAGAGAGACAGTGTATTCTGGCAGAGTGAACAGGGGGTAGAGAGACAGTGTATTCTAGCAGAGTGAACAGGGGATAGAGAGACAGTGTATTCTGGCAGAGTGAGCAGGGGTAGAGAGACAGTGTATTCTGACAGAGTGAACAGGGGGTAGAGAGACAGTGTATTCTGGCAGAGTGAACAGGGGGTAGAGAGACAGTGTATTCTGACAGAGTGAACAGGGGTAGAGAGACAGTGTATTCTGGCAGAGTGAACAGGGGTAGAGAGACAGTGTATTCTGACAGAGTGAACAGGGGTAGAGAGACAGTGTATTCTGGCAGAGTGAACAGGGGGTAGAGAGACAGTGTATTCTGTCAGAGTGAACAGGGGGTAGAGAGACAGTGTATTCTGTCAGAGTGAACAGGGGGTAGAGAGACAGTGTATTCTAGCAGTGAACAGAGGGCAGAGAGACAGTGTATTCTGGCAGAGTGAACAGGGGGTAGAGAGACAGTGTATTCTGGCAGAGTGAACAGAGGGTAGAGAGACAGTGTATTCTGGCAGAGTGAACAGGGGTTAGAGAGACAGTGTATTCTGTCAGAGTCAACAGGGGGTAGAGAGACAGTGTATTCTGACAGAGTGAACAGAGGGCAGAGAGACAGTGTATTCTGTCAGAGTGAACAGAGGGTAGAGAGACAGTGTATTCTAGCAGAGTGAACAGGGGGTAGAGAGACAGTGTATTCTGTCAGAGTGAACAGGGGGTAGAGAGACAGTGTATTCTGTCAGAGTGAACAGGGGTTAGAGAGACAGTGTATTCTAGCAGAGTGAACAGAGGGCAGAGAGACAGTGTATTCTGGCAGAGTGAACAGGGGGTAGAGAGACAGTGTATTCTAGCAGAGTGAACAGGGGGTAGAGAGACAGTGTTTTCTGGCAGAGTGAACAGGGGTAGAGATACAGTGTATTCTGGCAGAGTGAACAGGGGTAGAGAGACAGTGTATTCTGTCAGAGTGAACAGAGGGCAAAGAGACAGTGTATTCTGGCAGAGTGAACAGGGGGTAGAGAGACAGTGTATTCTGGCAGAGTGAACAGGGGGTAGAGAGACAGTGTATTCTGGCAGAGTGAACAAGGGATAGAGAGACAGTGTATTCTGGCAGAGTGAACAGGGGTAGAGAGACAGTGTATTCTGACAGAGTGAACAGGGGGTAGAGAGACAGTGTATTCTGGCAGAGTGAACAGGGGGTAGAGAGACAGTGTATTCTGGCAGAGTGAACAGGGGATAGAGAGACAGTGTATTCTGGCAGAGTGAACAGGGGTAGAGAGACAGTGTATTCTGACAGAGTGAACAGGGGGTAGAGAGACAGTGTATTCTGGCAGAGTGAACAAGGGGTAGAGAGACAGTGTATTCTGGCAGAGTGAACAGGGGGTAGAGAGACAGTGTATTCTGACAGAGTGAACAGGGGTAGAGAGACAGTGTATTCTGGCAGAGTGAACAGGGGGTAGAGAGACAGTGTATTCTAGCAGAGTGAACAGGGGATAGAGAGACAGTGTATTCTGGCAGAGTGAGCAGGGGTAGAGAGACAGTGTATTCTGACAGAGTGAACAGGGGGTAGAGAGACAGTGTATTCTGGCAGAGTGAACAGGGGGTAGAGAGACAGTGTATTCTGACAGAGTGAACAGGGGTAGAGAGACAGTGTATTCTGGCAGAGTGAACAGGGGTAGAGAGACAGTGTATTCTGACAGAGTGAACAGGGGTAGAGAGACAGTGTATTCTGGCAGAGTGAACAGGGGGTAGAGAGACAGTGTATTCTGTCAGAGTGAACAGGGGGTAGAGAGACAGTGTATTCTGACAGAGTGAACAGGGGGTAGAGAGACAGTGTATTCTGGCAGAGTGAACAAGGGGTAGAGAGACAGTGTATTCTGACAGAGTGAACAGAGGGTAGAGAGACAGAGTATTCTAGCAGAGTGAACAGGGGGTAGAGAGACAGTGTATTCTGACAGAGTGAACAGGGGGCAGAGAGACAGTGTATTCTGACAGAGTGAACAGGGGGTAGAGAGACAGTGTATCCTGGCAGAGTGAACAGGGGGTAGAGAGACAGTGTATTCTGGCAGAGTGAACAAGGGATAGAGAGACAGTGTATTCTGGCAGAGTGAACAGGGGTAGAGAGACAGTGTATTCTGACAGAGTGAACAGGGGGTAGAGAGACAGTGTATTCTGGCAGAGTGAACAGGGGGTAGAGAGACAGTGTATTCTGGCAGAGTGAACAGGGGATAGAGAGACAGTGTATTCTGGCAGAGTGAACAGGGGTAGAGAGACAGTGTATTCTGGCAGAGTGAACAAGGGGTAGAGAGACAGTGTATTCTGGCAGAGTGAACAGGGGGTAGAGAGACAGTGTATTCTGACAGAGTGAACAGGGGTAGAGAGACAGTGTATTCTGGCAGAGTGAACAGGGGGTAGAAAGAGAGTGTATTCTAGCAGAGTGAACAGGGGATAGAGAGACAGTGTATTCTGGCAGAGTGAGCAGGGGTAGAGAGACAGTGTATTCTGACAGAGTGAACAGGGGGTAGAGAGACAGTGTATTCTGGCAGAGTGAACAAGGGGTAGAGAGACAGTGTATTCTGGCAGAGTGAACAGGGGGTAGAGAGACAGTGTATTCTGACAGAGTGAACAGGGGTAGAGAGACAGTGTATTCTGGCAGAGTGAACAGGGGTAGAGAGACAGTGTATTCTGACAGAGTGAACAGGGGTAGAGAGACAGTGTATTCTGGCAGAGTGAACAGGGGGTAGAGAGACAGTGTATTCTGTCAGAGTGAACAGGGGGTAGAGAGACAGTGTATTCTGACAGAGTGAACAGGGGGTAGAGAGACAGTGTATTCTGGCAGAGTGAACAAGGGGTAGAGAGACAGTGTATTCTGACAGAGTGAACATAGGGTATAGAGACAGAGTATTCTAGCAGAGTGAACAGGGGGTAGAGAGACAGTGTATTCTGACAGAGTGAACAGGGGGCAGAGAGACAGTGTATTCTGACAGAGTGAACAGGGGGTAGAGAGACAGTGTATTCTGACAGAGTGAACAGGGGGTAGAGAGACAGTGTATTCTGGCAGAGTGAACAAGGGGTAGAGAGACAGTGTATTCTGGCAGAGTGAACAGGGGGTAGAGAGACAGTGTATTCTGACAGAGTGAACAGGGGTAGAGAGACAGTGTATTCTGGCAGAGTGAACAGGGGGTAGAGAGACAGTGTATTCTAGCAGAGTGAACAGGGGATAGAGAGACAGTGTATTCTGGCAGAGTGAGCAGGGGTAGAGAGACAGTGTATTCTGACAGAGTGAACAGGGGGTAGAGAGACAGTGTATTCTGGCAGAGTGAACAAGGGGTAGAGAGACAGTGTATTCTGGCAGAGTGAACAGGGGGTAGAGAGACAGTGTATTCTGACAGAGTGAACAGGGGTAGAGAGACAGTGTATTCTGGCAGAGTGAACAGGGGTAGAGAGACAGTGTATTCTGACAGAGTGAACAGGGGTAGAGAGACAGTGTATTCTGGCAGAGTGAACAGGGGGTAGAGAGACAGTGTATTCTGTCAGAGTGAACAGGGGGTAGAGAGACAGTGTATTCTGACAGAGTGAACAGGGGGTAGAGAGACAGTGTATTCTGGCAGAGTGAACAAGGGGTAGAGAGACAGTGTATTCTGACAGAGTGAACAGAGGGTAGAGAGACAGAGTATTCTAGCAGAGTGAACAGGGGGTAGAGAGACAGTGTATTCTGACAGAGTGAACAGGGGGCAGAGAGACAGTGTATTCTGACAGAGTGAACAGGGGGTAGAGAGACAGTGTATTCTGACAGAGTGAACAGGGGGTAGAGAGACAGTGTATCCTGGCAGAGTGAACAGGGGGTAGAGAGACAGTGTATTCTGGCAGAGTGAACAAGGGATAGAGAGACAGTGTATTCTGGCAGAGTGAACAGGGGTAGAGAGACAGTGTATTCTGACAGAGTGAACAGGGGGTAGAGAGACAGTGTATTCTGGCAGAGTGAACAGGGGGTAGAGAGACAGTGTATTCTGGCAGAGTGAACAGGGGATAGAGAGACAGTGTATTCTGGCAGAGTGAACAGGGGTAGAGAGACAGTGTATTCTGGCAGAGTGAACAAGGGGTAGAGAGACAGTGTATTCTGGCAGAGTGAACAGGGGGTAGAGAGACAGTGTATTCTGACAGAGTGAACAGGGGTAGAGAGACAGTGTATTCTGGCAGAGTGAACAGGGGGTAGAAAGAGAGTGTATTCTAGCAGAGTGAACAGGGGATAGAGAGACAGTGTATTCTGGCAGAGTGAGCAGGGGTAGAGAGACAGTGTATTCTGACAGAGTGAACAGGGGGTAGAGAGACAGTGTATTCTGGCAGAGTGAACAAGGGGTAGAGAGACAGTGTATTCTGGCAGAGTGAACAGGGGGTAGAGAGACAGTGTATTCTGACAGAGTGAACAGGGGTAGAGAGACAGTGTATTCTGGCAGAGTGAACAGGGGTAGAGAGACAGTGTATTCTGACAGAGTGAACAGGGGTAGAGAGACAGTGTATTCTGGCAGAGTGAACAGGGGGTAGAGAGACAGTGTATTCTGTCAGAGTGAACAGGGGGTAGAGAGACAGTGTATTCTGACAGAGTGAACAGGGGGTAGAGAGACAGTGTATTCTGGCAGAGTGAACAAGGGGTAGAGAGACAGTGTATTCTGACAGAGTGAACATAGGGTATAGAGACAGAGTATTCTAGCAGAGTGAACAGGGGGTAGAGAGACAGTGTATTCTGACAGAGTGAACAGGGGGCAGAGAGACAGTGTATTCTGACAGAGTGAACAGGGGGTAGAGAGACAGTGTATTCTGACAGAGTGAACAGGGGGTAGAGAGACAGTGTATTCTGACAGAGTGAACAGGGGTAGAGAGACAGTGTATTCTGGCAGAGTGAACAAGGGGTAGAGAGACAGTGTATTCTGGCAGAGTGAACAGGGGGTAGAGAGACAGTGTATTCTGACAGAGTGAACAGGGGTAGAGAGACAGTGTATTCTGGCAGAGTGAACAGGGGTAGAGAGACAGTGTATTCTGACAGAGTGAACAGGGGTAGAGAGACAGTGTATTCTGGCAGAGTGAACAGGGGGTAGAGAGACAGTGTATTCTGTCAGAGTGAACAGGGGGTAGAGAGACAGTGTATTCTGACAGAGTGAACAGGGGGTAGAGAGACAGTGTATTCTGGCAGAGTGAACAAGGGGTAGAGAGACAGTGTATTCTGACAGAGTGAACAGAGGGTAGAGAGACAGAGTATTCTAGCAGAGTGAACAGGGGGTAGAGAGACAGTGTATTCTGACAGAGTGAACAGGGGGCAGAGAGACAGTGTATTCTGACAGAGTGAACAGGGGGTAGAGAGACAGTGTATTCTGACAGAGTGAACAGGGGGTAGAGAGACAGTGTATCCTGGCAGAGTGAACAGGGGGTAGAGAGACAGTGTATTCTGGCAGAGTGAACAAGGGATAGAGAGACAGTGTATTCTGGCAGAGTGAACAGGGGTAGAGAGACAGTGTATTCTGACAGAGTGAACAGGGGGTAGAGAGACAGTGTATTCTGGCAGAGTGAACAGGGGGTAGAGAGACAGTGTATTCTGGCAGAGTGAACAGGGGATAGAGAGACAGTGTATTCTGGCAGAGTGAACAGGGGTAGAGAGACAGTGTATTCTGGCAGAGTGAACAAGGGGTAGAGAGACAGTGTATTCTGGCAGAGTGAACAGGGGGTAGAGAGACAGTGTATTCTGACAGAGTGAACAGGGGTAGAGAGACAGTGTATTCTGGCAGAGTGAACAGGGGGTAGAAAGAGAGTGTATTCTAGCAGAGTGAACAGGGGATAGAGAGACAGTGTATTCTGGCAGAGTGAGCAGGGGTAGAGAGACAGTGTATTCTGACAGAGTGAACAGGGGGTAGAGAGACAGTGTATTCTGGCAGAGTGAACAAGGGGTAGAGAGACAGTGTATTCTGGCAGAGTGAACAGGGGGTAGAGAGACAGTGTATTCTGACAGAGTGAACAGGGGTAGAGAGACAGTGTATTCTGGCAGAGTGAACAGGGGTAGAGAGACAGTGTATTCTGACAGAGTGAACAAGGGTAGAGAGACAGTGTATTCTGGCAGAGTGAACAGGGGGTAGAGAGACAGTGTATTCTGTCAGAGTGAACAGGGGGTAGAGAGACAGTGTATTCTGACAGAGTGAACAGGGGGTAGAGAGACAGTGTATTCTGGCAGAGTGAACAAGGGGTAGAGAGACAGTGTATTCTGACAGAGTGAACATAGGGTATAGAGACAGAGTATTCTAGCAGAGTGAACAGGGGGTAGAGAGACAGTGTATTCTGACAGAGTGAACAGGGGGCAGAGAGACAGTGTATTCTGACAGAGTGAACAGGGGGTAGAGAGACAGTGTATTCTGACAGAGTGAACAGGGGGTAGAGAGACAGTGTATCCTGGCAGAGTGAACAGAGGGCAGAGAGAAGCTACAGGGTGGGAGAAGTGAAAGTTGATGGTACTACCAGACCACTTGTCCTGGCTACAGGAAGGCCTATCACATGCATAGGTCTGGTTATATCCCTGTAATAGGTTTGTGATGAGTCTATGTTCATTCATCTTGAAAGCTCAACACCTCGCAGAAATCAGAAATCTAACATCTAAGTAAATCAATATTCAGCAAAAAGACTACCAAATGATCTAATCACAATACATCTAAGCAAAGATATTAAACAAAACACAATCATGTCTGATAGTTGCCAGGTGCCATAACAGTCAGACAATCACTTACAGTAAACACAACTTTGATATGACAATAGAGGAAAGAATAGTAAGGACTGTGGAGAAAACAGCGTGTGGTCACAGCAGGAAAGATGAACACACATTCAAGACAAACATGCACAGCATTATTCTCAATATTGTAATTCTAATGTTGTACTGTAATTGAAAATGTATTGTAATTGTAATTTCATTGTAATTGTCTGTATTAAATGCCTGTGTGTCTGGTATCAACAGGAAAGCAGACAAATGCAGCCTCGTTGGACTCTTTACCTGGACCAGAGGAGGCAGAACCATCTGTCTTTTGGACACAGCAGCCTATGTGCAGTGAAACCCCATAGAACGGGTAGAATAGAGCAAATCAACAAAACATGCCCACATACAGGGACATACAGTATGACATGATGAAAAAGCAACAAACAGGTGTGAGAGAAAGAGAGAGCGAAAGAGACAGAGAGAGAAGAAGAGGGACAATTAACGACACATACAGTACAATAGACATCAGAGGTTGCTCACAAAACTTTACAACTGCAGTAAATTTACCACCGGATTTTTTTTTTCATAAACATTTAATGGATGCATCATATTCATCACAAGTATGCGGTGTTAAAGAAAACAACAGATGGTAATTGTAAATGCACTGTGGTGGTAAAGTATTATGGATAAACCCCATACAGTAAAAAATGATGTTTTAACACTTGATGAATTAGTCCTGAGGCAGCTAGACAGAGCAAATACCTTAAAAACATTAGCCAAGGGAAATAAGGGCCTATCCACCTGGCAGCCCTGACATCAATGACAGCTATTGGCTGAGGCTATTGTTAGGGTTGAACTGGGATGTAGACATGAAGCTAGGGTTAGAGTTAGGGTTGTGCCTGGGGTTAGGGTTGAACTGGGATGTAGACATGAAGCTAGGGTTAGAGTTAGAGTTGTGCCTGGGGTTAGGGTTGAACTGGGATGTAGACATGAAGCTAGGGTTAGAGTTAGGGTTGTGCCTGGGGTTAGGGTTGAAACGTGGATGTGGACATGAAGCTAGGGTTGGAGTTAGGGTTGTGCCTGGGGTTAGGGTTGAAACGTGGGGGTGGACATGAAGCTAGGGTTAGAGTTAGGGTTGTGCCTGAGGTTAGGGTTGAAACGTGGATGTGGACATGAAGCTAGGGTTAGAGTTAGGGTTGTGCCTGGGGTTAGGGTTGAAACGTGGATGTGGACATGAAGCTAGGGTTGGAGTTAGGGTTGTGCCTGGGGTTAGGGTTGAAACGTGGGGGTGGACATGAAGCTAGGGTTAGAGTTAGGGTTGTGCCTGGGGTTAGGGTTGAAACGTGGGGGTGGACATGAAGCTAGGGTTAGAGTTAGGGTTGTGCCTGGGGTTAGGGTTGAAACGTGGGGGTGGACATGAAGCTAGGGTTGGAGTTAAGGCTACAGGTAGATTTAGGGCTAGGGTTAGGTTTAGGATTGGTTGAGTGTGTTTGTGTGTATTAGTAAGTAATTATACTCATTTAACTCCACAGTACTGTGGTACTCACTGCATCTGCCTCAGCCTTCTCCCGGGATGCTCGCCCCCCTGCCACCACAGACTCCAGCACGGCCACCCAGCGCTGCTTGTCTGGGAAACTGGGAGCCATGAAGTACAGAGTCTGTCCGGGCCAGCACGAGGTGTGGGGGTGGGACTCCAGTTTTAGCACATACTGCACGTCTACACACACACCACAGCACAGTGAGGGAACAAGGAGATAGTCCATTCCTAAGCAGATCATGATACTAATACGTAAAGCGCTAATTATAACCAGTTGAGGTACTATCCTAGCTCACCCACTGTGGCTGGGCTTTGCTCTGAGTGTGAGTAAGTTTGGTGTACCTGACTTGGCGGTGTTGGGCAGCTCAGACGCCCCTACAGCACCATGCACCATCACGTCTCCATCAGACAGACATAGCTCAAACTCCTCCAACGGCTTCACTGACTCTGAACAACACAAACGAAGAGAAATCCAAATGTACCCGAAAACTACACAGACCAAAATACACCACCTGGCAGCAATCAAGAACACTGTTAGTCCTGCGGAATAAGAATTGTTTGTTTTGAAAAATACTACTTGGAGTTCGACCTACAGTGAGCTCCAAAAGAATTGGGACAGTCACAATTTGTTTTTCGCTTTGGCGCTGTACTTCAGCACTTTGGATTTTAAATTATACAATGACTGTGAGGTTAAAGTGTAGACTGTCATCTTTAATTTTAGAGTATTTTAATCCATATGGGGTGAACTGTTATTGAATGACAGCACTTTTTGCACATAGTCCCCCCATTTTAGGGCCAAATTCCCTTATACGTTTATTAAAGTAGTCAAAAGTTTAGTATTTGGTCCCATATTCCAAGCACACAATGATTACATCAAGCTTGTGACTCTACACGTTTGTTGGATGCATTTGCTGTTTGTTTTGGTTGTGTTTCAGATCATTTTGTGCCCAATAGAAATCAATGGTAAAATGACATGTATTGTGCCATTTTGGAGTCACTTTTTTTGTAAATAAGAATAGAATATGTTTCTGAACACTCCTAAATTAATGTGGATGCTACCATGATTACGGATAGTTCTGAATGAACCGTGAATAATGTTGAGTGAGACACACAAATATCAGACACACAAATATCATACAAATATCATACAGACACACAAATATCATACCCCCAAGACATGCTAAACTCTCACTATTACAATTACATGGGAGGTTAGCATTGGGGGGGTATGATATTTGTGTCACTGTCCAAATACTTTTGGAGCTCACTGTATTTTATAATCAAATTTACTATAGGAACATTAAAGTTGTGGTACCTTCTCTGGGCTCTGTTTCGTAGATGGTCACCTTGGTCCCATCCAGCACCACATACTTCCTCTCCCAGCCCTGGCCACGCTTCACATTCCTGCAGAACACAAACAGTTTGTCACTGGGCCAGCAGCATAGACTACCACAGAGTCAGACAATCAATACCTGGGACAGATGAGCGTAATGCTTTAGTCTACAATTATACTTTGGCACTAGAGAGCCATCTCAGATTATATCAAATACAGTATGAGGGATCAGCAATCAGTCTACATTGATCAAGGGCAAGCAGACAGGCAGTGTTGATCTATAGTATAGTGCTATTAGTCAAATCTGTTTCACAGTAATAGAAAGTATGAAGTCCACACACCAGAGTTACCAGACCCACCTGGGCTGCTTCATCCACCCCTCCAGGCGAACATGTCCACTGGCCTCTTTGAGCTGCAGGCCAGGGGAACTGCCTTTGTCCCGGCACAGCCCCTCAGCCATATGCAAGGCACAGTCCCCAGGCATGCCGCACGTGGCAGGAAGACAGCGGGAGCATTTTGGATGGCACAAAGCGTGACATTCTGAAGGAGAGAAGAAAACACTTAAAGACAAGGACTGCCAGAAACACAATACTGTACAGGCTACCCTTCTGAAAAAGCCTTGCTCAACAGAAATGTGCCATGCCTAGTCAACGTGACAGGGAGTGGAAAGTTGGAATGTAGCATACCGATACAGGTGGCTGCCTGACGACCGAAGTGCACAGTATCCAGGCACACAGTACACTTGGCAGCCCTCATGTTGAGTCCCACGGTGAAGCAGTGAGGGGTGTTGTGGTGAATGCTCTCCCTCTGCCTCCCCCTCTCCCTGTCTCTCTGACTGTCCTTCATGCGATGGCTATACTCTGAACACAGCCAGAGAAGACAGTGAGTAGGGAAAGTATCCATAGCAACCACAATGATTGTATGGAGAAAAAAAATCTGAGCACCATGCCATGTCAGCTGTGCAAGTGAGGCAACAAACAGGAAGCATCACCAACACAACGTTCACAAGGAGCTGAAGTAAAAAGGTAAATCATATTAATAGCATCATCCACCAGTGATCAGTTCATGACTGGAACTTAACACATGCATCCAGGAATCTTCTTATTGAGGGAATTGGATTCATATGTTCCAACAGTGCGGTATAGGCTGAAAAGCTGAAAAGAAAACACCTCTGTGTATGTATGGTGTGCAGGTCTGGGTTGAGTTGCAGTGGTTCAAGATGCAGGGCAGATAGCTGTGTGAGGGTCAATGGATTGGAGTGTAGGTCAACAGATGTAAAGGAAATTGCTTCAGATTTCCAAAGCTGAGCACTTAGAGGGAGGAAAGTTTAGCTCAACAACAGTGAACTATGTATGTAAATGTTTTCATTCTCATCTATCCAAGTAGAATACAGACACACAAACTGTATGTCACAAACAAATAATGGCTCCTTAACATGATAGGGTGATTTGATGTTAGCTGGTAATGTCTAATCATCCAATCTGCTGATTTGAATTTAATTTCTACAATGATTTACCTGACAGCAGCCAGGAATGAGCATTGATACAATATTCCAACATGGTGGTAGAAAATACTTTTACTATAAGCTACCAAGAAACATTTCTTTATAATTTATGTATGCATAGACATGTAAAGTTACTTTTGATGAATATACTCATTCATTGAAGTGAACACCAACTTCAGAGCTTGAGTAATTCAGTAAAGGGGCATTACTGGAAAGTGGAAGCTCCAATACAAACATTAAAAACCCAAACTTAGCATACCATACTCTACATTAAAAAATAAATAAAAAACATTTAGCAGACACTCTTATCCAGAGAAATTTACAGAAGCCATTAGGGTTAAGTGCCTTGCTCAAGGGCACATCGAATCTGCACCAGCAACTTTTCAGTTACTGGCCCAACGTTCTAACTGCTAGGCTACCTGCCGTCCTAAAGATCTGCCATTTGATCCTAGTGCAGAGCTTTTAAAATCTGGCCCATTCGGAGTGTGGAAGAGGGTTAAAGGGATGGGACAGCAAACCGAGGGCTCCATGAGTTAGGAGAACTTACTTTCAAAAGTGACCCTCCTTCTCTCTGTTGAGTGTGAGAAAAAAGGACAAAGGTCTAAGGCATTAGGAGGAAGGTGAATATTTGCAGGATGGTGGCGGCCATCAGGAAAGCTTGCCTGGGTACTATTACAGTTCCAAGTAGCTTTATTATATACTGCATTATATGGAAATATGGACACATTGCTGAAGCCCACACAGAGGTCTCATCTGGTGGTGTGTGTGTTAGCTGTGCATAAGGTCATTCTGTAAATAACGGGGCCAATGTGTGACATTGGGATACACATTTCTAAATGGTTTGCAACTAAAATAAAAAAGGATACGTTTACAGTACACTACCGTTCAAAAGTTTGGGGTCACTTAAACATTTTCTTGTTTTTGAAAGAAAAGCAATTTTTTTGTCCATTAAAATAACATCAAATTGATCAGAAATACAGTGTAGACATTGTTAATGTTGTAAATGACTATTGTAGCTTGAAACGGCAGATTTTTTATAGAAAATCTACATAGGCGTACAGAGGCCCATTATCAGCAACCATCACTCCTATGTTCAATGGCACATTATGTTAGCTAATCCAAGTGTATCATGTTAAAATTGCAACTGTTGTACTGATTAAAGAAGCAATAAAACTGGCCTTCTTTAGACTAGTTGAGTATTTGGAGCATCAGCATTTGTGGGTTTGATTACAGGCTCAAAATGGCCAGAAGCAAAGAGATTTCTTCTGAAACTCGTCAGTCTATTCTTGTTCTGAGAAATTAAGGCTATTCCATGCGAGAAATTGCCATGAAACTGAAGATCTCATACAAAGCTGTGTACTACTCCCTTCACAGAACAGCACAAACTGGCTCTAAACAGAATAGAAAGAGGAGTGGGAGGCCCCGGTGCACAACTGAGCAAGAGGACAAGTACATTAGAGTGTCTAGTTTGCGAAACAGACGCCTCACAAGTCCTCAACTGGCAGCTTCATTAAATAGTACCCGCAAAACACCAGTCTCAACGTCAACAGTGAAGAGGCGACTCCGGGATGCTGGCCTTCTAGCATGCCCCGTTCAAAAAATGCAGAACTGAGAACAGATATAGCCCTTGGTTCACTCCAGACCCGACTGCCCTTGACCAGCACAAAAACAACCTATGGCGGACTGTAATAGCATCGAATAGTCCCCGTGATATGCAACTGTTCAGGGAAGTCAGGAACCAATACACGCAGTCAGTCAGGAAAGCAAAGGCTAGCTTTTTCAAGCAGAAATTTGCATCCTGTAGCTCTAACTCCAAAAAGTTTTGGGACACTGCAAAGTCCATGGAGAACAAGAGCACCTCCTCCCAGCTGCCCACTGCACTGAGGCTAGGTAACACGGTCACCACCGATAAATCCATGATAATCGAAAATTTCATTAAGCATTTCTCAACGGCTGGCCATGCTTTCCTCCTGGCTACTCCAACCCCAGCCAACAGCTCCCCCCCCGCAGCTACTCGCCCAAGCCTCCCCAGCTTCTCTTTCACCCAAATCCAGATAGCAGATGTTCTGAAAGAGCTGCAAAACCTGGACTCGTACAAATCAGCTGGGCTAGACAATCTGGACCCTCTCTTTCTAAAACTATCCCCCGCCATTGTTGCAACCCCTATTGCCCGCCTCTTCAACCTCTCTTTCGTATCGTCCGAGATCCCTAAAGAATGGAAAGCTGCCGCGGCCATCCTCCTCTTCAAAGGGGGTGACACCCTAGACCCAAACTGTTACAGACCTATATCCATCCTGCCCTGCCTATCTAAAGTCTTCGAAAGCCAAGTTAATAAACAGATCACTGACCATTCCGAATCCCACCGTACCTTCTCCGCTGTGCAATCCGGTTTCCGAGCCGGTCACGGGTGCATCTCAGCCACGGTACTGAACGATATCATAACCACCATCAATAAAAGACAGTACATATGCAGCCGTCTTCATCGACCTGGCCAAGGCTTTCGACTCTGTCAATCACCGTATTCTTATCGGCAGACTCAATAGCCTTGGTTTTTCTAATGACTGCCTCGCCTGGTTCACCAACTACTTTGCAGACAGAGTTCAGTGTGTCAAATCGGAGGGCATGTTGTCCGGACCTCTGGCAGTCTCTATGGGGGTACCACAGGGTTAAATTCTCGGGCCGACTCTTTTCTCTGTATATATCAATGATGTCGCTCTTGCTGCGGGCGATTCCCTGATCCACCTCTACGCAGACGACACCATTCTGTATACTTCTGGCCCTTCCTTGGACTCTGTGCTAACTAACCTCCAAAGGAGCTTCAATGCCATACAACACTCATTCCGTGGCCTCCAACTGCTCTTAAACGCTAGTAAAATCAAATGCATGCTTTTCAACCGTTCGCTGCCCGCTGCCCGCGCCCGCCCGACTAGCTTCACCACCCTGGACGGTTCCGACCTAGAATATGTGGACAACTATAAATACCTAGTTGTCTGGTTAGACTGTAAACTCTCCTTCCAAACTCATATTAAACATTTCCAATCCAAAATCAAATCTAGAATCGGCTTTCTATTTCGCAACAAAGCCTCCTTCATTCACGCCGCCAAACTTACCCTAGTAAAACTGACTATCCTACCGATCCTCGACTTCGGCGATGTCATCTACAAAATAGCTTCCAATACTCTACTCAGCAAACTGGATGCAGTCTATCACAGTGCCATCTGTTTTGTTACCAAAGCACCTTATACCACCCACCACTGCGACCTGTATGCTTTAGTCGGCTGGCCCTGTTACATATTCGTCGCCAGACCCACTGGCTCCAGGTCATCTATAAGTCTAAGCTAGGTAAAGCTCCGACTTATCTCAGTTCACTGGTCACGATAACAACACCCACCCGTAGCACACGTTCCAGCAGGTATATCTCACTGATCATCCCCAAAGCCAACACCCCATTTGGCCGCCTTTCCTTCCAGTTCTCTGCTGCCAGTGACTGGAACAAATTGCAAAAATCGCTGAAGTTGGAGACTTTTATTTCCCTCACCAACTTTAAACATCAGCTATCTGAGCAGCTAACCGATCGCTGCAGCTGTACATAGTCCATCTGTAAATAGCACACCCAATCTACCTACCTCATCCCCATACTGTTTTTATTAACTTTTCTGCTCTTTTGCACACCAGTATCTCTACTTGCACATCATCATCTGCTCATTTATCACTCCAGTGTTAATCTGCTAAATTGTAATTATTCGCTCTTATGGCCTATTTATTGCCTACCTCCTCATGCCTTTTGCACACACTGTATATAGTCTTTCTTTTTTTTCTACTGTGTCATTGACTTGTTTATTGTGTTATTGGCTTGTTTATTGTTTATTCCATGTGTAACTCTGTGTTGTTGTCTCTGTCACACTGCTTTGTTTTATCTTGGCCAGGTCGCAGTTTTAAATGAGAACTTCTTCTCAACTAGCCTACCTGGTTAAATAAAGGTGAAAAAAATATTTAAAGAATACAATCAACGATCCTGTGGCCAAAGTGGAGGCACAAGCACTTGTAGAGGAAGTTGGGTCCTATTTGTGAAGAAATGAATGTGGAGGCTGTTCTGAAAGAGAAGAGACTGAGAAACAGCAAGAGGCATTTCAGCTATGAGGCTCCTGTTGAACCAGTGACTGATGCACTGAAGAACCTTGAAGTCAACTACTTCAACATTGTGGTCAACTCCGCTGTTGACATCCATGGATGAGAGATTTGAAACACTCAACAAGTTGAAAACCAAATATGGAGTGCTGCTGAACTTCAGCACTGCCTCTCAGATGTCCAGTGAATCTTTAAAGGCTCACTGCATGGAAGTTGAAAACTCTAACCTTCAGAGATGACTGTGACATCAGTGGAATGGATCTGACACACGAGATTCAGAATTGACCTGATCTGCCATCAGATAAGATGACTGCCTTTGAGCTGATTTCCTTTCTCTGTTATAAAAACCTGGAAGATCTCTATCCTATCCTTTTGGACAGCCCTAAGAATTGCAGTCACCCTACCAGTAACAGTAGAATCGTCAGAGAGGAGCTTTTTAAAATGAAAGCTCATCGAAAGCTACCTGAGGTCTTCCATGTCACAGGAACGTTTGAATGGTCTGGCCATCATGAGCATAAATCATGACCTGGGGAAACGCATGTCCTATGATGACTTCCTTGATGATTTTGCCTCAAAGTGCAGAAGGGGAATATTTTGATAGTAAGATTTTAATTCAAACATTCAAATGTTTAGACACTTAGTAACATTTAAGATTGTATGGCAGAAGTGCATGTGTGTAAATGCCTGCTTAACTAACTATGTGACATACATTCTCCATTTCTTCCAGACAGTCCAGACAGACTGGTGTCCATGCTGATGCTGAAAATGCCCAGGCTGTAGAGGGAACCAAAGTTAATCACACAGCTGTATAGGTTTTATTTGACTATTTTGAGACATATAGCTACAGCCATAGCCTGTAGGCTTATGTTTACATTGTATAGCCAAAGCTAATTGTATAATATTGTGAGGACTGGACTAATTACCAGGCAGCAGAGCCAAAGCTCAATATTTTCTACAATTTCTTATGTTAATGTTAATATTCACTTATCTTAAGATTCTATAGAAAATATTGTATTCAATAAATATTGTTTGTTTATACCTCATTCTGTTCTGTATAGGTCTACTTATTCTTAGACCGACAGATGGAGCAAACTGTTTTAAAGGAGGGAGGATTGTAGTGGGAGCACTGGGGTGTCAGGTGTGACTGTGTGACAATGGCAAATGGTTTACATGGCTCACGGGTCAGGTAGGAGGGCCCCTCAGCAGAATTTTCCTAGGGCCCCAGGGAGGTCAGAACCAGCTCTGGTTGTTGCATTGCATGTGAAATCACAACAGCTGTCCGTCACTTGACTGCCATTTGGAAAATTCCTTCCTGGATCAGATGATGTGTGAAAATATCACAGTGTATCTAATCAGCCGGACACCAATCGCACATCCAACAAGTATTATGCATAGTTATTGAAGAACCACATTAATGACAGTATCGATTTAGGTTTTAAGTATCATGGTAAGGTGACTCTTTCAGTTAGAAGCATTCGATTTTGCAGTTGCATTAATTATTTAGGATTTTTTGTGCCCATGAAAACTGTTTTCACCCTGTAACATAAGGATACACAAACTGTTATATAATTACGCTGCATTTCTGAGATGTCTATATAAAAACCTGTCAGACAGCCAGATCCAGGATTCTTACAGGATTCAAGTTCAATGTCTAATTGAACTGATTAATGCTTAATATATGATATAACGACAACTAACGCTGCCATAAACGTACAGAAAAGTAATGTTTTATGACACACGATTTTGGAATTCATCAAGACACCGACCATGATAAAGGGTTAAACATTTCAATCAACTTGTGAATTGTATTGAATATAGCTATGATCCCCCTTATATCTTAATGTAATGACATGAAGAAAAATGGCAGATTATTATCAATTAACCTTAACCTTTATTTAACTAGGCAAGTCAGTTAAGAACAAATTCTTATTTACAATGACGGTCTAACAAAAGGCAAAAGGCCTCCTGCGGGGATGGGGGCTGGGATTAAAAATAAAAATAAATGAAACAAAAATATAGGACAAAACACACATCACGACAAGAGAGACAACACAACACTACATAAAGAGAGACCTAAGACAACAGCATGGCAGCAACACATGACAACACACCATGGTAGCAACACAACATGACAACAATATGGTAGCAACACAACATGGCAGCAGCACAACATGGTAGCAGCGCAAAACATGGTACAAACAGTATTGGAAACAGACAACAGCACAAAGGGCAAGAAGGTAGAGACAACAATATATCACACAAAGCAGCCACAACTGTCAGTAAGAGTGTCCATGATTGAGTCTTCGAATGAAGAAATTGAGATACAACTGTCCAGTTTGAATGTTTGTTGCAGCTCGTTCCAGTCGCTAGCTGCAGCGAACTGAAAAGATTACGATAGAGGAAGGAACTGAAAGATTACGATAGAGGAAACCAAGTCTAGATGTAACTTTAGCCTGCAGCTTTGATATGTGCTGAGAGAAGGACAGTGTGCAGTCTAGCCATACTCCCAAGTACTTGTATGGGGTGACTACCTCAAGCTCTAAACACTCAGAGATAGTAATCACACCGTTGGGGAGAGAGGCATTCTTCTTACCAAACGTATCAACAGCTGTAACAAGTTGTCCAGTGTAGGTAATCCTCACTGGTACCCTAGTTTATAGAAAGACCCATATACACTCCCATGTCCACTACTTCTCCAGAAGGACTCACCCTCAGGGGTGGCAGCCTCCTTCCTGCGGCTAGAGTTCGAGGTAGCCAGCAGGTTGCTCGGGCCCTGCTGGTGTTCAGGAGACTTCACCATGGCAGACATCATCATCTGCTGCCGCGTTGTGGCAGGGGTGTCAGGGGTACCACCATGGTCCACAGGTTTGTACTGGACCGCTGGATGTGTGTATATATATATATATATATATATATATATATATATATATATAGAGAGAGAGAGAGAGAGAGAGAGAGAGAGAGAGAGAGAGAGAGAGAGAGAGAGAGAGAGAGAGAGAGAGAGAGAGAGAGAGAGAGAGAGAGAGAGAGAGAGAGAGAGAGAGAAATCATAAAGGGAAAGTCATTAGACCTGGTGTGAGTTTGATGTGCTACTTGTTGTGAGATAGCATGTGCTGGACCACAGCAGTGGTCTTCAGTGGGATTATGTCCTGTTTATTTGAGATGACAGTGTCCTCACCCTCCTCTCGTAGGGAGCGCAGCTCCAGTCTCATCTTCTGCAGTGCATCCTCCAGTTCAGAGCAGCGGGTGCGCTCCTTGTCCAGGGACACTTTCATGTCACTGTACTGCAGGGGCACCGGCTTCATGGAGGGTGCAGGGGACACCTGCTGGGGCACCTGGGACTGGCCCTGGGCTGCCATGGCAGCCAGCAGGTCCTCTCTGCGCCGCCCAAATAGACCCTGGGACAAACACACACAAACACACACACAACTGTCACTGAAAAACATTCTGAGAAAATATTTGGAGTAAAATGAAAAGGTCCATGAAAAGCTGCTCTAGAAATGGTAATGTATGTATTAATGCACTCTGTGTCTCTGTACCTGTATTTTGAGCTGTCTAGTCTCACCTTTTTCTTCTTGGAGCCCCCCTGGTCCACCCTGGCCTGGAGGAAGTCTATGAGTTTGGATTGCTGGGTGATTGTCCCCTCCAACTTCACTTTCTCATGGGAGTACACAGCCTGCAGGTGGAGCTAAGTGAACATTTCTAAGGCATTGAATTTCTACTCATGTACCTCTGTCTGTGTGTGTGTGTGTGTGTGTGTGTGTGTGTGTGTGTGTGTGTGTGTGTGTGTGTGTGTGTGTGTGTGTGTGTGTGTGTGTGTGTGTGTGTGTGTGTGTGTGTGTGTGTGTGTGTGTGTGTGTGTGTGCGCGTGTGTGTGCGTGTGCATTTGTGTGTGTGCGTTTGTGTGTGTGTGTGCATCAGTGTTAATTCTGGTACTCTTTTTAGATTTAGTCTAGTCTTAGTCATTTTGACTAAAATATCATTAAGTCACATTGTTTTCATAATATAATGATTTAGTCTAGTTATTCAAATAATACGAAAATAGTGGGCCATTTAAGTAAATTGAATGCCCTTTCTTTTTAGTCATATTTTAGTCACATCACATTTGTATTGCCTCATTAACCTATAGTAAACATAAATCACGGACTTCCATGTGCACAAACATACATAGCCTTGTCCTACCAACATATTTTTCGGCTTAACATCTGTTGTGGAAATTCTTACACAACGATTCTCTTCCCAACAGCCAAATTGTCGGTAGAACACATTACTCTGCAGCAGATAATACATCACATCCCTTGACAAGGGCTCCAGACACATTTTTTCCACAGTGCCACCAACTTTTTCAGTGGCACCAGCCCATGATTTTGTAGCACCAAATTTTTGTTATCATTCATCTTATAAAGTAATTCACAGTGCTTTAGACTGTGTAATCGACTAATGAGATGGTAGGCTATTCAATAAATAAGTTGTTTCATCTAACATGTCCAAGCAGGAATGCATGATTCAAGATATTTTGATGTGCAACCTAATCCAATGATTGTCATGAATTGTGAGATGACAATAGGGTATTGTTGTTTGTTATATTTTAATGTTAAAATAGGGCTTCAGAATTTTCTGAATTGTTTTGTTCAGTAAATTTGAATTTTCATACATCTTTGTGTGCACTAATATCATATGCAAATTTATTTTGGGGCTTATTCACCACATGAGGAAGTGAACTCTAAACACATTAGCTAGCTCTCTAATTAAGCATTAAGGCATGGGGGGGTGCCTGGATACAGCCCTTAGCCATGTTATTTTGGCCATATAACACAACCCCTCGAGTGCCTTATTGCTTAATTAGAGATCTAGCTGATGTGTTTAGAGTTTTCACTTCCTCATGTGGTGAATTCTGGAGCCCTATTTTAACAGTAAAATATAACAAACAACAATACTCTATTGTCAGCTCAAAATTCATGACAATGGCTAATGCGCATTTCGCGCACTTCGTAATTTAAAGCCATATCAAATATATGGGTTGTAAAATACAGTAGTTGCTATTGAGTTCAATATTAAGAGATTACAAATACAAATTATACCCACAGAAAGCTGAGAACAACAATAGTTGTTTTCATCGCTATGTATTTCCCGCAATTTGACTTTTTAATCTTATACAACTAGAAGCCTTTTTCCTCTCGTTCGGAGCACACATCAAGTGGCTCGCTCATCACAGCAGCAGGCCCCAGCAGAACAGGACCCAGCAAAACAGGCCCAGGGGCTAGACAGACACTTTTTTTACAGGAATCATTAAGATAATGCACTTTACTGTTTGACCAAATAATTTTAGCCAACCTAAAAAATATGAAGTTTTGAAACTTGTGAGTTTGAAACTCGCACGCGACCAATTACAAATTGAACTTGCACAGCCAAGTCAAAGGGTCATAAAATGCCACTTAATGGTTGCAGTCTGGAGCCCTGCCCTTACAAAAAAGGATTGCGGTTTTGAAACTGCAGTAAAAGTGCAGTTTAACTGCAGTTATATTGCATCTAAATGCAGTTAGACAGCAAAATTACTGCAGTAAAAAAAACTGTGTTATTCTGGCCACAATCACCTGACCTCAACCCAATTGAGATGGTTTGGGATGAGTTGGACTGCAGAGTGAAGGAAAAGCAGCCAACAAGAGCTCAGCATATGTGGGAACTACTTCAAGACTGTTGGAAAAGCATTCCTCATGAAGCTGGTTGAGAGAATGCCAAGAGTGTGCAAAGCTGTCATCAAGGCAAAGGGTGGCTACTTTGAAGAATCTCAAATATAAAATACATTTTGATTTGTTTAACACTATTTTGGTTACTACATGATTCCATATACAGTGGGGAGAACAAGTTTGCAGGTTAAGTCATTAATTTGCATTTTATTGCATGACATAAGTATTTGATCACCTACCAACCAGTAAGAATTCCAGCTCTCACAGACCTGTTAGTTTTTCTTTAAGAAGCCCTCCTGTTCTCCACTCATTACCTGTATTAACTGCACCTGTTTGAACTCGTTACCTGTATAAAAGACACCTGTCCACACACTCAATCAAACAGACTTCAACCTCTCCACAATGGCCAAGACCAGAGAGCTGTGTAAGGACATCATGGATAAAATTGTAGACTTGCACAAGGCTGGGATGGGCTACAGGACAATAGGCAAGCAGCTTGGTGAGAAGGCAACAACTGTTGGTGCAATTATTAGAAAATGGAAGAAGTTCAAGATGACGGTCATTCACCCTCGGTCTGGGGCTCCATGCAAGATCTCACCTCGTGGGGCATCAATGATCATGAGGAAGGTGAGGGATCAGCCCAGAACTACACGGCAGGACCTGGTCAATGACCTGAAGAGAGCTGGGACCAGTCTCAAAGAAAACCATTAGTAACACACTACGCCATCATGGATTAAAATCCTGCAGTGCACGCAAGGTCCCCCTGCTCAAGCCAGCGCATGTCCAGGCCCGTCTGAAGTTTACCAATGACCATCTGGATGATCCAGAGGAGGAATGGGAGAAGGTCATGTGGTCTGATGAGACAAAAATAGAGCTTTTTGGTCTAAACTCCACTCACCGTGTTTGGAGGAAGAAGAAGGATGAGTACAACCCCAAGAACACCATCCCAACCATGAAGCATGGAGGTGGGAACATCATTCTTTGGGGATGCTTTTCTGCAAAGGGGACAGGACGACTGCACCGTATTGAGGGGAGGATGGATGGGGCCATGTATCGCGAGATCTTGGCCAACAACCTCCAACAACCTCCTTCCCTCAGTAAGAGCATTGAAAATGGGTCGTGGCTGGGTCTTCAAGCATGACAACGACCCGAAACACACAGCCAGGGCAACTAAGGAGTGGCTCCGTAAGAAGCATCTCAAGGTCCTGGAGTGGCCTAGCCAGTCTCCAGACCTGAACCCAATAGACAATCTTTGGAGGGAGCTGAAAGTCCGTATTGCCCAGCGACAGCCCTGAAACCTGAAGGATCTGGAGAAGGTCTGTATGGAGGAGTGGGCCAAAATCCCTGCTGCAGTGTGTGCAAAACCTGGTCAAGAACTACAGGAAACGTATGATCTCTGTAATTGCGAACAAAGGTTTCTGTACCAAATATTAAGTTCTGCTTTTCTGATGTATCAAATACTTATGTCATGCAATAAAATGCAAATGAATGACTTAAAAATCATACAATGTGATTTTCTGGATTTTTGTTTTAGATTCTGTCTCTCACAGTTGAAGTGTACCTATGATTAAAAAAAATACAGACCTCTACATGCTTTGTAAGTAGGAAAACCTGCAAAATCGGCAGTGTATCAAATACTTGTTCTCCCCACTGTATGTTATTTCATAGTTTTGATGTCTTCACTATTATTCTACAATGTAAAAAATAAAGAAAAACCCTGGAATGAGTAGGTGTGTCCAAACGTTTGGCTGGCACTGTAAGTATTCACACCCCTGAGTCAATACATGTTGGAATCACCTTTGGCAGTGATTACAGCAGAGAGTCTTTCTGGGTAAGTCTCTAAGAGCTTTGCACACCTGGAGTGTACAATATTTGCACATTGTTCTTTTAAAAATTCTTCAAGCTCTGTCAAGTTGGTTGTTGATCATTACAAGACAGCCATTTTCAAGTATTGCAATAGATTTTCAAGCAGGTATAATAACAAACTGTAAATACGAAGAAAATAGTTAAATAACGAGCGTAGTTGGTTTACCCATGGAAAAATACAGGAATCTTCCAGACAAACGAAACACCTTTTTTGCCCTCTTTGAGGATAATACAGTGCCACCGACGTGGCCTGCTACCAAGGACTGTGGGCTCTCCTTCTCCGTGGCTGACGTGAGCAAGACATTTAAACGTGTTAACCCTCGCAAGGCTGCCGGCCCAGACGGCATCCCTAGCTGGGTCCTCAGAGCATGCGCAGACCCGCTGGCTGGTGTGTTTACAGACATATTCAATCTCTCACTATCCCAGTCTGCTGTCCCCACATGCTTCAAGATGGCCACCATTGTTCCTGTACCCAAGAAGGCAAAGGTAACTGAACTAAATTACTATCGCCCCGTAGCACTCACTTCTATCATCATAAAGTGCTTTGAGAGACTAGCCAAGGATCATATCACCTCCCCCTTACCTGTCACACTAGACCCACTTCAATTTGCTTACCGCCCCAATAGGTCCACAGACGATGCAAGTTTTGCTTCTACACCTGCATTCTAGCTGTTTGGGGTTTTAGGCTGGGTTTCTGTACAGCACTTCGAGATATTATCTGATGTACGAAGGGCTATATAAAATAAAATTGATTGATTGATTGATTGTAGGAGTTCTAGAAAGAGGCTCGAGTTCCAGAGTTGAATTTCTGAGTTGGGATTATGGTTAATCGTTTAATCGTTTTGCTTCTACACCTGCATTCTAGCTGTTTGGGGTTTTAGGCTGGGTTTCTGTACAGCACTTCGAGATATTATCTGATGTACGAAGGGCTATATAAAATAAAATTGATTGATTGATTGATTGTAGGAGTTCTAGAAAGAGGCTCGAGTTCCAGAGTTGAATTTCTGAGTTGGGATTATGGTTAATCGTTTAATCGTTTTGCTTCTACACCTGCATTCTAGCTGTTTGGGGTTTTAGGCTGGGTTTCTGTACAGCACTTCGAGATATTATCTGATGTACGAAGGGCTATATAAAATAAAATTGATTGATTGATTGATTGTAGGAGTTCTAGAAAGAGGCTCGAGTTCCAGAGTTGAATTTCTGAGTTGGATGACTGTTTAAATCGATTTTTCCCAGTCGGAGTTTGTTTCTTCAGAGCTCCCAGTTGTTTTGAACACGGCATTTGAGTTGGGATTATGGTTAATCGTTTAGCTAGCTACATGTCTAAACAACACACTCCACTATGCAAGTAACCATTTCACTGTACCGTTTACACCTTCTGTATCCTGTGCATGTGACAAATAAAGTTAGATTTTATTTGATATAGTGTGTGTTTACCAGAGATGGTAATGTGAAGAACAATAAGACCTTCACCAAAGTCAGTTTAGGATATAGGCCAAGGACTACAGTTAATTTTTACTACTTCTTTTTGCTACTACTTTCACCACTTTTAGTCTTGAAATCTTTGGTTGTTTACTACACTGTGAATTGTCAAAGAGATGGGTGAGGCTAAGGCTTAAGAGGGTGTGAACGATGCTGACTGGGTGTAGATAAAGAAGAGCTCTCCAGTTGGTGTACCAGAAATTCACGGGCCATTTTCTCAAAAGTGGGGTAACAAGTTTAGCAACTTTCAAAGCAGGGTTACTTTCTCAATGTTTCTCAAATGCAGTGTACCGTTTTCTAGCTCAGTCTCTACTTTTAACCAATGTAAAAAACACCCTTACAAATTTGTCTACAGTGCATTTGGAAAGTATTCAGACCCCTTCCTTTTTTCCACATTTTGTTACGTTACAGCCTTATTCTAAAATTCATTAAATAAAAAAATCTCAGGACCTTAGACTGGGGCAAAGGTTCACCTTCCAACAGGAAAACAATCCTAAGCACACAGCCAAAATAACACAGTAGCGGCTTCGGAAAACAAGTATCTGAATGTCCTTGAGTGGCCCAGCCAGAGCCCAGACTTGAACCCGATCGAACATCTCTGGAAAGACCAGAAAATAGCTATGCAGCGACGCTCTCCATCCAACCTGACAGAGCTTGAGAGGATCTGCGGAGAAGAATAGGAGAAAATCCCCAAATACAGGTGTGCCAAGCTTGTAGCGTCATACCCAAGAAGACTCGAGGCTGTAATCGCTGCCAGAGGTGCTTCAACAAAGTACTGAGTAAAGAGTATGAATACTTATGTAAATGTAAATGTTTTTGCTTTGTCATTATGGGGTATTGTGTGTAGATGGATGAGGAAAACAAACAACTGAATCAATTTTAGAATAAAGCTGTAACATAGCAAAATGTGGAAAAAGTCAAGGGGTCTGAATACTTTCCGAATGGACTGTATGTGTGTGTTTGCTCATGCATGCGTGTGTGTGTGTACAGTACCTGGATGTTCTCCAGCTGGTACTCCAGGTCAGTCCTCTCAGACTTCAGCAGGTCAGTCTGGTCCAGAGCGTCCTGCAGGCCCTGGGTTAGTCGGAAGATGTGGCTCTTCTGAACATCTAACTGCTGCTGCAGGTTTCCTTGCTGAGGGAGGGACACAAACAGTATCAACAGACATTCTGTGATATTTCACTTCTCACAAGACAAACAAACATACTCGGTTATAATAGAGGAGTTTTTATTAAGCCCAGGTATGTGACATTATATGATATAAATAACTCAAATATATCACGGGCAGAATAAGAATAACGTAGCCTACGTCATCCAGCAGCCTCTGCTTCTGCTCCCTCTCAGTCTCCAGCTTCTGCTGCAGACTCCTTGAATTCATCTCCAGCATGGCATGCTTCTTCTCCAGGTCATTCAGCTAGAGGGACAGAGACAGGATGTACGGGTCTGCTTAAGACAGAGAGATAGACAGAGAGACAGACAGACACATAAGGCTCACTGTGTCAGAGAGGCTCTCTGCTTTGAGTTTCTGGTCCTTGAGGGCCTCCTGCAGGGCCAGAATCTCAGCCTTGTGCTCCTTCACTGCCTGCTCAATAGACTGACGAGCCTCCGAGTTGCGCAGGTCAGCACGTAGCCTGAAGAGAAATAAGAGAGGGGACCATATGAGTGTGTGTTTGTGTATTTGTGTATGTTGTGTGTGTGTGTGTTACCTGTTCTGCTTCTCGTTGTCCAGCAGTCTCTGGATCTCCCTGGTCCTCCTCTCAGCCTGGTTCTTCTCTTCCTCCAGGGCTCCCCTCCAGGCATCCCATTGCCTCTCCTTCTCCAGCAACTCATCATTCAGGGTCTCCAGCTCCAGGACCTGCTCCTCCAGCATGGTGCACGTGGTCTTCAGCGTCTCAATGTTCTAACACAGAACATGGAAAAGATAGGACGGGTTACATGAGAATAGAAGTCATGTTATTCAACTGTTCAGTTCTGTTCTAACAGACATCATGAATATCTTAGAGAGATTGTAAGAGATAAACTTACATGAGACAACTATTTAAGGTACTTTTAATAGAGTTTTGTGGTCTTAATGATGACTGTTCTGAAGTCAGCCCTCTGAGTAATGGACATAGTATCACAAACCAAAGTCAGTAATGTCAGATTCTGATCATCAGGAACATTGACATTCAATGGGTTGTGCTCCACAGTTAAAAATAGATACAAGTAACTTTGAGAGATAGGGCACATACTGAGCTACGTCTGTATGTTTCCTATTTCCTTTGCTTGAGACAAACACTGGGATAAAAATATAGCAGCAGCAGCACCATGGTCCTCTGAAGTCCACACATCCAGGGCTGACACGACCTGTGAACGATGCGGATGACACATCCCTCCCACTCATGGTCGGATCCCTCTATGACTTCCATCCCTGTTACACAACCACTAGCTAGGACAGAGAGACTAAGAGCTCTAGCTACTGAACGCCTACACACACACCATCCCACAGGGGCAGAGCACAGCATCACACAGCCTCCTCCCTCCCTCCGCCCACCCTCCCCTCCCCTCCCCTCTCCTCTCCTCCCTTCCTTCCAGCCTTCCTTCCTCCCTACCGCCCTCTCCTTCCTCCCTCCCTCCCCTCTCCTCTCCTCAATCCGCTAACTGAGCTGGAGATACATAACAAAAGAACAGTCAAGTATCTTCTGCCTGATTTATACTCTCTCCACTCAATCACATTAGCTGGAATAGTGTGTGTGTGTGCAAGTCTGTGTAACCTATAATTGATTGTTGAGGAGTATGGAGAGATGTGTGTGTCAGTTTGTGTGTTTGGGGGTATGTGAAATGAAATGTCTGTGAAAGAAAGAGAAAAAAATATATATATAGAGAGAGAGAGCTCTCTATTATGCCCATTCTGTTAACATGTTAGAGTGTACCTATGGTCATGAGTGAGTGTGAGTGTATGTGTCACACCTAGGGTTACAAAATTCTGTGAACTTTCAAATAATTCCCTGGTTTTCCAGAAATCCTGGTTGGAGGATATCAGATCTCCTGCTTATTCCCTCCTGATTCCGGGATCCTCCGAACTGGGATTTTGGGAAAACCAAGAAGTGTATTGAAAGTTTGCAGAATTTTGCAACCCTAGTCACACCTGTTTTTGGTTGTTGAGGTGCATCTCGCGGTCAGCCACCTCGTGGCGGAGGCGGTCCACATCCTGACCCAGATGCAGGCGGTCCTCTGTCTCGTCCGTGGCCTCGTCCAGCTGCTTGGACAGGTAGAAGTTCTGACGGTTCAGCTCAGAGTTCTCCTGGGTCAGCTGGGTCAGCTGCTCCTCCAGGTCTGTGATCACCTGAGGGAAGGAGGGTGGGAGACATATTATACTAGGCTCATTACTAGCTTCTACACAATATTATATAATTTGAATGTATACTACTGCAAGATGTATTGATGTACAGTGTATTCGGAAAGTATTCAGACCCCTTCCCCTTTTCTAACATTTTCAGACCCTTTGCTATTAGTCTCGAAATTGAGCTTTCCAATGATCATCCTTGAGATGTTTCTACAACTTGGAGTCCACCTGTGGTCAATTCAATTGATTGGACATGATTTGGAAAGGCACACCTGTCTATATAAAGTCCAACAGTTGACAGTGCATGTCAGAGCAGAAACCAAGGCATGAGGTCGAAGGAATAGTAGAGCTCGAGGCACAGATCTGGGGAAGGTTACCAAAAAATGTCTGCAGCATTGAATGTCCCCAAGAACACAGTGGCCTCCATCATTCTTACATGGAAGAAATGTGGGCCTCCCGAGTGTTGCAGCGTTCTAAGGCACTGCATTGCAGTGTTGCGGAGTCACTACAGCCTGGGGTTCGAACCCAGGCTGTGTCATTACGGGCCGTGACTAGGAGTCGCATAGTTTGGAACCACCAAGACACTTCCTAGAGTTGGCTGCCCGGCCAATCTGAGCAATCGGGGACGAAGGGTCTTGGTCAGGGGGGTGACCAAACTAATGGTCATTCTGACAGAGCCCCAGAGTTCCTCTGTGGAGATGGGAGAATGTTCCAGAAGGACAACCATCTCTGCAGCACTCAACCAATCAAGCCTTTATCGTAGAGTGGCCAGACAGAAACCACTCCTCAGTAAAAGGCATATGAAAGCCCGCTTGGAGTTTGCCAAAAGGTACCTAAAGGACTCTCAGACCATGAGAAACAAATTTCTCTGGTCTGATTAAACCAAGCTTGAACTCTTTGGCCTGAATGCCAGACCGCTCACAAGTCCTCAACTGGCAGCTTCATTAAATAGTACCCGCTACTATTTAATGAAGCTGCCAGTTGAAGACTTGTGAGGCATCTGTTTCTCAAACTAGACACTCTAATGTACTTGTCCTCTTGCTCAGTTGTGCACCGGGGCCTCCCACTCCTCTTTCTATTCTGTTTAGAGCCAGTTTGCGCTGTTCTGTGAAGGGAGTAGTACACAGCGTTGTACGAGATCTTCAGTTTCTTGGCAATTTCTCACATGGAATAGCCTTCATTTCTCAGAACAAGAATAGACTGATGAGTTTCAGAAGAAAGTTTGGTTACTGATGGTTGCTGATAATGGGCTTCTGTACGCCTATGTAGATATTCCATTAAAAATCAGCCGTTTCCAGCTACAATAGTCATTTACAACATTAACAATGTCTACACTGTATTTCTGATCAATTTGATGTTATTTTAAAAATGGACAAAAATGTGCTTTTCTTTCAAAAACAAGGACATTTTTAAGTGACCCCAAACTTTTGAATGGTAGTGTATATTTCTTTACAGTTATTTACATATGTACAAGAGTACTTGTATTCTATTGTACTGGTTAGTATTGGATTACGCTATTGACTGCAAGTACCAGAATGCCTTGCGACAGGAAGTAAGATAAACGAGAACGTGCCAGTTAAGTACAAGTGACAAGTGATTATCCTGGCTTTCGCTAGCAACTTTCTTTTATTGTTTTGTGGAATCTAAAGTAGTAAAATGTAACTTGAACCAGTATTAATGAAAATAAGCTTTCATCTCAAAACCGACATCCCGAGTCATTACTTTGAAGATAGTTTTCTACAGGGGATGTTTCTCAGCAGTAGGCACTGGGAGACTAGTCAGATGAACGGAGCACAGAGAGATCCTTGATGAAAACCTGCTCAAGAGCTCTCAGGACCTCAGACTGGGGGCGAAGGTTCACCTTCCAACAGGACAACGAAGCTAAGCACACAGCCAAGACAACGCAGGAGTGGCTTTGGGACAAGTCTCTGTCTTTGAGTGGCCCAGCCAGAGCCCGGACTTGAACCCGATCGAACATCTCTGAAGAGACCTGAAAATAGCTATGCAGCGAAGCTCCCCATCGAACCTGACAGAGCTTGAGAAGATCTGCAGAGAAGAATGGGAAAAACTCCCCAAATACAGGTGTAACGGCGATCCTCCTCCTCTCCATCTTCGGAAAAGGAGGTGTATTGAGGGAGCCAAGGCGCAGCAGGTTGTGAATACATAATGAATTTAATGACAAGACGAAAAACGAACACGAACTACACTTGAAATGATACAAAATAACAAACGACGTAGACTGACCTAAACATGAGAACTTACATAGACACGAAGAACGCACGAATAGGAAACAGACTACATAAACCGAACAAACCGTATACAGTTCCGTATGGTGCAAACATAACACAAACACGGAAGACAATCACCCACAACGAACACTGTGACAACGCCTACCTAAATATGACTCTTAATTAGAGGAACGCCAAACACCTGCCTCTAATTAAGAGCCATACCAGGCAACCCAAAACCAACACAGAAACAGAAAACATAGAATGCCCACCCAACCTCACGTCCTGACCAACTAACACACATAACAACTAACATAAATAGGTCAGGAACGTGACATTGCCCCCCCCATAAGGTGCGAACTCCGGACGCACCAGCACAAAGTCTAGGGGAGGGTCTGGGTGGGCATCTAACCACGGTGGTGGCTCAGGCTCCGGGCGAGGTCCCCACCCCACCATAATCCATCCTAGCTTCCTCCCTCTAAGAATGTCCACCCTCTTTTTACCCCCACAAAATCCTCTTAATAACATCACTGATAAGGACAGCACCGGGACAGAGAGATAGATCAAGAAAGAGGGATAGATAAGAATATAGAGGTAGATCAAGATAGAGAGGGAGATACTGATAGAGGGGCAACTCCGGACTGAAAGGCAGCTCCGGACAGAGAGACAGCTCTGGACTGATGGGCAGTTCTGGGTATCTAGCCGTTTCAGGCTGAAGGGCAGCTCATGGCTGACTGACGAAACTGGACGCTCATGGCAGGCTGACGGCTCTCGACGCTCATGGCGGGCTGACGGCTCTCGACGCTCATGGCGGGCTGACGGCTCTCGACGCTCATGGCGGGCTGACGGCTCTCGACGCTCATGGCGGGCTGACGGCTCTCGACGCTCATGGCGGGCTGACGGCTCTCGACGCTCATGGCGGGCTGACGGCTCTCGACGCTCATGGCGGGCTGGCGGCTCTCGACGCTCATGGCGGGCTGGCGGCTCTCGACGCTCATGGCGGGCTGGCGGCTCTCGACGCTCATGGCGGGCTGGCGGCTCTGGCTGCTCATGGCTCGCTGGCGGCTCTGGCTGCTCATGGCTCGCTGGCGGCTCTGGCAGATCCTGTCTGGTTGGCGGCTCTGGCAGATCCTGTCTGGTTGGCGGCTCTGGCAGATCCTGTCTGGTTGGCGGCTCTGGCAGATCCTGTCTGGCTGGCGGCTCTAGCGGCTCCTGTCTGGCGGGCGGCTCTAGCGGCTCCTGTCTGGCGGACGGCTCTGTAGGCTCATGGCAGACGGGCGGCTTTGCAGGCTCATGGCAGACGGGCGGCTTTGCAGGCTCATGGCAGACGGATGGCTCAGACGGCGCTGGGTAGACGGATGGCTCAGACGGCGCTGGGGAGACGGATGGCTCAGATGGCGCTGGGGAGACGGATGGCTCAGATGGCGCTGGGGAGACGGATGGCTCTGGCCGGATACGGCGCACTGTAGACCTGGTGCGTGGTGCCGGAACTGGAGGCACCGGGCTAAGGATAGGCACCTTCCTACTAGTGCGGGGAGCAGGGACAGGGCACACTGTATTCTCAAAGCCCACTCTATACCCGATGCGAGGTACCGGCACTGGTGACACCGGGCTGAGGACAAGCACATCAGGATTAGTAGGGGGAGAATATACAGTGTGTTCAGGGCTCTGGAGACGCACAGGAGGCTTTGTGCGTGGTGCCGGAACTGGAGGCACCGAACTGGATACACGCACTACAGAGAGAGTGCGTGGAGGAGGAACTGGGCTCAGGAGACGCACTGATAGCCTAGTGCGTAGTGTAGGCACTGTAGGTACTAGGCTGGGGCGGGGAGGTGGCGCCGGAAATACCGGACCGTGGAGGCGTACTGGCACTCTTGAGCATTGAGCCTGCCCAACCTTACCTGGTTGAATACTCCCGGTTGCCCGACCAGTGCGGGGAGGTGGAATAACCCGCACCGGGCTATGTAGGCGAACCGGGGAAACCATGCATAAGGCAGGTGCCATGTATGCCGGCCCGAGGAGACGCACTGGAGACCAGACGCGTTGAGCCGGCCTCATGACACCTGGCTCAATACCCAATCTAGCCCTACCAGTGCGGGGAGGTGGAATAACCCGCACTGGGCTATGCACTCGTACAGGAGACACCGTGCGCTCTACTGCGTAACACGGCGCTTGCCCGTACTCCCGCTCTCCACGGTAAGCCTGGGAAGTGGGCGCAGGTCTCCTACCTGCCCTTGGCCCACTACCTCCTAGCCCCCCCCAAGAAATTTTTGGGAGTTACTTACGGGCTTTTTTGGCTTCCGTGCCAGACACGTTCCCTCATAGCTCCGGTTCCTCTCCCCGGTAGCCTCTGCTCTCCTCAGTGCCTCCAGCTGTTCCCATGGGAGGCGATCCCTACCAGCCAGGATCTCCTCCCAAGTGTAGCAACCCTTTCCGTCCAATACATCGTCCCATGTCCATTGCTCCTTCTTTTCCTGTCCCTTACTCCGTTGACTCCGCTGCTTGGCTCTGGTATGGTGGGTGATTCTGTAACGGCGATCCTCCTCCTCTCCATCTTCGGAAAAGGAGGTGTATTGAGGGAGCCAAGGCGCAGCAGGTTGTGAATACATAATGAATTTAATGACAAGACGAAAAACGAACACGAACTACACTTGAAATGATACAAAATAACAAACGATGTAGACTGACCTAAACATGAGAACTTACATAGACACGAAGAACGCACGAATAGGAAACAGACTACATAAACCGAACAAACCGTATACAGTTCCGTATGGTGCAAACATAACACAAACACGGAAGACAATCACCCACAACGAACACTGTGACAACGCCTACCTAAATATGACTCTTAATTAGAGGAACGCCAAACACCTGCCTCTAATTAAGAGCCATACCAGGCAACCCAAAACCAACACAGAAACAGAAAACATAGAATGCCCACCCAACCTCACGTCCTGACCAACTAACACACATAACAACTAACATAAATAGGTCAGGAACGTGACAACAGGTTATAGGGTCATAGCGTCAAGCTTACAGCGTCATACACAGGAAGACTTGAGTTTGTAGGGAATCATCCTTTTGCAGGAGAACTTTTCTGTAATGCAGTAAAATGTCAAACTTCTAGTGTATTTGAGGTTTAAAAAGGCTTCTGAAGTTTCTAATTTCCATTTTGAAATTTCAGACTTGATTTTCCCTTATGAAAAATGCATCAACCCATACAAAAATGTCCATTAATTATAATCCACATTTCCTGTTGCTGCAGGATTATTTTCCTGCTGTAGCAAACTGGCTGAAATTAAGATCCTCCATCTGTATGTAGTGAAATTATCAATCAATGGGAGAGGGGCATATGACTCATCATTTAAATGGCCGTTGACGGACAAGAGTGAAAAGTCCTCACCAGCACCTTGCTGGATAGCCATACACTTGAGACAATCAATGTGAGTTTCCTTCGTGAATGCTACATTTCAGCATACTAAGGCACCCATTTTGCAATTACAGATAAATATCCAAGCAAACTTTTTTCTCTCAGACAGCCTTCATGTCTTTGTCAAGGCTGAGCAGGGAGCTGAATAATCAATTCATCAGCACCATTCGGTCCTCTTAATCAGCCAGGATAATAGTACAGACTGTATGCAAATGAGGGTTAGAGGCTGCTGAAGCTCAGTTAGAGAGTTAGATGTTATTCCTCTCTCTGGGGAGGCTGGCTGCTGTGTACCATGCAGGACTACAGGGCAGTGGAGAGAAGTGAACAAAGCTTTTCTGTATGTAAATCATCTCTCTCTCCTGTTTCTACTGAGCCAGTCATCCCAACCATTCCCTCTAGGGCTGGGGGCTGACAGAAGAGGGAATGGGAGGTCAACAGCGGGACTGATGCGCTGGGATCTGTCTATCAGCAATGTTCTCGCCCCATCCTACTGTGTAGACACGCCACACACACCACACACACCACCACACCCTAGAGCAAGACAAGTTTGTGGTGCTGTAGTCTCCTTCATATACACAGAAACACAGTACTGTAACGGCTGTCGTAGTCAACGATTGACAGCTGTCTCTGATTGAGAATCATACCAGGCCGAACACAAAATCCCAACATAGAAAATCAAACCTAGACCAACCCACCCAACTCACGCCCTGACCAACTAAAACAAATACATGACAAAGGAAAACAGGTCAGGAACGTGACAGAACCCCCCCCCCCCCCCCCCCTTAAGGTGCGAACTCCGGGCGCACCAGCACAAAGTCTAGGGGAGGGTCTGGGTGGGCGTCTGTCCACGGTGGCGGCTCTGGCGCTGGTCGTGGTCCCCACCCCACCATAGTCAATCCCCGCTTCCGTGGCCTCCTCCCAATATCCACCCTCCATGTCAATCCCACTATTCCAAAGAGCAGTAACAGACTGAGGGGTAGCACCTGACTGAGGGGCAGCACCGGACTGAGGGGCAGTACCGGATTGAGGGGCAGCACCGGATTGAGGGGCAGCACCGGACTGAGGGGCAGCACCGGACTGAGGGGCGGATCCTGGCTGGCTGGCTCTGGTGGATCCTGGCTGGCGGAAGGCTCTAGCGGATCCTGGCTGGCGGAAGGCTCTGGCGGATCCTGGCTGGCGGAAGGCTCTGGCGAATCCTGGCTGGCGGAAGGCTCTGGCGGATCCTGGCTGGCTGGCTCCGGCAGCTCCTGGCTGGCTGGCTCCGGCTGGTCCTGGCTGGACGGCTCTGGCTGGTCCTGGCTGGACGGCTCTGGCTGGTCCTGGCTGGACGGCTCTGGCTGGTCCTGGCTGGACGGCTCTGGCTGGTCCTGGCTGGACAGCTCTGGCTGGTCCTGGCTGGACGGCTCTGAAGGCTCGGGACAGACGGGCAGCGCTGGGCAGGCAGACAGTTCAGACCACGCTGGGCAGGCAGGCAGTTCAGACAGCGCTGGGAAGGCAGACAGTTCGGGCAGCGCTGAGCAGTTAAGCAGCGCAGGCGGCGTTGGGCAGACGGCCGACTCTGACCTGCTGAGGCGCACAGTAGGCCTGGTGCGTGGTGCCGGAACTGGAGGCACTGGGCTGGAGACACGCACCACAGGGAGAGTGCGTGGAGGAGGAACAGGGCTCTGGAAACGCACTGGAAGCCTGGTGCGTGGTGTCGGCACTGATGGTACTGGGCAGAGGTGGGAAGGTGGCGCCGGATATACCGGACCGTGAAGGAGGACACGCGCTCTTGAGCACCGAGCCTCCCCAACCTTACAGGTGGTGTCCCCGGTTCGCCTGCATAGCCCAGTGCGGGCTATTCCACCTCGCCGCACTGGGCTATGCAGGCGAACCGGGGACACCACCTGTAAGGCTGGTAACATGTACGCCGGCCCGAGGAGACGTACTGGAGGCCAGATATGTTGGGCCGGCTTCATGGCACCCGGCTCGATGCCCAACCTAGCCCTACCAGTGCGGCAAGGTGGAATAGCCCGCACTGGGCTAAGCACGCGTACTGGGGACACCGTGCGCTCCATCGCATAACACGGTGTCTGACCAGTACGACGCCCTCTCACTCCACGGTTAGCCTGGGAAGTGGGCGCAGGTCTCCTACCTGCCCTCGGCCCACTACCTCTTAGCCACCCCCCAAGAAATGTTTGGGTGAGCCTCTCGGGCTTCCAGACGCTCTGCCTTGCTTTCCCCTCATAAAACCTCCTCTCCGCTTTCGCTGCCTCCAGCTTCGCTTTGGGGCGGCGACACTCCTCTGGCTCTGCCCAGGGTCCTTTCCCGTCTAGGATTTCCTCCCAAGTCCATTCCTCTTTTCCCCATTGCTGTTGTTCTTGCCTTCCTTCTCCACTCCGCTTGGTCCTGTTTTGGTGGGTGTTTCTGTAACGGCTGTCGTAGTCGTTCTCCTCCTCAGACGAGGAGGAGCATGGATCGGACCAAGATGCGGATTGGTAAGTATTCATTATTTAATGGAAAAACAACAAACACTACAAAATACAAAAACCAACAAACGTGACTAACCCGAAACAGTCCTGTGTGGCCCAAACACTGACACAGGAACAAACACCCACAAAACACAAGTGAAACCCAGGCTGCCTTAGTATGATTCTCAATCAGGGACAACGATTGACAGGTGTCTCTGATTGAGAATCATACCAGGCCGAACACAAAATCCCAACATAGAAAATCAAAGCTAGACCAACCCACCCAACTCACGCCCTGACCAACTAAAACAAATACATGGCAAAGGAAAACAGGTCAGGAACGTGACAAGTACAGTACAGTCCACTAGCAGCACCCAGGGTAGATAAACACTGGTGCTAACCTCAGAATGTTTGATTCATTACAGTAATTTTAATTACAGTGAGTTTGGTTAGAATTCAGTACCCTCTACAAATGAGTAAACAAAACCTAGCTAATTACCAACAACAGCCAAAGGACCCAGACCTTTACCTCCAGTCTTGTTACATAACATTATATGTTGTTGATACACTACTACCCCATGTCAATGCAACCTTACCCATGTTTCATTTCTGTTGTTTTTGAATGGTGGACGGCTGCCAGAAGTACTGTGTTATTAATAATATAAATAGAAAAAATGGTGCCATACACAAAAATAAACATGGGGAGCCAGGCAAGAAGCTAGGCACAATTTGTTTCTGAACTTGGGTGTGATTGCCTGAATACCGGCTAGCTGAATCTAGGGAGAATGCTCTTTCCCAACAGTTTGCGAGTGGGAGGATCTCAAAAGTTGGGCAAAGGGATAAAGAGAGACCATTATGTATTACCCACAATGAGTCCCAGCAGTGATTCAAACAATGTGACTTTAAATGTTTTTAAATCCCCTACCACAACACAATAACCTCATCTTCTCATGGTTAGTCTTCACATGTTCACCGACAAAGAGACATGAAAAAGATATGGGTATACATTTTTCATAACATCAACCTTAATACAAGGCTAATTGAAAACAGAGGGAGAGAGGTGGCATACCGCACAACTGTCTCTGAGGGCATCATACTTGCGCTGGGTCTCGTCTCGGTGGGCCTACCAGACAGATAGAGAGAGGGACAGGTTTGGTGGCTGTACTACAGTACTTCATCATAGCATAGTAATAACAGGAGGAATAACAATAAACTGTTACAGTATGTATGTCCCTCTTGCACTCACTCTAAGAACACAGATTTCCTCCTCAGCCTCAGCGGTGGTGTCCTCGAGCTCTGACTTGGCCTGCTGCAGCTGACTCTCCAGGGATTGGCGTGCTGCTTGTAGCCCACTGATCTGAGAAACCCTCTCCTGCAACGACAGAGTCAGCTCCGTCCCCTGACGCTTGATCTCCAGCTTCTGCTCCTCATGCTCAAGGACCATCTAACGACATGATGGACACACAGAGAGAAGGGAGAGACAAAAAGGGGTCAGGGAGAGGAAGGAGAGAGTCAGAGAGATGAGTCACCCAGAGGAATGAGAGAGTCAGAGAGACGAGTCAAGCAGTGAAGGAAAGAGTCAGAGGGATGAGTCATCAAGGGGAATTCTAGAGTCAGAGAGTAGAGTCATCCAGAGGAATTCTAGAGTCAGAGAGTAGAGTCATCCAGAGGAATTCTAGAGTCAGAGAGTAGAGTCATCCAGGTGAATTCTAGAGTCAGAGAGTAGAGTCATCCAGAGGAAGGAGAGAGTCAGAGAGGTGAGTCACCCAGAGGGATGAGATAATCAGAGAGATGCTGATCTGGCAAAACAACTACCGACATTTCACGCTACATGACCCCTCTATCTGGCATCTCTCTCTGCCAACCCCCCGACAGCTCTCCTGGCTCCCTATTTTCCTCATCCTCTTCTTACCTGCACTCCACCCTCCTCCTTCCGGTGACCCTAACCGTAATGTCCTCTCCTTCCTTCTCTGCTCTCCTCACCTCCCCCTCTCCTCCTCCTTCTCTTCTCACCTCTCTCAGCCTGTTCTCCAGCTCTAGCACTCGACTCTTGTTGCTCTGCTCCTGCTGACTCATCTTCTCCAGGTGCTCTTCCAGCTTGGCGTTCTGGGCCTCTAGCTTCCCAGCCTGGGACTCCAGGTAGAACTTCTGCTGTCTCAGCTCCGAGATCATCTCCTCCTGGGCTTTCCTGTCAGGCCCAGACAGATAAACAAACACGCAGCACAGTCAGTATCACTGTGTGGCGAATCCTCCTAACTAATTAACCAACTAACTAACTAACTAGTCCACAACACTCACATGTTCTTCTGGGTGTAGATGCTGCTGTTGGCTGCCAGTTTGTTGGCCTCAGATAGCTCAGCAATCCTCTGCTCCAGGCTGGCCATCTTTGAGTCCATGGCCTTTATGGTCTGGGATGGACAGAAGAGTCAAGTTTCAACACACATTTACATGCAGCCTCAACATGTCTGACAATTTGCAGTACATTCATAATGTTACCTAATTTATAAACATGCTCACTACTATTGTCAAAACAATACATGTACAGTACATGTCCAATATATGACAGTTGCCTTGCAACAGGTTCTTGCAAGTTTGAAATTAACCAAGTCAGTGTGATTAATATGAAAAATAAACCAATTCAGTGTAATGTGAAAATAGGCCTGGCCACATCCTAACTAGGCTGGCCAGCTCTTACCGCCTTCTGCTCACTGATGATGCTGCACTTCTCCTGGACCTCCTCCTCATACTTGCTCTGACTGGATTCCAGCATCTCCTTATCTGCCATGCCTGCCTTCATCTGGTTCTCCAGAACCTGGTTAATATAAGAGAGAGATACAACACAATATCAACCAGGCTACAGCTCAGGATCAAGGCCCAGTTAGAGTTTTCGTGACCAAGGGACCTGCCCAGGAAAAACTCTGGGCCCTAGTTAAAGCCGACAACGTCCCCTAACAGTGTGAATTCACCAGTAGTCCTTAATATGATACTCTTCTGAATGGGTGTGCTAAACAGGAGAGAGACGTTGAGGCTCTGAAGCTCTACCTTTATCTTCTCTTCATAAAGCTTCTCCTTCTGCTCCAGGTGGGTCTCCACGCGTTGGGCTGTGGACTGGCTCTCACGCAGACTCTCCTCCAGGTCCTATGCAAACAAACACGTTAGAGTACATTGTTTATTCAGCCTTTTCAAGTTAGAACACAACACCATGATATTATGCAGTAGAGCAAGGATAAAATGTACACAAAAAAATCTCAGGCAAAATAAAAAATGATCTGTGTTCACAATCTGTCATTTTTGGGTCTGAGATAAAGAGAAACCACGCTATGAATGGCCCCCAGGGAGTGAGGGCTGAATCCTAATGTGAGATCATCACTGATGTCAATGGGAGATGCTTGAAAATTACACTTAGGAACGCAGATCTCAAGTTGGGATTTGGCGCAGACTGAATAATAAGGTGAGGGAGTGTCAGTATGTATGTGTATCTAAGCGAATGTGTGTATGAGCAGTGAACACACATATGTCCTGGAGTGCTTGTGTGATAATCACTCTGATGGAGAGTAATCCTCCAAAGAAGGGCAACGTTGTGAGGGCCAGAGGGGGGCTGAGGGCCCCTCTTTCCCCTCCCCTTACCATGATTTGATCCGTCATCTGCTGGATCTGCTGGGCCTTGCTCTGCATGTCCTCCTTCAGCTTACTCTCCCTGCGCTCAACTATCTCCAGCCTCTTCACTTGGTTCTCCAGGGTCCTCCTGCCATCCTGCACACAAACACACACACACACCACTCTGGCTAGAGAAAGTCTGCTGCCACCACTAAAAGTGAGTTTATCCAGCTCTCTTTTTTCAATGAGTCCTTTCTTTGTTGTTGTAGTTGTGGTCTGATCAGTCAGTACTAGGGTTGGTATGGTGACCACATTACCGCCACACCCGCGGTCACCAGTCATGATGTCAAATTCCAGTCAAATTCCATGTGACCGTCTAGTCATGGTAATTAGGCTTCTCCATGCTCTGATGCTGCTGATGGTCATTAGTAGCCTACCAAACTTGCTAACTGCCTGGTACTCAGCACTCTATTGTCCCTCTAATTACTCTGACATCAATGCAAATGTAATCAAAAATCTAATCAAACACTTCATGAGAGCCCATGAGCTAATGTTGCGCAACATTTCTATAGGCTACACAATTGCATTAGAAAACAAGAGTGATGGCCTCTATTAAAAAGAGGAGGCTACAATCAACTTTCTATAGGCTAGGCCTACTATATTTATTTCTCAACTTTCCTAACATTAAGCACATTGCTTCTCTTTAAAACAGGAGTATAGCCTACTTGGCTGGCATGAAAATGAACCATGGGAAAAGTATCCTCCATTCGTTATTTAAGTGCATAGATGACATGTATTTTTTTCTTCCCCTGTATCTAGACAGGTGCATAATAATGGTCCATTCTAAATCAAAACACATTTCACACATATTGTCACGTTCCTGGCCGTATTTCCTTTGTTTTGTCTTTGTTTAGTTGGTCAGGACGTGAGCTGGGTGGGCATTCTATGTTATGTGTTTCTATGTTGGGTTCATGTTCAATTAGCCTGATATGGTTCTCAATCAGGGGCAGGTGTTTTACGTTTCCTCTGATTGAGAATCATATTAAGGTAGGCTGTTCACACTGTTTGTTTAGGGGTGATTGTTCCTGTGTCAGTGTTTGTGCCACACGGGACTGTTTTCGTTCGTTTCGTTCATTTCATTCGTGTGTTCCTTCCTGTTCGTGCATTCATGTTATATGTTCACAAGTTCAGGTCTGTTAACGTTGTTTATTGTTTTGTAGTTTATCAAGTGTTTTTTCGTGTTCGTCTTTCTTTAATAAAACAAGTATGTATTCAAACCACGCTGCATATTGGTCCGATCCATGCTCATCCTCAGACGAGGAGGAGGACGAGCGTTACACATATATTATTTAGTATATGTAACAACACGATTACATCAAGAATAGTGTGATGGGTGACAATTCTAGCCTAACACTTGTAAATGATATATTATCACTTGTGAATGATGCCCAGCTTAACTTCTTATGGCTGAAGGGGCAGTATTGAGTAGCTTGGATGAAAGGTGCACAGAGTTGCCAAGAGTAAACGGCCTGCTCCTATGTCATAGTTGCTAATATATGCATATTATTATTAGTATTGGATATAAAACACTCTGAAGTTTCTAAAACTGTTTGAATTGTGTCTGTGAGTATAACAGAACTCATATGGCAGGCAAAAACCTGAGAAGTTACACTTTCTGTTTGGATTTTTTCTAGGGGTGGCAGATTTTCAACCAAGCTCTCATTGAAATCACAGCGAGATATGGATGAGTTTTCACTTCCTACGGCTTCCACTAGATGCCAACAGTCAAGAGAACTTTGTCTGATGACTCTAATGTGAAGGGGGGCCGAAGGAGACAGGAATGAGTAATCACTGCCATGAGGTGCCCACGCACCACTGGCACGTTCACGCGAGAGGGAGCTCCGTTCCATCGGTCAACTGAAGTCAATGTAATTCTCCGGTTTGAACGTTATTCAAGATGTATGTTAACAACATTCTAAAGATTGATTCAGTACATCGTTTGATACACTGCTCAAAAAAATAAAGGGAACACTTAAACAACACAATGTAACTCCAAGTCAATCACACTTCTGTGAAATTATTAATGCACATTTGTGGCCTGCTGGAGGTCATTTTGCAGGGCTCTGGCAGTGCACCTCCTTGCACAAAGGCGGAGGTAGCGGTCCTGCTGCTGGGTTGTTGCCCTCCTACGGCCTCCTCCACGTCTCCTGATGTACTGGCCTGTCTCCTGGTAGCGCCTGCATGCTCTGGACACTACGCTGACAGACACAGCAAACCTTTTTGCCACAGTTCGCATTGATGTGCCATCCTGGATGAACTGCACTACCTGAGCCACTTGTGTGGGTTGTAGACTACGTCTCATGCTACCACTAGAGTGAGAGCACCGCCAGCATTCAAAAGTGACCAAAACATCAGCCAGGAAGCATAGGAACTGAGAAGTGGTCTGTGGTCACCACCTGCAGAATCACTCCTGTTTTGGGGGGTGTCTTGCTAATTGCCTATAATTTCCACCTTTTGTCTATTCCATTTGCACAACAGCATGTGAAATTTATTGTCAATCAGTGTTGCTTCCTAAGTGGACAGTTTGATTTCACAGAAGTGTGATTGACTTGGAGTTACATTGTGTTGTTTAAGTGTTCCCTTTATTTTTTTGAGCAGTGTATGTTTCTACTGACTGTTACGGAACTTTTGGACATTTCGTCACGTTATAGTGGACGCGCTTTGTGACTTTGGTTAGCGCGTTTGGTAAACAATTCCAAAGTAGCTAATTGGACATAAATAACGGATATTATCGAACAAATCAAGCATTTATTGTGGACCTGGGATTCCTAGGACTGCATTCTGATGAAGTTCATCAAAGGTAAGGAAACATTTATCATATATTTTCTGGTTTCTGTTGAGTCCAACATGTCGGCTAATTTGGCTATTGTTCTGAGCTCCGTCTCAGATTATTGCATGGTTTGTTTTTCCGTAAAGTTTTTTTGAAATCTGACACAGCGGTTGCATTAAGGAGAGGTATATCTATAATTCCATGTGTATAACTTTTATTATCATCTACATTTATGATGAGTATTTCTGTTGAAACGATGTGGCTATGCAAAATCTCTTTATGTTTTTGGAACTAGTGAATGTAACGCGCCAATGTAAACTCAGATATTTTGATATAAATATAAACGTTATCAAACAAAGCATGCATGTATTGTGTAACATGAAGTCCTATGAGTGTCATCTGGTGAAGATAATCAAAGGTTAGTGATTAATCTTATCTCTATTTCGGCTTTTTGTGAAAACTATCTTTCGCTGGAAAAATGGCTGTGCTTATTGTGGTTTTGTGGTGACCTAACATAATCGTTTGTAGTGCTTTCACTGAAAAGCATATTTGAAATCGGACAGTTTGGTGGGATTAACAACAAGATTACCTTTAAAAGGATATAAGACACATGAATGTCTGAGGAATTTTAATTATGAGATTTCTGTTGTTTGAATTTGGCGCCCTGCACTGTCACTGGCTGTTGTCATATCATCCCGTTAACGGGATTGCAGCCATAAGAAGTTTTAAGGCAAACAGTGCATGCTTTTTTTGCAACTTTTTCAAATCATAGTTGCACAGCTCATGTAGCCTAGCCCATATGCCTATATGTTTTGGTAAGGTTTATATCACTACTAAAGTGGCAAAATAACTTCTTAAAATTAAGCACATTAATCTGCTGTACAATGTGTGTAGAGCCTAACTGGCATACTTAAGCAGCAGGTGAGTTTCAAGTTTCGGGAAGATCATTTTCAGAGTAAGGCATTACATGCATAATCGCATTTGTGGTCACTTTTGAGAATGGTGTTTTCCTGCTAATGGAACATTCGCGCTTATAGCCTACTACCATGTGCGCATTGTTGCGTTTATAATGTGACATTCTAATAGTTTACCTAACATTTTAAGCTAAACGTGCTCTTCTGTTGTGTCAGTCTCATTGCTTAAAACAGGTTTTTTAATGCTAGTGGTTGTATTAATTTGGGATTTATCGCATCCCACAACTGTCCCAGACTGTTTGGAATATTTATTTTCCCACAAAATAGAATACGTCGACTTTTGTACTATGGGTGATAGTAGATTGACATAGACTAGTGCTTTTGTAGTTCGTTAGGCCTACTCATCTTGTTGACTGACAAAAAGTAAATGTGGGCAGTTTGTCCAATATCTTCAATATGCACCTCGGAATTACACAAGGAAGCACGCAGTTGCGTCCCGGATGTGTCTGTCTTCACTTGTAGCTCACGTGACTGAAAGCCATGTGAGTGAGAGGTGCCTCCGCACACAGCCGGGAGAAGGGAATTATAATTATTATATTCAGCCCAAGGACACAACGACCACTGGCAGCAAATGCATAGATTTTTTAGGGGGATTATGGCCACACAAAGGGGATGCAGCCGGGAAATTCGAGGCATTATCAAGTGCTTGTCAAATTGTGAATGAAAGACTGATGAATGGTGTCTGCGCAAAAAAAGAAACCAGAGCTCATGCCTTTTCATGCGACTTTTAAAAATTCATCATTAGAGTGGCATAATGCAGCCTTAGAATGTATTAAAAATCAAAACATATAGCCCAACATTTGTATCAGAACTAAATTTACATAAATAACTATGAAAAAAATGAAAAATGCATATAGGAATACCGGTACCTGTTTTTTTTGTTAACCGCTCAACACATAATAGCTGTGGAGAAAATATCCTTTCTATTTCATTCAGCGTTGTTCTATTGTATTATTCATACTATAAAGTAATATCAAATAATTCCCCGGAATTCTAAATCAGCCACATAGCATAGCCAGATCAGGGCCTAACATCAGGACAACGCAGAGTACGCTATTCTGTTCTTCTGAAATAGACTGCATTTTATTCATATCATGTTTCTTTAGACCTATCTAAAATAAATAAGGGATTTATTGTGATGGTGTAGGCTATATTACATGGATTTATTAGACTTTTTAAAATGTAGATTGTCACGACTTCGACCGAGGCAGGCTCTCCTTCCCGTTCGGGTGGCGCTCGGCGGTCGTCGTCACCGGCCTATTAGCTGCCACTGATCCTTTTCTCCCCCTCCCTATGTGTTTATTGGGTTCACCTGTTTTGTATTAGGGTTAATTAGTTGGGCTTATTAGTCAGCCGGCCCGCACGTTTCTTTGTGCGGGATTGTTTGTTTGTAAGTAGTGGTGTTGGTTTTGTGCTACGTGTTTTCTGGACTGTGTTCCTTTCCCCCGTGTCTGGGGTTGGTTAAGTAGTACACCCAGTGTGTTAGTAGGGTGGCCTAGTTTGTCCGTGTTCATTAAAGAACATTTTGTATTGGCACCTGCTGTTTCCTGCGCTTTGACTCCACACTCCGACACCCAGGCCTTACAGAATCCCGCACCCGAATGGAGTCAGCAGGAGCAGCGGCCAACCCTCTCCCATCGATGGAGGAACGGGTGCTCCATCATACCACTGTTCTCCACCGTATTGGATCAGCGATGGATTCGATGATGGAGCGAATGGACCGATGGGAGAGGAGTGGTTTCCTCTCTCCATCTTCAGCTCCTCCAGCCCAGGACTCTCCATCCCTCGGCTCCAGCGCTCTCCGTCTGACACTCCCGAGGGATTATGATGGATCGGCGGTGGGATGCCAGGGGTTCCTACTCCAACTGGAACTGTACCTTGCCGCCGTAAGACCCACTCCCTCGGGAGCGGAGAGGGTGAGTGTCCTCGTCTCCTGCCTCACGGGTCGTGCTCTGGAGTGGGCCAACGCAGTCTGGAATGGCCCAGACTCGGCGAAGGAGCATTACCCAGAGTTCACCCGCCGTTTTCGGGACGTATTTGACCATCCTCCAGAGGGCCGAGCGGCGGGAGAACGACTGTTCCACCTTAGGCAGGAGAAGAGGAGCGCCCAGGATTACGCGCTGGAGTTCCGGACCCTGGCTGCAGGATCTGGGTGGAACGACAGGGCCCTTATTGACCACTACCGGTGTGGTCTCCGGGAGGACGTCCGCAGGGAGCTAGCATGTCGGGACACCGCTCTTTCCCTGGATGAGCTGATTGACATGTCCATCCGTCTGGACAATCTGCTGGCTGCCCGCGGGTGTTCTGAGAGGGTCCTGTACGTTCCACCACCCAGCCCCTCCGCTCCTATTCCGATGGAGTTGGGAGGGGCTGGGCCGAGGGATACCGGAGGAGGAGGCTCTCCCTGCACCAGCTGTGGTCGGAGAGGACACACGGCCGATCGGTGCTGGGGGGGTCCGTCTGGGAGTCGAGATGGCAGGCGGAACGCTTCTCGATCACCCCAGGTGAGTCAGCACCAAACTCACCCAGAACCCCCTGTTAGTCACATGTTTGTCTTGATTTTTTTCCTGAAATTTTTTCCCTCTTCCCAGCATAGGGCGCTAGTCGATTCAGGCGCAGATGGGAACTTTATGGATCGCGGACTCGCTCTTAGGTTAAGGGTTCCGCTTGTGCCGATAGATTCTCCCTTTCCCGTGCACTCCCTAGATAGCCGGCCATTAGGGTCAGGGGTGGTCAGGGAGACCACGGTACCCCTGGACATGGTGACGCAGGGGAATCATAAGGAGCGTATCAGCTTTTATATTATTGATTCACCTGCGTTTCCAGTGGTGCTAGGGATTCCCTGGCTGGCCCGGCACAATCCTAAAATTTCGTGGAGACAGGGGGTTCTCCAGGGGTGGTCAAAGGAGTGTTCTGGAAGGTGTTTGGGAGTTTCCATCGGTGCCACGTCGGTGGAAAGTCCAGACCAGGGTTCCACGGTGTGCATTCCCCCCGAGTATGCCGATTTGGCAATCGCTTTCAGTAAAAAGAAAGCGACTAAATTACCACCTCATCGACCGGGAAGGGATTGTGCGATAGATCTCCAGGTAGACGCTGCGCTTCCCAAGAGTCACGTGTACCCATTGTCCCAAGAGGAGACGGTGGCTATGGAGACATATGTCACTGAGTCTCTGGGACAGGGGTACATTCGGTCCTCCATCTCACCCGCCTCCTCAATTTTCTTTTTTGTGAAGAAAAAGGAGGGAGGTTTGCGTCCGTGTATTGATTATAGAGGTCTAAATGCCATCACCGTAGGGTTTAGTTACCCACTACCTCTCATTGCTACGGCAATGGAATCATTTCACGGAGCGCAGTTCTTCACAAAATTGGATCTCAGGAGCGCGTATAGTCTGGTGCGTATTCGGAAAGGAGACGAGTGGAAAACCGCATTTAGTACCACATCGGGCCATTATGAGTACTGCGTCATGCCGTATGGGTTAAAGAATGCTCCAGCCGTTTTCCAATCCTTTGTAGACGATATTCTCAGGAACCTGCACGGGCAGGGAGTGGTTGTTTATATCGATGACATTCTGATCTACTCAGCCACTCACGCCGCGCATGTGTCTCTGGTGCGCAAGGTGCTTGGTAGACTGCAGGAGCATGACCTATATGTCAAGGCTGAGAAGTGTGTGTTCTCCAAACGAGCCGTCTCTTTTCTGGGTTATCGCATTTCCACCTCAGGCGTGGTGGTAGGGAGTGACCGCATTAAGGCCGTGCGTAATTGGCCGACTCCGACCACGGTAAAAGAGGTGCAGCGGTTTTGGGGTTTTGCCAACTACTACCGGAGGTTTATCCTGGGTTTTGGCCAGGTAGCAGCTCCCATTACCTCACTGCTGAAGGGAGGTCCGGTGCGGTTGCAGTGGTCAGCAAAAGCGGACGGAGCTTTCAACAGGTTGACGGCGCTGTTCACGGATGCGCCCGTGTTGGCGCATCCGGATCCCTCTCTAGCATTCATAGTGGAGGTGGACGCGTCCGAGGCTGGGGTAGGTGCCGTGCTATCACAGCGCTCTGGTACGCCACCAAAACTCCACCCCTGTGCTTTCTTCTCGAAGAAACTCAGTTCAGCAGAGCGTAACTATGATGTGGGGGACCGGGAGTTGTTAGCAGTGGTCAGTGCCCTGAAGGTGTGGAGACACTGGCTTGAGGGGGCTAAGCACCCTTTTCTCACCTGGACCGACCACCAGAATCTGGAGTATATTCGGGCAGCTAGGAGACTGAACCCACGTCAAGCAAGGTGGGCCATGTTCTTTACCCGATTTCAGTTTACGTTAACGTATAGACCGGGCTCTCAGAACGTAAAGGCGGATGCACTGTCCCGTTTTTATGACTCGGACGATCGGCCCACCGAACCCACTCCCATCCTTCCCTCCTCAAGGCTGATAGCACCAGTGGTGTGGGAAGTGGACTCGGACATCGAGCGCGCGTTACGGGCGGAACCCGCTCCTCCTCAGTGTCCGGTGGGGCGGAAGTACGTGCCGCTTGGTGTTCGGGACAAATTGATTCGGTGGGCTCACGTTCTACCCTCCTCAGGTCACCCTGGGGTGAAGAGGACGGTGGGGAGCCTTCGGGGGAGGTATTGGTGGCCTACCTTGGCGAGAGACGTTAGGGTTTATGTTTCCTCCTGTTCGGTATGCGCCCAGAGTAAGGCTCCTAGGCACCTTCCTAGAGGGAAGTTACAACCCCTCCCTGTTCCACAACGGCCTTGGTCGCACCTGTCCGTAGATTTTCTGACCGATCTTCCCCCGTCTCAGGGGAACACTACGGTACTGGTGATTGTGGATCGGTTCTCGAAGTCCTGTCGTCTCCTCCCGTTGCCCGGTATTCCTACAGCCCTACAGACTGCGGAGGCATTATTCACCCACGTCTTCCGGCACTACGGGGTGCCGGAGGACATCGTTTCTGATCGGGGCCCCCAATTCACGTCCCGAGTATGGAGGGCGTTCATGGAGCGCTTGGGGGTCTCGGTCAGACTGACCTCCGGGTATCACCCTGAGAGTAATGGGCAGGTGGAGAGAGTGAACCAGGAGGTGGGTAGGTTTCTGCGGTCGTGTTGCCAGGACCGGCCAGGGGAGTGGGCGAGATACATTCCCTGGGCCGAAATGGACCAGAACTCACTACGCCACTCCTCTACAAACGTGTCCCCCTTTCAGTGTGTATTGGGGTACCAGCCGGTCCTGGTACCATGGCATCCGAGCCAGACCGAGGCTCCTGCGGTGGAGGAATGGGTGCAGCGTTCCAAGGAGACATGGAGGGCCGTCCAGGAATCTCTCCAACAAGCCAGTGGACAGCAGAAGAGGAGCGCTGACCGCCACCGCAGTGAGGCCCCCGTGTTTGTACCGGGGGACAGGGTCTGGCTCTCGACCCGAAACCTGCCCCTCCGCTTGCCCTGCCGGAAGCTGGGTCCGCAGTGTGTAGGGCCCTTCAAAGTCCTGAGGAGAATAAACGAGGTGTGTTATCGATTACAACTCCCTTCCTATTATCGTATTAACCCCTCGTTTCATGTGTCTCTCCTCAGGCCGGTGGTAGCTGGTCCCTTGCAGCACGGTGAGGTGCCGGAGGTCCCTCCTCCCCCTCTGGACATCGAGGGGTCCCCGGCGTACACGATACGGGCCATTCTGGACTCGAGACGCCGGGTGAGGGGCCTGCAGTACCTCGTGGACTGGGAGGGGTACGGTCCGGAGGAGAGGTGCTGGGTACCGGTGGGGGACATTTTGGATCCGTCGATGCTGAGGGATTTCCATCGCCTCCATCCGGATCGCCCTGCACCTCGTCCTCCGGGTCGACCTAGAGGCCGGTGTCGGCGCGCTGCGGGAGCCGCGCGTCAGAGGGGGGGTACTGTCACGACTTCGACCGAGGCAGGCTCTCCTTTCCGTTCGGGTGGCGTTCGGTGGTCGTCGTCACCGGCCTATTAGCTGCCACTGATCCTTTTCTCCCCCTCCCTATGTGTTTATTGGGTTCACCTGTTTTGTATTAGGGTTAATTAGTTGGGCTTATTAGTCAGCCGGCCCGCACGTTTCTTTGTGCGGGATTGTTTGTTTGTAAGTAGTGGTGTTGGTTTTGTGCTACGTGTTTTCTGGACTGTGTTGCTTTCCCCCGTGTCTGGGGTTGGTTAAGTAGTACACCCAGTGTGTTAGTAGGGTGGCCTAGTTTGTCCGTGTTCATTAAAGAACATTTTGTATTGGCACCTGCTGTTTCCTGCGCTTTGACTCCACACTCCGAGACCCAGGCCTTACATTGATGCTCCAAAGGTCTGCATCAGTGGCTTGTAGGCTATGCATGAAAGCCAGGAGATGCTAAATGTGTGTATGCTAATTAACGGTCAATTGGCAGTTATTTGCTAGACAATCACTGGCTGACAAAATGTCATGACTGCCACAGCCCTAGTCAGTACTGCATACCTCTGTCTCTCTTAGGCGTCTCCGGAGGCTGTCACTGGAGTCCTCCTTGGTCTGAAGCCTCTCCAGCTCATGCTCCATGCGCTCCTTAGCCACCCTGATACTATGGAGGAGATCTGTGGTCTCACTGCTCGCCTTCACTGCCTGTGTTATGGGCCGGGGAACAACAAACACTTTCTGTCACCTATCTGACATTTACATAACTTTAAACTGTCATTTTTTAAGCTTTGCAGGCTTTATTGGTAGTTGCATGCATGAATAGCCTAGAATACTGGGTGAAAATGTGATTGATTGTGCCTCTAAAATATGTGCCCATACAGCCTGGAGAATTCCATTAGGAAATGGCTTTAGAGTTATTTTGAAAATGTCTTCATTTAATGTAGTCATCACTATAAAACATATTACATAGAGAAACCAACATTGTCTGAAAAATATTTTGATAGCTGGCAATTAAGCAGAAACTGACAAATTATGATTTTAGATACAGTTGATTTATTCTCAGGCCACAATTCAACATCTGCTTTACAGGACAATGGAGGAGTTGACACACATCATTAGCAAGAGAGAGAGGACTTTCACATGTCTGTGTGTGATGAGCATCTATTCTTCCCTTAAAGCATATGCTGAATATGAATTATCCATGAAGTTTTCAACAAAAATATTCTACCTTGGCAAGCTTATCTTGGAGATCCTCAATTTTCACTTGCTGTTCAGCATTGGTCTGAAACAGAGAAATAGAGAGAAAAACAACATTTTAAGCTAAATATTTCACAGTCCATATGACTTCAGTCCCAAACCATCTTCATAGTTTCATTCATGATGGGATAATTTGTCTCCCAACCACTGAACATTACTTTAAGGAACATATACTGTATGACCATCCATGGCGTCAACAGGATATCAACATGAGCCAATAGGACCGAAGTTGTACCTTCTCCAGCTTTGACAGAAGCTCCTCTGTATCAGTTTTTCCTTGCTCCTTGGCCTGTGTGAAAATAACCAGAAAATGAGTTAAACCTCCTGCTTTCAAAGCCAACACATGCCTTTCAAGTTCTCTGAATGTGGGTCAGAGTCAAGAGATCAATATCAGAGTGAATAGTTACAGCACCTTCTGCATCCTCTGTTGACAGTCTGCTGCTTTCCTCTTCAGCTCTTCGCTGGTCTGACGGGACTCCTTCAGCTCCGACTCATACAGGTCGCTACGACGACGGGCCGCAGACAGGTCCTCCTCCAGCTGCCTGATGGCCACACGCATCTCCTCCAGCTGGGCATGGTACTCCTGCAGAGGGATGAGAGAGGAACGAGGGATGAGAGAGAGGGATGGAGGAGTACAGAGGTGAAAGATATACGGAAAAGGATCAATTACAAAAAAGTGAATAGAAAGGAACAAATGGAAAGCATCCCAGAAAGAGATTAGATTGGCAGACATGAGAGAGGGAGTGATGGGGCGGAGTGGTACAAAGAATAGACAGAAGAGGATATATGGTATAATAGAGTCTTTTGAACAAAGAGTTATGGAACAAGAAATGTTGCGGCAGAGAAAAATTGCACTAGCCAAAGTCATTTAGTGTCCTTGTCCTCTAAGGGTCTAATGATGATTAGATACGGCTAGCAGCCTTAATTTCCACCTCGTGGCCGAGTCACGGGGCATGCAGCAGTCCTGATTATCAGGCTGGTTAGGACTAGCAGAGGCTAATGGAAAGTAGCATGATCCCGGTGCCTGGGGAGGGTGAGAGCACCCTGACAATGGAACATGACAGGTGCAGAAGATAGCATCAGCAGCACCAGCCAGCACCTCGTCAGTCCCTTTTCAATTAAAAGTGCTCCTCCTGTTTCCATTCATTCAAACCCTGCTAAGTGCCTGAAGCGTGTCTCCAAGGACGTCCGCCTGTCATCTACAGTAAGTGACAGGAAGACACCTCATGAGTCATGAAACATAGTAACACACATTTTTTTAAATGTTGCACCCTCTAATTTAGTGTGCATTAAATGAAAGACAAAATAATGTCATGTTCAGCACAATTTAAGTTTGGACCTCCTTTATAACGTTAATAAGATACAAAAAGCGTTTGGTATTTAAGTGAATGATGATTGATAAAGGTTAAATATACATATATTTTTTTAATTGTCATTGTCTATTACAGTTCATTACATATCCTAGGTATTGAGGAAGAAAAAGGCAAACAGTAAATTAAATGTATAATCGGAATGCTAATTGAACGTTTTCACATTAGCAATATCTGCATCAACTGAAAAAACCTGACACCACAGGGACCTCTCATTTAATCTCTTTGAAGAATAAAAGGAAATATGTATTTCAAGTGGGAAAAGACTTTGCGGTGTTTCGCCAGCGGGCTGACTCAGAGCCCTAGTTCCTCATTGTCACCAGTCCACCAGGTCCTTGACTGGATCACAGAAACTCTCTGGCAGCCCTAAACATAAGTCAGCAGGAGAACTGAACTAGGCCAGGGCTTAAGCACAGAGCTGAGTGGTACCCATGGAGAAGGATGGAGTGAGCCAGGGGCAGGATGGAAGGGATCAGATTAGAGAGCGGCAGAGAAAGAAAGGGAATACGGGGTGAATACAATAGGTTGGTGCATGCCAGAAGAGCTGATTCATAGTTTTCATGTGAATATACTCAATACACTCACACACGCATGCACATACACACACATGCGCAAACACACGCACACACACACACGTGCACACACACACACACACAGAGAGTGTCTCCATATCGCTCTGACCGACACACTCCCGCTGGGAGCTTCAAACACAGTAGGTGTAGCCCTGACAGGGAGAGTGACAGTTCTACTGTAACCTCTTAGGAAAGGGAGACTAATCCATGGTCCTGGGGAAAAAAACACAACCGCTTTGCCTATACCTCTTCCCACTGCCTTACAGAACAGATTTATCCTTCCTTTCAGTCATCTTTAGACAGGTTTGTCTGTGCCAAAGGAACATTTGCTGACAAAGTGGTTAAATAAAGCTTACTTTAGGTAGGTACTAGAACTGAATTAAACCTACCTATCCACAAATACAACACTGAGAGGTAGAACACTTGTCTTATCCCAGTTAGAGTCTGTCAGCATGTGTGCTGTGTATGTATTCAGTGAAAGGGATCTCTCTTCCAATGAGCCTAGCATTTTGTTCTCACTGGTTCACAGAATTACACAATTTCCGTGTACTGGCTGTCTTGCCATGGATTTCTCTTTCTCCTGTCACTGAAAAGCTTTTCATCTCTCATATCCCCAATCGTCTATGTTTGTTGAGCCGACACAACATAAATTGTGCATGAATTTGTATAAGTTACAGACTCATAAAACAGCGTGTGGGAGAGAGACACTGTTCAGGACAAGACCTTATGCAGCATACAGTTGGGTCAAAATCAAGCAGGAAAGCACTTTTGAAAATATCATCTAGCATGACTCATTCTCATGCATGACAATAACTTTAACTAGAAGTGGGTCAATAATTTCCATTGCTAATTTCCAGGTTTGCATTAATAATAATAATGATAATAATATATGCCATTTAGCTGACACTTTTATCCAAAGTGACTTTTATGTATGGGTGGACCCGGGAATTGAACCCACTATCCTGGCATTGTAAGCTCTACCAACTTAGCAGACCGGTGCGCTGTATCAGTGAGCGGTAAGTATACCATCCATGGACGACCATGGATTGGCTGTGAAGACTACAGAGCAGTGTAAATTACAGTGAAGGAGTTAACAACAACACTCTAGTTCCCATAATGTAAGATCCAAGGCCCCTATCGCCTCATCACGACAGCCTGCCCACTGCATCAGCAGCACTGCACACTCTCCACTTCTAGGTATGGATGAGTCACATTGCCATGGCAACCATCGCACTATAGAGCTTGTGCCTGGTAACCAATGCCAGCAACTGCTAAGGGGAACAGGTTGTTTTTCTATTACCTTTTTTTGGATTCTGCTCTGTGGTTTGGAGGGAAGGGGTGGGCATATATTTTATGCTGTTTGCTGTTCTCTACTGTCAACCTCTCAATATCCTAATTCTCAAACCTTCACCGAATCAGATCATTGTTTATGTGCGCACACACACACACACACACACACACAGACACTCTATTTGGATAATGGTTGTCTCAGCGTAAATCTGTCCTTCCTCTACATTACTCTGTTGATCAGCAGAGTTCAGGAGACACTGCATCACTCCTGAGAGTAGCAATGGAATGATACACAGGAGACACCTTGAAGTACTGCGGTGCTGAGCTATGCAGAGGTATGCTACTATCAGAGAGATGTCCACTGAGCCTTTTTCATGGTCAGGACAGGTCAAATGCATGAGAGTGCATTTGGGTTCATGTCCACTGTTAGAACAGCATACTGCAGACTGCTAGGAAAGGCTCAATGTTGATACTCACTGAAGGTAATCTCTACTATTACTTCTATTGCTATCAGACTTCTATTATGTGGCACTCAAGCCTTGTTATAGTTTTCAGCCTTACTCTGATTATCCTTATTCGATAAAGGCAATGAAACCACAGTATTAACACGAATTCATCTGAATAGGGTTCCAGCAGTCAGGAATCCTGAGCCAGTCTGTTTAATAGTCCACTGACTCCACCTGCACAGGGAGCACTGAGCACGGAGCAGGGAGCACGGAGCACGGAGCACGGAGCAGGGACCAGCGAGCAGAGAGCAGGGAGCAGAGAGCACAGAGAAGAGAGCAGGAAGCAGAAAGTAGGAAGCACAGAGCATGGAGTAGAAGGCAGGGCGATGGGAGCAGTGGGGAGGCCTCAACACCCTCTTCCTCTGTAATTAACATGGCTGTAGCAGGAGTAGCACTCAACTCACACACCACAGGGATGGGCAAGGTCAGGTCAACCCACAACTGTACATCCCTCCACAGCACTCTGGATAGAAGCTAGAAGGATAGAAGGATCAGCTTACCATCCCCAAATCTTAACCCTAAACATTATAGTTTAGGGGCAACTTTGTGCAACTCCCGCCACAACCCACAAACCCTGGCAGACCTCTGTTGCCCCACAGGAGGGGCTCTCCTCTACCTGTTCTTTAATCTCCTGCAGCTTGTTGCTCTGCTCCCGGATGCCGTGGAGGAGCTGCAGTGCCTTGTCGTCTTCCTGGGAAACCTCCATACGGGCCTGCTCCAGACTAAGCTTCAGACTCTGAAACACACACATACAGTACATTCGGAAAGTATTCAGACCCCTTTACTTTTTCACATTTTGTTACGTTACAGCCTTATTTTAAAATGTATTAAATCATTTTTTTTTTAACTCATCAATCTACACACAATACCCCATTGTGACAAAGCAAAAACAGGTTTTTAGACATTTATGCAAATGTATATATTTTTTTATGGAAATATTTCATTTACATAATTATTCAGACCCTTTACTCAGTATTTTGTTGAAGCACCTTTGGCAGTGATTAAAGCCTACTAGTCTTCTTTGGTATGATGCTACAAGTTTGGCACACCTGTATTTGGGGAATTTCTCCCATTCTTCTCTGCAGATCTTCTCAAGCTCTGTCAGGTTGAACGTGGAGCGTCGCTGCACAGCTATTTTCTGGTCTCTCCAGAGATGTTCGATCAAGTTCAAGTCCGGGTTCTGGTCGGGCCACTCAAGGACATTCAGAGACTTGTCCCGAAGCCACTCCTGCATTGTCTTGGCTGTGTGTTTAGGGTTGTTGTTCTGTTGGAAGGTGAACCTTTGCCCCAGTCTGGGGTCCTGGGCACTCTGGAGCTGGTTTTCATTAAATATCTCTCTGTACTTTTCTCTCTTCATCTTTCCCTCGATCCTGACTAGTCTCCCAGTCCCTGACACTGAAAAACATCCCCACAGCATGATGCTGCCACCACCATGCTTCACCATAGGGATGGTGCCAGGTTTCCTCCAGATATGATGCATAGCATTCAGGCCAAAGAGTTCAATCTTGGTTTCATCAGACCAGAGAATCTTGTTTCTCATGGTCAGTGTCCTTTAGGTGGCTTTTGGCAAACTCCAAGCGGGCTATCATGTGCCACTCTACCATAAAGGCCTGATTGGTGGAGTGTTGTAGAGATGTGGAATGTTCTCCCATCTCCACAGAGGAACTCTGGAGCTCTGTCAGAGTGACCACTGGGTTCTTGGTCACCTCACTGACCAAGGCCCTTCTCCCCCGACTGCTCAGTTTGGCCAGGTGGCCAGGTCTAGGAAGAGTCTTGGTGGTTCCATACTTCTTCCATTTAAGAATGAACGGAGATCACTGTGTTATTGGGGACCTTCAATGCTGCAGAAATTGTTTAGTTTACCTCGACACAATCCTGTCTCGGAGTGCTACAGACGAATCATATACAATCAATTGAATTTACCACAGGTGACTCCAATCAAGTTGTAGAAACATCTCAAGGATGATCACTGGAAACAGGATGCACCTGAGCTCAATTTCGAGTCTCATAGCAAAAGGTCTGAATACTTACGTAAATAAGGTATTTCTGCTTTTTATTTTTAATAAATATGCTAACATTTCTAAAAACCTGTTTTCACTTTGTCATTATGGGGTATTGCGTGTAGATTGATGAGGGGGGAAAAGTATGTAATCCATTTTAGAATACGTTTGTAATGTAACAAAATGGAGAAAAAGGGAAGAGGTCTTAATACTTTCCGAATGCACTGTATACAGTAAAACGCCCCTTGGCCACACACACACACACACACACACACACACACACACACACACACACACACACACACACACACACACACACACACACACACACACACACACACACACACACACACACACACACACACACACACACACACACACACACACATACATTTTGGGCCACTCACGTTGCACTCGGTGATGTAGGTAGCCAGGTCTTGCTCCAGGATGGTCCTCTGTGTCTCTGAGGCTTTCAGCTCCACATCCTTCTGCTGCAGCACTGACTCTAGATCAGACATCTTACTCTGGACTAGAGAGATCTCCTGTTCCATCTGAATACAACAACATGGAGGACGTTACCACGACAGCTTAATTTGTCCATTTCAGCATTAGTTCATTTTCCCAATGTCAATTGAACTCTTGCAGGTGACCAAAACGTTATATTACCGTAAGAAACATATTTTTTTCTGTATAGATGAATCATTGCTGCTGGACTTCACAGGATAACACATAAAAGATAACAGAACATTTAAGTCCATTATGTAAAATAAATCACCATTGCCAAACCTCCTTTGAACCAAGCCCACAATAAAGAAATGGTGAGGTAAAAGCTGAAGCTATAGGAAGTTATTTCTGCCCCACCTAAGCTAAGCTGCTCATCTCAGTTTGCATGTGTGGTTTAAGAGATGAGCCAGTAGGGTGATGGATGGATGCAATTAAAGAAGCCATTAGAGCCCGTGAGGAGCACTGAGAGTCACATAGGCAGAGCCGCCAACCGTGACAGATACACAATCACAATGCATACCGGGTTATATAGAACACATACAGTACAGGAGTACCACTGACACAGTCACAACATTGCGCACAGAAAAGGGTTATGGTATAGAGTCACAGCATTGAGTAGCCACACAGGGCACAACAGAAATGTAAAGGAACAACACAGAGTACAGTACATCACATAACAACAGCTCAGCCTCAAAGCAGAGAACCATCAGTCAGTCACAGGACATGAACCGTGTCATGTTAACACAGATTAGTACAGAATCCTGGAGCACATAAAACTAACATAAACAAATAGGTACAGCACATGGCACAGAACTGATAGACAAACACAGAGTAACTTCACAGACCTGAGAGTACCTGTGACATGTGTCTTGTATCTCTCAATGTCCTCTGCATTTAGTGTATAAGAGTTTGTTTCAAGGGAGCAGGACAGGTCTTATCTAGAGAGCTGAGGGCTGTAGCCACTAATCTGCAGGAGGAAAAAAGAGCGTGGGAGAGAGACAAATGGCAGTACACACTCTATAGGCTATACACAATCTCTCCTGAAAGCTGTGGGGCTGACTCAAACCATTCATTTACAGCTCTTGTCTTTTCATGTCATACTGCTATACCAGACCAACTTTTACAGTTGTCAAATGGGAAATTATTAACTCCATTGAATCTATGTTCAATGTTGTAATAACATTACATACAGTGCATTTGGAAAGTATTCAGACCCCTTCCCTTTTTCCACATTTTGTTACGTTACAGCCTTATTCTAAAATGGATTAAATAAATGTTTTTACTCATCAATCTACACACAATACCCCATAATGACAAAGCAAAAACAGTTTTTTTGACATTTTTGCAAATGTATTAAAAATTAAAAACGGAAATACCTTATTTACATAAGTATTCAGAACTTTTTCTATGAGACTCGAAATTGAGCTCAGGTAAATCTTGTTTCCATTGATCATCCTTGAGATGTTTGATTGGTTCAACTGATTGGACATGATTTGGAAAGGCTAACACCTGTCTATATAAGGTCCCACAGTTGACAGTGTATGTCAGAGCAAAAACCAAGCCATGAGGTCGAAGGAATTGTCTGAAGAACTTAGAAACAGGATTATGTTAAGGCACAGATTTGGTGATGGGTACCAAAAAAAATCTGCAATATTGAAGGTCCTCGGGGTCTCCCGGGTGGCGCAGTGGTCTAGGGCACTGCATTGCAGCGCTAGCTGTGCCACCAGAGACTCTGGGTTCACGCCCAGGCTCTGTCGCAGCCGGCCGCGACCGGGAGGTCCGTGGGGCGACGCACAATTGGCCTAGCGTCGTCCGGGTTAGGGAGGGTTTGGCCGGTAGGGATATCCTTGTCTCATCGCACACCAGTGACTCCTGTGGCGGGCCGGGCGCAGTGTGCGCTAAACGAGGAAGCCAGGTACACAGTGTTTCCTCCGACACATTGGTGGCTGGCTTCCGGGTTGGAGGCGTGCTGTGTTAAGAAGCAGTGCGGCTTGGTTGGGTTGTGTTTCGGGCCTTAGTTATCTTTGTTTTCTTAATTTGTTTTGTTAGGTCAGGGTGTGACATGGGGGATGTAGGTGTTTTTGTCATGTCTAGGGGTTTTGTATGTTTATGGGGTTTTGTCTAGTCTAGGTGTTTGTATGTCTATGGCTGCCTAGATTGGTTCTCAATTAGAGGCAGCTGTTTATCATTGTCTCTGATTGGGAACCATATTTAGGCAGCCATATTCATTGGTTATGTCGTGGGTGATTGTCTATGTCATTACGTAAGTTGCCTGTGTCTGCACTTGTCGTAGTATAGCTTCACGGTCGTTTGTTGTTTTGTAAGTCTGTTTAAGTATTCTTCGTTACGCTATAATAAATAGAAGAATGTATTTATATCACGCTGCGCCTTGGTCCTCTCTTCAACCATACAATGATCGTGACAAATTACTAACAATTGGATAACACGAAATTGGGGAGAAAGGGGGGTAAATTTTAAATAATAATAATAATAATAATATTGAAGGTCCCCAAGAACACAGTGGCCACCATCATTCTTAAACGGAAGAAGTTTGGAACCACCAATACTCTTCCTAGAGCTGGCCGCCAGGCCAAACTGAGCAATCGGGGGAGAAGGGCTTTGGCCTGGGATGTGACCAAGAACCTGATGGTCACTCTGAGCTCCAGAGTTCCTTTGTGGAGATGGGAGAACCTTCCAGAAGGACACCATCTCTACAGCACTCCACCAATCAGGTCTTTATTGTAGGAATTCCCCAGGGTAACTGTTTAGGCCACTTACCATTCTCAATTTCTACTAACGACATGCCACTGGCTTTGCACTGTAAATTACCTCTATAAAAACTAAGAATATTCAATTTCCTGAACGTATTCTTCTGGTTAAGCACTTTTTAAGCACTGAATAAGCACTTTGTGACATCTGCTGATGTAAAAAGGGCTTTATAAATAAATTGTACTGATTGATTGATGATTGATTGTATGAACTGGAGTAGCATATATACATCATGTAAAATGAACAATGAGCACTGTCTCCATGGAGTATAGCACTGCAGCCTTAGGCAATGTATATTGTAGCCTGCATAGGAAGGGTATAAGAAGAAAAAGCCCTATACAGAAGCAGTTTTTTAGTGCTATTCATAATCATAATGAATTATGAAACTTTCTATTCTAATCAAACAATTAAGGTAATTAAACAATTAAGCTAATCAAGCGAAATGCAACAAATAAAGAATACAAAAGAACAAAATATCCATTTCATGCCCAGGTTGAGGGCTCACAATTAAAAAATAGTAATTAGACAAAGCCAAAGACTAGAGGCTCAAGTAGCACAACACGCCACAGCCGCTCAAACTTCCATGCTTTAGATCTTAATGCATGCTCCTTACAATACAGAATCAAAAACATAATTAGCAATTTGAAAATGCTCTACTCTGAGAACTTCTTTAATCACATAGTGGAAAACATAGAACCATACTGTGTAGATCACACAATATGTGTGTATTCTGGAATAAGACAAACCTATAAATAGAGTTGGAGTCTGAGTGTGTGTGCACACAGCCACCTCTTTAACCACTCTTCAAAATATTTGGCAGCCTTTGAGATGGAGAGGCAGGAGAATGAGTGACAGAACAAGAGTCTAATAAAATAATGGCTTCTCTCCCACTCCTGCTCACAGCAGCAGTGCAGTGTAGCTTCAACAGCCATAGGCCCAGGGATTTCACATCACATTCCATGATGCAATGCAGAATACGGCTTCACATAGAACAATCACCAAACCCATAAGATAACACTTCACACAGCACAGCCAAACATCATGTATCATATGAAGAGGCATGTGTGTTCTCCGGACGTGATACCTTGTCACGGACCTGCTGTTTCGATCTTCGCTCTCCCTCTCCCCCACCTCTCTCTCGCTCTCTTTCTCTTTCTCTTTCTCTCTCTCCCTCTCTCTCTCTCTCTCTCTCTCTCTCTCTCTCTCTCTCTCTACCACACCTGCTGTCTCGACCTCTGAATGTTCGGCTATGAAAAGCCAACTGACATTTACTCCCGAGGTGCTCACCTGTTGCACCCTCTATAACCACATAATTTTTGGACCCTGCTGGTCATCTATGAAGAACTTTGAACTACAGTACTTGAAGAACAATCTGGCCTTAATGGCCAAGTATGCTTATAATCTCCACCGGCACAGCCAGAAGAGGACTAGCCACCCCTCAGAGCCTGGTTCCTCTCTAGGTTTCTTCCTAGGTTCCGGCTTTTCTAGGGAGTTTTTCCTAGCCACCGTGCTTCTAAATCTGCATTGCATGCTATTTGGGGTTTTAGGCTGGGTGTCTGAATAAGCACTTTGTGACATCTGCTGATGTAAAAAGGGCTTTATAAATAAATTGTACTGATTGATGATTGCTTGTATGAAATGGAGTAGCATATATCCATCATGTAAAATTAACAATGAGCACTGTCTCCATGGAGTATAGCACTGCAGCCTTAGGCAATGTATATTTGCATGGTACATAACATTATCTCATATCACATGCATGGCAAGACATGATTGATGTAATTAGATGCTCTGGAGAGATCCCACCCTCCTTCCCCAACACATGTAGAATGCTTAGAAACCACCAGAAACCTGTGAAATAGATCAACAGATGTTCTTTTATCTCCTCTCAAGGTCTGTTGATTTACAGTATCTCAGAATCAGGAACTGTCATATCCCATGTGATATGTCAAAACAAGTTGATGCATGTGTTATCATGGTGCATTGGGTTTGTATTTGTATTTATTGTGGATCCCCTTTAGCTGCAGCAGCTACTCTGTATGGGGTCCAGTAAAATGTTATAGTTATACAATTGTAGTTATACAATTGTAAAAACATTACTATACATTCACAACAGATTTCACAAAATCCATGTTCCTGTTTGAGTTCGGGGTAGGCTGTCAACAGCACGTACTGTAACACTACGATGTGTATTCTGATTAAGTCAACAATACCTCTAGGCATATCTGACGTCATGTATTTGATATCTTATGTGAAGGTTAATGTCCATATTGACATCAGTTCATTGTGTTTGAGGACGGTTCACTGACGGGTTTTCAACGGATAAGATTAGATTAGACTAGTTTAACAGTTACAAAGCAGCTACAGTAGCCTATCAGAACAGCTGCAGTAGCCTATCAGAACAGCTGAGGTAGCCTATCAGAACAGCTGCAGTAGCCTATCAGAATAGCTACAGTAGCCTATCAGAATAGCTACAGTAGCCTATCAGAATAGCTACAGTAGCCTATCAGAACAGCTGCAGTAGCCTATCAGAACAGCTACAGTATTAGAGGCGCAGACCCTTAATTAACGGGCTACACATAATGGCTTACGACAGCCAGGTAAGGTTAATTTTAGCCTACGTTTAACGAGCTTTAGAGTTTTCCTAATTCCATCTTGTTCTAATAGCAAGTCTGCTTAAGTGCAGAAACCGTGGTTGATATTAGAAAATAAGTATGATTGGAAGTTTAGGAAAGTAATTCAATTGGGTAGTTGTTGTGGGATGTTAGCATACCATACTGCGCGTGTAACATTAGTGCCATGGAGGATTGTGCAGGCCGGCAGGTTGCTACAGTTTCCTAGTAGCATGTATGCTTTAGGGATCAGATCTGGCTGACTTTTTCACCTGAACTGCTCATTGGCTGTCCATAATGAGCCCAGCAAGCAGGATGTGTAGCTGGGTTCTGCAATAACTAGCTCCCAGAGCAATTACAAATAACTATTATTGTTTTAATAGCGTCATTACAACTAGCAACATGACAGTCAGTTACCTCAGTAGAAACGCTATGTGTTGGATTCGTCCATGTCTTGCTAAATTACCTAGCTACCACAACAGCTGTGGAGAATTTATACTGCAGTTTTAAGGGATCTCTCTGAAGGTTTTAGATGATACAGTGGTGCTTCGTCCTCTGGATGAAGAATCATACATCTCGGCGTGGCTTCATTGCATTATTATTTGGGAAACGTTGACATGCCATTTGTGTTGACGGATGGATGAAAATAATGTAATTATAGTATCTTTATACATAGGCTAGCAGGGAAATCCGCATGAGATACCCATAGAACTGAGCCCTGCTCCATTTTAGCACCATGCCGCGGTCTCAGGTGCTGCCCAGACTCGAAACATTTCAGCACCATGGCACGGTCCACTGACGCCTAGAAACGTGTCAGCACTATGCAGCGGACAATAGTGCTGAAATAGTTAAAGCCCCCTAGAACGTCATTGATTTTAAATTATTGTAAGTGCAAGTGGTTATCATTTATTGCATGTCCTAGTTTTGCAGCTTTGCAACCTCAGAATTATAGCTAATGGATTGCAGCGAGTTGCGTGTTTGTGCATAGTGATGAATGAGGATGCTTGATAAACCATAAATGAAACGCAACAACGTGCACTTACAAAAATGTTCGTTTGGCAGAACTTTGACAAGCTACGATTTGTTTTCTAATGACATTGACAATTCATATAGACATTAAACTTAGGCCTAATTGTGACACCATGTGTGTATGACATCTTTGAAGAATGCCCTGGCTTCAGCCAATCGGAATCGAGTATTCAACAATGCTTTGACATAATTCAAGGACGTTCATATTCACTTCAGTTGTCTGCCGATGGTTCACTGACGTTTTTTCAAAGGAGTTATTAGTATTACCTCTAAACAGCCTACAACAATAAGCTACACATCATGTCAGACGACAGCAAGGTATGGTTCATTTAGCCTATTTTGAGTTTAGAGGAGAAATTACTAACAATATAGTAGGTCTGTCACGATCGTGTGGGGAATTGACGAACCAAAACGCAGCATTAGGAAAATAAGCCATCTTCTTTTTATTAAGAAGAAGGAGAACCGAAAACAAAACACTCTTACAAAACTAACAAAACAAACAAACGAGAAGCTATGAACGTAGTGCACATACAGGCTACAAACGTATAACACATAGACAATTACCCACATCAAACGAAAGCCTATGGCTACCCTAAATATGGCTCCCAATCAGAGACAACAGAAATCAGCTGTCTCTAATTGGGAACCCATTCAGGCAACCATAGACTCTCCTAGACAACTACACCAACATAGACACAGCTAGACACATACACTCAACACAAACCCATACACTACACCCAACACCCCCTTTACCATATAACCACCCAAAACCGATAAAACACAAACATTCCCCATGTCACACCCTGACCTAACTAAAATAATAAAGAAAACAAAGAATACTAAGGCCAGGGCGTGACAAGGTCATTACCACAGCAATAGGTCTCACTGGTTTGATCCATGGACTGAAATCTGACCACTATTGCCGTTTTGTTTAAAATAGGAGAGAATAAGTTCTTTCATAAACCTAGGACTGATATTGACCTCTCATTTATCCACCAGAACGTGAAATGTGAGGATCACCCGGATGACCAAAATAAAGTTGTGGAGAATATGAAGGATGAAACAGAGACACATGAGACCAACAAGAACAGGACAGGAGGCAAGGTAAGAAATATGCTGTCCTTTACACATCCTCTGCCTACTTAGGCACAGATCTTGGATTAGTTTACTATCACTAAATCCTAACCTTAAAGCATTAGGAGACACTACACTGACCTTAGATCTGCAATGAGACCTATAATCTGTTGTCATGTAGGCTAAACGTAAGTCCAGTGGCCGTGCCAAGAAGATTTCCGTGGAGGAGGACAGCAGCATTGGTGCAGGTCCGAGATTACTTCATGTTGGGTGCAGGTTGTGTTCAAATTCATCAGCACTGATCTGAGAAGATAGTATCTATATAGGTGAAAGCAATATAGTGGAGGCCCGCAGAGAGATGTGCTTTTACCTGTCCAGTGCAATCAAATCACTAAAGGTGAAGGAAATTAGGAATAAAGTTCAGATTCAACTTTAGATTTCTCTTTGCGGTTTCCCAGAGTCTTCTCAGACACCCGGGTGTGGTTTCCGGGAAAGGGGATCTATCATTGAGCAGCTGGAGAAGGAGGCTCAGAGGACTCTAATGCCTTCTCTCAAGATTGGGACATGCTGTGCCCCAATCCTCCTCTCTTTCCTGAGGAGTCTAACTGATGAGCAAGTCCCATGTCTTTTTCCAACCTCACATACAACTACTCTGAATTTATAGTCATAGTGCACCTTCTAACCACAAATGGGATTTTAAACACTACACCTAACCCTAACATCACCGTAACCACACCCCTAACTCTTCCTGTAAATCAAGAACAAAATGGCTCATGTACTTGCTAATAGCTTAATTAAATACACTTTTATTTTCCCTAACATGGCTATCTAGTGACTCCATTAACTCAACATCAGTGTGCAGCTAAAATATGTTTCCTTTCTTTTCTCTAGCCAATGGAGAGTGATTCAGCATGGCATGAAAAATAACGTAAGTCTCTCCACATAAGGTTCTGGTCAAAAGTTGTGCACTATATAGGGAACGGTGTCATGGAATTGGTTGATTGGCAAAAACATTACTCTGTTGGTCATAGCTGACATTCGAGCAGCTCTCCATGCTGTGTCTGAAGATTGTTAAGGTCGTGACCCAGACAGCCCTCCGCATTCTCCTACCAGCGCTAGCTCGTATCATGGGGGTGAACCTGAGGAGTGGGGCAACCTCCCCAGAATCCCAGTGCTCTCTGACAGGGTCTGAGGATTCCTTAGGCAGTCTGGATGAGAGAGAGAAAAGGCTGCTGATCAGTGAGATGAACTACTGGACTAAGGAGAGGAGGAGGAATGGCAGTGCAGGGTGCCGCCAAAAATCCACTCGCAGAACCTCATCATCATGCTGGTCGCCTAAGAGGTATGTTCACAGCAATATGAAATAAAAATCAGGCAAAAAATTGTGTCAGTTGGCTTTAGGCTTCTAGAACTACGATGGTATGAGAAGTAAACCATCATTGCTCTAATTTGGTTTTCAGGCTCACTAATGACCCAGATAAGATACCAGTTGGTCACATTTGCATGGCATAAGTGGTGATTGTGTGTTTATCTTCAAGGTCCCAGACCTCATTGCAGAGCTTGCCTGCAACTAGAGAGGCTCCCCTCATGGAGGAGCCTCTGAAGGCTCTTTTTGGGGTAACGGAAGAGAGCCTCCTGATATCCCTGGTTGATGGTCACTCCAACCCCAGCTCCTCTGAGTTGAGCTGTGCTATCGTGGGAGAGGTAGTACACCAGCTTAACTCTGGCCTCTCAGTGGCCATTCAGGCCAGCTCTGGGAGTTTCCCCCTTATGGACAGTCAGGACATAGCAGCAGGCAAGGAGGTCATTCGGGTAGCCTCGGTGCAGATCCTGGCCGAGCTACAGAGCAAAACGTCTGAGCCAGAGTGGGTAGGGTTTATCGAGCCGCTCATGGACCCTGTGACCGATGATGTGCTGGATGCCATTGTCGGCACAATGGACAAAATGGCACAGGACTTCAGCATCCTCTTGGATCTGGCCAAGAAGATGACAATCTTGGGGTCTAAATTTCTGACCAATCTTCAATGTGACCTTGATGTTGAGTGTCCATCTGGGAAGGAAGGAACCACTCACTTTCTCAAAGAGACTGGATCCTCTACCAGTGTGGTGGCCAGAAAGCTTCAGACCCTCTCTAGCCCCGACTTTCAGTCTAAAGCCCTCAAGGCGGTGAGCACCATCCTTACAAGGAAAGTCAGTAGCTCTTCTGGCATGGCTCCTTCCTCTAGGGCTTCTAGTGCTGCTCCTAGCCTTACTGAAGTACCCCTGAATATCAGCTCTACAGCCCTGACATCTGTAACCTCCACTGCCACAGTGATTGTTAAGGCATTTGTGGGAGGCATGGAGACGATAGCATCATTTGAAGGCACATGTGAAGCAGTTGATTGGCCAGTTCCTGTAAATGACCACAAAACAGGGTCTTCACAGAAGATAACCTTCTCTCCAGCCCGCACACTCTACGGCCTTATACGAGCAAAGCTGAGGGACCTTTTAACTCCATCCGCTCGAGAAGAAGGTGTGGCTAAGGATGCTTCTCTTCGGGAGTCTTCAGACACTCTGGAAAAGGCAACTGTTTCAACTGTTGAGGTCCAGTTACCCAGCACCAAACTTAGGAGAGTTCCCAGTGAGAGCCAACCAATACCAGCTCTCTGTCTCTCCAATCTGGATACCAGTACTCAAGAAGTTCTTAGCAGTGTTTTTTCCATCTATAAGTCAGAGTTATCAAAAGTGGAGAGTAAATCCTTGGCCGTTGTCAGTTCATCTGATGAGTCCCTAGAGGCTTGTTGGTTTGTTGATAGTGTCCTATCAAAGCTGGATGACTATACTATTTCCCAGTCACCCTCACCCAATGAAGACTTGAGTGTGAGTACTCAATATTCTCAACTGAGCTCAGAAGTGAGTGTCAGAATCCCACAGTCCTCTACTAGTCTGATTCAGAGCATTAAGAAGCTCTCTAGCAATGACTTTCAGACTCAGGCAGAAGAGGCAGTGAGTAAAGTGCTGATGAGATCCAGTCATTCCTTTATCACACAGATCAGCCATACTGGTCTTCAGAAAAGTCAGCAGGCTGACTTATCATCTAGCTCGCCATCAGAGATTGCCTCCATGTCCTCTCAAAATACAGCCTCTGGATTAGTGGAAACCTTTGTCAAAGGAATAGCGACTATTTTCCAGAAAAATGAGTCCACTGGCACTGTGCTACTGGAAAGAAGTGGGAAAGTTTCGCAGTGCTCCCACGGGGGCTCCCAACTGGATGATACTGAATTGAGTGTTAACATATCAGAGGAGAAGCTTTGGTCAACAGCTAAGACCATCTGCGTCAGTATGAAGAACACACTTAAGGATTTCTTCACAGGGCTGAAGCCATCCGGATCCGAAAGGACAGAAAATGCTTCTTCCAAAGAGACCCTTGGGGAAATCCTGGTTGCTATCCAGAGTGAAATCTCAAACTTAGGGCGAAGGAAGGATTCCAGGGAGCTCCTTCAGATCAACGATATGGTAGGAACTATGCTGAAGGAGGTTGAGAAAAGTGAGGATGACGGTGAAGAAATCTGCCAAGACATCCCTAGAACCTGTTCAACTTTATCCACTTCTTTAAAGGGTCGTAGTTCCTTGTCCAGCTCTTCAAAGGGTCCTAGGTCAGAGTGTGAGTTAGAGATCAACCTCCCTGGCACTCCCATCCCTGACGAAGTGCCTTTTGATCTGACCTGCCCCATAGTCAGGAGCTCCTGCATCGACTTCAGGGACTCTAAAATGCCAGAGATTTCTACAAGTGACCTAAAGACAAAGATGATGGCACACACAGATGAACCCCTGCATCGTAACAGTCCAATGACTAAAAGCAGCCGACCACCGAGTGCTAAAGCCTCTTTTCGATCCTCCACTCCGTCTTTCACCAGCAAGGGAACCTCTTTGGTACCAAAGGGAGATGGGATTGACATTGAAGAGAAGGAGGTGTGCATCCCCAGCAGCTCTGGCCATCTGAGGGAGCTCTTAATCACCCCGGACATCAGCAGTGCTACTGCTTTCCTACTGCAGTACTTGATGGACTCCAGCAAAGATGATGTCATGTGTTTGGTCACCATACTGGTGATACGGTTGCTATCGAAGATCAGACCCTCAGCCCTAGATGGACCCTCCCAACAGGCAGCAGACATGACAGAAACATATCAGCAACTCATCAGACAAGTCCTGTCTGAGTTCTGTGCTGCATCCAGATTCTCCAGGACACAGACATATTCCCAGAACCTGCACATCCACAGGGTGTTCAGAGGTGTACATAAAAACCTCATGGAGGAGTTTGGCTCTTATAACACCCTGCAAGCAGCTATTTCCTCCCAGGACCCTGCGTTTGACAGAGTCCTGGTAAAGTCCTTGACCCAGCAGCTGGTACAGGGATGCAAGGAGGCGTCAAGACCAGCTTCTGCTGCAACAAACCCATCAGACCAGGCTGAGACAGAGAGGGGGGCTGAGCAGAAAGCAAGAAGGAGCTTCCTTTGCTTTTCAATGACCAAACTCAGGATCAACTTCAAGGTATAGCAGGGAGTTAGCATTTTTTTTTTGTTCCAGTTAGGTGCTGATGTTATTGATGTGGCTATGATAAGACAAATACATGAGATAAATATGTTTTATTCATCACTAAATTGTTGCCTTGGATTCAGAAGTGTTCCATTTATTTATTTATTCTCTGTACCATTTTCTTTACCTTTCTCCTGTTAGCGTTCCAAGAGAGGAAACAAAAAGGACTGCCATTCAGTCCAGGAACAGACTGAGATTCCCTCTACTGATGGACATTGCATAGGTAAGGATGTTTTAGAGCTCTGCTATAGCTTGTAGTTTTGTTTAGGTGTGTGTTAGAAACATAGAGTATGCCTACCAAACTCATAGCACTGTTATTTTTCAAAGTTATTATACTGTATTTCTCTCTCTCTCTCTCACTCTCGCTCAATTTCTCTTTCTCTCTTACCCCATCCATTTCTCTTGTGTTTCTAGCTCCAGTTGGAGAGGTTTCTCCCTCCATATCTCAGCCTATCAAAAAACGATCCTTGATTGTCAGGGTCTTTTCAGCAATGATGAAGCCATTCAGGCGCTTCACCAAGAAGAACCTGTAACCTGTTACGCTGCATGAAGAACTACTTTTGTAACAGCAAGACTTTTGACAAGAGGAATTTTTGCATGTTTACCCTTTCAAAGTCTATTTGATCAAATAAATGCAAATTATTTTACAAGACTTTCAAGTGTTTTGGATGATTGGTAGCACTGAAGCAGCTTTTCTCAGAGAAATGTACTAGTTCCCCCTTGGTTACACATTTATTGTGCAGTTTTTGAGTTGGCAGGACTTGGGGTGGCAAGTAGTCTTGTGGTTAGAGCGGTGGGCCAGTAACCAAAAGGTTGCTAGATCAAATCCCTGAGCTGACAAGGTAAAAATCTGTCATTCTGCCCCTGAACAAGGCAGTTAACCTGCTGTCATTGTAAATAAGAATTTGTTCTTAACTGACTTGTCTAGTAAAATATAATAACCAGAGCTTGTCTCTAATACAATAGTTGCTGCATAGACCGTCAGATAACCAGATGTTCTCTATTCATTTAGTTAGATTGATAAGAGCTTATTAGCAGCAAGGGGAAAACACATAGAGAATTAGCTATCTGCAGCTAGATCAACCCTCTGAGATGTTATCTGTATGTTGAATATATAAGGTCCAGCAGTTGACAGTGTATGTCAGAGCAAAAATCAAGCCATGAGGTCGAAGGAATTGTCCGTAGAGACATGATTGTGTCAAGGCACAGATCTGGTGAAGGGTACCAAAACATTTCTGCAATATTGAAGGTCCCCAAGAACACAGTGGTCTCCATCATTCTTAAACGGAAGAAGTTTGGAACCACCAAGACTCTTCTCTTCCTTGAGCTGGCCGCCAGCCCAAACTGAACAATCGGGCGAGAAGGGCTTTGGTCAATTCAAAAATGTTTCTCTACTCTGAGAACTACTTTTAATCACAGAGTGGAAAACATAGAACCATACTGTGTGAATCACAATTATGGGTCTATTCTGGAATAAGACAAACCTGTAAATAGAGTTGGAGTCTGACTGTGTGCACACAGCCACCTCTTTAACCACTCTTCAAAATATTTGGCAGCCTTTGAGATGGAGAGGCAGGAGAATGAGTGACAGAACAAGAGTCTAATAAAAGCATGGCTTCTCTCCCACTCCTGCTCACAGCAGCAGTGCAGTGTAGCTTCAACAGCCATAGGCCCAGGGATTTCACATCACATTCCATGATGCAATGCAGAATACGGCTTCACATAGAACAATCACCAGACCCATAAGATAACACTTCACACAGCACAGCCAAACATCATGTATCATATGAAGAGGCATGTGTGTTCTCCGGACGTGATACCTTGTCACGGACCTGCTGTTTCGATCTTCGCTCTCACCCTCTCCCCCTCCCTCTCTCTCTACCACACCTGCTGTCTCGACCTCTGAATGTTCGGCTATGAAAAGCCAACTGACATTTACTCCCGAGGTGCTCACCTGTTGCACCCTCTATAACCACATAATTTTTGGACCCTGCTGGTCATCTATGAAGAACTTTGAACTACAGTACTTGAAGAACAATCTGGCCTTAATGGCCAAGTATGCTTATAATCTCCACCGGCACAGCTAGAAGAGGACTAGCCACCCCTCAGAGCCTGGTTCCTCTCTAGGTTTCTTCCTAGGTTCCGGCTTTTCTAGGGAGTTTTTCCTAGCCACCGTGCTTCTAAATCTGCATTGCATGCTATTTGGGGTTTTAGGCTGGGTGTCTGAATAAGCACTTTGTGACATCTGCTGATGTAAAAAGGGCTTTATAAATAAATTGTACTGATTGATGATTGCTTGTATGAAATGGAGTAGCATATATCCATCATGTAAAATTAACAATGAGCACTGTCTCCATGGAGTATAGCACTGCAGCCTTAGGCAATGTATATTTGCATGGTACATAACATTATCTCATATCACATGCATGGCAAGACATGATTGATGTAATTAGATGCTCTGGAGAGATCCCACCCTCCTTCCCCAACACATGTAGAATGCTTAGAAACCACCAGAAACCTGTGAAATAGATCAACAGATGTTCTTTTATCTCCTCTCAAGGTCTGTTGATTTACAGTATCTCAGAATCAGGAACTGTCATATCCCATGTGATATGTCAAAACAAGTTGATGCATGTGTTATCATGGTGCATTGGGTTTGTATTTGTATTTATTGTGGATCCCCTTTAGCTGCAGCAGCTACTCTTCATGGGGTCCAGTAAAATGTTATAGTTATACAATTGTAGTTATACAATTGTAAAAACATTACTATACATTCACAACAGATTTCACAAAATCCATGTTCCTGTTTGAGTTCGGGGTAGGCTGTCAACAGCACGTACTGTAACACTACGATGTGTATTCTGATTAAGTCAACAATACCTCTAGGCATATCTGACGTCATGTATTTGATATCTTATGTGAAGGTTAATGTCCATATTGACATCAGTTCATTGTGTTTGAGGACGGTTCACTGACGGGTTTTCAACGGATAAGATTAGATTAGACTAGTTTAACAGTTACAAAGCAGCTACAGTAGCCTATCAGAACAGCTGCAGTAGCCTATCAGAACAGCTGAGGTAGCCTATCAGAACAGCTGCAGTAGCCTATCAGAATAGCTACAGTAGCCTATCAGAATAGCTACAGTAGCCTATCAGAACAGCTGCAGTAGCCTATCAGAACAGCTACAGTATTAGAGGCGCAGACCCTTAATTAACGGGCTACACATAATGGCTTACGACAGCCAGGTAAGGTTAATTTTAGCCTACGTTTAACGAGCTTTAGAGTTTTCCTAATTCCATCTTGTTCTAATAGCAAGTCTGCTTAAGTGCAGAAACCGTGGTTGATATTAGAAAATAAGTATGATTGGAAGTTTAGGAAAGTAATTCAATTGGGTAGTTGTTGTGGGATGTTAGCATACCATACTGCGCGTGTAACATTAGTGCCATGGAGGATTGTGCAGGCCGGCAGGTTGCTACAGTTTCCTAGTAGCATGTATGCTTTAGGGATCAGATCTGGCTGACTTTTTCACCTGAACTGCTCATTGGCTGTCCATAATGAGCCCAGCAAGCAGGATGTGTAGCTGGGTTCTGCAATAACTAGCTCCCAGAGCAATTACAAATAACTATTATTGTTTTAATAGCGTCATTACAACTAGCAACATGACAGTCAGTTACCTCAGTAGAAACGCTATGTGTTGGATTCGTCCATGTCTTGCTAAATTACCTAGCTACCACAACAGCTGTGGAGAATTTATACTGCAGTTTTAAGGGATCTCTCTGAAGGTTTTAGATGATACAGTGGTGCTTCGTCCTCTGGATGAAGAATCATACATCTCGGCGTGGCTTCATTGCATTATTATTTGGGAAACGTTGACATGCCATTTGTGTTGACGGATGGATGAAAATAATGTAATTATAGTATCTTTATACATAGGCTAGCAGGGAAATCCGCATGAGATACCCATAGAACTGAGCCCTGCTCCATTTTAGCACCATGCCGCGGTCTCAGGTGCTGCCCAGACTCGAAACATTTCAGCACCATGGCACGGTCCACTGACGCCTAGAAACGTGTCAGCACTATGCAGCGGACAATAGTGCTGAAATAGTTAAAGCCCCCTAGAACGTCATTGATTTTAAATTATTGTAAGTGCAAGTGGTTATCATTTATTGCATGTCCTAGTTTTGCAGCTTTGCAACCTCAGAATTATAGCTAATGGATTGCAGCGAGTTGCGTGTTTGTGCATAGTGATGAATGAGGATGCTTGATAAACCATAAATGAAACGCAACAACGTGCACTTACAAAAATGTTCGTTTGGCAGAACTTTGACAAGCTACGATTTGTTTTCTAATGACATTGACAATTCATATAGACATTAAACTTAGGCCTAATTGTGACACCATGTGTGTATGACATCTTTGAAGAATGCCCTGGCTTCAGCCAATCGGAATCGAGTATTCAACAATGCTTTGACATAATTCAAGGACGTTCATATTCACTTCAGTTGTCTGCCGATGGTTCACTGACGTTTTTTCAAAGGAGTTATTAGTATTACCTCTAAACAGCCTACAACAATAAGCTACACATCATGTCAGACGACAGCAAGGTATGGTTCATTTAGCCTATTTTGAGTTTAGAGGAGAAATTACTAACAATATAGTAGGTCTGTCACGATCGTGTGGGGAATTGACGAACCAAAACGCAGCATTAGGAAAATAAGCCATCTTCTTTTTATTAAGAAGAAGGAGAACCGAAAACAAAACACTCTTACAAAACTAACAAAACAAACAAACGAGAAGCTATGAACGTAGTGCACATACAGGCTACAAACGTATAACATAGACAATTACCCACATCAAACGAAAGCCTATGGCTACCCTAAATATGGCTCCCAATCAGAGACAACAGAAATCAGCTGTCTCTAATTGGGAACCCATTCAGGCAACCATAGACTCTCCTAGACAACTACACCAACATAGACACAGCTAGACACATACACTCAACACAAACCCATACACTACACCCAACACCCCCTTTACCATATAACCACCCAAAACCGATAAAACACAAACATTCCCCATGTCACACCCTGACCTAACTAAAATAATAAAGAAAACAAAGAATACTAAGGCCAGGGCGTGACAAGGTCATTACCACAGCAATAGGTCTCACTGGTTTGATCCATGGACTGAAATCTGACCACTATTGCCGTTTTGTTTAAAATAGGAGAGAATAAGTTCTTTCATAAACCTAGGACTGATATTGACCTCTCATTTATCCACCAGAACGTGAAATGTGAGGATCACCCGGATGACCAAAATAAAGTTGTGGAGAATATGAAGGATGAAACAGAGACACATGAGACCAACAAGAACAGGACAGGAGGCAAGGTAAGAAATATGCTGTCCTTTACACATCCTCTGCCTACTTAGGCACAGATCTTGGATTAGTTTACTATCACTAAATCCTAACCTTAAAGCATTAGGAGACACTACACTGACCTTAGATCTGCTATGAGACCTATAATCTGTTGTCATGTAGGCTAAACGTAAGTCCAGTGGCCGTGCCAAGAAGATTTCCGTGGAGGAGGACAGCAGCATTGGTGCAGGTCCGAGATTACTTCATGTTGGGTGCAGGTTGTGTTCAAATTCATCAGCACTGATCTGAGAAGATAGTATCTATATAGGTGAAAGCAATATAGTGGAGGCCCGCAGAGAGATGTGCTTTTACCTGTCCAGTGCAATCAAATCACTAAAGGTGAAGGAAATTAGGAATAAAGTTCAGATTCAACTTTAGATTTCTCTTTGCGGTTTCCCAGAGTCTTCTCAGACACCCGGGTGTGGTTTCCGGGAAAGGGGATCTATCATTGAGCAGCTGGAGAAGGAGGCTCAGAGGACTCTAATGCCTTCTCTCAAGATTGGGACATGCTGTGCCCCAATCCTCCTCTCTTTCCTGAGGAGTCTAACTGATGAGCAAGTCCCATGTCTTTTTCCAACCTCACATACAACTACTCTGAATTTATAGTCATAGTGCACCTTCTAACCACAAATGGGATTTTAAACACTACACCTAACCCTAACATCACCGTAACCACACCCCTAACTCTTCCTGTAAATCAAGAACAAAATGGCTCATGTACTTGCTAATAGCTTAATTAAATACACTTTTATTTTCCCTAACATGGCTATCTAGTGACTCCATTAACTCAACATCAGTGTGCAGCTAAAATATGTTTCCTTTCTTTTCTCTAGCCAATGGAGAGTGATTCAGCATGGCATGAAAAATAACGTAAGTCTCTCCACATAAGGTTCTGGTCAAAAGTTGTGCACTATATAGGGAACGGTGTCATGGAATTGGTTGATTGGCAAAAACATTACTCTGTTGGTCATAGCTGACATTCGAGCAGCTCTCCATGCTGTGTCTGAAGATTGTTAAGGTCGTGACCCAGACAGCCCTCCGCATTCTCCTACCAGCGCTAGCTCGTATCATGGGGGTGAACCTGAGGAGTGGGGCAACCTCCCCAGAATCCCAGTGCTCTCTGACAGGGTCTGAGGATTCCTTAGGCAGTCTGGATGAGAGAGAGAAAAGGCTGCTGATCAGTGAGATGAACTACTGGACTAAGGAGAGGAGGAGGAATGGCAGTGCAGGGTGCCGCCAAAAATCCACTCGCAGAACCTCATCATCATGCTGGTCGCCTAAGAGGTATGTTCACAGCAATATGAAATAAAAATCAGGCAAAAAATTGTGTCAGTTGGCTTTAGGCTTCTAGAACTACGATGGTATGAGAAGTAAACCATCATTGCTCTAATTTGGTTTTCAGGCTCACTAATGACCCAGATAAGATACCAGTTGGTCACATTTGCATGGCATAAGTGGTGATTGTGTGTTTATCTTCAAGGTCCCAGACCTCATTGCAGAGCTTGCCTGCAACTAGAGAGGCTCCCCTCATGGAGGAGCCTCTGAAGGCTCTTTTTGGGGTAACGGAAGAGAGCCTCCTGATATCCCTGGTTGATGGTCACTCCAACCCCAGCTCCTCTGAGTTGAGCTGTGCTATCGTGGGAGAGGTAGTACACCAGCTTAACTCTGGCCTCTCAGTGGCCATTCAGGCCAGCTCTGGGAGTTTCCCCCTTATGGACAGTCAGGACATAGCAGCAGGCAAGGAGGTCATTCGGGTAGCCTCGGTGCAGATCCTGGCCGAGCTACAGAGCAAAACGTCTGAGCCAGAGTGGGTAGGGTTTATCGAGCCGCTCATGGACCCTGTGACCGATGATGTGCTGGATGCCATTGTCGGCACAATGGACAAAATGGCACAGGACTTCAGCATCCTCTTGGATCTGGCCAAGAAGATGACAATCTTGGGGTCTAAATTTCTGACCAATCTTCAATGTGACCTTGATGTTGAGTGTCCATCTGGGAAAGAAGGAACCACTCACTTTCTCAAAGAGACTGGATCCTCTACCAGTGTGGTGGCCAGAAAGCTTCAGACCCTCTCTAGCCCCGACTTTCAGTCTAAAGCCCTCAAGGCGGTGAGCACCATCCTTACAAGGAAAGTCAGTAGCTCTTCTGGCATGGCTCCTTCCTCTAGGCCTTCTAGTGCTGCTCCTAGCCTTACTGAAGCACCCCTGAATATCAGCTCTACAGCCCTGACATCTGTAACCTCCACTGCCACAGTGATTGTTAAGGCATTTGTGGGAGGCATGGAGACGATAGCATCATTTGAAGGCACATGTGAAGCAGTTGATTGGCCAGTTCCTGTAAATGACCACAAAACAGGGTCTTCACAGAAGATAACCTTCTCTCCAGCCCGCACACTCTACGGCCTTATACGAGCAAAGCTGAGGGACCTTTTAACTCCATCCGCTCGAGAAGAAGGTGTGGCTAAGGATGCTTCTCTTCGGGAGTCTTCAGACACTCTGGAAAAGGCAACTGTTTCAACTGTTGAGGTCCAGTTACCCAGCACCAAACTTAGTAGAGTTCCCAGTGAGAGCCAACCAATACCAGCTCTCTGTCTCTCCAATCTGGATACCAGTACTCAAGAAGTTCTTAGCAGTGTTTTTTCCATCTATAAGTCAGAGTTATCAAAAGTGGAGAGTAAATCCTTGGCCGTTGTCAGTTCATCTGATGAGTCCCTAGAGGCTTGTTGGTTTGTTGATAGTGTCCTATCAAAGCTGGATGACTATACTATTTCCCAGTCACCCTCACCCAATGAAGACTTGAGTGTGAGTACTCAATATTCTCAACTGAGCTCAGAAGAGAGTGTCAGAATCCCACAGTCCTCTACTAGTCTGATTCAGAGCATTAAGAAGCTCTCTAGCAATGACTTTCAGACTCAGGCAGAAGAGGCAGTGAGTAAAGTGCTGATGAGATCCAGTCATTCCTTTATCACACAGATCAGCCATACTGGTCTTCAGAAAAGTCCGCAGGCTGACTTATCATCTAGCTCGCCATCAGAGATTGCCTCCATGTCCTCTCAAAATACAGCCTCTGGATTAGTGGAAACCTTTGTCAAAGGAATAGCGACTATTTTCCAGAAAAATGAGTCCACTGGCACTGTGCTACTGGAAAGAAGTGGGAAAGTTTCGCAGTGCTCCCACGGGGGCTCCCAACTGGATGATACTGAATTGAGTGTTAACATATCAGAGGAGAAGCTTTGGTCAACAGCTAAGACCATCTGCGTCAGTATGAAGAACACACTTAAGGATTTCTTCACAGGGCTGAAGCCATCCGGATCCGAAAGGACAGAAAATGCTTCTTCCAAAGAGACCCTTGGGGAAATCCTGGTTGCTATCCAGAGTGAAATCTCAAACTTAGGGCGAAGGAAGGATTCCAGGGAGCTCCTTCAGATCAACGATATGGTAGGAACTATGCTGAAGGAGGTTGAGAAAAGTGAGGATGACGGTGAAGAAATCTGCCAAGACATCCCTAGAACCTGTTCAACTTTATCCACTTCTTTAAAGGGTCGTAGTTCCTTGTCCAGCTCTTCAAAGGGTCCTAGGTCAGAGTGTGAGTTAGAGATCAACCTCCCTGGCACTCCCATCCCTGACGAAGTGCCTTTTGATCTGACCTGCCCCATAGTCAGGAGCTCCTGCATCGACTTCAGAGACTCTAAAATGCCAGAGATTTCTACAAGTGACCTAAAGACAAAGATGATGGCACACACAGATGAACCCCTGCATCGTAACAGTCCAATGACTAAAAGCAGCCGACCACCGAGTGCTAAAGCCTCTTTTCGATCCTCCACTCCGTCTTTCACCAGCAAGGGAACCTCTTTGGTACCAAAGGGAGATGGGATTGACATTGAAGAGAAGGAGGTGTGCATCCCCAGCAGCTCTGGCCATCTGAGGGAGCTCTTAATCACCCCGGACATCAGCAGTGCTACTGCATTCCTACTGCAGTACTTGATGGACTCCAGCAAAGATGATGTCATGTGTTTGGTCACCATACTGGTGATACGGTTGCTATCGAAGATCAGACCCTCAGCCCTAGATGGACCCTCCCAACAGGCAGCAGACATGACAGAAACATATCAGCAACTCATCAGACAAGTCCTGTCTGAGTTCTGTGCTGCATCCAGATTCTCCAGGACACAGACATATTCCCAGAACCTGCACATCCACAGGGTGTTCAGAGGTGTACATAAAAACCTCATGGAGGAGTTTGGCTCTTATAACACCCTGCAAGCAGCTATTTCCTCCCAGGACCCTGCGTTTGACAGAGTCCTGGTAAAGTCCTTGACCCAGCAGCTGGTACAGGGATGCAAGGAGGCGTCAAGACCAGCTTCTGCTGCAACAAACCCATCAGACCAGGCTGAGACAGAGAGGGGGGCTGAGCAGAAAGCAAGAAGGAGCTTCCTTTGCTTTTCAATGACCAAACTCAGGATCAACTTCAAGGTATAGCAGGGAGTTAGCATTTTTATTTTTTTCAGTTAGGTGCTGATGTTATTGATGTGGCTATGATAAGACAAATACATGAGATAAATATGTTTTATTCATCACTAAATTGTTGCCTTGGATTCAGAAGTGTTCCATTTATTTATTTATTTATTTATTCTCTGTACCATTTTCTTTACCTTTCTCCTGTTAGCGTTCCAAGAGAGGAAACAAAAAGGACTGCCATTCAGTCCAGGAACAGACTGAGATTCCCTCTACTGATGGACATTGCATAGGTAAGGATGTTTTAGAGCTCTGCTATAGCTTGTAGTTTTGTTTAGGTGTGTGTTAGAAACATAGAGTATGGCTACCAAACTCATAGCACTGTTATTTTTCAAAGTTATTATACTGTATTTCTCTGTCTCTCTCTCTCGCGCTCGCGCTCTCGCTCAATTTCTCTTTCTCTCTTACCCCATCCATTTCTCTTGTGTTTCTAGCTCCAGTTGGAGAGGTTTCTCCCTCCATATCTCAGCCTATCAAAAAACGATCCTTGATTGTCAGGGTCTTTTCAGCAATGATGAAGCCATTCAGGCGCTTCACCAAGAAGAACCTGTAACCTGTTACGCTGCATGAAGAACTACTTTTGTAACAGCAAGACTTTTGACAAGAGGAATTTTTGCATGTTTACCCTTTCAAAGTCTATTTGATCAAATAAATGCAAATTATTTTACAAGACTTTCAAGTGTTTTGGATGATTGGTAGCACTGAAGCAGCTTTTCTCAGAGAAATGTACTAGTTCCCCCTTGGTTACACATTTATTGTGCAGTTTTTGAGTTGGCAGGACTTGGGGTGGCAAGTAGCCTTATGGTTAGAGCGTTGGGCCAGTGACTGAAAGGTTGCTAGATCAAATCCCTGAGCTGACAAGGTAAAAATCTGTCATTCTGCCCCTGAACAAGGCAGTTAACCTGCTGTCATTGTAAATAAGAATTTGTTCTTAACTGACTTGTCTAGTAAAATATAATAACCAGAGCTTGTCTCTAATACAATAGTTGCTGCATAGACCGTCAGATAACCAGATGTTCTCTATTCATTTAGTTAGATTGATAAGAGCTTATTAGCAGCAAGGGGAAAACGCATAGAGAATTAGCTATCTGCAGCTAGATCAACCCTCTGAGATGTTTTCTGTATGTTGAATAATGTGTGGTATGAGTCAGTCCTTTTGCAGGGGAGGAGAGCACAGAGAGGTTTCACCCCAGTCTTGGTGTTGCTCTACATTCAAACTGCAGGGTGACCAGGGGCCACAGGTGCTACTGTAACGTATGGGCTGTAGGCGGCAGTGAATCACTAACATGTTACAAATGTACATCAGTTGCACAGATTCTGTCAAGATACCAGTTCTAGTTTCCCTACCTAACCCTATCAGGTCCCATCCCTAAACCCTAAAACTGACACTGTGATTGTTTTCTATTGCTAAGTCCCTGGTCACGACATCAGCAACTCAGAAAACCTGATGCCATATGGGTACATTCATTTGTACCTCAGACAGACTCTTTACAAAGGAACTATTTAGACGTCGAGACATCACACAAAGAGGATCAATCAGCAGGGATAAGCAGGCTTTTGGAAATGACACTTGAGGGTATGGGAGAGCTACAGCAGCAGAGCTCTCCTCTCATCACGACTCACATTAACATGCATGGATTTGCGCTAGAGCGCAGCTACACCACCTGGCTCTATCTGCTCACCGCCTTCAGCCTTTTCTCTTTCTCCAAGTCACATTTCACACTGTTTTGCACCGCTTCCTGTCTACAGGTAAACACAAGTGCAAATTCACATATTCCTCTCTTGACAATTCCTCTTCCCTACCCCACACTTCTTTCATTATATGGATACTCCCTAAATCCGTTCCATATTTTCCATATGCTGCATATTCCACATGCAGTGCCTTCAGAAAGTATTCACACCCTTTGCCTTTTTCTCCATTTTTTTGTGTTACAGCCTGTATTTAAAATGGATTAAATTGAGATTTTGTGTCACTGGCCTACACACAATACCCAATAATGTCAAAGTGGAATTATGCTTAGAAAAATGTCAATAAGTATTCAACCCCTTTGTTATGGCAAGCCTAAATACGTTCTGGAGTAAACATTTGCTTAACAAGTCACATAATAAGTTGGATGGACTCACTCTGTGTGCAATAATAGTGTTTAAGATAATTTTTTAATGACTACCTCACGTCCGTACCCCAAACATACAATTATCTGTAAGGTCCCTCACTTGAGCAGTGAATTTCAAACACATATTCAACCACAAATTCACAAAGACCAGGGATGTTTTCCAATGCCTCGTAAAGACGGGCACCTATTGGTAGATGGGTAAAAAAAAAGAAGAAGCTGACATTGAATATCCCTTGGAGCATGGTGAAGTTATTAATTACACTTTGAATGGTGTATCAATCCACTCAATCACTACAAGGATACAGACATCCTTCTTAACTCAGTTGCCGGAGAGGAATGAAACCGTTCAGGAATGTCACTATGAGGCCAATGGTGACTTTAAAACAGTTACAGAGTTTAATAGCTGTGATAGGAGAAAACTGAGGATGGATCAACAACATTGTAGATACTCCACAATACTAACCTAAATGACAGAGTGAACAGAACGAAATCTGTACAGAATACAAATATTCCAAAACATGCATCCTGTTTGCCATAAGGTACAAAAGTAAAACTGCAAAACAATTGGTAAAGAAATAAATACAAAGCATTGTGTTTGGGGCAAATCCAACACAACACATCACTGAGTACCACTCTACATATTTTTAAGCATGTTGGTGGCTGCATCATGTTATGGGTATGCTTGTCATCTGTAAGGACTAGGGAGTTTTTTAGGATAAAAAGAAACGGAAAAGAGCTAAGCACAGGCAAAATCCTATTGGAAAGCCTGGTTCAGTCTGCTTTCCAACAGACACGGGGAGACAAATTCACCTTTCAGCAGGACAATAACCAAAGACACAAGGCCAAATATACACTGGAGTTGCTTACCAAGAAGACAGTGAATTTTCCTGAATGGCCGAGTGACAGTTTTGACTTAAATCGTCTTGAAAATCTATGTCAAGACTTGAAAATGGCTGTCTATCACTGATAAACAACCAACTTGACAGAGTTTGAAGAATTTTAAAAAGAATAATGTGAAAATATTGTACAATCCAGGTGTGCAAAGCTCTTAGAGACTTACCCAGAAAGACTCACAGCTGTAATCGCTGCCACATGTATTGACTCAGGGGTGTGAATACTTACTCTATGTAAATGAGATATTTCTGCATTTCACTTTGTCATTATGGGGTATTGTGTCTAGATGTTTGAAAATCCATTTTGTCAAGGGGTGTGAATACGTTCTGAAGGCACTGTATGGATATATTTTATTCTAAATGTATAGCTATGTCCACTCCATATACCCCTCTATGCACCTTTTGGAATACCTAATAAACCCAACTATATCTGTCCCTAGTTAAACCCCTCTCTATACAACCCACCTCTCTGTCTTTGAGTGGAAATTAGTCCATTGAAAATACATTAATATACCTTCATCAGTCACCTCAGTGTAAGACAGAGGGGAAAGGCAGATATTTCATAGTAATCATCATACATTTTTAATGATGACCATTTTAAAGCAAGTGAGGATGAGGTGTATTGTAACAAGACTAAAGACTTGAATATCATAATTTATTATGAAACACTATGATTAATATGTACATATTGTAATACAATTGAGTGTTGGCCTTATAAAGAAACAGGAGCTGTCACCTGCTCTGAGAGGAATCTGAGGAAGAAGTGAGAGAGAGACAGAGGGAAACAACTGTTTCCATGGAAATACATCTTTGATCATTTTGATAATTTCAGACTTTTCTGCTTTTCCTTTTTTAATTACAGAATATATTGGTGCACACCCAAGAAAGTTGGTAGAGGTGCTGACTAACAGCAAGTAGACTGCAGGCTACAAAATAAAGAGAATTGCACACTCTATATACAAGCTCCTAGAAATGTATTGGGTAAATCACCAACGTTTCGGCTTCACCCTGAAGAAGGCACAGTGATGCAGAAACGTTGGTGGTTTACCCAATAAATTACTTGGAGCTTGTATATAGAGTGTGCAACTCTCTTTATTTATTTTGATAGCCTACAGAATATATTTTTGCCACACAGGCCTACCAGTGCACACGTTCAACTAACAATAACTCACCAAGTGCCTTACCAATGGCAAACTCAGGACACAAATCAAAGTTTTGTGGTCCAAAATTTGTGGCAAAAAAATCATGTGATTCACGATTGAACTGTCAAGAAAGATGATTGTTTGTTCTACCAAGTTTCGATCTAACCTGCACTGTATGTTCATTTCCTACATAGAGATCTAGGCAAAAGAAAGCGATCAGAAAAAGTGAGATTTAACACTGATATTTTCAGAATCCTTTGAAGAAAACAGTACATCATAGCAGAGAGAGGCATCAGAATGTGAATGCTATGATTCCCCTATGAAGTTGGAGATCTACTGTATGAGAGGAGGGATGCTACTGCACATTGATGCTGAAGAAGATGGGTAAACAAAGACACACATTTAATGCTAACACAGCATCTCAGTGTCGTGACAATAGAATACTCTTCCCTACTACCGGAGCAGGCAGCTGTTCTATAGCGTTATCACATCTGGCTAAAATTCCCCTGTCATAGTATAAGAACTAATCAATCAACATGGTGAGATGATGAGATGGGCAAACAAAAGCAGAGCAGTTACAGGCAGTTAATATGTGCTACACACACAATCTTGTCATCACACACATTCTTTGTTGTTACTCTGTCAGTGCTATCAATACCACCTTGTCATCCGTGAAAGATTCCTTCAGAGCAGTACTTACTCAGACCTAGCCGGTGCTGTCAGTGCCTTTGCTGAAGAACCACTTTAGAGGGGGCAAGTCCTCCCCCAGAAAGCCCGATCTTGTGGGGTCTTGCTGGGCAGCCACCGGCCAGTAGGAGGGGCTCGCTGGTTCATCAAAACTGGGGATGTCATCTTCACTGTAGAGAGTAGAGCCAAAGGCAGGAGAAAGAGATTTGAGCAGTGAGAGCGAGTGAAGATTAGCACACAGAGAGAAAGAGTGGAGGAGAGAAGGAGGGAGTGGAGAGAGGGAAACTGCATTGTATATTAATGCAGTAGACCAGTGAAAACACAATCGCATAGACATGCAGGGAAGCTCTCGCTCCCCCACTCTCTATTTTTTTCTCTCTCTCCCCACACTGCAGTAGCTCCAGCTAATCACAATAATACATGCAGCCTGAGTCACTGCCTAAACTGTGTGTTCTCTCCTGCATAACACAGGCATTTCAGTAACAACAACCACTCCACAGGAACACCAGTTATTTTCAGACTTCAGACACAGAGATCTATTAGGCCTACCTAACACAGTCTCTCCTATCACACGGCTATCAAATGTCAAATGGAATGGAAGGCAAAGTGGTCCTCTAACTGATAAGACTTTTCTTTGCTATAGAAAAATCTTAAGCTACAAGTTCTCCACATGACATGTTGAATGCACTAAGCTGTCTGTTTGAACTGCTGGCTGGGGCACAGCTCGGACAGCCATGCATACCCCACAAGACATGCCACAAGAGGTCTCTTCACAGTCCCCAAGTCCAAGAGAGACTATGGGAGGCGCACAGTACTACATAGAGCTATGACTACATGCTATATACATGCTTGTATAACTTTGTTCTGTGTGGTTAACATGGAGTCATGTGAATACTGTTTTTTTGTGTTTTAAAAATTTGGCTTTGCATTCCACATCAAGTAACTGATGCAAGCAGTAAGATTTGATTTAATAAACAGATAAAAATACACCTTATGGAACAGCGGGGACTGTGAAGCAACACAAACATAGGCCCAGACACATGCATACACACACACACATGAAAATATGCGCACTATACACACACGTACACATGGATTTTGTACTGTAGATATGTGGTAGTGGTGGAGTATGGGCCTGAGGGCACACAGTGTGTTGTGAAATTTGTGAATGTAATGTTATGTTTTTAAAATTGTATGAACTGCCTTCATTTTGCTGGACCCCAGGAAGAGTAGCTGTTGCCTTGGCAGGAACTAATGGGGATCCATAATAAATACAAATACCCGTCCACACCTGCTCCAAATCAACTCCAGTGTATGAATACACTTCAAAGCTCAGCTGTTGAGACATGCTTCTAAGCTGTATTAGAAATTCTACAGAATTGTACAGAAATTCGGTGATGAAGCAAATTCATCATTTCAAGATAATCCCTATGTCATGGTCATGCTGGTTGGGCTTTCTGTCACTCTCAATGCTGAGATGAGCCAGACACACACACACGACAGACATCTCCCTAGGGCCTCTGAGATCCCGGCTTTGGAACGGGTGTCAGGACCTGTCCTAGCAAGCAACACTCCATCACAGCAGTAGGGAAATGAAACAGCTCGACCAGTCCAGGTAACCAATCAATGGCTGTTATGACCCTGTCAAGCACCAGAACACGACTCAGCACTCATACTGTAGGCTACCATACTGTTGTTATGAGTCTATGCAATCATTGTTTCCTTTTCTTTCACTTGATAAAGTGAAGCCCTGTTTAAAATGACCTTTCAACTCAAATTGGATGTGGAGCCAAGTAGGCAATAAGTAGACTATAAACATCAAGCATGAGCGGGAAATAATGGACCAGCGCACAGGGCTTTGACTTTGTCTTTTTGGTTTCTGTTTAGTGTTTACTCAGCTATGATGAAAGCAAAACATTGGAGGCATGCTTTATCTTATGAGCAGAGACTTTAATTGCTTTAGATTCCCAATGTTTCAGTCAAGCAGCCCTCTCAATCTAAACACAAATCTGGGTTTGCAAGAGAGCAAATCAAGTAAGAACCCTCAATTACTGATTTATCAGAGCAGACTTCCGATAGTGCAGCGTGAGGTCATGCTCGCCATGAAAACAGTACATTTGTCTTTGGACTAGGCTGAGAACCAAATACAGTTTACAGCTATCCTCTAAGGAATACCATGCTACGCCATTTGATGTTTGTGCATGCATTGTATATGCAGTGCCTTCGGAAAGTATTCAGACCCCTAGACTTTTTCCACATTTTGTTACATTACAGCCTTATTCTAAAATGGATTGAATAACAACATTTCCTTGGCAATCTACACACAATACCCCATAATGACAAAGCGAAAACAGTTTTTTTTTAAACAGTATGCTATGAGATTTGAAATTGAGGTCAGGTGCATCCTGTTTCCATTGATCATCCTTGAGATGTTTCAACAACTTGATTGGAGTCAACCTGTGGTAAATTCAATAGATTGGACATGATTTGGAAAGGCACACACCTGTCTATATACAGTTGAAGTCGGAAGTTTACATATACTTCGGTTGGAGTCATTAAAACTCATTTTCAACCACTCCACAAATTTCTTGTTAACAAACTATAGTTTTGGCAAGTCGGTTAGGACATATACTTTGTGCATGACACAAGAAATTTTCCAACAATTGTTTACAGACAGATTATTTCACTTATAATTCACTGTATCACAATTCCAGTGGGTCAGAAGTTTACATGCACTAAGTTGACTGTGCCTTTAAAACAGCTTGGTAAATTCCAGAAAAGGATGTCATGGATTTAGAAGCTTCTGATAGGCTAATTGATCTCATTTGAGTCAATTGGAGGTGTACCTGTGGATGTATTTCAAGGCCTACCTTCAAACTCAATGCCTCTTTGCTTGACATCATGGGAAAATCAAAAGAAATCAGCCAAGACCTCAGAAAAGAATTGTAGATCTCCACAAGTCTGGTTCATCCTTGGGAGCAATTTCCAAATGCCTGAAGGTACCACGTTCATCTGTACAAACAATAGTACGCAAGTATAAACACCATGGGACCACGCAGCCGTCATACCGATGAGGAAGTAGACGCGTTCTGTCTCGTAGAGATGAACGTACTTTGGTGCGAAAAGTGCAAATCAATCCCAGAACAACAGCAAAGGACCTTGTGAAGATGCTGGAGGAAACAGGTACCAAGGTATCTATATCCACAGTAAAACAAGTCCTATATCGACATAGCCTGAAAGGCCGCTCAGCAAGGAAGAAGCCACTGCTCCAAAACCGCCATAAAAAAGCCAGACTACGGTTTGCAACTGCACATGGGGACAAAGATCGTACTTTTTGGAGAAATGTCCTCTGGTCTGATGAAACAAAAATAGAACTGTTTGGCCATAATGACCATCGTTATGTTTGGAGGAAAAAGGGGGATGTTTGCAAGCCGAAGAACACCATCCCAACCGTGAAGCACGGGGTTGGCAGCATCATGTTGTGGCGGTGCTTTGCTGCAGGAGGGACTGGTGCACTTCACAAAATGGATGGCATCATGGGGTAGGAAAATGATGTGGATATATTGAAGCAACATCTCAAGACATCAGTCAGGAAGTTAAAGCTTGGTCGCATACATACCCCAAGCATACTTCCAAAGTTGTGGCAAAATGGCTTAAGGACAACTAAGTCAAGGTATTGGAGTGGATATCACAAAGCCCTGACCTCAATCCCATAGAAAATGTGTGGGCAGAACTGAAAAAGCGTGTGCGAGCTAGGAGGCCTACAAACCTGACTCAGTTACACCAGCTCTGCCAGGAGGAATGAGACAAAATTTACCCAACTTATTGTGGGAAGCTTGTGGAAGGCTACCCAAAACGTTTGACCCAAGTTAAACAATTTAAAGGCAATGCTACCAAATATTAATTGAGTGTATGTAAACTTCTGACCCACTTGAAATGTGATGAAAGAAATAAAATCTGAAATAAATCCTTCTCTCTACTATTATTCTGACATTTCACATTCTTAAAATAAAGTGGGGATCCTAACTGACCTAAAACAGGGAATTTTTTACTAGGATTAAATGTCAGGAATTGTGAAAAACTGAGTTTAAATGTATTTGGCTAAGGTGCATGTAAACTTCCGACTTCAACTGTAAGTTGACAGTGCATGTCAGAGCAAAAACCAAGCCATGAGGTCAAAGGAATTGTCCGTAAAGCTCAGAGACAGGATTGTGTCGAGGCACTGATCTGGGGATGTGTACCAAAAAATGTCTGCAGCATTAAATGTCCCCAATAACATAGTGACCTCCATCATTCTTAAATGGAAGAAGTATGGAACCACCAAGACTCTTCCTAGAGCTGTCCGCAAACTGAGCAATCGGGGGAGAAGGGCCTTGGTCAGGGAGGTGACCAAGAACACAATGGTCACTCTGAAAGAACTCTAGAGTCCCTCTGTGGAGATGGGAGAACCTTCCAATAGGACAACCATTTCTGAAACCCTCCACTAATCAGGCCTTTATGGTAGAGTGGCACATGACAGCCTGCTTGGAGTTTGCCAAAAGGCACCTAAAGGACTCTGACCATGAGAAACAAGATTCTCTGGTATGACGAAACCAAGATTGAACTCTTTGGCCTGAATGCCAAGTGTCAAGTCTGGAGGAAACCTGGCACCATCCCTATGGTGAAGCATGTTGGTGGCAGCATCATGCTGTGGAGATGTTTTTCAGTGGCAGTGACTGGGAGACTGGTCAGGATTGAGATGAAGATGAACGGTGCAAAGTACAGAGAGATCTTTGATGAAGTCCTGCTCCATAGCGCTCAGGACCTCAGACTGGGGCCAAGGCTCACCTTCCAACAGGACAACGACCCTAAGCAAACAGCAAAGACAACGCAGGAATGGCTTCAGGACAAGTCTCTAAATGTCCTTGAGTGGCCCAGACAGAGCCCGGACTTGAACATCTCTGGAGATACCTGACAATAGCTGTGTAGCAATGCTCCCCTTCCAATCTGACAGAGCTTGAGAGGATCTGCAGAGAAGAATGGGAGAAACTCCCCAAATACAGGTGTTCCACGCTTGTGGCGTCCTAAACTAGAAGACTCGAGGCTGTAATCGCTGTCAAAGGTGCTTCAACAAAGTAGCCTACTGAGTAAAGGGTCTGAATACTTTTGTAAATTAGATTTTCATTTTGTATAAATTAGCAAACATTTCTACAAACCTGTTTTTGCTTTGTCATTATAGGGTTTTATGTGAAGATTGATGAGGGAAAAATACAATTGAATCAATATTAGAATAAGGCTGTAACGTAACAAAATGTGGAAAAAGTCAAGGGGTCTGAATACTTTTCGAAGGCAATGTATAGACATCTTTTAAAATCCTTTGAAGTAGAACTAATTGTTAGGATTTATACACAGAACCCACTTTTGGCTCAACAGAATTGCGTAATACAGTGTGTTGCCAGAGAACCACTATCAATAGCCTTATGCTGTATTTCCACTTATATCTGATCTAACTGCGGCAAAAACCTGCCTATCTGTCTCCTCACTGTGTCTCTAAAATACCACTTAATCTAACGAAATACAACGAAACTGTTACAATTCCAAATCATTACACAGTCTTTATAGTGCATCAAAAAACATTTTGTGCATTTGTATTGTAGCTCATTTGAGATACATGCATGCAATAGTAGAAACATACAATATATGAATAAAGTTAGCGAATTACTGTTGTCAACATTTGTCAGCTGATCTTATTCGTTTTCAGGATGACACTCCACTTCAAAACACACAAATAGTTATGGGTTCATAGAGAGAACATGAGGATGGTAGAGGCTTTTTGCTGATGTTGCCTAGCAACAAGCTATTGTAAATCCCCAAGTCCAATCACAGCTTAATATCAAAGGAGGGAGAATACATTTTAGTCATTTAGCAGACACTCTAATCCAGGGCAATTTACAGGAGCAATTAGTGTTAAGTGCCTTGCTCAAGGGCACATAAACAGATGTTTCACCTCAGGGATTCAGACCAGCAACATTTTGGCTACTGGCCCAACACACTAAATTACCTGCCGCTCCAAATTTCATCACAATTCACTGAGTTTATATGAATGATCCTTCAGACTGTCTTACTCTGTTGCTAGAGTACAGAGGGGAATTCTTAATCCAGTGAAAATGACACTCCAAAAAGAACAATCAATTCAACCTATACTCCACTCATCTTTATAACAATGCATCACAGTCTTCTTTCATGCACAATGAATGCTGAATTTCAGGGACATCAGGGGGACAAAGTTATTTTATGTGTGAGAGCTCTATGCAAAGCTCAATAGATATGGCTGTAATACAGAACAATCATAATGGTGATGACCACTGGGTGCAGAACACTGAGGCTTTCCTAGAGAAAATACCAGTGATGAAATATTGCCCTCCATTGGTACAAAAATGAAATTACATTACAGGCTATAACACATAATGGTTAATACATTGGGCAGAGTTCTTAGAGAGGAGTAATCAAAAAAGACTCTTACATAAACAGAGTCTGCAGGATCACTCTTGTATTGGCTGAAATGTAGTGAACAGGCAGCACACTGACAGCAGACACAGTGTCAGACCAGACCAGGCCTGATGCATGACTAAGGCAGATGTTAGATAAGTGTTGTTCTGAAAAACAGCTTATATCTCCAGGCCATCAGACTGTTAAACAGTCACCACTAGCCGGCCTCTGCCCAGTACCATGCCCTGAACCTTAGTCACTGTTACTAGCTGGCTACCACTCGATACTCTACCCTGCACCTTAGAGACTGCTGCCCTTTGTACATATAGTAGAGTTATTTTAATCATGTTTAAATATTGTTTTACCCTATATATATATATATACTTGCAGATATTATTGCAGGTGCAGCGAAATGATTGTGTTTCTAGCTTTAACAGTGCAGTATTACATAGCAATACAAAACAATACACACATAATCCAAAATGTAAAAAATTAAAGAAAAATCAGAACGAGCAGAACGAGCAATGTCTATATAAATATATTTTGTATCTATATTCCGGACATTGACATTGCTCGTTCTGATATTTCTTCATTTTTTACTGCACTGTTGAAGCTAGATACACAAGCATTTCGCTGCACCTGCGATAACATCTGCAAATCTGTGTACACAACCAATAAACTTTGATTTGATTTGCAATGCCAGGGTTGTGGGTTCGATTCCCATGGGGGACCAGTATGAAAATGTATGCACTCATTACTCTGGATAAGAGCATCTGCTAAATGACTAAAATGTAAATGTACTCCTTTCACACCAGACCTTCTTACTGACAGACAGTAACAGACAGTTTCTATAGCATATTTAATGCACCACAAACTACATATTACCACTGTCTGTCGGTCTGTCTGCCTGCGTGCTTGCATATGTTTAAGACAACAAGGAGGTAGGCTACTTACTGTGCTAACCAGTGAGATGAGTCTGTGATGAGATACCAAGTCTTCTCCACAGAGGGCGCCACACGTCAACCTTCGCCATAAAAACATCAATTCTGGAGAGGAATATAATGTATGTATTCACATGCAGTTTTATGTTTACAGCTTTCAGTATAACACTGGACCATCACCCTGTGCCTGCACCCCATGTCTTCTCATAACAACTCATGTTCAAATAATAATCTTAAAATCATGTTGTGCATATTATACCAGCTGCTTGTCAGCCCTATAACAAAAATATAGTCATATCCACATTACTGTGATTATGATGATTATGATGATGATGATGATGGTGGTGTTTGTTGTTGAGAAAGAAAATGTTTTTGTAGTATTTAGTATTTTTTGTATTTTATTAGGATCCCCAATTAAACCACTGCCAAGGCAAGGGCTACTATTCCTGTGATCCAAACAGGAAACAAAACACAACAAATAAAATACATAATATGCATAAGACTACATAATACAATACATAATACAATGCAAAAAACAATACAAAATATATAAAAATGTCTGTGTCTCTTCACAGTCCCCGTGCCGTAAGTGGTACTTTATCAGATTTTTTGATCTGTTTGTATTGCTAGCTTGAGTTACCTGGGGTGGCAGAGAGTTCCATGGCTCTATTTAATACTGTGCGTTTCACAGCCTCTGACCTGGGGACTGTGAAGAGTCTTCTGGCTGCATGTCTTGTGTGATACCGATGAGTGTCCGAACTTTCGGTACCTTCAACCCATCAACACCTTGCACAAAAACCATTAGTGATTCAGTCAAATCTCTCCTCAACTTTGAGCCAGAAGAGATTGACATGCATACTCAGCAAGTTGAGGAGACCAATCTTCTGGGTGTAACACTAGATGGCAAGCTGGCATGGTTAAAACATATACTGTAGACTCAATGGTTGCTAAAATGGGAAGAAATCTGTCCATGATAAGGTGTTGCTCTGCTTTCTTGACATCTAAATCAACCAGACAGGTCCCACAGGCACTAGTTTTGTCACACCTCGCCAGTTGCATGATCACATGCAACAAAGAAGGACATACTAGTGACATAATATGTGCGGCTCTGTTCTGGATTTCTTCCCATTTTAGGAACCATTGAGTCTACAGTATATGTTTTGACCATGCCAGCTTGCCTTCTAGTGTTACACCCAGAAGATTGGTCTCCTCAACTTGCTGAATCAACACATTATTCAGTAATAGATCTAGATGAGATTTAGGGTTGAGAGTGATTTGTCCCAAAAACGATGCTTTTAGTTTTTTAAATATTTAGTACCAGTCTATTGCTAGTTACCAATTCTAAAACTGACTGGAGCTCTATGTTAAGGGCTCCTGAGTGGCGCGCAGTGGTCTAAGGAACTGCATCTCAGTGCAAGAGGTGTCACTAAAGTCCCTGGTTCAAATCCAGGCTGTATCACATTCGGCTGTAATTGGGAGTCCCATAGGGCGGTGCACAACTGGCCCAGCGTCGTCTGGGGTAGGCCGTCATTGTAAATAAGAATTTGTTCGTAACTGACTTGTCAAGTTAAAATATATATATATATATATTTTTAAAGGGTGGCAGTTATTTATTTTACTGTCATAGCTGATGTGTATGCAATTGAGTCGTCAGCATACATAAACACACAGGCTTTATTCAAGGTCAGTGGAAGATCATTCGTAAAAACAGAAAACAATAACGTCCAAATCTAGCTGCCCTGCAGTATACCACACTCAACCGAATTTGCATTAGAGAGGCTTCCATGAAAGAAAACCCTCTGTGTTCTATTAAATAGGTAACTCTAAATCCATGATAGGCAGAGGACGTACTGTAAATCCATGACACCTACGTTTTTTCAGTAATAGGTTGTGATCAAAAGCTGCACTGAAATCTAACAAAACAGCTCCCACAATCTTCTTATTATCAATTTCTGTCAGCCAATCATCAGTCATGTGTGAGTGCCAAACATGTTGAGTGCCCTTCCCTATAAGTACGCTGAAAGACTGTTGTTAATTTGTTTTCTGTAAAATAACATTGTATTTGGTCAAACACATTTTTTTCCAAAAGTTTGCTAAGCACCTGTAACAAGCTGATTGGTCGGTTGTTTGGACCATTAAATGGTGCTTTTCTATTATTGGGCAGCGGAATGACCTTTGCCTCCCTCCAGGCCCGAGGGCACACACCGTCATCTAGGCTTAAACTGAAGTTGTGGCAAACAGGAGTCCCAATGTATTCTGCTACCAACTTCAGCAATTTACCATCCAGGTTGTCGGCACCAGGATGCTTGTTGCTATCCTTTATGGATAGCAACAACTTTGTTCACCTCCCCTACACCAACAACTTTGTTCACCTCCCCTACACCAACAACTTTGTTCACCTCCCCTACACCAACAACGCTGTTCACCTTTCCTACACCAACAACTTTGTTCACCTCCCCTACACCAACAACTTTGTTCACCTCCCCTACACCAACAACGCTGTTCACCTTTCCTACACCAACAACTTTGTTCACCTCTCCTACACCAACAACTTTGTTCACCTCTCCTACACCAACAACTTTGTTCACCTCTCCTACACCAACAACGCTGTTCCCCTCTCCTACACCAACAACGTTGTTCACCTCTCCTACACCAACAACGTTGTTCACCTCTCCTACACCAACAACGTTGTTCACCTCTCCTACACCAACAACTTTGTTCACCTCTCCTACACCAACAACTTTGTTCACCTCTCCTACACCAACAACGTTGTTCACCTCTCCTACACCAACAACTTTGTTCACCTCCCCTACACCAACAACGTTGTTCACCTCCCCTACACCAACAACGTTGTTCACCTCTCCTACACCAACAACGTTGTTCACCTCTCCTACACCAACAACGTTGTTCATCTCTCCTACACCAACAACTTTGTTCACCTCTCCTACACCAACAACTTTGTTCACCTCTCCTACACCAACAACGCTGTTCCCCTCTCCTACACCAACAACGCTGTTCCCCTCTCCTACACCAACAACGTTGTTCACCTCTCCTACACCAACAACGCTGTTCCCCTCTCCTACACCAACAACGCTGTTCACCTCTCCTACACCAACAACGTTGTTCACCTCTCCTACACCAACAACTTTGTTCACCTCTCCTACACCAACAACGTTGTTCACCTCTCCTACACCAACAACTTTGTTCACCTCCCCTACACCAACAACGTTGTTCACCTCTCCTACACCAACAACTTTGTTCACCTCTCCTACACCAACAACTTTGTTCACCTCCCCTACACCAACAACGTTGTTCACCTCCCCTACACCAACAACGTTGTTCCCCTCTCCTACACCAACAACTTTGTTCACCTCCCCTACACCAACAACTTTGTTCACCTCCCCTACACCAACAACTTTGTTCACCTCCCCTACACCAACAACGCTGTTCACCTTTCCTACACCAACAACTTTGTTCACCTCCCCTACACCAACAACTTTGTTCACCTCCCCTACACCAACAACGCTGTTCACCTTTCCTACACCAACAACTTTGTTCACCTCTCCTACACCAACAACTTTGTTCACCTCTCCTACACCAACAACTTTGTTCACCTCTCCTACACCAACAACGCTGTTCCCCTCTCCTACACCAACAACGTTGTTCACCTCTCCTACACCAACAACGTTGTTCACCTCTCCTACACCAACAACGTTGTTCACCTCTCCTACACCAACAACTTTGTTCACCTCTCCTACACCAACAACTTTGTTCACCTCTCCTACACCAACAACGTTGTTCACCTCTCCTACACCAACAACTTTGTTCACCTCCCCTACACCAACAACGTTGTTCACCTCCCCTACACCAACAACGTTGTTCACCTCTCCTACACCAACAACGTTGTTCACCTCTCCTACACCAACAACGTTGTTCATCTCTCCTACACCAACAACTTTGTTCACCTCTCCTACACCAACAACTTTGTTCACCTCTCCTACACCAACAACGCTGTTCCCCTCTCCTACACCAACAACGCTGTTCCCCTCTCCTACACCAACAACGTTGTTCACCTCTCCTACACCAACAACGCTGTTCCCCTCTCCTACACCAACAACGCTGTTCACCTCTCCTACACCAACAACGTTGTTCACCTCTCCTACACCAACAACTTTGTTCACCTCTCCTACACCAACAACGTTGTTCACCTCTCCTACACCAACAACTTTGTTCACCTCCCCTACACCAACAACGTTGTTCACCTCTCCTACACCAACAACTTTGTTCACCTCTCCTACACCAACAACTTTGTTCACCTCCCCTACACCAACAACGTTGTTCACCTCCCCTACACCAACAACGTTGTTCCCCTCTCCTACACCAACAACTTTGTTCACCTCCCCTACACCAACAACGTTGTTCACCTCTCCTACACCAACAACTTTGTTCACCTCCCCTACACCAACAACGTTGTTCACCTCCCCTACACCAACAACGTTGTTCACCTCCCCTACACCAACAACGTTGTTCACCTCCCCTACACCAACAACGTTGTTCCCCTCTCCTACACCAACAACGTTGTTCACCTTTCCTACACCAACAACGTTGTTCACCTCTCCTACACCAACAACGTTGTTCACCTTTCCTACACCAACAACGTTGTTCACCTCTCCTACACCAACAACGTTGTTCACCTCCCCTACACCAACAACGTTGTTCACCTCCCCTACACCAACAACGTTGTTCCCCTCTCCTACACCACCAACGCTGTTCCCCTCTCCTACACCAACAACGTTGTTCCCCTCTCCTACACCAACAACGCTGTTCCCCTCTCCTACACCAACAACGCTGTTCCCCTCTCCTACACCAACAACGTTGTTCCCCTCTCCTACACCAACAACGTTGTTCCCCTCTCCTACACCACCAACGCTGTTCCCCTCTCCTACACCAACAACGCTGTTCCCCTCTCCTACACCAACAACGATGTTCACCTCTCCTACACCAACAACGTTGTTCCCCTCTCCTACACCAACAACGTTGTTCCCCTCCCCTACACCACCAACGTTGTTCCCCTCCCCTACACCACCAACGTTGTTCACCTCTCCTACACCAACAACGTTGTTCACCTCTCCTACACCAACAACTTTGTTCACCTCTCCTACACCAACAACGCTGTTCCCCTCTCCTACACCACCAACGCTGTTCCCCTCTCCTACACCAACAACGCTGTTCACCTCTCCTACACCAACAACGCTGTTCACCTCTCCTACACCACCAACGTTGTTCCCCTCTCCTACACCAACAACTTCGTTCCCCTCTCCTACACCAACAACGCTGTTCACCTCTCCTACACCAACAACGCTGTTCACCTCTCCTACACCAACAACTTTGTTAACCTCTCCAAAACCAACAACTTTGTTCACCTCTCCTACACCAACAACGTTGTTCACCTCTCCTACACCAACAACGCTGTTCCCCTCTCCTACACCAACAACGTTGTTCCCCTCTCCTACACCAACAACGTTGTTCCCCTCTCCTACACCAACAACGTTGTTCCCCTCTCCTACACCAACAAAGCTGTTCCCCTCTCCTACACCAACAACGCTGTTCACCTCTCCTACACCAACAACTTTGTTCACCTCTCCTACACCAACAACGCTGTTCACCTCTCCTACACCAACAACGCTGTTCCCCTCTCCTACACCAACAACGTTGTTCCCCTCTCCTACACCAACAACGTTGTTCCCCTCTCCTACACCACCAACGCTGTTCCCCTCTCCTACACCAACAACGTTGTTCCCCTCTCCTACACCAACAACGCTGTTCCCCTCTCCTACACCAACAACGCTGTTCACCTCTCCTACACCAACAACGTTGTTCCCCTCTCCTACACCAACAACGTTGTTCCCCTCTCCTACACCAACAACGTTGTTCACCTCTCCTACACCAACAACGTTGTTCACCTCTCCTACACCAACAACGTTGTTCCCCTCTCCTACACCAACAACGTTGTTCCCCTCTCCTACACCAACAACGCTGTTCCCCTCTCCTACACCAACAACGTTGTTCCCCTCTCCTACACCACCAACGTTGTTCCCCTCTCCTACACCAACAACGCTGTTCCCCTCTCCTACACCAACAACGTTGTTCCCCTCTCCTACACCAACAACGTTGTTCCCCTCTCCTACACCACCAACGCTGTTCCCCTCTCCTACACCAACAACGTTGTTCCCCTCTCCTACACCAACAACGCTGTTCCCCTCTCCTACACCAACAACGTTGTTCCCCTCTCCTACACCAACAACGTTGTTCCCCTCTCCTGCACCAACAACGTTGTTCCCCTCTCCTACACCAACAACGCTGTTCACCTCTCCTACACCAACAACGTTGTTCCCCTCTCCTACACCAACAACGTTGTTCCCCTCTCCTACACCAACAACGTTGTTCCCCTCTCCTACACCAACAACGTTGTTCACCTCTCCTACACCAACAACGCTGTTCCCCTCTCCTACACCAACAACGCTGTTCACCTCTCCTACACCAACAACGTTGTTCCCCTCTCCTACACCAACAACGTTGTTCACCTCTCCTACACCACCAACGTTGTTCACCTCTCCTACACCAACAACGCTGTTCACCTCTCCTACACCAACAACGTTGTTCACCTCTCCTACACCAACAACGTTGTTCACCTCTCCTACACCAACAACGTTGTTCCCCTCTCCTACACCAACAACGTTGTTCCCCTCTCCTACACCAACAACGTTGTTCACCTCTCCTACACCAACAACTTTGTTCACCTCTCCTACACCAACAACTTTGTTCATCTCTCCTACACCAACAACGTTGTTCACCTCTCCTACACCAACAACGTTGTTCCCCTCTCCTACACCAACAACGTTGTTCACCTCTCCTACACCAACAACTTTGTTCACCTCCCCTACACCAACAACGCTGTTCCCCTCTCCTACACCAACAACTTTGTTCACCTCCCCTACACCAACAACTTTGTTCACCTCTCCTACACCAACAACTTTGTTCACCTCTCCTACACCAACAACGCTGTTCCCCTCTCCTACACCAACAACTTTGTTCACCTCCTGTACACCAACAACTTTGTTCACCTCTCCTACACCAACAACTTTGTTCACCTCCCCTACACCAACAACGCTGTTCACCTCTCCTACACCAACAACGCTGTTCACCTCTCCTACACCAACAACGCTGTTCCCCTCTCCTACACCAACAACGTTGTTCACCTCTCCTACACCAACAACTTTGTTCACCTCTCCTACACCAACAACGTTGTTCACCTCTCCTACACCAACAACGTTGTTCCCCTCTCCTACACCAACAACGTTGTTCCCCTCTCCTACACCAACAACGCTGTTCCCCTCTCCTACACCAACAACGCTGTTCACCTCTCCTACACCAACAACTTTGTTCACCTCCCCTACACCAACAACGCTGTTCACCTCTCCTACACCAACAACTTTGTTCACCTCTCCTACACCAACAACTTTGTTCACCTCCCCTACACCAACAACGCTGTTCACCTCTCCTACACCAACAACGTTGTTCACCTCTCCTACACCAACAACTTTGTTCACCTCTCATATAACAACAACGTTGTTCACCTCTCCTACACCAACAACTTTGTTCACCTCTCCTACACCAACAACTTTGTTCACCTCCCCTACACCAACAACGCTGTTCACCTCTCCTACACCAACAACTTTGTTCACCTCCCCTACACCAACAACGCTGTTCACCTCCCAAACACCAACAACGCTGTTCCCCTCTCCTACACCAACAACTTTGTTCACCTCTCCTACACCAACAACTTTGTTCACCTCCCCTACACCAACAACGCTGTTCCCCTCTCCTACACCAACAACGTTGTTCACCTCTCCTACACCAACAACGCTGTTCCCCTCTCCTACACCAACAACGTTGTTCCCCTCTCCTACACCAACAACGTTGTTCCCCTCTCCTACACCAACAACGCTGTTCCCCTCTCCTACACCAACAACGTTGTTCCCCTCTCCTACACCACCAACGTTGTTCCCCTCTCCTACACCAACAACGCTGTTCCCCTCTCCTACACCAACAACGTTGTTCCCCTCTCCTACACCAACAACGTTGTTCCCCTCTCCTACACCACCAACGCTGTTCCCCTCTCCTACACCAACAACGTTGTTCCCCTCTCCTACACCAACAACGCTGTTCCCCTCTCCTACACCAACAACGTTGTTCCCCTCTCCTACACCAACAACGTTGTTCCCCTCTCCTACACCAACAACGTTGTTCCCCTCTCCTACACCAACAACGTTGTTCACCTCTCCTACACCAACAACGTTGTTCCCCTCTCCTACACCAACAACGTTGTTCCCCTCTCCTACACCAACAACGTTGTTCACCTCTCCTACACCAACAACTTTGTTCACCTCTCCTACACCAACAACTTTGTTCATCTCTCCTACACCAACAACGTTGTTCACCTCTCCTACACCAACAACGTTGTTCCCCTCTCCTACACCAACAACGTTGTTCACCTCTCCTACACCAACAACTTTGTTCACCTCCCCTACACCAACAACGCTGTTCCCCTCTCCTACACCAACAACTTTGTTCACCTCCCCTACACCAACAACTTTGTTCACCTCTCCTACACCAACAACTTTGTTCACCTCTCCTACACCAACAACGCTGTTCCCCTCTCCTACACCAACAACTTTGTTCACCTCCTGTACACCAACAACTTTGTTCACCTCTCCTACACCAACAACTTTGTTCACCTCCCCTACACCAACAACGCTGTTCACCTTCTCCTACACCAACAACGCTGTTCACCTCTCCTACACCAACAACGCTGTTCCCCTCTCCTACACCAACAACGTTGTTCACCTCTCCTACACCAACAACTTTGTTCACCTCTCCTACACCAACAACGTTGTTCACCTCTCCTACACCAACAACGTTGTTCCCCTCTCCTACACCAACAACGTTGTTCCCCTCTCCTACACCAACAACGCTGTTCCCCTCTCCTACACCAACAACGCTGTTCACCTCTCCTACACCAACAACTTTGTTCACCTCCCCTACACCAACAACGCTGTTCACCTCTCCTACACCAACAACTTTGTTCACCTCTCCTACACCAACAACTTTGTTCACCTCCCCTACACCAACAACGCTGTTCACCTCTCCTACACCAACAACGTTGTTCACCTCTCCTACACCAACAACTTTGTTCACCTCTCATATAACAACAACGTTGTTCACCTCTCCTACACCAACAACTTTGTTCACCTCTCCTACACCAACAACTTTGTTCACCTCCCCTACACCAACAACGCTGTTCACCTCTCCTACACCAACAACTTTGTTCACCTCCCCTACACCAACAACGCTGTTCACCTCCCCTACACCAACAACGCTGTTCCCCTCTCCTACACCAACAACTTTGTTCACCTCTCCTACACCAACAACTTTGTTCACCTCCCCTACACCAACAACGCTGTTCCCCTCTCCTACACCAACAACGTTGTTCACCTCTCCTACACCAACAACGCTGTTCCCCTCTCCTACACCAACAACGTTGTTCCCCTCTCCTACACCAACAACGTTGTTCCCCTCTCCTACACCAACAACGCTGTTCCCCTCTCCTACACCAACAACGTTGTTCCCCTCTCCTACACCACCAACGTTGTTCCCCTCTCCTACACCAACAACGCTGTTCCCCTCTCCTACACCAACAACGTTGTTCCCCTCTCCTACACCAACAACGTTGTTCCCCTCTCCTACACCACCAACGCTGTTCCCCTCTCCTACACCAACAACGTTGTTCCCCTCTCCTACACCAACAACGCTGTTCCCCTCTCCTACACCAACAACGTTGTTCCCCTCTCCTACACCAACAACGTTGTTCCCCTCTCCTACACCAACAACATTGTTCCCCTCTCCTACACCAACAACGTTGTTCCCCTCTCCTACACCAACAACGCTGTTCACCTCTCCTACACCAACAACGTTGTTCCCCTCTCCTACACCAACAACGTTGTTCCCCTCTCCTACACCAACAACGTTGTTCCCCTCTCCTACACCAACAACGTTGTTCACCTCTCCTACACCAACAACGCTGTTCCCCTCTCCTACACCAACAACGCTGTTCACCTCTCCTACACCAACAACGTTGTTCCCCTCTCCTACACCAACAACGTTGTTCACCTCTCCTACACCACCAACGTTGTTCACCTCTCCTACACCAACAACGCTGTTCACCTCTCCTACACCAACAACGTTGTTCCCCTCTCCTACACCAACAACGCTGTTCACCTCTCCTACACCAACAACGTTGTTCCCCTCTCCTACACCAACAACGTTGTTCACCTCTCCTACACCAACAACGTTGTTCACCTCTCCTACACCAACAACGTTGTTCACCTCTCCTACACCAACAACGTTGTTCCCCTCTCCTACACCAACAACGTTGTTCCCCTCTCCTACACCAACAACGTTGTTCACCTCTCCTACACCAACAACTTTGTTCACCTCTCCTACACCAACAACTTTGTTCATCTCTCCTACACCAACAACGTTGTTCACCTCTCCTACACCAACAACGTTGTTCCCCTCTCCTACACCAACAACGTTGTTCACCTCTCCTACACCAACAACTTTGTTCACCTCCCCTACACCAACAACGCTGTTCCCCTCTCCTACACCAACAACTTTGTTCACCTCCCCTACACCAACAACTTTGTTCACCTCTCCTACACCAACAACTTTGTTCACCTCTCCTACACCAACAACGCTGTTCCCCTCTCCTACACCAACAACTTTGTTCACCTCCTGTACACCAACAACTTTGTTCACCTCTCCTACACCAACAACTTTGTTCACCTCCCCTACACCAACAACGCTGTTCACCTCTCCTACACCAACAACGCTGTTCACCTCTCCTACACCAACAACGCTGTTCCCCTCTCCTACACCAACAACGTTGTTCACCTCTCCTACACCAACAACTTTGTTCACCTCTCCTACACCAACAACGTTGTTCACCTCTCCTACACCAACAACGTTGTTCCCCTCTCCTACACCAACAACGTTGTTCCCCTCTCCTACACCAACAACGCTGTTCCCCTCTCCTACACCAACAACGCTGTTCACCTCTCCTACACCAACAACTTTGTTCACCTCCCCTACACCAACAACGCTGTTCACCTCTCCTACACCAACAACTTTGTTCACCTCTCCTACACCAAAAACTTTGTTCACCTCCCCTACACCAACAACGCTGTTCACCTCTCCTACACCAACAACGTTGTTCACCTCTCCTACACCAACAACTTTGTTCACCTCTCCTACACCAACAACGTTGTTCACCTCTCCTACACCAACAACTTTGTTCACCTCTCCTACACCAACAACTTTGTTCACCTCCCCTACACCAACAACGCTGTTCACCTCTCCTACACCAACAACTTTGTTCACCTCCCCTACACCAACAACGCTGTTCACCTCCCCTACACCAACAACGCTGTTCCCCTCTCCTACACCAACAACTTTGTTCACCTCTCCTACACCAACAACTTTGTTCACCTCCCCTACACCAACAACGCTGTTCCCCTCTCCTACACCAACAACGTTGTTCACCTCTCCTACACCAACAACGCTGTTCCCCTCTCCTACACCAACAACGTTGTTCACCTCTCCTACACCAACAACGTTGTTCCCCTCTCCTACACCAACAACGTTGTTCCCCTCTTCTACACCACCAACGCTGTTCACCTCTCCTACACCAACAACGTTGTTCACCTCTCCTACACCAACAACGTTGTTCCCCTCTCCTACACCAACAACTTTGTTCCCCTCTCCTACACCAACAACGTTGTTCACCTCTCCTACACCAACAACGTTGTTCCCCTCTCCTACACCAACAACGTTGTTCCCCTCTTCTACACCACCAACGCTGTTCACCTCTCCTACACCAACAACGCTGTTCCCCTCTCCTACACCAACAACGTTGTTCCCCTCTCCTACACCAACAACGCTGTTCCCCTCTCCTACACCAACAACGTTGTTCCCCTCTCCTACACCAACAACGTTGTTCACCTCTCCTACACCAACAACGCTGTTCACCTCTCCTACACCAACAACTTTGTTCACCTCTCCTACACCAACAACGTTGTTCACCTCTCCTACACCAACAACTTTGTTCACCTCTCCTACACCAACAACTTTGTTCACCTCCCCTACACCAACAACGCTGTTCACCTCTCCTACACCAACAACTTTGTTCACCTCTCCTACACCAACAACTTTGTTCACCTCCCCTACACCAACAACGCTGTTCCCCTCTCCTACACCAACAAAGTTGTTCACCTCTCCTACACCAACAACTTTGTTCACCTCCCCTACACCAACAACGCTGTTCCCCTCTCCTACACCAACAACGTTGTTCAACTCTCCTACACCAACAACTTTGTTCACCTCCCCTACACCAACAACGCTGTTCCCCTCTCCTACACCAACAACGTTGTTCACCTCTCCTACACCAACAACTTTGTTCACCTCCCCTACACCAACAACGCTGTTCCCCTCTCCTACACCAACAACTTTGTTCACCTCCCCTACACCAACAACGCTGTTCTCCTCTCCTACACCAACAACGTTGTTCAACTCTCCTACACCAACAACTTTGTTCCCCTCTCCTACACCAACAACTTTGTTCACCTCCCCTACACCAACAACGCTGTTCCCCTCTCCTACACCAACAACGTTGTTCACCTCTCCTACACCAACAACTTTGTTCACCTCCCCTACACCAACAACGCTGTTCCCCTCTCCTACACCAACAACTTTGTTCACCTCCCCTACACCAACAACGCTGTTCACCTCTCCTACACCAACAACTTTGTTCACCTCTCCTACATTAACAACGTTGTTCCCCTCTCCTACACCACCAACGCTGTTCACCTCTCCTACACCAACAACGTTGTTTCCCTCTCCTACACCAACAACGTTGTTCCCCTCTCCTACACCAACAACGTTGTTCACCTCTCCTACACCAACAACTTTGTTCACCTCTCCTACACCAACAACGTTGTTCACCTCTCCTACACCAACAACTTTGTTCACCTCTCCTACACCAACAACTTTGTTCACCTCTCCTACACCAACAACTTTGTTCACCTCCCCTACACCAACAACGCTGTTCACCTCTCCTACACCAACAACTTTGTTCACCTCTCCTACACCAACAACTTTGTTCACCTCCCCTACACCAACAACGCTGTTCCCCTCTCCTACACCAACAACGTTGTTCACCTCTCCTACACCAACAACTTTGTTCACCTCCCCTACACCAACAACGCTGTTCCCCTCTCCTACACCAACAACGTTGTTCCCCTCCCCTACACCAACAACGTTGTTCACCTCTCCTACACCAACAACGTTGTTCACCTCCCCTACACCAACAACGTTGTTCACCTCTCCTACACCAACAACTTTGTTCACCTCCCCTACACCAACAACGTTGTTCCCCTCTCCTACACCAACAACGTTGTTCACCTCTCCTACACCAACAACGTTGTTCACCTCCCCTACACCAACAACGTTGTTCACCTCTCCTACACCAACAACTTTGTTCACCTCCCCTACACCAACAACGTTGTTCCCCTCTCCTACACCAACAACGTTGTTCCCCTCTCCTACACCAACAACGTTGTTCCCCTCTCCTACACCAACAACGTTGTTCCCCTCTCCTACACCAACAACGTTGTTCCCCTCCCCTACACCAACAACGCTGTTCCCCTCTCCTACACCAACAACGTTGTTCCCCTCTCCTACACCAACAACGTTGTTCACCTCTCCTACACCAACAACGTTGTTCCCCTCTCCTACACCAACAACGTTGTTCACCTCCCCTACACCAACAACGTTGTTCACCTCTCCTACACCAACAACTTTGTTCACCTCCCCTACACCAACAACGTTGTTCACCTCTCCTACACCAACAACGCTGTTCCCCTCTCCTACACCAACAACGCTGTTCCCCTCTCCTACACCAACAACGCTGTTCCCCTCTCCTACACCAACAACGCTGTTCCCCTCCCCTACACCAACAACGCTGTTCCCCTCTCCTACACCAACAACGCTGTTCCCCTCCCCTACACCAACAACGCTGTTCCCCTCTCCTACACCAACAACGCTGTTCCCCTCCCCTACACCAACAACTTTGTTCCCCTCTCCTACACCAACAACGCTGTTCACCTCTCCTACACCAACAACTTTGTTCAACTCTCCTACACCAACAACTTTGTTCAACTCTCCTACACCAACAACTTTGTTCACCTCTCCTACACCAACAACGTTGTTCAACTCTCCTACACCAACAACTTTGTTCACCTCTCCTACACCAACAACTTTGTTCACCTCTCCTACACCAACAACGTTGTTCCCCTCTCCTACACCAACAACGTTGTTCCCCTCTCCTACACCAACAACGCTGTTCCCCTCTCCTACACCAACAACGTTGTTCCCCTCTCCTACACCAACAACGCTGTTCCCCTCTCCTACACCAACAACGCTGTTCCCCTCTCCTACACCAACAACGTTGTTCAACTCTCCTACACCAACAACTTTGTTCACCTCTCCTACACCAACAACGTTGTTCCCCTCTCCTACACCAACAACGTTGTTCCCCTCTCCTACACCAACAACGCTGTTCCCCTCTCCTACACCAACAACGTTGTTCCCATCTCCTACACCAACAACGCTGTTCCCCTCCCCTACACCAACAGCGTTGTTCACCTCTCCTACACCAACAACGTTGTTCCCCTCTCCTACACCAACAACGTTGTTCCCCTCTCCTACACCAACAACGTTGTTCCCCTCTCCTACACCAACAACGTTGTTCCCCTCTCCTACACCAACAACGTTGTTCACCTCTCCTACACCAACAACGTTGTTCCCCTCTCCTACACCAACAACGCTGTTCCCCTCTCCTACACCAACAACGTTGTTCCCCTCTCCTACACCAACAACGTTGTTCACCTCTCCTACACCAACAACGTTGTTCCCCTCTCCTACACCAACAACGTTGTTCACCTCTCCTACACCAACAACTTTGTTCACCTCTCCTACACCAACAACTTTGTTCACCTCTCCTACACCAACAACTTTGTTCACCTCTCCTACACCAACAACTTTGTTCAACTCTCCTACACCAACAACGTTGTTCAACTCTCCTACACCAACAACGCTGTTCCCCTCTCCTACACCAACAACTTTGTTCACCTCTCCTACACCAACAACGTTGTTCAACTCTCCTACACCAACAACTTTGTTCACCTCTCCTACACCAACAACGCTGTTCACCTCTCCTACACCAACAACGTTGTTCACCTCCCCTACACCAACAACGCTGTTCCCCTCTCCTACACCAACAACGTTGTTCCCCTCTCCTACACCAACAACGTTGTTCACCTCCCCTACACCAACAACGTTGTTCCCCTCTCCTACACCAACAACGTTGTTCACCTCTCCTACACCAACAACGTTGTTCACCTCCCCTACACCAACAACGCTGTTCCCCTCTCCTACACCAACAACGTTGTTCCCCTCTCCTACACCACCAACGCTGTTCACCTCTCCTACACCACCAACGTTGTTCACCTCTCCTACACCAACAACGTTGTTCCCCTCTCCTACACCAACAACGTTGTTCCCCTCTCCTACACCAACAACGTTGTTCACCTCTCCTACACCAACAACTTTGTTCACCTCTCCTACACCAACAACGCTGTTCACCTCTCCTACACCAACAACGTTGTTCCCCTCTCCTACACCAACAACGCTGTTCCCCTCTCCTACACCAACAACGTTGTTCCCCTCTCCTACACCAACAACGTTGTTCACCTCTCCTACACCAACAACGTTGTTCACCTCTCCTACACCAACAACTTTGTTCACCTCTCCTACACCAACAACGCTGTTCCCCTCTCCTACACCAACAACGTTGTTCACCTCTCCTATACCAACAACGTTGTTCACCTCTCCTACACCAACAACGTTGTTCCCCTCTCCTACACCAACAACGCTGTTCCCCTCTCCTACACCAACAACGTTGTTCACCTCTCCTATACCAACAACGTTGTTCACCTCTCCTACACCAACAACGTTGTTCCCCTCTCCTACACCAACAACGTTGTTCCTCTCTCCTACACCAACAACGCTGTTCCCCTCTCCTACACCAACAACGTTGTTCCCCTCTCCTACACCAACTTTGCAGAACTCAAAACTACAGTGCTTGTCTTTCATTATTTGGCCCATTATGCATGAATATGAAGACTCAGCATTTGTTGTTTGCGTGTCTTTACTAAGTTTGCTAATCTTGTCCAAAAAAAAGTTATTAAAGTGGTTGGCAGTATCAAAGGGTTTAGTTATGAACAAGCCATCTGCCTCAATGAAGCTTTTCTGCCTAGAATTTCATTTAAGCTACTCCAGAGATTTTTACTATAATTCTTTATATCATTTATCTTTGTTCCATAGCATAGTTTCTTCTTCTTTTTGTTAAGTTATGTGATTTCTCAATTTACTGTATGTTTTCCAATCTGCTGTGTTGTCAGACTTATTTTCTATTCCCTTTGCCTCATCCCTCTCAGCCATACAGATTTTTTATTCATCATCTATCCATGGGGATTTGGCAGTTCTAACAGTCAGTTTCTTCATGGGTGCATGCCTATCTGTAACTGGAAGAAGCTATTTAATAAATGATTCAAGTGCGGCGTCAGGTTGTTCCTCAATACTAACAAGAGACCAACAAATATTTTTCACATCTTTGACATAGGAATCATTGCAAAACCATTCATATCATCGCTTATGAGTTTCAGTGCAAACAGTGGAATTAATTTCTATGGCCATATGATTATTGCTGACAATACCCTCTGAGTTAACAGTTAAATGAAAATAGATCACGTTACTTACATTGTCTGCACTTCTATTTCTCTGGTCTACCTTGTCAAGCTGGTCTGACCAGCATGGTCTAGCTGGTTATGCTGGCAGACCAGCATAGTCTAGCTCAGTGCTTCTCAATTATTTTCTGTTACGCCCCTCCTAGGAAGAAGTAAACATTTCGTGCCCCCCAACTCTCTGCCGCGACTGTAAATAGTATAATTTGTCTATAAAATTGTTATAAGTACACCTCTGCATAACATTTTATCCTTATTAACATTAATGAAAACAAAAAAACAAAAAATAAAGAAATATAGATCAACTTACAACAAAGAATAACTTTATTAACATTGTTTTTTAGTCTGTAACAGAAAATACTTAGTGCATCGATTTGCCTGAAATTTAAAAAAAAAAAAAAAAAAAAAAAAAGTCAACCCTTATTTGAACTAAACATTTTTTTACCATTTGATATTGAAAAATTCAATTTAATATAATTAATAAATAATAATGTAATAATAATAATAAATTCAAATTGATCAGCAACATTAACTCAGGAGCACAATATATGAAACACTTTGACCTATAAAACAAAAATGAATAAAACAAATTGTGCAGATTTTTTAAAATCAAAATGAGGAAGTCATAGTTTTTATTTTTGCAGCACTTGCATCATCCAGCATGACAGAGACCATGTCTAATGCTGCAGGCAATATCAGCTCCTCTGCTATGGAGTGTTTTTTTTGTTGCACCGAGCAATTTGGTACGCCACCTTATATGATGCTAACAGTGCTCGCTGGTTTACTGAAGTAGCATTCACAAAGCGGGACGATTGTTGGCAATATTCGGCACGTTTTCGCTGAAAAATACTCAAGCGGCTTATCAGCGTGATTGGGGTGTAATGTCTTTAAGTGACGCCTTAATTTATTTGGCTTCATGCTGTCCGCTGCCAACATTTTTAGACACAGTAAACATACCGGTCTTTCCTCGTCTCCCACCGTAGTTACAGTGAAGCCAAGCGCTACATACGCGTCGTCATATTTCCTCGTCTTAGCTTTCGGGAGACTTACGTTTGTCTCATTATCTCCGTCTCTCTCCGCCTTTCTTTTAATCCCTGTTAAATATTTTTCCATGGTGTCTCTTAAGAGTTTGTTATCTGCACTTCATATCTCCTGCTCTGTGCTGTGTGCTCTTGTTCAGTGCAAAAAAAAAACTACTCCCTGCGGCAAAAAAAGCGACCCCCCTGGCATCGCTGCGCCCCACTATTTGAGAAGGACTGGTAGCTGGTTATGCTGACAGGCCAGCCTTCATTGGGTTATCGCTGGTGACCAGCCTTCGTTGGGTTTTCATTGGTGACCAGCCTTTGTTGTGTTTTCACTGTCAGACCAGCCTTCAGTGTGTTTTCACTGGGGACCAGCCTTTGTTGTGTTTTTTTGCTGGTGACCAGCCTTCACTGTGTTTCGGACACTGGTGACCAGCACAAGCTAAAGCAAAACCAGCATAAAGTCATATATAACGCTGGCTTGCATAGGGATTGTTTAATTTATTTTGGAATCCAGCCAGAGTGGACTCCCACAATCTGCATTCAGAATGATTGCCAGAAATAAAAAGTTACATGAGACTACATAAACCATCATAACTGGAACAACCATTTCAGTGATAGGTGCAATCAGTCCAATTAACAGATTGGATTAGTTTAGAAAAATGTATGTTACTTATCTTTGTGTAGCATAAGATAAACTAATGTATGAATCAATCAAAACACAGATATTGAAACAAACAATTTAAAAAATCTAACTGTAATAGAGCATGCTGGGAAATATGATAATGATGGGTGTGGTTTTTCAGACCAGCAAAATCCTTATTATTTGGGAATCAACCTCACTTGGGATTTGAACTCACAACCAGGCCATTGCCAGCAACCTGAATTTCCTGCTACACCACTGAACCTGTGGGTGTGACAATTATTAGAACTTATAGACATTATTTCACTTGTCTCTTTTGGGTGTCATGTAAAACCCTTTGATTTGTCCCAGTGGGTAGGGGATTTTTTTTTAGTTCCATTTAGAACCCTCTCATGAAGAACCCTCTGGTTCCAGGTAAAACCAATGACAGGTTCCACAGTTAAACTCAGGGTTCAGTTGATTACTTTCTAAATGTAATCCGTTACAGTTACTAGTTACATGTCCAAAATTGTAATCAGTAATGTAACTTTTGGATTACCCAAACTCAGTAACGTAATCTAATTACATTCTGTTACTTTTAGATTACTTTCCCCTTAAGAGGCATTAGAAGAAGACAAAAATGTATATTACAAATTGAACGACATCAATGTTAAAGTTTACATAGCTGGCCATATATGGATGCTAAATTGTACTTTATGGATTGGTTATGTAGGCTTCTTCTAACCCATCACTTTCTACTACATATAACAATACGATTAAATTATATCTTTACATTAAAGACCAAAGTCTATCAGAATACCAGTCATTCTAATAAATGTTATACCTTGATCTTCAAGAATAGGATTTGGTAATATGGAAGAAGAGATTAGCCAAATTGTTTTGCCTGAGCATGACCCCAAAACTAAGGACTTATTAGCCAACCTACTCTGCTGTTTATGATTTTGTTGTCATGTAGGACTGATTGGGCTCATTGATTTGAGTTGAAAAATAAATTCTGCGCTCATGGAATGGCATGCTTTGAGCCCTACTGAAAAGTGCTATTAACATCTGAAAAATGAATGCCATACGCTGCATTTGCTATAGGCCTATTGTTTACATTTTTGTTGGTGACACTTTGATATCTTGATAATATGCAGCTGTTTAAAGGGCAAATCCACAGATGAAACAATAACAAAATGGCCGCCTCACCCCTGTTTTGTTATTAAAAAGCTGAAGGACGGGCCTCGATGAATGTAACCACTCTCAGATTAATAGACAGATTTACAGGATGGATGTAAGGGCTGACCATCCATTATATAAAAGATATTGTTTTAACCATGTTATGAGGCTATACAGTGCTTGTTGACTTATATTTTGGGTTCTCATGGAGTGTGACAGTTGAACTAAGCTCATGAGGCATTTATAAGTTATATTCTTCAAGAATCAATTGATATATATATATGTATATATATATTCTACCGGTCGAAAGTTTTAGAACACCTACTCATTCATGTTTTTTTTTTACTGTTTTCTACATTGTTTTATAATAGTGAAGACATCAAAACTATGAAATAACACATATGGAATCATGTAATAACCAAAAAATGTTAAGCAAATCAAAATATATTTTATATTTGAGATTCTTCGAAATAGCTACCCTTTGCCTTGATGACAGCTTTGCACACTCTTGGCATTCTCTCAACCAGCTTCACCTGGAATGCTTTTCCAACATTCTTAAATGAGTTACCACATATTCTGAGCACTTGTTTGCTGCTTTTTCTTCACTCTGCAGTCCGACTCATCCCAAACAATCTTAATTTGGTTGAGGTTGGGGGATTGTGGATGCCAGGTCATCTGATGCAGCACTCCATCGCTCTCCTTCTTGGTCAAATAGACCTTAAACAGCCTGGAGGTGTGTTGGATCATTGTCCTGTTGAAAAACAAATGACAGTCCCACTAAGCCCAAACCAGATGGGATGGCGTATCGCTGTAGAATGCTGTGGTAGCCATGATGGTTAAGTGTGCCTTGAATTCCAAATAAATCACAGACAGTGTCACCAGCAAAGCACCCCACACCATAACACCTCCTCCTCCATACTTTACGGTGGGAAATACACATGCGGAGATCATCCGTTCACCCACACCGCGTCTCACAAAGACACAGTTGGAACCAAAAATCTCCAATTTGGACTCATCAGACCAAAGGACAAATTTCCACAAGTCTAATGTCCATCGCTCATGTTTTTTGGCCCAAGCAAGTCTCTTCTTCTTATTGGTGTCCTTTAGTAGTGGTTTCTTTAAAGCAATTCGACCATGAAGGCCTGATTCCCACAGTCTCCTCTAAACAGCTGATGTTGAGATGTGTTTGTTACTTGAACTCTGTGACGCATTTATTTGGGCTGCAATTTCTGAGGCTGGTAAACTCTAATGAACTTATCCTCTGCAGCAGAGGTAACTCTGGGTCTTCCATTCCTGTGGCGTTCCTCATGAGAGCCAGTTTCATCATAGCGCTTGATGGTTTTTGCGACAGCACTTGAAGAAACTTTAAAAGTTATTGAAATGCTTCATATTGACTGACCTTCATGTCTTAAAGTAATGATAGAATATTGTTTCTCTTTGCTAATTTGAGCTGTTCTTGTCATAATATGGACATGGTATTTTACTGTCTTCTGTATACCCCCCTACCTTGTCACAACACATTGGCTCAAACACATTAAGAAGGAAAGAAATTCCACAAATGAACTTTTAAGAAGGCACAACTGAGAATTGAAATGCATTCCAGGTGATTAGCTCATGAAGCTGGTTGAGAGAATGCCAAGAGTGTGCAAAGCTGTCATCAAGGCAAAGGGTGGCTATTTGAAGAATCTGAAACATAACATTTATTTTGATTTGTTTAACACTTTTTTGGGTACTACATGATTCCATATGTGTTATTTCATAGTTTTGATGTCTTCACTATTATACAACGTAGAAAATAGTTTAAAAAAATTAAAAACCTTGAATGAGTAGGTGTTCTAAAACTTTTGACCGGTAGTGTATACTGAATATATTTATAAGTCCAAAAATGGATGTAGCAACTACAGATTTACACTTTAAGTCTATCAAAAGTGTGCAAGTTTGAGCATGTGTCCATTAGGCCAATGGGTTTTATTTATTTTATCAAACTGAATTAGATTAAGCAATAAAAGCCGCACTTTTATTCCATAGGCTTGGATCCGCACTATGCAGCTGTTGTAAGAACGCATTTTTCATTGGCTGTCCACTGGTTTCAAAAACAATGATTGTTAGGCAACTTAAACGTTTTGAATTCAACCAATATTGGGTTCAAATACACATTTAGATTTGAGAACTAACATCCACAACAACCACAATCCGTAAGGTGCAAATAGCTAAATGAGAGAGCAGCAGTGTGATTCACATCAATGTGCTATGTAGATACAAAATAATAAGTGATATCCGTATCACTGAAGACTACACCACTGCTGTCATCCTTACCTCCAAGCATTTATTCAAGTTGGATAATCTTTGGATGCTGACAGCAGTCGCACCATTGGAAGACATAGCTTGGACTGTAGCCCACAAAAGCCTATTCCTGCTCTTTTCCCGCGATCCATCAAACACATTTGGTGTGTCATCATAGTGGTCTCTGACTTGTGCTCAGACTCGCTCAGGTGGAACAAACTTATATTTGCTCCTTTTTTGAATGTCATTGAGAAAATAGACAAGTGTCAAACATCTTTTCTGAATTTAAAAGTAATCCTCGAAATAATAATTTAGTTTTTCAAAAGTATCTGTAATCTGATTACAATATTTTTGCTGGTAATGTAACGGATTACAGTTACAAATTTTTTGTAATCCGTTACTCCCCAACTCTGGTTATATTTATAGGATACTTCAGATCTGCTTATGGTGCACACTGTTAAAAACGACCTGTAATTTGAAAGTAAGATACCGGGTACTGAGTTGCAGAAGAAATACAGTATTTTTAGAGTAGAATCAATGTGTTATTGTTGTCAAATAACTTGTTGTTGTTTACCTTACTTTCACTGCACTTTGAAATTTAGGTGGGTTAATGTGCTGGAGGTGGCTCATTAGCATATTTGGGGGTATGGTCTAAAAGATGCTGTATTTGTGTTAGTGGAAGTGTTTAAGATGTTTTATCATTATGTTGATAAAAGTTGCGCACTGCATTTGTCCACTCCCAGTTCTACAATCTTTCTGAAAACTTGTGACAATCAAGAGCTGCACTGTTAAGACGTTACTGTCCATTTTCCAGTAAGAGAAATTGCCGGGTGGTCACCGGGAATGTCACGTTCCTGACCTATTTCTGTTAGTTTGTTGTATGTGTTAGTTGGTCAGGACGTGAGTTTGGGTGGGCATTCTATGTTGTCTGTTTCTATGTTGGTTTAAGGGTTGCCTGGTATGGCTCTCAATTAGAGGCAGGTGTTTGGCGTTCCTCTAATTGAGAGTCATATTTAGGTAGGTTGTTTCACAGTGTTCGTTGTGGGTGGTTGTCTCCTGTGTCAGTGTTTGTCGCACCATACGGGACTGTTCGGTTTGTTTTGTACATCGTCATTTTGTGTAGTCTATTTTCCCTGTTTGTGCGTTCTTCGTGTTTAATGTAAGTTCGTCGTCCAGGTCTGTCTACTCCGTTTGTTGTTTTGTTAGTTTATAGTGAAGTTCGTGTTTTCGTCTTTTCTTTAAATAAATGATGTATTCACAACCCGCTGCGCCTTGGTTCAATCACTACTCCTCCTCTTCGGTTGTAGAGGAGGAGGAATACCATAACAGGGAAGTCATGTTTATTTTTGAATAAGTTACTGTCAGTTTGCTGGAAGTAGTTATTGTGAAATTCACAGTAACTTACAGCGGCTGATCTCTGTCACGCTAACTGACCTGATGGCGTGGCAGGAAGTTCAGTTTACTGCCAACCTAGAGGTTGAGGCGGGGTCCCAAGTGTGGTCATTACAAAGAATGCTTAATAGTTGTCGCCTAATGTTATAAGCTTTCTTGTAGTCAGCAAAGTTAATTGATGTGAGCTACTGGCAGCTAGTTGCAAGTATGTTACTGTTCATTTTACAATAACTTATACACAATAAGGTTGCCAGTTAAGCTGCCAGTGAGTTACTAGCAGTTATTGGCTATTAAGTTACTGTGACTTTTACAATAACTTACTGACAGCTGGTTTCCAATTCAGTAACACAAAATTCTCTACATTTTCTATTAATTTACTGTAAAATACAGTAATCTTTTAAGTAAGATGCTCAACATAACAATCAACCACTAAAACTGGCACAACACTTCCACTTACGGTTAGCACAAATACACCATGCCCTCTAATATGATAATGAGCCCCACCGGTACATTGCCCCACCTACATTTCAAAGTGCAGTAATGATTTTACCTTATATTCAAAATATTGGGTAATTTCTTTTTACATTATACTAGATTATCTGCATATGTACCATAAAAGGAACCAACCAGTACCACGTGAGTTCCTATGTGTACTTCCAAAGGTACCTTATGTGTACCTTTGACATTTTGTACCCCAGGGAACAACACTGTACCCTAACAGTACAATAATTTTGAGAGTGTGTGGATATAGGCTATTGGTAATAAAGATGTACCTGGTGGCACTGCTGAAACATTAATGCACTTCTGCCCGGAAGCTTGCAAGTTCAAATTCCCAAAGCATTCATGCACACTTAACATTAACTGTCCCTGAACACTCCAATTTTTACATTCGTGTTGTCAGATAATCAGACAATTATTCACTTGATTCTGGACAACTTTTATCAAAGTGCAGAACCGTATTCTTGCCATTAAATCTGTGGCCAATCTCTATCATGTCCACAGACCTGGTGGCATACAGAGATACAGTATTTCTGTTACATGTATTTAAAAAACATATTTTAATTACTTCTGAGTATTGTGTATGTTGTATTACACTGGGCTGAACTACACTCCAATGTATTTTGTAACAAGATACTTTCGAAAGCTCTAATTTATATTTTCTAAATGCATGATTGATCAGAGATAATTTACACTGATGATAGCCTGAGGCCGAAACATTTGTATTTTGTTTTTACCTTTTATTTATGCACTTTCTTGCACAATGATATATTCGTTGGGCACCACGATGGTTCAATAAACATCTTTATTTTGCATTCAATCCTCAGCTTTGGATCTATTCCTTTTTTTCATCCAGTATTTTCAAAACCACCCAGTTTATAAATTGTAATAGCCTACTATATGAAAGCTCCTGGTAATTAGTATAATGACATGTGGATCATATTGAAATATAGACTGACACAGAGAGTGGTAACTAATTAGGCCTGTTTATAAAATACAAAATCCTATCTGAGTAGATTGGTTTCTGGTTTGATAATGTATATAGGCCTAGTAAGATGGGGTTAAACAGCAAACTGACCTTTTATGTGTTATGTTATGAATTTATTATAACAGAAATGTTTATCATTGGGAATTCCTCTAGGAAATTCCTAACATTAGAGATTAGGACAGTCACGTGGGTTGTGCGTTGTTTATACATGAACACCCGCTGTGAAATAATGGGGTCAGATCTAGACCACCAGCGTGTTCCCCTATTCATCTGTCAAAACATCTGCTCTAATTTACTCTGGGGCCATGTCTGTGAGGACTAGGAGAGAACGTTCTTGATGTAATATTATATCGTTTAAAAGCTTTATGAAACTATGTAGACTCAAAGCGAAGGAAATACTCACCTACGTCACACATAATGCTAAATAACAATGGCGTTATCATCCTCAACCAATCGATGTTTATTTGTAACAGGTTGCTGTTGACGTCAGCAACGTGTGGCGCGCATTCCAGGGAGGAAAGGAGGTGGCGCAATCGGGCCCGCTCTCTGCTCGAGTGGGTATTTTGGATATTTTGCCGAAGCCTGAGGTTCTGCAAAATGCCTCCGGTGTAAAGTGGCCAACAATTATGGGGAGCCGGGACCCCGCCTCAACCGGGTGGACAGACCGACTGCTATTGAGAGTTCGTCGGGGCGGTTAATGTGGGGACAAAGCACACTGTGGACCGACAATCTTTACATCCAAGATAGCCAGCAGCAGACAGCAAGAGGCTCGTCGTCAGCTCAGCTGCAGAGGAGGCGGCACTGTTTGCAGGATTAAAGCGAGAGCTTGGTGTGTACGGTTTAGGGGAGGTGGTCTTCCGAGCGTGAGGGAAATTTGAGTCAGACAGGTTAGCTATTGCTGTGATTTTTAATAACTGTAACATATATGCCTACCAAGGAACCCTATCTATGGAGATATTGTCGACACAGAGAGGATCCGGTCAGCCCGACCTAGTGACCGAGTGGGTTCAACCGGAATAAATCAATTAGGTAGGCTAATCTCTTATTTTTTTGTCCATCGGGCGGCGATGTCAGCTTTCTGCCTCGACCTGCACACATCCAAGGCTGCGATTTCAGCACCACCCGAACTGGACAGCGACTGCATGGAGCACCCGGTGGATCAGGGCAACAAAACCCCACAAGAAAAGGGAGGATTTCAGGGCCACTCGCTGCTACACACCGGCTCAGGAGGCCTCGGGATGGCGTTGGAAGAGGAATTAGCCATGCTTACTGGGGAGCAGGACGACGAGGAGGAGGAAGAGTTGTCTGAATTGGAGACGCCTGTAATTGGACAGAATACAGACTTGTTGTCGCTCTTCCGTCAAAAAGAAAAGGACTTGGTTTTAGCTGCTAAACTAGGCAAGGCTCTGCTAGAGCGTAACCAAGACCTGACTAAGCAATATGATAAAATGAACAAAGATCTTAACGATAAACTAGAGGTAAGTAGCTTTACACTCACTGCCAAATACTGTATAATCGCATTCAGTCCTTCCAGATCTGTTTTTCAATTCACAGTTGTTTGGCCATCCTTTTTGTCTCAGTAAATTAATGTGGAGTTAAGCAGTGTATGTAACCATATTCAACTGATTAGGACTGCCCTCCATTATTGTAGTGCTATTGAGCAGATGTCACATTGTAAACAGTTTTTTCAGACTGTCTACAATTTACAGCTAATCTCCATACAGTGTAATAACAGTATAATGCCTCTATCATAAAAACACTTGCGCACAAAACACTGCTCTAACAGCAGACTGAGGTCACTCAATTCTCACAATTACTTTTTATTTATATGCTTTTACTGTCATTACCTGACACTGACAGGTAGCATTGACACAGGTGGAGAGGAGGTGTTCACAACATCTTGGGGTGTCACTAAAGCCCTGAAACCCCATAGATGTCTGTTGCATTTGTTCACGCTGACAGCAGAGCTTTTGTTCATCACATATGTAACCCTCCACTCCACTCAGCACATGGCCTGGAGTGGAACAACTACTAATCCCCTGTTAATGTCCCATGGAGATGGCCTACTGTATCTACTGTAGGCTACATCTGCTCAGGGCCCTGATCTCTAACAACACAGCACTACGCTATTACCCAGTGTACAATATTCATCAAGGAATTTCAAAGCTTTTTAGGGGCAGATAACATTGTTCGTTATCCTTTTACAAACCTTGTTTTACCAACCATGTTTTATTCCTGACACGCCTCTTTATTCAGGACTGATTACCCAACATGCTCTGGGCTACATCATGTGTGTAACCAACCATGCCACCCATCCCAACCCCCCATACCCTGACCCCCTGGTTCTCTCATATTATAAGCCCACACTCATATCCCCACCCCCTGCCTCAGCTTTATAAAGCTCTGGATAGAAAGGAGCAGAAGCTTTGTGCTATCCTTTCACAATCCAATGTCTGTTACTACTACTACTAGTCTCAGGCCTAACCTGGTCCCTCCAGTCCAGTAGCATCTCTAACCCTGTCCCTTGTCTCCCCTCACCCACAGCACCATGAGCAGGAGAAGCACGAGCTGCGGCGGCGGCTGGAGAATAGGGAGGGGGAGTGGGGGGACCGCGTGGCGGAGCTGGAGATAGATGTCCAGCAGCTGCAAGGAGAGCTGGAGCGCCATCAGGTCCAGCTGAGAGAGGCCGATCGCGACAAGTCCACGGCTATGAGGGAGCTGTCAGAAGAGAACCACCGCCTGCTGGAGCAACTTAACCGGGTGAGTGGAGATAACTATCTGTCTGTGGACCTTTTTGTCTGTCTGTAGACCTGTCATTCGGTCTGTCTGTCTGTGGACCACTGGGCCTCAACACTGGATGTCTCAGTCTGCCGTGTTCATGTTTAGAGAGGGTACAACTATGTTCTCATATAGAATGCATACATGCACATACATAGACAGCTTCAATCTCTTTCCCCATGTCTCTATCTCTCTCTCTCTCTCTCTCTCTTTCTCTCTCTCTCTCTCTCTCTCTCTCTCTCTCTCTCTCTCTCTCTCTCTCTCTCTCTCTCTCTCTCTCTCTCTCTCATACAGATCAATATATGCTAAGTCATCGAAAGTGGAACATTCACCTCTTAAATGCTGAATCATGTAGAATGATTTAGGCTGCATAATACTTATGCAACCCTCCTATCCATATTGATCAGTAACTACAGGCTGTTAAAACATATTTGATGTTTTAGGTAACAAAATGTTTTGATAACCTACATGATTGATGGGATAAGAACCGAAAAAACTGAGAAAGAATGATACGATGACAGGGAGAGTGGAGGAGGTAAATGTTCAATCAGAGCACATCCACTTTGTAAAGGGTTATGGACATGTGTCAGGAGAAGCTTTCATTGATTCGACTCCATGGACAGGCTGGACTGATGGAGGTGAGCAACAGTGCTGTAGGTAATACTGTTGATTAGACTCCCCTAAGAAGCTGGATTGACTACAGCCCGAATTCAAATCACTCAAACCTAACTAAAGTGGGAGGCATTGCCCTGACAACCTACATTTACATTTACATTTAAGTCATTTAGCAGACGCTCTTATCCAGAGCGACTTACAAATTGGTGCATTCACCTTATGACATCCAGTGGAACAGCCACTTTACAATAGTGCATCTAGATCTTTTAAGGGGGGGGGGGGGGGGGGCAGAAGGATTGCTTTATCCTATCCTAGGTATTCCTTGAAGAGGTGGGGTTTCAGGTGTCTCCGGAAGGTGGTGATTGACTCCGCTGTCCTGGCGTCGTGAGGGAGTTTGTTCCACCATTGGGGTGCCAGAGCAGCGAACAGTTTTGACTGGGCTGAGCGGGAACTGTACTTCCTCAGTGGTAGGGAGGCGAGCAGGCCAGAGGTGGATGAACGCAGTGCCCTTGTTTGGGTGTAGGGCCTGATCAGAGCCTGAAGGTACTGAGGTGCCGTTCCCCTCACAGCTCCGTAGGCAAGCACCATGGTCTTGTAGCGGATGCGAGCTTCAACTGGAAGCCAGTGGAGAGAGCGGAGGAGCGGGGTGACGTGAGAGAACTTGGGAAGGTTGAACACCAGACGGGCTGCGGCGTTCTGGATGAGTTGTAGGGGTTTAATGGCACAGGCAGGGAGCCCAGCCAACAGCGAGTTGCAGTAATCCAGACGGGAGATGACAAGTGCCTGGATTAGGACCTGCGCCGCTTCCTGTGTGAGGCAGGGTCGTACTCTGCGGATGTTGTAGAGCATGAACCTACAGGAACGGGCCACCGCCTTGATGTTGGTGGAGAACGACAGGGTGTTGTCCAGGATCACGCCAAGGTTCTTAGCGCTCTGGGAGGAGGACACAATGGAGTTGTCAACCGTGATGGCGAGATCATGGAACGGACAGTCCTTCCCCGGGAGGAAGAGCAGCTCCGTCTTGCCGAGGTTCAGCTTGAGGTGGTGATCCGTCATCCACACTGATATGTCTGCCAGACATGCAGAGATGCGATTCGCCACCTGGTTATCAGAAGGGGGAAAGGAGAAGATTAATTGTGTGTCGTCTGCATAGCAATGATAGGAGAGACCATGTGAGGTTATGACAGAGCCAAGTGACTTGGTGTATAGCGAGAATAGGAGAGGGCCTAGAACAGAGCCCTGGGGGACACCAGTGGTGAGAGCGCGTGGTGAGGAGACAGATTCTCGCCACGCCACCTGGTAGGAGCGACCTGTCAGGTAGGACGCAATCCAAGCGTGGGCCGCGCCGGAGATGCCCAACTCGGAGAGGGTGGAGAGGAGGATCTGATGGTTCACAGTATCGAAGGCAGCCGATAGGTCTAGAAGGATGAGAGCAGAGGAGAGAGAGTTAGCTTTAGCAGTGCGGAGCGCCTCCGTGATACAGAGAAGAGCAGTCTCAGTTGAGTGACTAGTCTTGAAACCTGACTGATTTGGATCAAGAAGGTCATTCTGAGAGAGATAGCAGGAGAGCTGGCCAAGGACGGCACGTTCAAGAGTTTTGGAGAGAAAAGAAAGAAGGGATACTGGTCTGTAGTTGTTGACATCGGAGGGATCGAGTGTAGGTTTTTTCAGAAGGGGTGCAACTCTCGCTCTCTTGAAGACGGAAGGGACGTAGCCAGCGGTCAAGGATGAGTTGATGAGCGAGGTGAGGTAAGGTAGAAGGTCTCCGGAAATGGTCTGGAGAAGAGAGGAGGGGATAGGGTCAAGCGGGCAGGTTGTTGGGCGGCCGGCCGTCACAAGAAGCGAGATTTCATCTGGAGAGAGAGGGGAGAAAGAGGTCAAAGCACAGGGTTGGGCAGTGTGAGCAGAACCAGCGGTGTCGTTTGACTTAGCAAACGAGGATCGGATGTCGTCGACCTTCTTTTCAAAATGGTTGACGAAGTCGTCTGCAGAGAGGGAGGAGGGGGGGGAGGGGGATTCAGGAGGGAGGAGAAGGTGGCAAAGAGCTTCCTAGGGTTAGAGGCAGATGCTTGGAATTTAGAGTGGTAGAAAGTGGCTTTAGCAGCAGATACAGAAGAGGAAAATGTAGAGAGGAGGGAGTGAAAGGATGCCAGGTCCGCGGGGAGGCGAGTTTTCCTCCATTTCCGCTCGGCTGCCCGGAGCCCTGTTCTGTGAGCTCGCAATGAGTCGTCGAGCCACGGAGCGGGAGGGGAGGACCGAGCCGGCCTGGAGGATAGGGGACATAGAGAGTCAAAGGATGCAGAAAGGGAGGAGAGGAGGGTTGAGGAGGCAGAATCAGGAGATAGGTTGGAGAAGGTTTGGGCAGAGGGAAGAGATGATAGGATGGAAGAGGAGAGAGTAGCGGGGGAGAGAGAGCGGAGGTTGGGACGGCGCGATACCATCCGAGTAGGGGCAGTGTGGGAAGTGTTGGATGAGAGCGAGAGGGAAAAGGATACAAGGTAGTGGTCGGAGACTTGGAGGGGAGTTGCAATGAGGTTAGTGGAAGAACAGCATCTAGTAAAGATGAGGTCAAGCGTATTGCCTGCCTTGTGAGTAGGGGGGGAAGGTGAGAGGGTGAGGTCAAAAGAGGAGAGGAGTGGAAAGAAGGAGGCAGAGAGGAATGAGTCGAAGGTAGACATGGGGAGGTTAAAGTCACCCAGAACTGTGAGAGGTGAGCCGTCCTCAGGAAAGGAGCTTATCAAGGCATCAAGCTCATTGATGAACTCTCCAAGGGAACCTGGAGGGCGATAAATGATAAGGATGTTAAGCTTGAAAGGGCTGGTAACTGTGACAGCATGGAATTCAAAGGAGGCGATAGACAGATGGGTAAGGGGAGAAAGAGAGAATGACCACTTGGGAGAGATGAGGATCCCGGTGCCACCACCCCGCTGACCAGAAGGTCTCGGGGTGTGCGAGAACACGTGGGCAGACGAAGAGAGAGCAGTAGGAGTAGCAGTGTTATCTGTGGTGAGCCATGTTTCCGTCAGTGCCAGGAAGTCGAGGGACTGGAGGGACGCATAGGCTGAGATGAGCTCTGCCTTGTTGGCCGCAGATCGGCAGTTCCAGAGGCTACCGGAGACCTGGAACTCCACGTGGGTCGTGCGGGCTGGGACCACCAGGTTAGGGTGGGCGCGGCCACGCGGTGTGAAGCGTTTGTATGGTCTGTGCAGAGAGGAGAGAACAGGGATAGACAGACACATGGTTGACAGGCTACAGAAGAGGCTACGCTAATGCAAAGGAGATTAGAATGACAAGTGGGCTACACGTCTCGAATGTTCAGAAAGTTAAGCTTACGTTGCAAAATAAAAATAAAATACAAGATCTTATTGACTAAAATGATATAGTACTGCTGGCTGGTGAAGTAGCCTGGCTAGCAGTGGCTACGTTGTTGAAAGTGAAGCTGGCTAGGTAACCTCGACAATTTCACTAAATTTCTCTAAACTACACAATTATCATGGATACAAGGACAGCAAAGACAACTAGCTAACACTACGCTAATCAAGTCGTTCCGTTGTAATGTAAGTTTCTACAGTGCTGCTATTCGGTAGAAGTTGGCTAACCTGACTAGCAGAGTGGTCAATTCCTTTTAGGCCTAAATCCAAATGGGAAACTAATGGAAACACCGGCCAGGAAGGTAGTAGACAGCTCTTCTACCAACTTGAGTCGAGGTGCAGCAAAAAATCACATGAATATCTGGAAAAACTATTTTTCCTAATGGACATTCATTCCAGGACAGAAACACCCAATGTTTCCATTCATTCCATATCCTCTACATCAACAGTTAGAAATTATTTTACTGCTGCTCATTTTACCAATAGCATACCAGGCTGAGGCTGATAGGCACGGCGTCACATAGCTGTTTCTAAAAGAGACTAGCTTTCCAGTGACGCGAGGGACAGGGATATGCTTTTGTGCGAGTTGAAGGGACATATTGATACCTTTAATCTGGGTATGTTAAGGCTGTCACATGGAGAAAGCTGTGTGTTGACTTCAGTCAGAGGGCCAGTCTCATTTTAATAGCCAGAGAAGCTTCAGATGTGGAGATAGGCGGGTGTTGCCTGCTGATGTGCTCTGGTGACACCAGTGACAGTGTTGTAGGTGTGGGTGACAATGCCTGTGGTGCAGTGCTGTCTGTCCTGGGAATAGATGTGAGCTGCAGTCAGGCAGATGCTGCTTCCTTCCACAGCCCAGCAGGGAGAGAGATGGCTAGCGGTCAATGGCAGTTTTTACGCTCCTGGCCAGGGCTGCTGCTGGCTGTGCGCTGTTACAGATACAGAGACAGCAGCAGCACCGCTGGGTTATACAGACCTGCTTCACCCCTCATTTCCATCTCTGATCAGATTAAAGTGAAATACATGTCAACCACCATCAGTCTCTGACCAATGAGCGGGCCCTGAACTGGTCTGTTGCTATGGATCCTGCTAGGTATGTAATTAAGTTGCAGTTGATTTAAAAGCAGCCTTGGTTAATATGACATTGGTGTAGATGGGGGGGGGGGGGGGGGGGTAATTTATGAGTGCTAATAGAGAGTATTGATCAGGCTTGCGTGATTCACTGCTGTCGGATGCCAGAGAGACCTCCTGTGTAATAAAATGAATGAAGTCAGACATGGTAATCTCTCTGTTACTAAGCAATGGCCTGCTTACACCACAGCTCTGAGTACACATCCTCCTAGGGAACCCACACCAGACTCTGACAAACCTCCCAGTAGTAGAGCCACCAGAGAAGCACCAGCCTTATTAGGATTACAGTCTGTCTGTCTGTCTGTCTGTCTGTCTGTCTGTCTGTCTGTCTGTCTGTCTGTCTGTCTGTCTGTCTGTCTGTCTGTCTCTCTTTGAGCGTGTAGTCCTATCCGAAGACATGGATTAGGAGATGTTTTGGCTTTGTAATGACATATTCTTTGTAGCAGCATTAGTAGAGACAAGGATGCTGACTGTTTTATCGACGGACAGACCATTTAGTCTGGCAAGACTCACTACAAAACAAGCAATAAATTCATTTCCAAGGTTCTTTAAGATCTATTCTTTAAGATCTATTGTTTAAGATCTATTATTTTAGATCTATTCTTTAAGATTCATTCTTTAAGATCTATTCTTTTAGATATATTCCATATCGGTAGCTCCATTCTAACCGGGCCACTCTGGACACATTCACTGGGGACCAGACTCAGACACATGACAGGAGTGCCACATGTGTCCACTGTCTTCCAGTCTAAAATAAAGCACCCCCCTGTGAAGGAGTGACAGAAATAAGTGGTAATCTGTTGCAGGCTGCAGTCATGACAGCAGAGAGCCTGGAGAATGGCTAGAATCCTATCATGTGTCTGACAGCTCTTCCAATGGCCATTCTCAAAACAAAGCTTTGAAGATTACACTCACAATAACAATGCACTTTCATAATAACAGATTAGAGTGAGGAACCAATAGTCTGCTGGAACCAAGTCTCTGATTGGATGCAGCAGGAATGACCTTGGTGTGGTGGGGCTGGCCACAGGAAGTGATGTAAAACGCAGTGTGTAAGATGCGGCACTGAAGGGATTAGGTCATAATCCTCTGTAATAGACTTTTTTATGCATTCAATCAGCAGCCAGAACAACAACACTACTCCATACTGCACTCGCAGCTAATTAAAAACTGTCACCCTGTCTGTGTGTGAGCCATTGACCCTCATGTTCAGGGACAGTGCAAACCTGCCACTAATACACTAGGACACGGGAGCCATTCTCTATGAGCTGGACTTAAATATATGAGAGCCACACAAGTCACTGACATATTCAACAGCCACATACTGTAGAGACACAGACACTTACTACTCATACAGACTCAAAGAAGCACAGACGTAAAAACACATCTAAACCCAGTGGTGTCTGCTGGTCTGGTAGGCTTGGCTGTCCTGGGGTGTGAGGTTGACCAATCCCCTGAGGCCTAATCTGATCAGAGTGAACCAGCGAGGAAGGAACATTTCTCTAATTGCATTACAGCACACATTTAGAAAGGGGTAGACCTGACTCCAGCACAAATGCCTACATGTTTTAGGCTATAACCCTGATCAAATCAAAACCCCAAATCTCTGGCTACGCCAAGATGATCAGACACCCACAGCTCCTCCAGTGACCTTATTGGAGCTGCTTGTTTTTAGGGCAATGTGTAGATGGGAGTAATAATGTGCTGTGTGGTTACAAAGACCCCCTTAAGGCCTTTTGTTAGGTCTATGTGTATGTGTACACTGAAGCTCTGCATTACACTATGATAAACTCATAGACCTCAACTAACTGTAATGAGCTACCATGGGCCATGGGTAATACTCTGTTGTGCTCTGCTCTGCTCCATGGCTACCTACCACCGTATAAAACACCTAGGTGAACAACACACACCGTGTGTTCAACACAGACACTGGGCATCTTTCCAGGCCATCAGTTGTGATGAGGAACAGAAGCATCAGGTCTAGAATGGATCCTAAGGCTGCAAAGGGACAGAGGACACCTGCTGCTGCTCCCTGCCTGCTACTACTGCTCCCTGCCTGCTGCTACTGCTCCCTGCCTGCTGCTACTTCTCCCTGCCTGCTGCTGCTGCTCCCTGCCTGCTGTTACTTCTCCCTGCCTGCCTGCTGCTGCTCCCTGCCTGCTGCTGCTGCTCCCTGCCTGCTGCTACTGCTCCCTGCCTGCTGCTACTTCTCCCTGCCTGCTGCTACTGCTCCCTGCCTGCTGCTACTGCTCCCTGCCTGCTGTTGCTGCTCCCTACCTGCTGCTACTGCTCCCTGCCTGCTGCTACTGCTCCCTGCCTGCTGCTACTGCTCCCTACCTGCTCCTACTGCTCCCTGCCTGCTGCTGCTGCTCCCTGACTGCTGCTACTGCTCCCTGCCTGCTGCTACTGCTCCCTGCCTGCTGCTACTTCTCACTGCCTGCTGCTACTGCTCCCTACCTGCTGCTCCCTGCCTGCTGCTACTGCTCCCTGCCTGCTGCTACTGCTCCCTACCTGCTGCTACTGCTCCCTGCCTGCTGCTGCTGCTCCCTGACTGCTGCTACTGCTCCCTGCCTGCTGCTACTGCTCCCTGCCTGCTGCTACTTCTCACTGCCTGCTGCTACTGCTCCCTACCTGCTGCTCCCTGCCTGCTGCTACTGCTCCCTGCCTGCTGCTACTGCTCCCTGCCTGCTGCTCCTTCTCCCTGCCTGCTGCTGCTGTTCCCTGCCTGCTGCTGCTGCTCCCTGCTCCCTGCTGCTGCTCTCTGACTGCTGCTGCTGCTCCCTGACTGCTGCTGCTGCTCCCTGACTGCTGCTACTGCTCCCTGCCTGCTTCTGCTGCTCCCTGACTGCTGCTACTTCTCCCTGCCTGCTGCTGCTGCTCCCTGCCTGCTGCTACTTCTCACTGCCTCCTGCTACTGCTCCCTACCTGCTGCTACTGCCTGCTGCTACTGCTCCCTGCCTGCTGCTACTGCTCCCTGCCTGCTGCTACTGCTCCCTGCCTGCTGCTGCTGCTCCCTGCCTGCTGCTACTTCTCACTGCCTGCTGCTGCTGCTCCCTACCTGCTGCTACTGCCTGCTGCTACTGCTCCCTGCCTGCTGCTACTGCTCCCTGCCTGCTGCTACTGCTCCCTGCCTGCTGCTGCTGCTCCCTGCCTGCTGCTACTTCTCACTGCCTGCTGCTGCTGCTCCCTACCTGCTGCTACTGCCTGCTGCTACTGCTCCCTGCCTGCTGCTACTGCTCCCTGCCTGCTGCCATCAGTGGTGCTGACATTCAGAGCTTCATTGATAACGTTAAACTGTGTTACTTTTATTTAACTAGGCAAGTCAGTTAAGAACAAATTCTTATTTACAATGGCGGCCTACACCGGCCAAACCCGGACGACGCTGGGCCAATTGTGCACTGCCCTATGGGACTCCCAATCACAGCCGGTTGTGATACAGCCTGGATTCAAACCAGGGTGTCTGTAGTGACGCCTCTAGCACTGAGATGCAGTGCCTTAGACCGCTGCGCCACTCAGGAAACTGGAAGAGCGACATATGTATTGTTTTAGTGCATGGCATGACCAGCATCATATAGATCCATAAACTAATACACTGTGTGCTATGACTAAGGAAAATGCCAGAAACATGGCCACCTAGCCACACAGCTCCATCAATCCTGTCTCTCTCGCTCTGGTTGCTATGACAACCCAGGTGTCATATGTGAGATTTCATGTGTTACCATGGGAATGTGCTCTCTGTGACACTGTGTGCTGTACAGCCAGCCCAATGTCAGGTTGTAACATAGATCCACCTGACATGTACACACATGGACTTGCAAGTCATCTTCAACCATATGTGTATAATAGCTTGTGCTGTACAGTTTGTTCTGCATCCTGAGGAGAGGGCAGAGAGAGAAAGAGGGAACAGATAAGCCATTGGAAATCACTGATTTAATTACCAATATTAAAAATGAAGAGGATACAAGTGGTAAATCCGTTAAGGATCCACCTACCCCCTCTCAATTCCACACCCATAGGTGTAAGCAAGAACATTAGACTGGAAACCACAGAAACTCTGCTATGTTCTTGTATTAAAGACGCTATGGATTAGGCCTGTATGTAGGGAAGATATTGTTCCTCTTCTATCAAAGACTGCAGTAAATTAAAGGGTTTTGAGAATGTTGTGATTATCCCTTTGAAAGATCATGGCTTGGCACAAGGTCAATGTTCCCTCAAAGCTGTGCGCATGCGCCACCTCCTTCAGGACAGCGGCGCAGAAGAAATACCATGCCGCGCAGAGACGCAAGAGATTGAACTTCACTGAGTTCGCTCCATTAGTATGCACTATATAGATCAACGTTTTTTCTGTGATCGAATCAACATTATATCAGCCCCCTTTCAATGCAACAAACCAAACCAAATCTAACTTTGCAAGACTGCGTTTGTGATTTTGTTGTATGCAGAGCCAAAGCGCAACGGAGTAGAATGTTGGTGGTCTTTCAATCACCAGCGAGTGAATGCGCTTTTCAGATCAGAGCGCAGAGCCGCGCGTGTGCACATGTGTTGATATTCGTTGCTAGTTGGCGAGTTATTAGCCCAGTTATAGATAAGTATAGGCCAATGGGGAGATACTGCTTCCTACAAGAGCACAAAACGTGCAGTCTACATTTCAAGCTGTCTTTGAAAAGCCTGTCAGGTAAAAAGCTTATGTCTTAATTAAAGGTGCAGTGTTGAATTGTGAGACAAGCTTGAATATGCAAATAAGCCAATAGGCAGAGGGGTAACCTACATTATCTAATTCTCTGTATGGTAATAATAATTCATTGTATTTTGTAAAGTGGGTTCTTGCATCGTACAACACAATACAATGAAATTTACAGTCACCTGTTTGGCCAATGACCAAGTAAAAAATAATGAATTAAAACCTTTTCTCAATAGGGGGTGCTGTTTGCACTTTGTAATAATTTCGTTCCCAAATTAAACTGCCTCGTACTCAATTCTTGCTCGTACAATATGCATATTATTATTACTATTGGATAGAAAACACTCTATAGTTTCTAAAACCGTTTGAATTATATCTGTGAGTAAAACAGAACTCGAGTTGGAGCAATTTTCTTATGAGGAAGTGAGAAATCTGAAATCTGCAGGCTGTTCTGAGGTCGGTTTATTAATTTGCATGTCTTCTATTGGTTGAGATGCACTGCATACGCCTTCCCCTGGATGTCAGCAAATAGTGAGAATTGAAATGGAGTTGCTAGGCAGATCTGAGGCCTTATAAATGGGCTGGCAACGTGGGGTCCTCTCTTTCTTTCCTTCGCCATGACGCAAGACAGACCTCATGATGGCGTTCTAGAAAGCTCCCGTTATAGCCCTTAGATATATCCGGCACTGATTTTATTCGATATAGGTGTTAAAGACATCATAATGTTGTTATTTTAAACCGAGTTATATCAGTTTATATCAGTATATTGCGATTTTCGGGTATTTATTTGTGCTGCGTTCTAGTGAGTTGAGCACGTCTGGCCCACATGGCTAATGTTTACTGCTAATTCCAAAGTTAAGGACAACAATCTACAACCGAGCAACGATTCTTTTGGAAAAAGGACAACTTGCCCAAGATTCTGATGGGAGCTCATCAAAAAGTAAGAACTATTTATGATGTTAATTCGTTGTTCTGTTGAAAAATGTAAAACTTATATTCCGGCATTAATTTCGGTGCGGTCTCGCTTTAACGCACGCTGTATGTCGTAGTAACGTTCATTTTAAAAATCTAACACAGCGATTGCATTAATAACTAATGTATCTTTCATTTGCTGTCCAACCTGTATTTTTTAGTCAAGTTTAAATTTAGTTACTGATTAGATTAGGTGCCTCTCCCAAGATTTCTCCCGACATATTGTTGGCAGCTTGGCTACTATTCTCATGGTATAACCACGATTTGTGCCGCTAAATATGCACATTTTCAAACAAACTCTATATGTATTGTGTAATATGATGTTATAGGACTGTCATCTGAAGAAGTTTGAGAAGGTTAGTGAAAAAATTAATATCTTTTGCTGGTTTATTCGTTATCGCTATTGTTGGCTTGAATCAATGCTGTTGTGTGGTTGGCTATTGTAGTAAGCTAATATAATGCTATATTGTGTTTTCGCTGTAAAACACTTAAAAAATCTGAAATATTGGCTGGATTCACAAGATCTTTGTCTTTTTGTCTTTTATTTGCTGTACGCTGTGTATTTTTCATAAATGTTTTATGATGAGTATTTAGGTAATTCACGTTGGTCTCTGTAGTTATTCTAGTTGCTTTGGTGAGAGTTGTGATGGTGGCTGCAATGTAAAACTATGATTTATACCTGAAATATGCACATTTTTCTAACAAAACATATGCTATACAATAAATATGTTATAAGACTGTCATCTGATGAAGTTGTTTCTTGGTTAGTGGCTATTTATATCTTTATTTGGTCTAAATTGTGATAGCTACCTATGCAGAAAAAAATGGTGGGAAAAAAAAGTTGTGTCTTTTGCTATCGTGGTTAGCTAATAGATTTACATATTGTGTCTTCCCTGTAAAACATTTTAAAAATCAGAAATGATGGCTGGATTCACAAGATGTGTATCTTTCATCTGGTGTCTTGGACTTGTAATTTAATTATATTTTTATATATATATATTTTTTATTTTACCGTTATTTTACCAGGTAAGTTGACTGAGAACACGTTCTCATTTGCAGCAACGACCTGGGGAGTAGTTACAGGGGAGAGGAGGGGGATGAATGAGCCAATTAGATGCTAGTATTTACTTGTGACGCTATGCTAGGCTATGCTAGTCAGCTTTTTTACTGATGGGGGTGCTCCCGGATCCGGGATTGTGATGAAGTAGAAGTTAATGTCAAACCCTTCATAATGTTAAAACGTTTTTAAAAGTCTCATGCAATGTAGGCCTGCATTGAACACCAGGCTACTGTAGGCTATATCATAGAAATCAAAAGCTATTTCCATCTGAAAATGTTATGGGATTTGCTCCATTGGTTTTGTTGGTAGACCTACATTATGCTCCAATAGCCGCAATAGCCTATTGGCTAGCCTCAGTGTTCACTGTAAACGTGCGCCGGAAGTTGCACAAAATTCTCACAATGTTCAAGTTTCTGCTCACAAGACCAAACATTTGCTCAGTGCCCCAGGAAATTAGAGGGAACATTTTACAAGGTACTGTACCTTTGTGTCCTGACTCTGGAGAAAGAATGAGCATTTATGCTTGTCTCTCAGCATATTGAGCTCTAGTTTTTGGCCTGGATTCTGTTGCAGTAGTCCAATTTCCCCCATGTACTGATAATACTTGATCTGGGATCTGAGGACTTTATGCCCAGATTAAGGGGAATATCAGTACATCTGGCAACACAGTGAAATATCCTGTTTTTCCTCTGATCTCAATCTGTCAGGCGCAGTGTGACACTTGAGTCAAATGTCACATTCCCACTGTGACTGGGCTCTGCATAGACCTCCACTGAGACAGATACATCAGCCAGTTTAGCAGAGATGAAGAGCTGTATGCATCTTTCTGGCCTGGTTAGGAGAATGTGAAGCACATTCAGAATGGCAGAGTAGAGCAGCTGTGTTTGAATGTCTAAGAATACATCAAACTAATGATTCTGCGTTTGGTATAGGCTATATCATTCCTCCCATGCATCACTGGGGATGACAAGGTGCCATTATGAAAAAAGGGTACATAGAAGTAGAAGACTTGTAGGAGTGCCACGACAAACTTTTTCTTATTTTTGTAAGCATAGTGCACTGACCAAACAGTGTTATGACACAGCACAGATTTTAGTTTTCAGGTTGTTCTTCCCTTAGTCTCCCACACAGAATACATCAAAATTACAACCTCTCTCTGAGTTACTTAAGGACACAAGTGCATTCAAGTGTGAATGGAACACATACATTTTTCCTCACCTATAAAAGCTTTCCAAAAAGCAGGGTGTAGTGCAGATTTATGAGTATAAGCCCTGTATTATTACACAATATGCCATGCTAGTTCCACGAATCACCAACAGATGTCCAGTGGGGAAACCATAAATCTCACCCAAATCTCTAACTCACTTACAGTAGACTGTAGTAGAAAAGTCAACTCTGTTTTGGACTCAGACAGACAGACAGATGGGTGGAGAGCTCTGTCCAATTACATTATACCTGTAGGTCTAAAACAAGGATAGAGCATTAGAGAGCGGCTGTGTTTGGTAACTTCCTGTTCTTACCTGTCCCATGCAGTCACTACTCACGAAGGCGTCACCAGTCACCACGGTGGCCAACAATTCAACCGCTGACTGAAAGATCCTATAAACATCGGACTGCCACCTAGAGGCAAACATATCAAACATCTGCCACGGATATAGAGTATCAGTAGCAAACAGATGTAGCGATATGATTCCACCTGGTTGTTATTTGTCAGAGCTGGCATACAGCTGACCTTTGATTGTTTGTTTGACCGGGGGGCTGCAGGTAACCTAGCTGTTAAGAGCATTGGGCCAGTAACAGAAAGGTTGCTGGTTTGAATCTCTGAGGCAACTAGGTGAAAAATCTGTCAATGTGCCCATGAGCAAGGCACTTAATCCTAATTGCTAATGTAAGTCGCTCTGGATAAATGACTTTTTGACAGTAATCAGCCTGTTGGATTAATGTTTTGTGGAATTTCTAATGAAGACAGAGATCTATTAGATATCAAAGTGTCATGATTATGGGGGAATACTGTAGTCAGAGGTGTACAGACAGTATATCACATCTCTATATTCTCAGTAAGCCAGGGCTTTATCTATCTTGACATCTACCTGTTAAGTTAAATTTGCCTCCAGTGAATAAATCAATAATTGCTTTGTTATATGGCAATTATATTTCTCCTCAGTGCAGAGGCTGGAGAGGTGTAAGTGAAGGGTATCAAGGATTCCACCATCTGTTGCCATGGCAGTGATGATGATCATTAGAGTCTGGGCTTCCTGAGTGCATCCTCACTTATGCTAATGAGGTTCTGTTGGTCTGGCTTTGCGATCTGCACGCGGCCGGTAGGCAGTGGGTTGTTGATCAGAACAGTCCAATGAGCTCGGCCAGGGAAGGGGGCAGTAGGGACCAAGCTCTAAATGGAACATTCCAGATGTTAAAGGTTGAGTTACTCAAACCTGTGCTTTTACAGGAACAGTTCTGCTGTGCAGCTGGATTCCAGTTATAGGAACACTGTGGTGACTCAGAGGTAACAGAGTGTCAAATCAAATACCACTCCAAGCATTACCGTGTTGGGTACTGACTCAATGTGAAGTGTGTGAGTGGCGTGAGGATGTGTTGTTGTGAGAGTTCTGAACTGTTCTGAATTATGACTTTACAACCCTACCGTTATGGACCTTGTATTACATGTGGAAGATGTTGATATTTGTCATATTGTAATGGCTTTTTTTAATTGTCTCTGAGGCAAGTTGTATTGAATTGTAAGAATAACATGTTATACAATTATTTGTTAATGTATTTGTTCTCACGCTCTGTGTCTGGGGTGTGTTTGTGTGTCTCCAGGCTACAGATGTGGAGAGGCAGCTGTCCACTCAGGTCCACTCGTTACGGGATGACTTCAGAGAGAAGAGCATCTCTACCAACCAGCACATGACACGACTAGAGAGCCTACAGGCTGAGGTGAGACTAGAGAGCCTACAGGCTGAGGCGAGACTAGAGAGCCTACAGGCTGGGGCGAGACTAGAGGGCCTACAGGCTGAGGCGAGACTAGAGAGCCTACCGGCTGAGGCATGACTAGAGAGCCTACAGGGTGGGACGAGACTAGAGAGCCTACAGGCTGGGGCGAGACTAGAGAGCCTACAGGCTGGGGCGAGACTAGAGAGCCTACAGGCTGGGGCGAGACTAGAGAGCTTACAGGCTGGGGTGAGACTAGAGAGCCTACAGGCTGGGGCGAGACTAGAGAGCCTACAGGCTCAGGTGAGACTAGAGAGTCTACAGGCTGGGGCGAGACTAGAGAGCCTACAGGCTGAGGCGAGACTAGAGAGCCTACAGGCTGAGGCGAGACTAGAGAGCCTACAGGCTCAGGCGAGACTAGAGAGCCTACAGGCTGGGGCGAGACTAGAGGGCCTACAGGCAGGGGCGAGACTAGAGAGCCTACAGGCTGGGGCGAGACTAGAGAGCCAACAGGCTGGGGCGAGACTAGAGAGCCTACAGGCTCAGGTGAGACTAGAGAGTCTACAGGCTGGGGTGAGACTAGAGAGCCTACAGGCTGGGGTGAGACTAGAGAGCCTACAGGCTGGGGTGAGACTAGAGAGCCTACAGGCTGAGGCAAGTATAGAGAGCCTACAGGCTGAGGTGAGACTAGAGAGCCTACAGGCTGAGGTGAGACTAGAGAGCCTACAGGCTCAGGTGAGACTAGAGAGCCTACAGGCTGAGGTGAGACTAGAGAGCCTACAGGCTGAGGTGAGACTAGGTGAGACTAGAGAGCCTACAGGCTGAGGTGAGACTAGAGATCCTACAGGCTGAGGCGAGACTAGAGATCCTACAGGCTGAGGCGAGACTAGAGAGCCTACAGGCTGAGGTGAGACTAGAGAGCCTACAGCCTGAGGTGAGACTAGAGAGCCTACAGGCTCAGATGAGACTAGAGAGCCTACAGGCTCAGGTGAGACTAGAGAGCCTACAGGCTCAGGCAAGACTACAGAGCCTAAAGAATGAGGTGAGACTAGAGAGCCTACAGGCTCAGGTGAGACTAGAGAGCCTACAGGCTCAGGTGAGACTAGGTGAGACTAGAGAGCCTACAGGCTCAGGTGAGACTAGAGAGCCTATAGGCTGAGGAGAGACTAGAGAGGCTACGGGCTCAGGTGAGACTAGAGAGCCTATAGGCTGAAGCTAGACTAGAGAGGCTACAGGCTGAGGCAAGACTAGAGAGGCTACAGGCTGAGGTGAGAGACTAGAGAGCCTACAGGCTGAGGCGAGACTAGAGATCCTACAGGCTGAGGCGAGACTAGAGAGTCTACAGGCTGAGGTGAGACTAGAGAGCCTACAGGCTCAGGTGAGACTAGAGAGCCTACAGGCTCAGGTGAGACTAGAGAACCTACAGGCTCAGGTGAGACTAGAGAGACTATAGGCTGAGGCGAGACTAGAGAGGCTACAGGCTGAGGCGAGACTAGAGAGCCTACAGGCTGAGGTGAGACTAGAGATCCTACAGGCTGAGGCGAGACTAGAGATCCTACAGGCTGAGGCGAGACTAGAGATCCTACAGGCTGAGGCAAGACTACAGATCCTACAGGCTGAGGTGAGACTAGAGAGCCTACAGGCTGGGGTGAGACTAGAGAGCCTACAGGCTGGGGTGAGACTAGAGAGCCTTCAGGCTGAGATGAGACTAGAGAGCCTACAGGCTGAGATGAGACTAGAGTGCCTACAGGCTCAGGTGAGACTAGAGAGTCTACAGGCGCAGGTGAGACTAGAGAGCCTACAGGCTCAGGTGAGACTAGAGAGCCTACAGGCTCAGGTGAGACTAGAGAGCCTACAGGCTCAGGTGAGACTAGATAGCCTGTGAGACTAGAGGGCTTACAGGCTCAGGTGAGACTAGAGAGACTACAGGCTGAGGCGAGACTAGAGAGGCTACAGGCTGAGGCGAGACTAGAGAGGCTACAGGCTGAGGCGAGACTAGAGAGCCTACAGGCTGAGGCGAGACTAGAGAGCCTACCGGCTGGGGTGAGACTAGAGAGCCTGCAGGCTGAGGTGAGAGACTAGAGAACCTACAGGCTGAGGTGAGAGACTAGAGAGCCTACAGGCTCAGGTGAGACTAGAGAGCCTACAGGCTGGGGTGAGACTAGAGAGCCTACAGGCTGGGGTGAGACTAGAGAGCCTACAGGCTGAGGTAAGACTAGAGAGCCTACAGGCTGAGGCGAGATTAGAGAGCCTACAGGCTGAGATGAGACTAGAGAGCCTATAGGCTGAGGTGAGAGATTAGAGAGCCTACAGGCTCAGGTGAGACTAGAGAGCCTACAGCCTGAGGTGAGACTAGAGAGCCTACAGGCTCAGGCGAAACTAGAGAGCCTACAGGCTCAGGTGAGACTAGAGAGCCTACAGGCTCAGGTGAGACTAGGTGAGACTAGAGAGCCTACAGGCTCAGGTGAGACTAGAGAGCCTATAGGCTGAGGCGAGACTAGAGAGGCTACAGGCTCAGGTGAGACTAGAGAGCCTATAGGCTGAGGCGAGACTAGAGAGGCTACAGGCTGAGGCGAGACTAGAGAGGCTACAGGCTGAGGTGAGAGACTAGAGAGGCTACTGGCAGACGCGAGACTAGAGATCCTACAGGCTGAGGCGAGACTAGAGAGCCTACAGGCTGAGGTGAGACTAGAGAGCCTACAGGCTGAGGTGAGACTAGAGAGCCTACAGGCTCAGGTGAGACTAGAGAGCCTACAGGCTCAGGTGAGACTAGAGAACCTACAGGCTCAGGTGAGACTAGAGAGACTATAGGCTGAGGCGAGACTAGAGAGGCTACAGGCTGAGGCGAGACTAGAGAGCCTACAGGCTGAGGCGAGACTAGAGATCCTACAGGCTGAGGCGAGACTAGAGATCCTACAGGCTGAGGCGAGACTAGTGATCCTACAGGCTGAGGCAAGACTACAGATCCTACAGGCTGAGGTGAGACTAGAGAGCCTACAGGCTGGGGTGAGACTAGAGAGCCTACAGGCTGGGGTGAGACTAGAGAGCCTTCAGGCTGAGATGAGACTAGAGAGCCTACAGGCTGAGATGAGACTAGAGTGCCTACAGGCTCAGGTGAGACTAGAGAGTCTACAGGCGCAGGTGAGACTAGAGAGCCTACAGGCTCAGGTGAGACTAGAGAGCCTACAGGCTCAGGTGAGACTAGAGAGCCTACAGGCTCAGGTGAGACTAGAGAGACTACAGGCTGAGGCGAGACTAGAGAGGCTACAGGCTGAGGCGAGACTAGAGAGGCTACAGGCTGAGGCGAGACTAGAGAGCCTACAGGCTGAGGCGAGACTAGAGAGCCTACAGGCTGAGGCGAGACTAGAGAGGCTACAGGCTGAGGCGAGACTAGAGAGGCTACAGGCTGAGGCGAGACTAGAGAGCCTACAGGCTGAGGCGAGACTAGAGAGCCTACAGGCTGAGGTGAGACTAGAGAGCCTACAGGCTCAGGTGAGACTAGAGAGCCTACAGGCTGGGGTGAGACTAGAGAGCCTACAGGCTGAGGCGAGACTAGAGAGCCTACCGGCTGGGGTGAGACTAGAGAGCCTGCAGGCTGAGGTGAGAGACTAGAGAACCTACAGGCTGAGGTGAGAGACTAGAGAGCCTACAGGCTCAGGTGAGACTAGAGAGCCTACAGGCTGGGGTGAGACTAGAGAGCCTACAGGCTGGGGTGAGACTAGAGAGCCTACAGGCTGAGGCAAGACTAGAGAGCCTACAGGCTGAGGCGAGATTAGAGAGCCTACAGGCTGAGATGAGACTAGAGAGCCTATAGGCTGAGGTGAGAGATTAGAGAGCCTACAGGCTCAGGTGAGACTAGAGATCCTACAGCCTGAGGTGAGACTAGAGAGCCTACAGGCTCAGGCGAGACTAGAGAGCCTACAGGCGCAGGTGAGACTAGAGAGCCTACAGGCTCAGGTGAGACTAGAGAGCCTACAGGCTCAGGTGAGACTAGAGAGCCTACAGGCTCAGGTGAGACTAGAGAGACTACAGGCTGAGGCGAGACTAGAGAGGCTACAGGCTGAGGCGAGACTAGAGAGGCTACAGGCTGAGGCGAGACTAGAGAGCCTACAGGCTGAGGCGAGACTAGAGAGCCTACAGGCTGAGGCGAGACTAGAGAGGCTACAGGCTGAGGCGAGACTAGAGAGGCTACAGGCTGAGGCGAGACTAGAGAGCCTACAGGCTGAGGCGAGACTAGAGAGCCTACAGGCTGAGGTGAGACTAGAGAGCCTACAGGCTCAGGTGAGACTAGAGAGCCTACAGGCTGGGGTGAGACTAGAGAGCCTACAGGCTGAGGCGAGACTAGAGAGCCTACCGGCTGGGGTGAGACTAGAGAGCCTGCAGGCTGAGGTGAGAGACTAGAGAACCTACAGGCTGAGGTGAGAGACTAGAGAGCCTACAGGCTCAGGTGAGACTAGAGAGCCTACAGGCTGGGGTGAGACTAGAGAGCCTACAGGCTGGGGTGAGACTAGAGAGCCTACAGGCTGAGGCAAGACTAGAGAGCCTACAGGCTGAGGCGAGATTAGAGAGCCTACAGGCTGAGATGAGACTAGAGATCCTACAGCCTGAGGTGAGACTAGAGAGCCTACAGGCTCAGGCGAGACTAGAGAGCCTACAGGCTCAGGTGAGACTAGAGAGCCTACAGGCTCAGGTGAGACTAGGTGAGACTAGAGAGCCTACAGGCTCAGGTGAGACTAGAGAGCCTATAGGCTGAGGCGAGACTAGAGAGGCTACAGGCTCAGGTGAGACTAGAGAGCCTATAGGCTGAGGCGAGACTAGAGAGGCTACAGGCTGAGGCGAGACTAGAGAGGCTACAGGCTGAGGTGAGAGACTAGAGAGGCTACAGGCAGAGGCGAGACTAGAGATCCTACAGGCTGAGGCGAGACTAGAGAGCCTACAGGCTGAGGTGAGACTAGAGAGCCTACAGGCTGAGGTGAGACTAGAGAGCCTACAGGCTCAGGTGAGACTAGAGAGCCTACAGGCTCAGTTGAGACTAAATAACCTACAGGCTCAGGTGAGACTAGAGAGACTATAGGCTGAGGCGAGACTAGATAGGCTACAGGCTGAGGCGAGACTAGAGAGCCTACAGGCTGAGGCGAGACTAGAGATCCTACAGGCTGAGGCGAGACTAGAGATCCTACAGGCTGAGGCGAGACTAGAGATCCTACAGGCTGAGGCAAGACTACAGATCCTACAGGCTGAGGTGAGACTAGAGAGCCTACAGGCTGGGGTGAGACTAGAGAGCCTACAGGCTGGGGTGAGACTAGAGAGCCTTCAGGCTGAGATGAGACTAGAGAGCCTACAGGCTGAGATGAGACTAGAGTGCCTACAGGCTCAGGTGAGACTAGAGAGTCTACAGGCGCAGGTGAGACTAGAGAGCCTACAGGCTCAGGTGAGACTAGAGAGCCTACAGGCTCAGGTGAGACTAGAGAGCCTACAGGCTCAGGTGAGACTAGAGAGCCTACAGGCTCAGGTGAGACTAGATAGCCTGTGAGACTAGAGGGCTTACAGGCTCAGGTGAGACTAGAGAGACTACAGGCTGAGGCGAGACTAGAGTGGCTACAGGCTGAGGCGAGACTAGAGAGGCTACAGGCTGAGGCGAGACTAGAGAGCCTACAGGCTGAGGCGAGACTAGAGAGCCTACAGGCTGAGGCGAGACTAGAGAGGCTACCGGCTGGGGTGAGACTAGAGAGCCTGCAGGCTGAGGTGAGAGACTAGAGAACCTACAGGCTGAGGTGAGAGACTAGAGAGCCTACAGGCTCAGGTGAGACTAGAGAGCCTACAGGCTGGGGTGAGACTAGAGAGCCTACAGGCTGGGGTGAGACTAGAGAGCCTACAGGCTGGGGTGAGACTAGAGAGCCTACAGGCTGAGGCAAGACTAGAGAGCCTACAGGCTGAGGCGAGATTAGAGAGCCTACAGGCTGAGATGAGACTAGAGAGCCTATAGGCTGAGGTGAGAGATTAGAGAGCCTACAGGCTCAGGTGAGACTAGAGATCCTACAGCCTGAGGTGAGACTAGAGAGCCTACAGGCTCAGGCGAGACTAGAGAGCCTACAGGCTCAGGTGAGACTAGAGAGCCTACAGGCTCAGGTGAGACTAGGTGAGACTAGAGAGCCTACAGGCTCAGGTGAGACTAGAGAGCCTATAGGCTGAGGCGAGACTAGAGAGGCTACAGGCTCAGGTGAGACTAGAGAGCCTATAGGCTGAGGCGAGACTAGAGAGGCTACAGGCTGAGGCGAGACTAGAGAGGCTACAGGCTGAGGTGAGAGACTAGAGAGGCTACAGGCAGAGGCGAGACTAGAGATCCTACAGGCTGAGGCGAGACTAGAGAGCCTACAGGCTGAGGTGAGACTAGAGAGCCTACAGGCTGAGGTGAGACTAGAGAGCCTACAGGCTCAGGTGAGACTAGAGAGCCTACAGGCTCAGGTGAGACTAGAGAACCTACAGGCTCAGGTGAGACTAGAGAGACTATAGGCTGAGGCGAGACTAGAGAGGCTACAGGCTGAGGCGAGACTAGAGAGCCTACAGGCTGAGGCGAGACTAGAGATCCTACAGGCTGAGGCGAGATTAGAGATCCTACAGGCTGAGGCGAGACTAGAGATCCTACAGGCTGAGGCAAGACTACAGATCCTACAGGCTGAGGTGAGACTAGAGAGCCTACAGGCTGGGGTGAGACTAGAGAGCCTACAGGCTGGGGTGACACTAGAGAGCCTTCAGGCTGAGATGAGACTAGAGAGCCTACAGGCTGAGATGAGACTAGAGTGCCTACAGGCTCAGGTGAGACTAGAGAGTCTACAGGCGCAGGTGAGACTAGAGAGCCTACAGGCTCAGGTGAGACTAGAGAGCCTACAGGCTCAGGTGAGACTAGAGAGCCTACAGGCTCAGGTGAGACTAGAGAGCCTACAGGCTCAGGTGAGACTAGATAGCCTGTGAGACTAGAGGGCTTACAGGCTCAGGTGAGACTAGAGAGACTACAGGCTGAGGCGAGACTAGAGAGGCTACAGGCTGAGGCGAGACTAGAGAGGCTAAAGGCTGAGGCGAGACTAGAGAGCCTACAGGCTGAGGCGAGACTAGAGAGCCTACAGGCTGAGGCGAGACTAGAGAGGCTACAGGCTGAGGCGAGACTAGAGAGGCTACAGGCTGAGGCGAGACTAGAGAGCCTACAGGCTGAGGCGAGACTAGAGAGCCTACAGGCTGAGGCGAGACTAGAGAGCCTACAGGCTCAGGTGAGACTAGAGAGCCTACAGGCTGGGGTGAGACTAGAGAGCCTACAGGCTGAGGCGAGACTAGAGAGCCTACCGGCTGGGGTGAGACTAGAGAGCCTGCAGGCTGAGGTGAGAGACTAGAGAACCTACAGGCTGAGGTGAGAGACTAGAGAGCCTACAGGCTGGGGTGAGACTAGAGAGCCTACAGGCTGGGGTGAGACTAGAGAGCCTACAGGCTGAGGCAAGACTAGAGAGCCTACAGGCTGAGGCGAGATTAGAGAGCCTACAGGCTGAGATGAGACTAGAGAGCCTATAGGCTGAGGTGAGAGATTAGAGAGCCTACAGGCTCAGGTGAGACTAGAGAGCCTACAGCCTGAGGTGAGACTAGAGAGCCTACAGGCTCAGGCGAGACTAGAGAGCCTACAGGCTCAGGTGAGACTAGAGAGCCTACAGGCTCAGGTGAGACTAGGTGAGACTAGAGAGCCTACAGTCTCAGGTGAGACTAAAGAGCCTATAGGCTGAGGCGAGACTAGAGAGGCTACAGGCTCAGGTGAGACTAGAGAGCCTATAGGCTGAGGCGAGACTAGAGAGGCTACAGGCTGAGGCGAGACTAGAGAGGCTACAGGCTGAGGTGAGAGACTAGAGAGGCTACAGGCAGAGGCGAGACTAGAGATCCTACAGGCTGAGGCGAGACTAGAGAGCCTACAGGCTGAGGTGAGACTAGAGAGCCTACAGGCTGAGGTGAGACTAGAGAGCCTACAGGCTCAGGTGAGACTAGAGAACCTACAGGCTCAGGTGAGACTAGAGAGCCTATAGGCTGAGGCGAGACTAGATACTACAGGCTGGGGTGAGACTAGAGAGCCTTCAGGCTGAGATGAGACTAGAGAGCCTACAGGCTGAGATGAGACTAGAAAGTCTACAGGCTCAGGTGAGACTAGAGAGCCTACAGGCGCAGGTGAGACTAGAGAGCCTACAGGCGCAGGTGAGACTAGAGAGCCTACAGGCTCAGGTGAGACTAGAGAGCCTACAGGCTCAGGTGAGACTAGAGAGCCTACAGGCTCAGGTGAGACTAGAGAGCCTGTGAGACTAGAGAGCCTACAGGCTGAGGCAAGACTAGAGAGGCTACAGGCTGAGGCGAGACTAGAGATCCTACAGGCTGAGGCGAGACTAGAGAGCCTACAGGCTGGGGTGAGACTAGAGAGCCTACAGGCTGGGGTGAGACTAGAGAGCCTACAGGCTGAGGCGAGACTAGAGAGCTTACAGGCTGAGGCGAGACTAGATACTACAGGCTGGGGTGAGACTAGAGAGCCTTCATGCTGAGATGAGACTAGAGAGCCTACAGGCTGAGATGAGACTAGAAAGCCTACAGGCTCAGGTGAGACTAGAGAGCCTACAGGCGCAGGTGAGACTAAAGAGCCTACAGGCGCAGGTGAGACTAGAGAGCCTACAGGCTCAGGTGAGACTAGAGAGCCTGTGAAACTAGAGGGCCTAAAGGCTCAGGTGAGACTAGAGAGCCTACAGGCTGAGGCGAGACTAGAGAGGCTACAGGCTGAGGCGAGACTAGAGAGCCTACAGGCTGAGGCGAGACTAGAGAGGCTACAGGCTGAGGCGAGACTAGAGAGGCTACAGGCTGAGGCGAGACTAGAGAGCCTACAGGCTGAGGCGAGACTAGAGAGCCTACAGGCTGAGGCGAGACTAGAGAGCCTACAGGCTGGGGTGAGACTAGAGAGCCTACAGGCTGGGGTGAGACTAGAGAGCCTACAGGCTGAGGCGAGACTAGGGAGCCTACAGGCTTAGGCGAGACTAGAGAGCCTACAGGCTGGGGTGAGACTAGAGAGCCTACAGGCTTGGGTGAGACTAGAGAGCCTGCAGGCTGAGGTGAGAGACTAGAGAGCCTACAGGCTGAGGTGAGACTAGAGAGCCTACAGGCTCAGGTGAGACTAGAGAGCCTACAGGCTCAGGTGAGACTAGAGAACCTACAGGCTCAGGTGAGACTAGAGAGACTATAGGCTGAGGCGAGACTAGAGAGGCTACAGGCTGAGGCGAGACTAGAGAGCCTACAGGCTGAGGCGAGACTAGAGATCCTACAGGCTGAGGCGAGACTAGAGATTCTACAGGCTGAGGCGAGACTAGAGATCCTACAGGCTGAGGCAAGACTACAGATCCTACAGGCTGAGGTGAGACTAGAGAGCCTACAGGCTGGGGTGAGACTAGAGAGCCTACAGGCTGGGTTGACACTAGAGAGCCTTCAGGCTGAGATGAGACTAGAGAGCCTACAGGCTGAGATGAGACTAGAGTGCCTACAGGCTCAGGTGAGACTAGAGAGTCTACAGGCGCAGGTGAGACTAGAGAGCCTACAGGCTCAGGTGAGACTAGAGAGCCTACAGGCTCAGGTGAGACTAGAGAGCCTACAGGCTCAGGTGAGACTAGAGAGCCTACAGGCTCAGGTGAGACTAGAGAGCCTACAGGCTCAGGTGAGACTAGATAGCCTGTGAGACTAGAGGGCTTACAGGCTCAGGTGAGACTAGAGAGACTACAGGCTGAGGCGAGACTACAGAGGCTACAGGCTGAGGCGAGACTAGAGAGGCTACAGGCTGAGGCGAGACTAGAGAGCCTACAGGCTGAGGCGAGACTAGAGAGCCTACAGGCTGAGGCGAGACTAGAGAGGCTACAGGCTGAGGTGAGAGACTAGAGAGGCTACAGGCAGAGGCGAGACTAGAGATCCTACAGGCTGAGGCGAGACTAGAGAGCCTACAGGCTGAGGTGAGACTAGAGAGCCTACAGGCTGAGGTGAGACTAGAGAGCCTACAGGCTCAGGTGAGACTAGAGAACCTACAGGCTCAGGTGAGACTAGAGAGCCTATAGGCTGAGGCGAGACTAGATACTACAGGCTGGGGTGAGACTAGAGAGCCTTCAGGCTGAGATGAGACTAGAGAGCCTACAGGCTGAGATGAGACTAGAAAGTCTACAGGCTCAGGTGAGACTAGAGAGCCTACAGGCGCAGGTGAGACTAGAGAGCCTACAGGTGCAGGTGAGACTAGAGAGCCTACAGGCTCAGGTGAGACTAGAGAGCCTACAGGCTCAGGTGAGACTAGAGAGCCTACAGGCTCAGGTGAGACTAGAGAGCCTGTGAGACTAGAGAGCCTACAGGCTGAGGCAAGACTAGAGAGGCTACAGGCTGAGGCGAGACTAGAGAGCCTACAGGCTGGGGTGAGACTAGAGAGCCTACAGGCTGGGGTGAGACTAGAGAGCCTACAGGCTGAGGCGAGACTAGAGAGCTTACAGGCTGAGGCGAGACTAGATACTACAGGCTGGGGTGAGACTAGAGAGCCTTCATGCTGAGATGAGACTAGAGAGCCTACAGGCTGAGATGAGACTAGAAAGCCTACAGGCTCAGGTGAGACTAGAGAGCCTACAGGCGCAGGTGAGACTAAAGAGCCTACAGGCGCAGGTGAGACTAGAGAGCCTACAGGCTCAGGTGAGACTAGAGAGCCTGTGAAACTAGAGGGCCTAAAGGCTCAGGTGAGACTAGAGAGCCTACAGGCTGAGGCGAGACTAGAGAGGCTACAGGCTGAGGCGAGACTAGAGAGGCTACAGGCTGAGGCGAGACTAGAGAGCCTACAGGCTGAGGCGAGACTAGAGAGCCTACAGGCTGAGGCGAGACTAGAGAGCCTACAGGCTGGGGTGAGACTAGAGAGCCTACAGGCTGGGGTGAGACTAGAGAGCCTACAGGCTGAGGCGAGACTAGGGAGCCTACAGGCTTAGGCGAGACTAGAGAGCCTACAGGCTGGGGTGAGACTAGAGAGCCTACAGGCTTGGGTGAGACTAGAGAGCCTGCAGGCTGAGGTGAGAGACTAGAGAACCTACAGGCTGAGGTGAGAGACTGGAGAGCCTACAGGCTCAGGTGAGACTAGAGAGCCTACAGGCTGGGGTGAGACTAGAGAGCCTACAGGCTGGGGTGAGACTAGAGAGCCTACAGGCTGAGGCGAGACTAGAGAGCCTACAGGCTCAGGTGAGACTAGAGAGCCTACAGGCTCAGGTGAGACTAGAGAGCCTACAGGCTCAGGTGAGACTAGAGAACCTACAGGCTCAGGTGAGACTAGAGAGACTATAGGCTGAGGCGAGACTAGAGAGGCTACAGGCTGAGGCGAGACTAGAGAGCCTACAGGCTGAGGCGAGACTAGAGATCCTACAGGCTGAGGTGAGACTAGAGAGCCTACAGGCTGGGGTGAGACTAGAGAGCCTACAGGCTGGGTTGACACTAGAGAGCCTTCAGGCTGAGATGAGACTAGAGAGCCTACAGGCTGAGATGAGACTAGAGTGCCTACAGGCTCAGGTGAGACTAGAGAGTCTACAGGCGCAGGTGAGACTAGAGAGCCTACAGGCTCAGGTGAGACTAGAGAGCCTACAGGCTCAGGTGAGACTAGAGAGCCTACAGGCTCAGGTGAGACTAGAGAGCCTACAGGCTCAGGTGAGACTAGAGAGCCTACAGGCTCAGGTGAGACTAGATAGCCTGTGAGACTAGAGGGCTTACAGGCTCAGGTGAGACTAGAGAGACTACAGGCTGAGGCGAGACTACAGAGGCTACAGGCTGAGGCGAGACTAGAGAGGCTACAGGCTGAGGCGAGACTAGAGAGCCTACAGGCTGAGGCGAGACTAGAGAGCCTACAGGCTGAGGCGAGACTAGAGAGGCTACAGGCTGAGGCGAGACTAGAGAGGCTACAGGCTGAGGCGAGACTAGAGAGCCTACAGGCTGAGGCGAGACTAGAGAGCCTACAGGCTGAGGCGAGACTAGAGAGCCTACAGGCTCAGGTGAGACTAGAGAGCCTACAGGCTGGGGTGAGACTAGAGAGCCTACAGGCTGAGGCGAGACTAGAGAGCCTACCGGCTGGGGTGAGACTAGAGAGCCTGCAGGCTGAGGTGAGAGACTAGAGAACCTACAGGCTGAGGTGAGAGACTAGAGAGCCTACAGGCTGGGGTGAGACTAGAGAGCCTACAGGCTGGGGTGAGACTAGAGAGCCTACAGGCTGAGGCAAGACTAGAGAGCCTACAGGCTGAGGCGAGATTAGAGAGCCTACAGGCTGAGATGAGACTAGAGAGCCTATAGGCTGAGGTGAGAGATTAGAGAGCCTACAGGCTCAGGTGAGACTAGAGAGCCTACAGCCTGAGGTGAGACTAGAGAGCCTACAGGCTCAGGCGAGACTAGAGAGCCTACAGGCTCAGGTGAGACTAGAGAGCCTACAGGCTCAGGTGAGACTAGGTGAGACTAGAGAGCCTACAGTCTCAGGTGAGACTAAAGAGCCTATAGGCTGAGGCGAGACTAGAGAGGCTACAGGCTCAGGTGAGACTAGAGAGCCTATAGGCTGAGGCGAGACTAGAGAGGCTACAGGCTGAGGCGAGACTAGAGAGGCTACAGGCTGAGGTGAGAGACTAGAGAGGCTACAGGCAGAGGCGAGACTAGAGATCCTACAGGCTGAGGCGAGACTAGAGAGCCTACAGGCTGAGGTGAGACTAGAGAGCCTACAGGCTGAGGTGAGACTAGAGAGCCTACAGGCTCAGGTGAGACTAGAGAACCTACAGGCTCAGGTGAGACTAGAGAGCCTATAGGCTGAGGCGAGACTAGATACTACAGGCTGGGGTGAGACTAGAGAGCCTTCAGGCTGAGATGAGACTAGAGAGCCTACAGGCTGAGATGAGACTAGAAAGTCTACAGGCTCAGGTGAGACTAGAGAGCCTACAGGCGCAGGTGAGACTAGAGAGCCTACAGGTGCAGGTGAGACTAGAGAGCCTACAGGCTCAGGTGAGACTAGAGAGCCTACAGGCTCAGATGAGACTAGAGAGCCTACAGGCTCAGGTGAGACTAGAGAGCCTGTGAGACTAGAGAGCCTACAGGCTGAGGCAAGACTAGAGAGGCTACAGGCTGAGGCGAGACTAGAGAGCCTACAGGCTGGGGTGAGACTAGAGAGCCTACAGGCTGGGGTGAGACTAGAGAGCCTACAGGCTGAGGCGAGACTAGAGAGCTTACAGGCTGAGGCGAGACTAGATACTACAGGCTGGGGTGAGACTAGAGAGCCTTCATGCTGAGATGAGACTAGAGAGCCTACAGGCTGAGATGAGACTAGAAAGCCTACAGGCTCAGGTGAGACTAGAGAGCCTACAGGCGCAGGTGAGACTAAAGAGCCTACAGGCGCAGGTGAGACTAGAGAGCCTACAGGCTCAGGTGAGACTAGAGAGCCTGTGAAACTAGAGGGCCTAAAGGCTCAGGTGAGACTAGAGAGCCTACAGGCTGAGGCGAGACTAGAGAGGCTACAGGCTGAGGCGAGACTAGAGAGGCTACAGGCTGAGGCGAGACTAGAGAGCCTACAGGCTGAGGTGAGACTAGAGAGCCTACAGGCTGAGGCGAGACTAGAGAGCCTACAGGCTGGGGTGAGACTAGAGAGCCTACAGGCTGGGGTGAGACTAGAGAGCCTACAGGCTGAGGCGAGACTAGGGAGCCTACAGGCTTAGGCGAGACTAGAGAGCCTACAGGCTGGGGTGAGACTAGAGAGCCTACAGGCTTGGGTGAGACTAGAGAGCCTGCAGGCTGAGGTGAGAGACTAGAGAACCTACAGGCTGAGGTGAGAGACTGGAGAGCCTACAGGCTCAGGTGAGACTAGAGAGCCTACAGGCTGGGGTGAGACTAGAGAGCCTACAGGCTGGGGTGAGACTAGAGAGCCTACAGGCTGAGGCGAGACTAGAGAGCCTACAGGCTCAGGTGAGACTAGAGAGCCTACAGGCTCAGGTGAGACTAGAGAGCCTACAGGCTCAGGTGAGACTAGAGAACCTACAGGCTCAGGTGAGACTAGAGAGACTATAGGCTGAGGCGAGACTAGAGAGGCTACAGGCTGAGGCGAGACTAGAGAGCCTACAGGCTGAGGCGAGACTAGAGATCCTACAGGCTGAGGCGAGACTAGAGATCCTACAGGCTGAGGCAAGACTACAGATCCTACAGGCTGAGGTGAGACTAGAGAGCCTACAGGCTGGGGTGAGACTAGAGAGCCTACAGGCTGGGGTGAGACTAGAGAGCCTTCAGGCTGAGATGAGACTAGAGAGCCTACAGGCTCAGGTGAGACTAGAGAGCCTACAGGCTCAGGTGAGACTAGAGAACCTACAGGCTCAGGTGAGACTAGAGAGACTATAGGCTGAGGCGAGACTAGAGAGGCTACAGGCTGAGGCGAGACTAGAGAGCCTACAGGCTGAGGCGAGACTAGAGATCCTACAGGCTGAGGCGAGACTAGAGATCCTACAGGCTGAGGCAAGACTACAGATCCTACAGGCTGAGGTGAGACTAGAGAGCCTACAGGCTGGGGTGAGACTAGAGTGCCTACAGGCTCAGGTGAGACTAGAGAGTCTACAGGCGCAGGTGAGACTAGAGAGCCTACAGGCTCAGGTGAGACTAGAGAGCCTACAGGCTCAGGTGAGACTAGAGAGCCTACAGGCTCAGGTGAGACTAGATAGCCTGTGAGACTAGAGGGCTTACAGGCTCAGGTGAGACTAGAGAGACTACAGGCTGAGGCGAGACTAGAGAGGCTACAGGCTGAGGCGAGACTAGAGAGGCTACAGGCTGAGGCGAGACTAGAGAGCCTACAGGCTGAGGCGAGACTAGAAAGCCTACAGGCTGAGGCGAGACTAGAGAGGCTACAGGCTGAGGCGAGACTAGAGAGGCTACAGGCTGAGGCGAGACTAGAGAGCCTACAGGCTGAGGCGAGACTAGAGAGCCTACAGGCTGAGGTGAGACTAGAGAGCCTACAGGCTCAGGTGAGACTAGAGAGCCTACAGGCTGGGGTGAGACTAGAGAGCCTACAGGCTGAGGCGAGACTAGAGAGCCTACAGGCTCAGGTGAGACTAGAGAGCCTACAGGCTCAGGTGAGACTAGAGAGCCTACAGGCTCAGGTGAGACTAGAGAACCTACAGGCTCAGGTGAGACTAGAGAGACTATAGGCTGAGGCGAGACTAGAGAGGCTACAGGCTGAGGCGAGACTAGAGAGCCTACAGGCTGAGGCGAGACTAGAGATCCTACAGGCTGAGGCGAGACTAGAGATCCTACAGGCTGAGGCAAGACTACAGATCCTACAGGCTGAGGTGAGACTAGAGAGCCTACAGGCTGGGGTGAGACTAGAGAGCCTACAGGCTGGGGTGAGACTAGAGAGCCTTCAGGCTGAGATGAGACTAGAGAGCCTACAGGCTGAGATGAGACTAGAGTGCCTACAGGCTCAGGTGAGACTAGAGAGTCTACAGGCGCAGGTGAGACTAGAGAGCCTACAGGCTCAGGTGAGACTAGAGAGCCTACAGGCTCAGGTGAGACTAGAGAGCCTACAGGCTCAGGTGAGACAAGATAGCCTGTGAGACTAGAGGGCTTACAGGCTCAGGTGAGACTAGAGAGACTACAGGCTGAGGCGAGACTAGAGAGGCTACAGGCTGAGGCGAGACTAGAGAGGCTACAGGCTGAGGCGAGACTAGAGAGCCTACAGGCTGAGGCGAGACTAGAAAGCCTACAGGCTGAGGCGAGACTAGAGAGGCTACAGGCTGAGGCGAGACTAGAGAGGCTACAGGCTGAGGCGAGACTAGAGAGCCTACAGGCTGAGGCGAGACTAGAGAGCCTACAGGCTGAGGTGAGACTAGAGAGCCTACAGGCTCAGGTGAGACTAGAGAGCCTACAGGCTGGGGTGAGACTAGAGAGCCTACAGGCTGAGGCGAGACTAGAGAGCCTACCGGCTGGGGTGAGACTAGAGAGCCTGCAGGCTGAGGTGAGAGACTAGAGAACCTACAGGCTGAGGTGAGAGACTAGAGAGCCTACAGGCTCAGGTGAGACTAGAGAGCCTACAGGCTGGGGTGAGACTAGAGAGCCTACAGGCTGGGGTGAGACTAGAGAGCCTACAGGCTGAGGCAAGACTAGAGAGCCTACAGGCTGAGGCGAGATTAGAGAGCCTACAGGCTGAGATGAGACTAGAGAGCCTATAGGCTGAGGTGAGAGATTAGAGAGCCTACAGGCTCAGGTGAGACTAGAGAGCCTACAGCCTGAGGTGAGACTAGAGAGCCTACAGGCTCAGGCGAGACTAGAGAGCCTACAGGCTCAGGTGAGACTAGAGAGCCTACAGGCTCAGGTGAGACTAGGTGAGACTAGAGAGCCTACAGGCTCAGGTGAGACTAGAGAGCCTATAGGCTGAGGCGAGACTAGAGATGCTACAGGCTCAGGTGAGACTAGAGAGCCTGTAGGCTGAGGCGAGACTAGAGAGGCTACAGGCTGAGACGAGACTAGAGAGGCTACAGGCTGAGGTGAGAGACTAGAGAGGCTACAGGCAGAGGCGAGACTAGAGATCCTACAGGCTGAGGCGAGACTAGAGAGCCTACAGGCTGAGGTGAGACTAGAGAGCCTACAGGCTGAGGTGAGACTAGAGAGCCTACAGGCTCAGGTGAGACTAGAGAACCTACAGGCTCAGGTGAGACTAGAGAGCCTATAGGCTGAGGCGAGACTAGATACTACAGGCTGGGGTGAGACTAGAGAGCCTTCAGGCTGAGATGAGTCTAGAGAGCCTACAGGCTGAGATGAGACTAGAAAGTCTACAGGCTCAGGTGAGACTAGAGAGCCTACAGGCGCAGGTGAGACTAGAGAGCCTACAGGCGCAGGTGAGACTAGAGAGCCTACAGGCTCAGGTGAGACTAGAGAGCCTACAGGCTCAGGTGAGACTAGAGAGCCTACAGGCTCAGGTGAGACTAGAGAGCCTGTGAGACTAGAGGGCCTACAGGCTCAGGTGAGACTAGAGAGCCTACAGGCTGAGGCAAGACTAGAGAGGCTACAGGCTGAGGCGAGACTAGAGATCCTACAGGCTGAGGCGAGACTAGAGAGCCTACAGGCTGAGGCGAGACTAGAGAGGCTACAGGCTGAGGCGAGACTAGAGAGGCTACAGGCTGAGGCGAGACTAGAGAGCCTACAGGCTGAGGCGAGACTAGAGAGCCTACAGGCTGAGGTGAGACTAGAGAGCCTACAGGCTCAGGTGAGACTAGAGAGCCTACAGGCTGAGGCGAGACTAGAGAGCCTACAGGCTGAGGCGAGACTAGAGAGGCTACAGGCTGAGGCGAGACTAGAGAGCCTACAGGCTGAGGCGAGACTAGAGAGCCTACAGGCTGAGGTGAGACTAGAGAGCCTACAGGCTCAGGTGAGACTAGAGAGCCTACAGGCTGAGGCGAGACTAGAGAGCCTACAGGCTGAGGCGAGACTAGAGAGGCTACAGGCTGAGGCGAGACTAGAGAGCCTACAGGCTGAGGCGAGACTAGAGAGCCTACAGGCTGAGGTGAGACTAGAGAGCCTACAGGCTCAGGTGAGACTAGAGAGCCTACAGGCTGGGGTGAGACTAGAGAGCCTACAGGCTGGGGTGAGACTAGAGAGCCTACAGGCTGAGGCAAGACTAGAGAGCCTACAGGCTGAGGCGAGATTAGAGAGCCTACAGGCTGAGATGAGACTAGAGAGCCTATAGGCTGAGGTGAGAGATTAGACAGCCTACAGGCTCAGGTGAGACTAGAGAGCCTACACCCTGAGGTGAGACTAGAGAGCCTACAGGCTCAGGCGAGACTAGAGAGCCTACAGGCTCAGGTGAGACTAGAGAGCCTACAGGCTCAGGTGAGACTAGGTGAGACTAGAGAGCCTACAGGCTCAGGTGAGACTAGAGAGCCTATAGGCTGAGGCGAGACTAGAGAGGCTACAGGCTCAGGTGAGACTAGAGAGCCTGTAGGCTGAGGCGAGACTAGAGAGGCTACAGGCTGAGGCGAGACTAGAGAGGCTACAGGCTGAGGTGAGAGACTAGAGAGCCTATAGGCTGAGGCGAGACTAGATACTACAGGCTGGGGTGAGACTAGAGAGCCTTCAGGCTGAGATGAGACTAGAGAGCCTACAGGCTGAGATGAGACTAGAAAGTCTACAGGCTCAGGTGAGACTAGAGAGCCTACAGGCGCAGGTGAGACTAGAGAGCCTACAGGCGCAGGTGAGACTAGAGAGCCTACAGGCTCAGGTGAGACTAGAGAGCCTACAGGCTCAGGTGAGACTAGAGAGCCTACAGGCTCAGGTGAGACTAGAGAGCCTGTGAGACTAGAGGGCCTACAGGCTCAGGTGAGACTAGAGAGCCTACAGGCTGAGGCAAGACTAGAGAGGCTACAGGCTGAGGCGAGACTAGAGATCCTACAGGCTGAGGCGAGACTAGAGAGCCTACGGGCTGGGGTGAGACTAGAGAGCCTACAGGCTGGGGTGAGACTAGAGAGCCTACAGGCTGAGGCGAGACTAGAGAGCTTACAGGCTGAGGCGAGACTAGATACTACAGGCTGGGGTGAGACTAGAGAGCCTTCATGCTGAGATGAGACTAGAGAGCCTACAGGCTGAGATGAGACTAGAAAGCCTACAGGCTCAGGTGAGACTAGAGAGCCTACAGGCGCAGGTGAGACTAAAGAGCCTACAGGCGCAGGTGAGACTAGAGAGCCTACAGGCTCAGGTGAGACTAGAGAGCCTGTGAAACTAGAGGGCCTACAGGCTCAGGTGAGACTAGAGAGCCTACAGGCTGAGGCGAGACTAGAGAGGCTACAGGCTGAGGCTAGACTAGAGAGGCTACAGGCTGAGGCGAGACTAGAGAGCCTACAGGCTGAGGCGAGACTAGAGAGCCTACAGGCTGGGGTGAGACTAGAGAGCCTACAGGCTGGGGTGAGACTAGAGAGCCTACAGGCTTGGGTGAGACTAGAGAGCCTGCAGGCTGAGGTGAGAGACTAGAGAACCTACAGGCTGAGGTGAGAGACTGGAGAGCCTACAGGCTCAGGTGAGACTAGAGAGCCTACAGGCTGGGGTGAGACTAGAGAGCCTACAGGCTGGGGTGAGACTAGAGAGCCTACAGGCTGAGGCGAGACTAGAGAGCCTACAGGCTCAGGTGAGACTAGAGAGCCTACAGGCTCAGGTGAGACTAGAGAGCCTACAGGCTCAGGTGAGACTAGAGAGCCTACAGGCTCAGGTGAGACTAGAGAGCCTATAGGATGAGGCGAGACTAGAGAGGCTACAGGCTGAGGCGAGACTAGAGATCCTACAGGCTGAGGCGAGACTAGAGATCCTACAGGCTGAAGCGAGACTAGAGATCCTACAGGCTGAGGTGAGACTAGAGAGCCTACAGGCTGGGGTGAGACTAGAGAGCCTACAGGCTGGGGTGAGACTAGAGAGCCTACAGGCTGGGGTGAGACTAGAGAGCCTACAGGCTGAGGCGAGACTAGAGAGCTTACAGGCTGAGGCGAGACTAGATACTACAGGCTGGGGTGAGACTAGAGAGCCTTCATGCTGAGATGAGACTAGAGAGCCTACAGGCTGAGATGAGACTAGAAAGCCTACAGGCTCAGGTGAGACTAGAGAGCCTACAGGCGCAGGTGAGACTAAAGAGCCTACAGGCGCAGGTGAGACTAGAGAGCCTACAGGCTCAGGTGAGACTAGAGAGCCTGTGAAACTAGAGGGCCTACAGGCTCAGGTGAGACTAGAGAGCCTACAGGCTGAGGCGAGACTAGAGAGGCTACAGGCTGAGGCTAGACTAGAGAGGCTACAGGCTGAGGCGAGACTAGAGAGCCTACAGGCTGAGGCGAGACTAGAGAGCCTACAGGCTGGGGTGAGACTAGAGAGCCTACAGGCTGGGGTGAGACTAGAGAGCCTACAGGCTTGGGTGAGACTAGAGAGCCTGCAGGCTGAGGTGAGAGACTAGAGAACCTACAGGCTGAGGTGAGAGACTGGAGAGCCTACAGGCTCAGGTGAGACTAGAGAGCCTACAGGCTGGGGTGAGACTAGAGAGCCTACAGGCTGGGGTGAGACTAGAGAGCCTACAGGCTGAGGCGAGACTAGAGAGCCTACAGGCTCAGGTGAGACTAGAGAGCCTACAGGCTCAGGTGAGACTAGAGAGCCTACAGGCTCAGGTGAGACTAGAGAGCCTACAGGCTCAGGTGAGACTAGAGAGCCTATAGGATGAGGCGAGACTAGAGAGGCTACAGGCTGAGGCGAGACTAGAGATCCTACAGGCTGAGGCGAGACTAGAGATCCTACAGGCTGAAGCGAGACTAGAGATCCTACAGGCTGAGGTGAGACTAGAGAGCCTACAGGCTGGGGTGAGACTAGAGAGCCTACAGGCTGGGGTGAGACTAGAGAGCCTACAGGCTGAGGCGAGACTAGAGAGCCTACAGGCTGAGGCGAGACTAGAGAGCCTTCAGGCTGAGATGAGACTAGAGAGCCTACAGGCTGAGATGAGAGACTAGAGAACCTACAGGCTGAGGTGAGAGACTAGAGAGCCTACAGGCTCAGGTGAGACTAGAGAGCCTACAGGCTGGGGTGAGACTAGAGAGCCTACAGGCTGGGGTGAGACTAGAGAGCCTACAGGCTGAGGCAAGACTAGAGAGCCTACAGGCTGAGGCGAGATTAGAGAGCCTACAGGCTGAGATGAGACTAGAGAGCCTATAGGCTGAGGTGAGAGATTAGAGAGCCTACAGGCTCAGGTGAGACTAGAGAGCCTACAGCCTGAGGTGAGACTAGAGAGCCTACAGGCTCAGGCGAGACTAGAGAGCCTACAGGCTCAGGTGAGACTAGAGAGCCTACAGGCTCAGGTGAGACTAGGTGAGACTAGAGAGCCTACAGGCTCAGGTGAGACTAGAGAGCCTATAGGCTGAGGCGAGACTAGAGAGGCTACAGGCTCAGGTGAGACTAGAGAGCCTGTAGGCTGAGGCGAGACTAGAGAGGCTACAGGCTGAGGCGAGACTAGAGAGGCTACAGGCTGAGGTGAGAGACTAGAGAGGCTACAGGCAGAGGCGAGACTAGAGATCCTACAGGCTGAGGCGAGACTAGGGAGCCTACAGGCTGAGGTGAGACTAGAGAGCCTACAGGCTGAGGTGAGACTAGAGAGCCTACAGGCTCAGGTGAGACTAGAGAACCTACAGGCTCAGGTGAGACTAGAGAGCCTATAGGCTGAGGCGAGACTAGATACTACAGGCTGGGGTGAGACTAGAGAGCCTTCAGGCTGAGATGAGACTAGAGAGCCTACAGGCTGAGATGAGACTAGAAAGTCTACAGGCTCAGGTGAGACTAGAGAGCCTACAGGCGCAGGTGAGACTAGAGAGCCTACAGGCGCAGGTGAGACTAGAGAGCCTACAGGCTCAGGTGAGACTAGAGAGCCTACAGGCTCAGGTGAGACTAGAGAGCCTACAGGCTCAGGTGAGACTAGAGAGCCTGTGAGACTAGAGGGCCTACAGGCTCAGGTGAGACTAGAGAGCCTACAGGCTGAGGCAAGACTAGAGAGGCTACAGGCTGAGGCGAGACTAGAGATCCTACAGGCTGAGGCGAGACTAGAGAGCCTACGGGCTGGGGTGAGACTAGAGAGCCTACAGGCTGGGGTGAGACTAGAGAGCCTACAGGCTGAGGCGAGACTAGAGAGCTTACAGGCTGAGGCGAGACTAGATACTACAGGCTGGGGTGAGACTAGAGAGCCTTCATGCTGAGATGAGACTAGAGAGCCTACAGGCTGAGATGAGACTAGAAAGCCTACAGGCTCAGGTAAGACTAGAGAGCCTACAGGCGCAGGTGAGACTAAAGAGCCTACAGGCGCAGGTGAGACTAGAGAGCCTACAGGCTCAGGTGAGACTAGAGAGCCTGTGAAACTAGAGGGCCTACAGGCTCAGGTGAGACTAGAGAGCCTACAGGCTGAGGCAAGACTAGAGAGGCTACAGGCTGAGGCTAGACTAGAGAGGCTACAGGCTGAGGCGAGACTAGAGAGCCTACAGGCTGAGGCGAGACTAGAGAGCCTACAGGCTGAGGCGAGACTAGAGAGCCTACAGGCTGGGGTGAGACTAGAGAGCCTACAGGCTGGGGTGAGACTAGAGAGCCTACAGGCTTGGGTGAGACTAGAGAGCCTGCAGGCTGAGGTGAGAGACTAGAGAACCTACAGGCTGAGGTGAGAGACTGGAGAGCCTACAGGCTCAGGTGAGACTAGAGAGCCTACAGGCTGGGGTGAGACTAGAGAGCCTACAGGCTGGGGTGAGACTAGAGAGCCTACAGGCTGAGGCGAGACTAGAGAGCCTACAGGCTCAGGTGAGACTAGAGAGCCTACAGGCTCAGGTGAGACTAGAGAGCCTACAGGCTCAGGTGAGACTAGAGAGCCTATAGGATGAGGCGAGACTAGAGAGGCTACAGGCTGAGGCGAGACTAGAGATCCTACAGGCTGAGGCGAGACTAGAGATCCTACAGGCTGAAGCGAGACTAGAGATCCTACAGGCTGAGGTGAGACTAGAGAGCCTACAGGCTGGGGTGAGACTAGAGAGCCTACAGGCTGGGGTGAGACTAGAGAGCCTACAGGCTGAGGCAAGACTAGAGAGCCTACAGGCTGAGGCGAGACTAGAGAGCCTTCAGGCTGAGATGAGACTAGAGAGCCTACAGGCTGAGATGAGAGACTAGAGAACCTACAGGCTGAGGTGAGAGACTAGAGAGCCTACAGGCTGAGGCGAGATTAGAGAGCCTACAGGCTGAGATGAGACTAGAGAGCCTATAGGCTGAGGTGAGAGATTAGAGAGCCTACAGGCTCAGGTGAGACTAGAGAGCCTACAGCCTGAGGTGAGACTAGAGAGCCTACAGGCTCAGGCGAGACTAGAGAGCCTACAGGCTCAGGTGAGACTAGAGAGCCTACAGGCTCAGGTGAGACTAGTTGAGACTAGAGAGCCTACAGGCTCAGGTGAGACTAGAGAGCCTATAGGCTGAGGCGAGACTAGAGAGGCTACAGGCTCAGGTGAGACTAGAGAGCCTGTAGGCTGAGGCGAGACTAGAGAGGCTACAGGCTGAGGTGAGACTAGAGAGGCTACAGGCTGAGGTGAGAGACTAGAGAGGCTACAGGCAGAGGCGAGACTAGAGATCCTACAGGCTGAGGCGAGACTAGAGATCCTACAGGCTGAGGCGAGACTAGGGAGCCTACAGGCTGAGGTGAGACTAGAGAGCCTACAGGCTGAGGTGAGACTAGAGAGCCTACAGGCTCAGGTGAGACTAGAGAACCTACAGGCTCAGGTGAGACTAGAGAGCCTATAGGCTGAGGCGAGACTAGATACTACAGGCTGGGGTGAGACTAGAGAGCCTTCAGGCTGAGATGAGACTAGAGAGCCTACAGGCTGAGATGAGACTAGAAAGTCTACAGGCTCAGGTGAGACTAGAGAGCCTACAGGCGCAGGTGAGACTAGAGAGCCTACAGGCGCAGGTGAGACTAGAGAGCCTACAGGCTCAGGTGAGACTAGAGAGCCTACAGGCTCAGGTGAGACTAGAGAGCCTACAGGCTGAGGCAAGACTAGAGAGGCTACAGGCTGAGGCGAGACTAGAGATCCTACAGGCTGAGGCGAGACTAGAGAGCCTACGGGCTGGGGTGAGACTAGAGAGCCTACAGGCTGGGGTGAGACTAGAGAGCCTACAGGCTGAGGCGAGACTAGAGAGCTTACAGGCTGAGGCGAGACTAGATACTACAGGCTGGGGTGAGACTAGAGAGCCTTCATGCTGAGATGAGACTAGAGAGCCTACAGGCTGAGATGAGACTAGAAAGCCTACAGGCTCAGGTGAGACTAGAGAGCCTACAGGCGCAGGTGAGACTAAAGAGCCTACAGGCGCAGGTGAGACTAGAGAGCCTACAGGCTCAGGTGAGACTAGAGAGCCTGTGAAACTAGAGGGCCTACAGGCTCAGGTGAGACTAGAGAGCCTACAGGCTGAGGAGAGACTAGAGAGGCTACAGGCTGAGGCTAGACTAGAGAGGCTACAGGCTGAGGCGAGACTAGAGAGCCTACAGGCTGAGGCGAGACTAGAGAGCCTACAGGCTGAGGCGAGACTAGAGAGCCTACAGGCTGGGGTGAGACTAGAGAGCCTACAGGCTGGGGTGAGACTAGAGAGCCTACAGGCTTGGGTGAGACTAGAGAGCCTGCAGGCTGAGGTGAGAGACTAGAGAACCTACAGGCTGAGGTGAGAGACTGGAGAGCCTACAGGCTCAGGTGAGACTAGAGAGCCTACAGGCTGGGGTGAGACTAGAGAGCCTACAGGCTGGGGTGAGACTAGAGAGCCTACAGGCTGAGGCGAGACTAGAGAGCCTACAGGCTCAGGTGAGACTAGAGAGCCTACAGGCTCAGGTGAGACTAGAGAGCCTACAGGCTCAGGTGAGACTAGAGAGCCTATAGGATGAGGCGAGACTAGAGAGGCTACAGGCTGAGGCGAGACTAGAGATCCTACAGGCTGAGGCGAGACTAGAGATCCTACAGGCTGAAGCGAGACTAGAGATCCTACAGGCTGAGGTGAGACTAGAGAGCCTACAGGCTGGGGTGAGACTAGAGAGCCTACAGGCTGGGGTGAGACTAGAGAGCCTACAGGCTGAGGCAAGACTAGAGAGCCTACAGGCTGAGGCGAGACTAGAGAGCCTTCAGGCTGAGATGAGACTAGAGAGCCTACAGGCTGAGATGAGACTAGAGAGCCTACAGGCTCAGGTGAGACTAGAGAGTCTACAGGCGCAGGTGAGACTAGAGAGCCTACAGGCTGGGGTGAGACTAGAGAGCCTACAGGCTGAGGCAAGACTAGAGAGCCTACAGGCTGAGGCGAGACTAGAGAGCCTTCAGGCTGAGATGAGACTAGAGAGCCTACAGGCTGAGATGAGACTAGAGAGCCTACAGGCGCAGGTGAGACTAGAGAGCCTACAGGCTGGGGTGAGACTAGAGAGCCTACAGGCTGGGGTGAGACTAGAGAGCCTACAGGCTGAGATGAGACCAGAGAGCCTACAGGCTCAGGTGAGACTAGAGAGCCTACAGGCTCAGGTGACACTAGAGAGCCTGTGAGACTAGAGGGCTTACAGGCTCAGGTGAGACTAGAGAGCCTACAGGCTGGGGTGAGACTAGAGAGCCTACAGGCTGAGGCGAGACTAGAGAGCCTACAGGCTGAGGCGAGACTAGATACTACAGGCTGGGGTGAGACTAGAGAGCCTTCAGGCTGAGATGAGACTAGAGAGCCTACAGGCTGAGATGAGACTAGAGAGCCTACAGGCTCAGGTGAGACTAGAGAGGCTACAGGCTGAGGCGAGTCTAGAGATCCTACAGGCTGAGGCGAGACTAGAGATCCTACAGGCTGAGGCGAGACTAGATATCCTACAGGCTGAGGCGAGACTAGAGATCCTACAGGCTGAGGCGAGACTAGAGATCCTACAGGCTGGGGTGAGACTAGAGAGCCTACAGGCTGGGGTGAGACTAGAGAGCCTACAGGCTGAGGCGAGACTAGAGAGCCTACAGGCTGAGGCGAGACTAGATACTACAGGCTGGGGTGAGACTAGAGAGGCTACAGGCTGAGGTGAGAGACTAGAGAGGCTACAGGCTGAGGTGAGAGACTAGAGAGGCTACAGGCTGGGGTGAGACTAGAGAGCCTACAGGCTGAGATGAGACTAGAGAGCCTACAGGCTCAGGTGAGACTAGAGAGTCTACAGGCGCAGGTGAGACTAGAGAGCCTACAGGCTGGGGTGAGACTAGAGAGCCTACAGGCTGAGATGAGACTAGAGAGCCTACAGACTGAGATGAGACTAGAGAGCCTACAGGCTCAGGTGAGACTAGAGAGCCTACAGGCTCAGGTGAGACTAGAGAGCCTGTGAGACTAGAGGGCCTACAGGCTCAGGTGAGACTAGAGAGACTACAGGCTCAGGTGAGACTAGAGAGCCTGTAGGCTGAGGCGAGACTAGAGAGGCTACAGGCTGAGGCGAGACTAGAGAGGCTACAGGCTGAGGTGAGAGACTAGAGAGGCTACAGGCAGAGGCGAGACTAGAGATCCTACAGGCTGAGGCGAGACTAGAGAGCCTACAGGCTGAGGCGAGACTAGAGAGCCTACAGGCTGAGGTGAGACTAGAGAGCCTACAGGCTCAGGTGAGACTAGAGAACCTACAGGCTCAGGTGAGACTAGAGAGCCTATAGGCTGAGGCGAGACTAGATACTACAGGCTGGGGTGAGACTAGAGAACCTACAGGCGCAGGTGAGACTAGAGAGCCTACAGGCGCAGGTGAGACTAGAGAGCCTACAGGCTCAGGTGAGACTAGAGAGCCTACAGGCTCAGGTAAGACTAGAGAGCCTACAGGCTCAGGTGAGACTAGAGAGCCTGTGAGACTAGAGGGCCTACAGGCTCAGGTGAGACTAGAGAGCCTACAGGCTGAGGCAAGACTAGAGAGGCTTCAGGCTGAGGCGAGACTAGAGATCCTACAGGCTGAGGCGAGACTAGAGAGCCTACAGGCTGAGGCGAGACTAGAGAGGCTACAGGCTGAGGCGAGACTAGAGAGGCTACAGGCTGAGGCGAGACTAGAGAGCCTACAGGCTGAGGCGAGACTAGAGAGCCTACAGGCTGAGGTGAGACTAGAGAGCCTACAGGCTCAGGTGAGACTAGAGAGCCTACAGGCTGAGGCGAGACTAGAGAGCCTACAGGCTGAGGCGAGACTAGAGAGGCTACAGGCTGAGGCGAGACTAGAGAGGCTACAGGCTGAGTTGAGACTAGAGAGCCTACAGGCTGAGGCGAGACTAGAGAGCCTACAGGCTGAGGTGAGACTAGAGAGCCTACAGGCTCAGGTGAGACTAGAGAGCCTACAGGCTGGGGTGAGACTAGAGAGCCTACAGGCTGAGGCGAGACTAGAGAGCCTACCGGCTGGGGTGAGACTAGAGAGCCTGCAGGCTGAGGTGAGAGACTAGAGAACCTACAGGCTGAGGTGAGAGACTAGAGAGCCTACAGGCTCAGGTGAGACTAGAGAGCCTACAGGCTGGGGTGAGACTAGAGAGCCTACAGGCTGGGGTGAGACTAGAGAGCCTACAGGCTGAGGCAAGACTAGAGAGCCTACAGGCTGAGGCGAGATTAGAGAGCCTACAGGCTGAGATGAGACTAGAGAGCCTATAGGCTGAGGTGAGAGATTAGAGAGCCTACAGGCTCAGGTGAGACTAGAGAGCCTACAGCCTGAGGTGAGACTAGAGAGCCTACAGGCTCAGGCGAGACTAGAGAGCCTACAGGCTCAGGTGAGACTAGAGAGCCTACAGGCTCAGGTGAGACTAGGTGAGACTAGAGAGCCTACAGGCTCAGGTGAGACTAGAGAGCCTATAGGCTGAGGCGAGACTAGAGAGGCTACAGGCTCAGGTGAGACTAGAGAGCCTGTAGGCTGAGGCGAGACTAGAGAGGCTACAGGCTGAGGCGAGACTAGAGAGGCTACAGGCTGAGGTGAGAGACTAGAGAGGCTACAGGCAGAGGCGAGACTAGAGATCCTACAGGCTGAGGCGAGACTAGAGAGCCTACAGGCTGAGGTGAGACTAGAGAGCCTACAGGCTGAGGTGAGACTAGAGAGCCTACAGGCTCAGGTGAGACTAGAGAACCTACAGGCTCAGGTGAGACTAGAGAGCCTATAGGCTGAGGCGAGACTAGATACTACAGGCTGGGGTGAGACTAGAGAGCCTTCAGGCTGAGATGAGACTAGAGAGCCTACAGGCTGAGATGAGACTAGAAAGTCTACAGGCTCAGGTGAGACTAGAGAGCCTACAGGCGCAGGTGAGACTAGAGAGCCTACAGGCGCAGGTGAGACTAGAGAGCCTACAGGCTCAGGTGAGACTAGAGAGCCTACAGGCTCAGGTGAGACTAGAGAGCCTACAGGCTCAGGTGAGACTAGAGAGCCTGTGAGACTAGAGGGCCTACAGGCTCAGGTGAGACTAGAGAGCCTACAGGCTGAGGCAAGACTAGAGAGGCTACAGGCTGAGGCGAGACTAGAGATCCTACAGGCTGAGGCGAGACTAGAGAGCCTACGGGCTGGGGTGAGACTAGAGAGCCTACAGGCTGGGGTGAGACTAGAGAGCCTACAGGCTGAGGCGAGACTAGAGAGCTTACAGGCTGAGGCGAGACTAGATACTACAGGCTGGGGTGAGACTAGAGAGCCTTCATGCTGAGATGAGACTAGAGAGCCTACAGGCTGAGATGAGACTAGAAAGCCTACAGGCTCAGGTGAGACTAGAGAGCCTACAGGCGCAGGTGAGACTAAAGAGCCTACAGGCGCAGGTGAGACTAGAGAGCCTACAGGCTCAGGTGAGACTAGAGAGCCTGTGAAACTAGAGGGCCTACAGGCTCAGGTGAGACTAGAGAGCCTACAGGCTGAGGCGAGACTAGAGAGGCTACAGGCTGAGGCTAGACTAGAGAGGCTACAGGCTGAGGCGAGACTAGAGAGCCTACAGGCTGAGGCGAGACTAGAGAGCCTACAGGCTGAGGCGAGACTAGAGAGCCTACAGGCTGGGGTGAGACTAGAGAGCCTACAGGCTGGGGTGAGACTAGAGAGCCTACAGGCTTGGGTGAGACTAGAGAGCCTGCAGGCTGAGGTGAGAGACTAGAGAACCTACAGGCTGAGGTGAGAGACTGGAGAGCCTACAGGCTCAGGTGAGACTAGAGAGCCTACAGGCTGGGGTGAGACTAGAGAGCCTACAGGCTGGGGTGAGACTAGAGAGCCTACAGGCTGAGGCGAGACTAGAGAGCCTACAGGCTCAGGTGAGACTAGAGAGCCTACAGGCTCAGGTGAGACTAGAGAGCCTACAGGCTCAGGTGAAACTAGAAAACCTACAGGCTCAGGTGAGACTAGAGAGCCTATAGGATGAGGCGAGACTAGAGAGGCTACAGGCTGAGGCGAGACTAGAGATCCTACAGGCTGAGGCGAGACTAGAGATCCTACAGGCTGAGGCGAGACTAGAGATCCTACAGGCTGAGGTGAGACTAGAGAGCCTACAGGCTGAGGTGAGACTAGAGAGCCTACAGGCTGGGGTGAGACTAGAGAGCCTACAGGCTGAGGCAAGACTAGAGAGCCTACAGGCTGAGGCGAGACTAGAGAGCCTTCAGGCTGAGATGAGACTAGAGAGCCTACAGGCTGAGATGAGACTAGAGAGCCTACAGGCTCAGGTGAGACTAGAGAGTCTACAGGCGCAGGTGAGACTAGAGAGCCTACAGGCTGGGGTGAGACTAGAGAGCCTACAGGCTGAGGCAAGACTAGAGAGCCTACAGGCTGAGGCGAGACTAGAGAGCCTTCAGGCTGAGATGAGACTAGAGAGCCTACAGGCTGAGATGAGACTAGAGAGCCTACAGGCTCAGGTGAGACTAGAGAGTCTACAGGCGCAGGTGAGACTAGAGAGCCTACAGGCTGGGGTGAGACTAGAGAGCCTACAGGCTGAGATGAGACTAGAGAGCCTACAGGCTCAGGTGAGACTAGAGAGCCTACAGGCTCAGGTGACACTAGAGAGCCTGTGAGACTAGAGGGCTCACAGGCTCAGGTGAGACTAGAGAGCCTACAGGCTGGGGTGAGACTAGAGAGTCTACAGGCTGGGGTGAGACTAGAGAGCCTACAGGCTGAGGCGAGACTAGAGAGCCTACAGGCTGAGGCGAGACTAGATTCTACAGGCTGGGGTGAGACTAGAGAGCCTTCAGGCTGAGATGAGACTAGAGAGCCTACAGGCTGAGATGAGACTAGAGAGCCTACAGGCTCAGGTGAGACTAGAGAGCCTATAGGCTGAGGCGAGACAAGAGAGGCTACAGGCTGAGGCGAGTCTAGAGATCCTACAGGCTGAGGCGAGACTAGAGATCCTACAGGTTGAGGCGAGACTAGATATCCTACAGGCTGAGGCGAGACTAGAGATCCTACAGGCTGAGGCGAGACTAGAGAGCCTACAGGCTGGGGTGAGACTAGAGAGCCTACAGGCTGGGGTGAGACTAGAGAGCCTACAGGCTGAGGCGAGACTAGAGAGCCTTCAGGCTGAGGCGAGACTAGATACTACAGGCTGGGGTGAGACTAGAGAGCCTTCAGGCTGAGATGAGACTAGAGAGCCTACAGGCTGAGATGAGACTAGAAAGCCTACAGGCTCAGGTGAGACTAGAGAGCCTACAGGCTCAGGTGAGACTAGAGAGCCTACAGGCTGGGGTGAGACTAGAGAGGCTACAGGCTGAGGCGAGACTAGAGAGGCTACAGGCTGAGGTGAGAGACTAGAGAGGCTACAGGCTGGGGTGAGACTAGAGAGCCTACAGGCTGAGATGAGACTAGAGAGCCTACAGGCTCAGGTGAGACTAGAGAGTCTACAGGCGCAGGTGAGACTAGAGAGCCTACAGGCTGGGGTGAGACTAGAGAGCCTACAGGCTGAGATGAGACTAGAGAGCCTACAGGCTCAGGTGAGACTAGAGAGCCTACAGGCTCAGGTGAGACTAGAGAGCCTGTGAGACTAGAGGGCCTACAGGCTCAGGTGAGACTAGAGAGCCTACAGGCTGAGGCAAGACTAGAGAGGCTACAGGCTGAGGCGAGACTAGAGATCCTACAGGCTGAGGCGAGACTAGAGAGCCTACAGGCTGGGGTGAGACTAGAGAGCCTACAGGCTCAGGTGAGACTAGAGAGCCTACAGGCTGAGGCGAGACTAGAGAGCTTACAGGCTGAGGCGAGACTAGATACTACAGGCTGGGGTGAGACTAGAGAGCCTTCATGCTGAGATGAGACTAGAGAGCCTACAGGCTGAGATGAAACTAGAAAGCCTACAGGCTCAGGTGAGACTAGAGAGCCTACAGGCGCAGGTGAGACTAGAGAGCCTACAGGCTCAGGTGAGACTAGGGAGCCTGTGAAACTAGAGGGCCTACAGGCTCAGGTGAGACTAGAGAGCCTACAGGCTGAGGCGAGACTAGAGAGGCTACAGGCTGAGGCGAGAATAGAGAGGCTACAGGCTGAGGTGAGACTAGAGAGCCTACAGGCTGATGCGAGACTAGAGAGCCTACAGGCTGAGGCGAGACTAGAGAGCCTACAGGCTGGGGTGAGACTAGAGAGCCTACAGGCTGAGGTGAGACTAGAGAGCCTACAGGCTGAGGCGAGACTAGGGAGCCTACAGGCTTAGGCGAGACTAGAGAGCCTACAGGCTGGGGTGAGACTAGAGAGCCTACAGGCTTGGGTGAGACTAGAGAGCCTGCAGGCTGAGGTGAGAGACTAGAGAACCTACAGGCTCAGGTGAGACTAGAGAGCCTACAGGCTGGGGTGAGACTAGAGAGCCTACAGGCTGGGGTGAGACTAGAGAGCCTACAGGCTGAGGCGAGACTAGAGAGCCTACAGGCTCAGGTGAGACTAGAGAGCCTACAGGCTCAGGTGAGACTAGAGAGCCTACAGGCTCAGGTGAAACTAGAGAACCTACAGGCTCAGGTGAGACTAGAGAGCCTATAGGATGAGGCGAGACTAGAGAGGGTACAGGCTGAGGCGAGACTAGAGATCCTACAGGCTGAGGCGAGACTAGAGATCCTACAGGCTGAGGCGAGACTAGAGATCCTACAGGCTGAGGTGAGACTAGAGAGCCTACAGGCTGGGGTGAGACTAGAGAGCCTACAGGCTGGGGTGAGACTAGAGAGCCTACAGGCTGAGGCGAGACTAGAGAGCCTACAGGCTGAGGCGAGACTAGAGAGCCTTCAGGCTGAGATGAGACTAGAGAGCCTACAGGCTGAGATGAGACTAGAGAGCCTACAGGCTCAGGTGAGACTAGAGAGCCTACAGGCTGGGGTGAGACTAGAGAGCCTACAGGCTGAGATGAGACTAGAGAGCCTACAGGCTCAGGTGAGACTAGAGAGCCTACAGGCTCAGGTGAGACTAGAGAGCCTGTGAGACTAGAGGGCTTACAGGCTCAGGTGAGACTAGAGAGCCTACAGGCTGGGGTGAGACTAGAGAGCCTACAGGCTGGGGTGAGACTAGAGAGCCTACAGGCTGAGGCGAGACTAGAGAGCCTACAGGCTGAGGCGAGACTAGATACTACAGGCTGGGGTGAGACTAGAGAGCCTTCAGGCTGAGATGAAACTAGAGAGCCTACAGGCTGAGATGAGACTAGAGAGCCTACAGGCTCAGGTGAGACTAGAGAGCCTATAGGCTGAGGCGAGACAAGAGAGGCTACAGGCTGAGGCGAGACTAGAGATCCTACAGGCTGAGGCGAGACAAGAGAGCCTATAGGCTGAGGCGAGACAAGAGAGGCTACAGGCTGAGGCGAGACTAGAGATCCTACAGGCGCAGGTGAGACTAGAGAGCCTACAGGCTCAGGTGAGACTAGAGAGCCTACAGGCTCAGGTGAGACTAGAGAGCCTGTGAGACTAGAGGGCCTACAGGCTCAGGTGAGACTAGAGAGCCTACAGGCTGAGGCGAGACTAGAGAGGCTACAGGCTGAGGCGAGACTAGAGAGGCTACAGGCTGAGGCGAGACTAGAGATCCTACAGGCTGAGGCGAGACTAGAGAGCCTACAGGCTGGGGTGAGACTAGAGAGCCTACAGGCTGGGGTGAGACTAGAGAGCCTACAGGCGCAGGTGAGACTAGAGAGCCTACAGGCGCAGGTGAGACTAGAGAGCCTACAGGCTCAGGTGGGACTAGAGAGCCTACAGGCTCAGGTGAGACTAGAGAGCCTGTGAGACTAGAGGGCCTACAGGCTCAGGTGAGACTAGAGAGCCTACAGGCTGAGGCGAGACTAGAGAGGCTACAGGCTGAGGCGAGACTAGAGAGGCTACAGGCTGAGGCGAGACTAGAGAGGCTACAGGCTGAGGCGAGACTAGAGAGGCTACAGGCTGAGGCGAGACTAGAGATCCTACAGGCGCAGGTGAGACTAGAGAGCCTACAGGCTCAGGTGAGACTAGAGAGCCTACAGGCTCAGGTGAGACTAGAGAGCCTGTGAGACTAGAGGGCCTACAGGCTCAGGTGAGACTAGAGAGCCTACAGGCTGAGGCGAGACTAGAGAGGCTACAGGCTGAGGCGAGACTAGAGAGGCTACAGGCTGAGGCGAGACTAGAGATCCTACAGGCTGAGGCGAGACTAGAGAGCCTACAGGCTGGGGTGAGACTACAGAGCCTACAGGCTGGGGTGAGACTAGAGAGCCTACAGGCTGGGGTGAGACTAGAGAGCCTACAGGCTGAGGCGAGACTAGATACTACAGGCTGGGGTGAGACTAGAGAGCCTTCAGGCTGAGATGAGACTAGAGAGCCTACAGGCTGAGATGAGACTAGAAAGCCTACAGGCTCAGGTGAGACTAGAGAGCCTACAGGCGCAGGTGAGACTAGAGAGCCTACAGGCGCAGGTGAGACTAGAGAGCCTACAGGCTCAGGTGAGACTAGAGAGCCTACAGGCTCAGGTGAGACTAGAGAGCCTGTGAGACTAGAGGGCTTACAGGCTCAGGTGAGACTAGAGAGCCTACAGGCTGAGGCGAGACTAGAGAGGCTACAGGCTGAGGCGAGACTAGAGAGGCTACAGGCTGAGGCGAGACTAGAGAGGCTACAGGCTGAGGCGAGACTAGAGATCCTACAGGCTGAGGCGAGACTAGAGAGCCTACAGGCTGGGGTGAGACTAGAGAGCCTACAGGCTGGGGTGAGACTAGAGAGCCTACAGGCTGAGGCGAGACTAGAGAGCCTACAGGCTGAGGCGAGACTAGATACTACAGGCTGGGATGAGACTAGAGAGCCTTCAGGCTGAGATGAGACTAGAGAGCCTACAGTCTGAGATGAGACTAGAAAGCCTACAGGCTCAGGTGAGACTAGAGAGCCTACAGGCGAAGGTGAGACTAGAGAGCCTACAGGCGCAGGTGAGACTAGAGATTCTACAGGCTCAGGTGAGACTAGAGAGCCTGTGAGACTAGAGGTCCTACAGGCTCAGGTGAGACTAGAGAGCCTACAAGCTGAGGCGAGACTAGAGAGGCTACAGGCTGAGGCGAGACTAGAGAGGCTACAGGCTGAGGCGAGACTAGAGAGCCTACAGGCTGAGGCGAGACTAGAGAGCCTACAGGCTGAGGTGAGACTAGAGAGCCTACAGGCTGGGGTGAGACTAGAGAGCCTACAGGCTGGGGTAAGACTAGAGAGCCTACAGGCTGAGGCGAGACTAGGGAGCCTACAGGCTTAGGCGAGACTAGAGAGCCTACAGGCTGGGGTGAGACTAGAGAGCCTGCAGCCTGAGGTGAGAGACTAGAGAACCTACAGTCTGAGGTGAGAGACTAGAGAGCCTACAGGCTCAGGTGAGACTATAGAGCCTACAGGCTGGGGTGAGACTAGAGAGCCTACAGGCCGGGGTGAGACTAGAGAGCCTACAGGCTGAGGCGAGACTAGAAAGCCTACAGGCTCAGGTGAGACTAGAGAGCCTACAGGCTCAGGTGAGACTATGTGAGACTAGAGAGCCTACAGGCTCAGGTGAGACTAGAGAGCCTATAGGCTGAGGCGAGACTAGAGAGCCTACAGGCTGAGGTGAGACTAGAGAGCCTACAGGCTGAGGTGAGACTAGAGAGCCTACAGGCTCAGGTGAGACTAGAGAACCTACAGGCTCAGGTGAGACTAGAGAGCCTATAGGCTGAGGCGAGACTAGAGAGGCTACAGGCTGAGGCGAGACTAGAGATCCTACAGGCTGAGGCGAGACTAGAGATCCTACAGGCTGAGGCGAGACTAGAGATCCTACAGGCTGAGGCGAGACTAGAGATCCTACAGGCTGAGGCGAGACTAGAGAGCCTACAGGCTGAGGTGAGACTAGAGAGCCTACAGGCTGGGGTGAGACTAGAGAGCCTACAGGCTGGGGTAAGACTAGAGAGCCTACAGGCTGAGGCGAGACTAGGGAGCCTACAGGCTTAGGCGAGACTAGAGAGCCTACAGGCTGGGGTGAGACTAGAGAGCCTGCAGCCTGAGGTGAGAGACTAGAGAACCTACAGTCTGAGGTGAGAGACTAGAGAGCCTACAGGCTCAGGTGAGACTATAGAGCCTACAGGCTGGGGTGAGACTAGAGAGCCTACAGGCCGGGGTGAGACTAGAGAGCCTACAGGCTGAGGCGAGACTAGAGAGCCTACAGGCTCAGGTGAGACTAGAGAGCCTACAGGCTCAGGTGAGACTATGTGAGACTAGAGAGCCTACAGGCTCAGGTGAGACTAGAGAGCCTATAGGCTTAGGCGAGACTAGAGAGCCTACAGGCTGAGGTGAGACTAGAGAGCCTACAGGCTGAGGTGAGACTAGAGAGCCTACAGGCTCAGGTGAGACTAGAGAACCTACAGGCTCAGGTGAGACTAGAGAGCCTATAGGCTGAGGCGAGACTAGAGAGGCTACAGGCTGAGGCGAGACTAGAGATCCTACAGGCTGAGGCGAGACTAGAGATCCTACAGGCTGAGGCGAGACTAGAGATCCTACAGGCTGAGGCGAGACTAGAGATCCTACAGGCTGAGGCGAGACTAGAGAGCCTACAGGCTGGGGTGAGACTAGAGAGCCTACAGGCTGGGGTGAGACTAGAGAGCCTACAGGCTGAGGCGAGACTAGAGAGTCTACAGGCTGAGGCGAGACTAGATACTACAGGCTGGGGTGAGACTAGAGAGCCTTCAGGCTGAGATGAGACTAGAGAGCCTACAGGCTGAGATGAGACTAGAAAGCCTACAGGCTCAGGTGAGACTAGAGAGCCTACAGGCGCAGGTGAGACTAGAGAGCCTACAGGCGCAGGTGAGACTAGATAGCCTACAGGCTCAGGTGAGACTAGAGAGCCTACAGGCTCAGGTGAGACTAGAGAGCCTGTGAGACTAGAGGGCCTACAGGCTCAGGTGAGACTAGAGAGCCTACAGGCTGAGGCGAGACTAGAGAGGCTACAGGCTGAGGCGAGACTAGAGAGGCTACAGGCTGAGGCGAGACTAGAGAGCCTACAGGCTGAGGCGAGACTAGAGAGCCTACAGGCTGAGGTGAGACTAGAGAGCCTACAGGCTGGGGTGAGACTAGAGAGCCTACAGGCTGGGGTGAGACTAGAGAGCCTACAGGCTGAGGCGAGACTAGGGAGCCTACAGGCTGAGGCGAGACTAGAGAGCCTACAGGCTGGGGCGAGACTAGAGAGCCTGCAGGCTGAGGTGAGAGACTAGAGAACCTACAAGCTGAGGTGAGAGACTAGAGAGCCTACAGGCTCAGGTGAGACTAAAGAGCCTACAGGCTGGGGTGAGACTAGAGAGCCTACAGGCTGGGGTGAGACTAGAGAGTCTACAGGCTGAGGCGAGACTAGAGAGCCTACAGGCTGAGGCGAGACTAGAGAGCCTACAGGCTGAGGTGAGACTAGAGAGCCTATAGGCTGAGGTGAGAGATTAGAGAGCCTACAGGCTCAGGTGAGACTAGAGAGCCTACAGGCTGAGGTGAGACTGGAGAGCCTACAGGCTGGGTTGAGACTAGAGAGCCTACAGGCTGAGGTGAGACTAGAGAGCCTACAGGCTGAGGTGAGACTAGAGAGCCTACAGGCTGAGGTGAGACTAGAGATCCTACAGGCTGAGGCGAGACTAGAGAGCCTACAGGCTGAGGTGAGATTAGAGAGCCTACAGGCTCAGGTGAGACTAGAGAGCCTACAGGCTCAGGTGAGACTAGAGAGCCTACAGGCGCAGGTGAGACTAGAGAGCCTACAAGCGCAGGTGAGACTAGAGAGCCTACAGGCTCAGGTGAGACTAGAGAGCCTACAGGCTCAGGTGAGACTAGAGAGCCTGTGAGACTAGAGGGCCTACAGGCTCAGGTGAGACTAGAGAGCCTACAGGCTGAGGCGATACTAGAGAGGCTACAGGCTGAGGCGAGACTAGAGAGCCTACAGGCTGAGGCGAGACTAGAGAGCCTACAGGCTGAGGTGAGACTAGAGAGCCTACAGGCTGGGGTGAGTCTAGAGTGCCTACAGGCTGGGGTGAGACTAGAGAGCCTACAGGCTGAGGCGAGACTAGGGAGCCTACAGGCTGAGGCGAGACTAGAGAGCCTACAGGCTGGGGCGAGACTAGAGAGCCTGCAGGCTGAGGTGAGAGACTAGAGAACCTACAAGCTGAGGTGAGAGACTAGAGAGCCTACAGGCTCAGGTGAGACTAAAGAGCATACAGGCTGGGGTGAGACTAGAGAGCCTACAGGCTGGGGTGAGACTAGAGAGTCTACAGGCTGAGGCGAGACTAGAGAGCCTACAGGCTGAGGCGAGACTAGAGAGCCTACAGGCTGAGGCGAGACTAGAGAGCCTACAGGCTGAGGTGAGACTAGAGAGCCTATAGGCTGAGGTGAGAGATTAGAGAGCCTACAGGCTCAGGTGAGACTAGAGAGCCTACAGGCTGAGGTGAGACTGGAGAGCCTACAGGCTGGGTTGAGACTAGAGAGCCTACAGGCTGAGGTGAGACTAGAGAGCCTACAGGCTGAGGTGAGACTAGAGAGCCTACAGGCTGAGGTGAGACTAGAGAGCCTACAGGCTGAGGCGAGACTAGAGAGCCTACAGGCTGAGGTGAGATTAGAGAGCCTACAGGCTCAGGGGAGACTAGAGAGCCTACAGGCTGAGGTGAGACTAGAGAGCCTACAGGCTGAGGTGAGACTAGAGAGCCTACAGGCTGAGGTGAGACTAGAGAGCCTACAGGCTGAGGTGAGACTAGAGAGCCTACAGGCTGAGGTGAGACTAGAGAGCCTACAGGCTGAGGCGAGACTAGAGAGCCTACAGGCTGAGGTGAGACTAGAGAGCCTACAGGCTGGGGTGAGTCTAGAGTGCCTACAGGCTGGGGTGAGACTAGAGAGCCTACAGGCTGAGGCGAGACTAGGGAGCCTACAGGCTGAGGCGAGACTAGAGAGCCTACAGGCTGGGGCGAGACTAGAGAGCCTGCAGGCTGAGGTGAGAGACTAGAGAACCTACAAGCTGAGGTGAGAGACTAGAGAGCCTACAGGCTCAGGTGAGACTAAAGAGCATACAGGCTGGGGTGAGACTAGAGAGCCTACAGGCTGGGGTGAGACTAGAGAGTCTACAGGCTGAGGCGAGACTAGAGAGCCTACAGGCTGAGGCGAGACTAGAGAGCCTACAGGCTGAGGCGAGACTAGAGAGCCTACAGGCTGAGGTGAGACTAGAGAGCCTATAGGCTGAGGTGAGAGATTAGAGAGCCTACAGGCTCAGGTGAGACTAGAGAGCCTACAGGCTGAGGTGAGACTGGAGAGCCTACAGGCTGGGTTGAGACTAGAGAGCCTACAGGCTGAGGTGAGACTAGAGAGCCTACAGGCTGAGGTGAGACTAGAGAGCCTACAGGCTGAGGTGAGACTAGAGAGCCTACAGGCTGAGGCGAGACTAGAGAGCCTACAGGCTGAGGTGAGATTAGAGAGCCTACAGGCTCAGGGGAGACTAGAGAGCCTACAGGCTGAGGTGAGACTAGAGAGCCTACAGGCTGAGGTGAGACTAGAGAGCCTACAGGCTGAGGTGAGACTAGAGAGCCTACAGGCTGAGGTGAGACTAGAGAGCCTACAGGCTGAGGTGAGACTAGAGAGCCTACAGGCTGAGGTGAGACTAGAGAGCCTACAGGCTGAGGTGAGACTAGAGAGCCTACAGGCTGAGGTGAGACTAGAGAGCCTACAGGCTGAGGTGAGACTAGAGAGCCTACAGGCTGAGGCGAGACTAGAGAGCCTACAGGCTGGGGTGAGATTAGAGAGCCTACAGGCTCAGGTGAGACTAGAGAGCCTACAGGCTGAGGTGAGACTAGAGAGCCTACAGGCTGAGGTGAGACTAGAGAGCCTAATAAAGGTTTAAAAAATAAGTTAACAAATATTACCCTATCAGTTTTTCCTCCTTTTCTATCAATCATTCAATTTCTCCGTGTTCCCCTCCTCTAATACCGTGACTGACTCCTTCCTCTTTACTGGAGCAGCAAGGGCTAGAAGTGAGTGGTTATATTGGTTTGTCTGCATGCTGCATGTCGCATGTGTGTACATGTCCCACTGTACTGCTATGGAGCATGAGATACTGTATGTTTCTGTCTGTGAAACATTTATCAGGAGAATACACAGTAATATCTGTAATGTATAATGTCAGCCATCTAGCTTAGGGTCATAGAATGATAACATTACAGATATATTAGACCTCTGCCTCCTCTTTAAAAGTAGGTCTTATTGGAGAGGAGTAACCCTCACTGCAGAGACTGCACTTTAATTGAGGGAAAAAGCTACCGCTCTATATTTAGCTCAGATATACTGCAATGTCTGGGTGTTCCCAGGGTTCCAACGGGTTTTCTTCATTTAAAGTGACAAGGATGGATCAGTCCTGCTAGACAGAGAAAATCACAGCAATGTCAACCAAAATATCTGAAGGGCACACGAAGAACATGAATCTACAAAGAAGTCCACATGGTGGCAAAGAAGTCCACATACTGCGCTGTAAAGTAGGTTACCAGATGTAGGCCAAAGCATGGATGGGGGATAATGAGAAAGAACAAGAACTGACATTTGTTTAATGGATTAAGCTGCTCAGGCTGCCACCGAACATATTACAAACAACTCTCCTTATATCACTAGAAATGTGCAGTGTTTGTGCAATGTTAGCCTTCAGTCCGAGGCCACTTTATAGACTGATGAAGCAATAAACTGTTATCAGGTCCATTTGGACTATCAGCTTACCACGGAGACATTCCTGTAAATGAGGGTGGCAGAAACCTCCTACGCCTATGCTAGGCAACAAAAAAATTGGGACCAGGGGGAGTACTTTAATCTTCTGGAACATTTGAACTCCTAAGAGTCAGTCAGGAGAGAAACAGATTTATAGAGGCTAACACTGAGTGCAGATAGCTACCAAAACAAAACAAAACAACATCTTCACTGTCCTAGGTTCCCATAGCACAATGTGTAACTTGGCTATTGGGGTTGTGTATCTTGTCAGATTAAGATGCTGTCGGAGCGTAAGAGAGAGCTGGAGCGTCGGGTTAACGCTGTGCTAGAGGAAAACGAGCTACTTCAGAACACTGTTGACGACCTGAGGGAAAGAACGCTAGTGCTGGAAAAACATCACCACGAGAAGGACTTACAGGTACAATCTCTGTCGCTCTTTGTACAGTGCCAAGATATTCCTGTATTATGTGTGAACGTGTATATGGGTTTATAGACATGTTCTGTATTTGTGTGTGTCTGAGTGTGTTATGTTGATCTGTATGGTATCAGTGCTCTGTGTTGACCACTGTGTTGACCACTGTGATGACTACTATGTTGACCACTGTGTTGTCTACTGTTTGTTGTCCACTGTATTGCTATGTGTGTCCAGTTACGGCAGAGCCAGCTGGAGCTCCAGGAGGTCCGGGTGTCCCACAGACATCTGAGTGCCCGCTTTGAGGAGCTCACAGAGGAGAGAAGTCTACAAGGCCTCAGCCCACACCCTGCCAGCCTACTCTGTGAGATAGAACAGAGCATGGAGCAAGAGGAGCAGGAACAGGAGAGGGAGCAGGTACACGCATGCACAAGCACAGACACACATACACACGCTCACGCTCACGCGCACGCGCGCACACACGCACACACACACACACACACACACACACACACACACACACACACACACACACACACACACACACACACACACACACACACACACACACACACACACACACACACACACACACACACACACACACACACACACACTGCTTTGTGAGATAGAGTGACATACAGAGAGTCCTAGATATGATATCAGTGATTCATAGTGTATTATAAACAGTCTTTGCTAAGCTGCTCTCCCTCTCTGTCTCTAGCTTCGTCTCCAGCTGTGGGAGGCCTACTGCCAGGTGCGCTCGCTCGTCTCCCACCTGCGGGGCAACGACATCACAGACTCAGCCCTGTCCACTGACTCCTCCATGGACGAGTCCTCAGAGACATACTCAGCCAAGGACGTTCCCATAGGGAGCCTGCATGCCAGTCTACTGGAGCTACGCAGACTCACACAGAACCTGCTAGACGGCAACGAGTCCACGGTACTGACCGTCACACACAGATATACATTGTAGAATAATAGTGAAGACATCAAAACTATGAAATAACACATTTTATATTTGAGATTTTTCAAAGTAGCCACCCTTTGCCTTGATGACAGCTTTGCACACTCTTGGCATTCACTCAACCAACTTCATGAGGTAGTCACCTGAAATGCCTTTCAATTAACAGGCGTGCCTTGTTAAAAGGTAATTTGTGGAATTTCTTTCCTTTTTAATGCGTTTGAGCCAATCAGTTGTGTTGTGACAAGGTAGGTTTGGTATACAGAAGATAGCCCTATTTGGTAAAAGACCAAGTCCATATTATGGCAAGAACAGCTTAAATAAGCAAAGAGAAATGACCAAAAGTCCATCATTACTTTAAGACATGAAGGTCAGTCAATGCGGAAATGTTTGTGCAGTCGCAAAAACCATCAAGCAGTATGATGAAACTGGCTCTCATGAGGACCGCCACAGGAAAGGAAGGCCCAGCGTTACCTCTGCTGCAGAGGATAAGTTCATTAGAGTTACCAGCCTCAGAAATCGGCAATTAACTGCACCTCAGATTGCACCTCAGATTGTTCAAGTAACAGACACATCTCAACATCAACTGTTCAGAGGAGACTGCGTGAATCAGGCCTTAATGGTCGAATTGCTGCAAAGAAACCACTACCAATAATAAGAAGAGAATTGCTTAGGCCAAGAAACACGAGCAATGGACATTAGACCAGTGGAAATCTGTCCTTTGGTCTGATGAGTCCAAATGTGAGATTATTGTTTCCAACCACCATGTCTTTGTGAGACGCAGAGTAAGTGAACGGATGATCTCTGCATGTGTGGTTCCCACCGTGAAGCATGGAGGGGATGTGATGGTGTGGGGGTGCTTTGCTGGTGATTTATTTAGAATTCAAGGCACACTTAACCAGCATGGCTACCACAGCATTCTCCAGCGATACACCAACCCAATCTGGTTTGCGCTTAGTGGGACTATCATTTTTTTTTCAACAGGACAATGACCCAAAACACACCTCCAGGCTGTGTATGGGCTAATTGACCAAGAAGGAGAGTGATTGAGTGCTGCATCAGAAGAACTGGCCTCCACAATCACCCGACCTTAACCCAATTGTGATTGTTTGGAATGAGTTGGACTGCAGAGTGAAGGAAAAGCAGCCAACAAGTGCTCAGCATATGTGGGAACTCCTTCAAGACTGTTGGAAAAGCATTCCAGGTGACTACATCATGAAGCTGGTTGTGAGAATGCAAAGCTGTCATCAAGGCTACTTTGAAGAATCTAAGAAATAAAATATATTTTGATTTGTTCAACACTTTTTTGGTTACTACATGATTCCATATGTGTTATTTCATAGTTTTGATGTCTTAACTATTATTCTACAATGTAGAAAATAGTCAAAATAAAGAAAAACCCTTGAATGAGTAGGTGTTCTAAAACGTTTGACCGGTAGTGTATATATGTTTAAATATATATATATATATATATATATATATATATATCCATTGATTCTTGAAGAATATAACTTATAGATGATGCCTCATGAGCTTAGTTCAACTGTCACACTCCATGAGAACCTAAAATATAAGATTGTTTTTCTCCAGTGAATGTAAACAAACTCTGTATAGCCTCATAACATGATTAAAACAATGAGTAGGTGTGTCCAAACTTTTGACTGGTACTGTACATATGAAAATACTGACCAGATATACTAAACTGATATTTAGTTCCTCCATGCATCCAATAAAGAGTGTGCGATATTCAGTACACACTCAAAACAACTCCAAATGAATTGAGTTGAGTTTGACCTGAATTCACAATATAATGAGTCTATGTGTGTTGTTGTGGTTGTGTGTGAGCAGGGTTCTCGCCGTAGTGACGAGGAGGCTCTTGAAGACCAGGTTCGAAAGCTTGGGGAAGAGGTGAGAGGAATGAGAGAGCTGTACGAAGCAGAGCAGGATAGAACACGGAACAGCCAAGAAGAGGTTCTACAACTCCATAATCAGGTACTACTGCACACAGAGCTTTATCATCGCTGTTGTTCTCCAACAAGATCACTTCAGCACAGCTTTGTAATTCAAGCTAGACATAGATGGGATTTCTTACTCACGAGGTTGACAATGTGTCTGATGAGTGTCTCCTATGTCATTCCTCCCCTGTCCTGAAGATGGCGATGCTCTCTGTGGAGATGTGCTCCGTACAGGAGGAGAGTGAGCGTATGAGGGCAATGTCTGAAGCACAAGACCCCAGTGAACAGCTCCAAAGTGCTATACGAGACCGAGATGATGCTATTTCCAAGTAAGACCATAAAACATAGCACATTTTTGGGGCACAACTACATTGTATGTTTGTCCTGTATGTAATAGGCTAGCATATAACAACAATTAGTTGTTTTACAGTCATCTCCCGAATAAGCATAAGCATTCAGCATAATGAGAGCATAGAAACTAGAGAGGTGCTGTTTATCTCTAAGCTGTGTGTCTGTCTGCCTAACAGGAAAAAAGCAGTGGAGATGGAGCTGGCCAAGTGTAAGATAGATATCATGTCTCTGAACAGCCAGCTCCTGGACGCCATCCAGCAGAAGCTTAACCTATCACAGCAGCTGGAGGCCTGGCAGGTGGGTCAGAGGTCAGGGTTCATGAGGGGGCACACTAGACCACTCATAGTATGAGTAATTTAATTTTAATTTTTGGATTATTTAAAACACAATTCAGCCACACATGTGGATACACTGTATTTAAAATAATGGAGGATAACACAATAAAGTTGAACAACTTATTTCCATTGTAGTCCGCTGACTTATTTCCATTGTAGTCCGCTGACTTATTTCCATTGTAGTCCGCTGACTTATTTCCATTGTAGTCCGCTGACTTATTTCCATTGTAGTCCGCTGACTTATTTCCATTGTTGTCCTCTGGTTGTTACTGAATGGACTGTCAAACTGAATGGACTGTCAAACTGAATGGACTGTCAAACTGAATGGACTGTGAAACTGATAGATAAAGTAACAAATACAATAGGAATGTGTATCTGACAGCTCATATGTGTACGAATAACAAAACGTATATGAATGTTCACACAGCAATTATCATTCTTAATGTGTACTGTATTTATTCATTAAATAAGAGTATACTGGTGGACTGAAATTCACAGTTGTAGGTTTAGGTGAAAATGTGTATATGGTGATCTTTTCCGCACCACATCCTGTCCTCTCCTCTAACGTTCCACTGTCCAAAGCGTGTGTATGTGTTAACATGTACGATACTGTACGTACCCTGAGTTGCCAATTTACACGAGTGTCTGAAGTACTAATTCACTCCTCAATGAGTTTCAATCTTGGGTTTTCATTGAACATACTGCAAACAATTAAGCAAGTTGGGCTAGTAGCTATCTAACTAAATTGAGGACTCAGTGTATTACTTTCCCTTCCCTCCCTCCCTCACCCGTAACTAGCAGCTCTTTCCTCTCTCTTTCCCTGGCTGCAGTTTGCCTCCTCAGGGCTCTTTACTGTGTGGCTCTTGTGGTTTCTGATCTAGTGGCCTTTCTCAGCTTCCGTACCACCTTTTCTCCCCTGTGGTACCCCCCTTCTGCATTAGAGGTGAGGTGTGCCATCTCACCCTGGTTCTGTCCGGTGCGACTCTTCCATGCCACGCTGAGCCATTCCATGCCATGGCCTGCTGACTCAACAGAAATGCGCTCACCCATTCTAAGCCATTTGATCACCCAAAACCACCCACTTCCATGCCAATCTGTCACACCATCCTCCTGCCTCCTGTTTCTCTTCTCTAAAACCCCCTGTGCTCTTTAACATCCCCTCACATTCATTTTACCTATCTATCACTCCTGTGCTCACCCTCTCTCGCTGTCACTCATTAATTCTGTCTTTCTCTCTCTTAGGATGATATGCACAGTATGATTGATCAGCAGCTTATGGAAAAGCACCAGGAGGAGTGGAGGGTGACCCCTTACACCCTCGCTGGGCCCTCTGGGGGTCGCGGGGGCCCCTCCGGCCAGTCCTCCAGACGAGCCAGTCGTCTCTCCGATGGAGACAAGAGGCTCTTTTCCTTCTTCAAAAAGAACTGAGTGCCTCTGGACTGGCCCAAGTGAACACGAGAGAAAATAACAAGAAAAAGAGATGGAGAAAGAGTAAAGGTAAAGCCAAAGACAAAGGGTAGTGATACAGACTGTCAGACAGGGGGGCTAAAGAGGTTCAGAGGTCATTTGCACTTTATCTGTCCCATCACGCCCTTCCTTACAGACCCGTAGAGAATGAATGAGTAGCACTGTAAGACACCCCCAGAGGCCTTGGCTACAATCCCATAAACACCCATTGGGCTTACATGAACAGGGTTACATATATTACCTCCAAAGAGGTCAGTTCCCCAGTAGTGCCTCCCAGCGACTTTACCCCACTGCCAAAACTCCAGACTGGGACTGCATGCATACAGTAGGGCTGACTCCTGTGTGCTGTCACAGGCCAAGGAGTCTGGGGAGAGGGTGTTCAATATGGGACTCACCAAGGCCTTGGAGTGGAAAGATTGGGACGGTGGGGCAGGGATCTGGGTAAGGGCGAGAAGGAGAAGGACCAGCCTCTGGGTGGGAAGCAGCATTGTTACAGCTAACTCAGACATGTTCTCAGGTTTATTCATGTGTTCAGGGATTTACAAAGAGGCCTTATTCCCAATCAATACAGTCCAATAGATGGATTTCATTCAATTGGTATGCACTTCACAATTATGATCATGCCAATGCATTGGTTAATATTGTTAAAGGTAGCTCTAACACAACACACCAAAATCACAGAACTTTTGCATTCACAAAAATAAGACAGAAGTGTAAAAGTCCAGATCAAGCCACAGGAAATCCATAAACATATCACTTGTCTTTATGTATATTGATCATAAGTTTACCTCAGATCGTACTCAATACTGGCTGAGCAACCACGGCATGACAAAGTGACACTTACATTTACCAAGCACTGAATGTATGAAAACCAGACAAAGTGAGTATGGGTCTATCTCAGGTCCATGGGCATTTCTACACAGGCCTCTTGTCAGTCTCTGACATCTAAATAAACCTCTAGGCAGCTGTCGTTAGTTGCAGCCTCTATCCAGGTGGACTTCTACAGTTAGAATGTCACGTTTAGCATACATTTGACATACAGAAAGTGATAAGAAAACTGTATTTTCAAACATTGTCTGTACAATGGCCATGTATCTTCCTCCTAGCTGACCAAATCCTCACAACTGTTTACATTAGTCTAGGTTGAGAAAGGGGAAGTCAAAGCGGTTTCTCAGTACGTCTGCAGTGCCTAACTTTGGCAAGTCAAAGGCATCCATATTGTGCGATAGTTAACTGTCAAATGACCATTCATTGGAACACAAAGTAACCTACTCAGTCAGCTACCACCAATCGAGTTCCACAGGAAAACCTATTGACAGGGCCTACAGAGTGCTTTAGTTATAGTCAGTAATATAGACAGTCTACTGCCATTCCCATTGCTTCAAAGCTTATGATAGTGGACACTTTATTTCCTAGTTTTTGGGCTTCCATTCAGGCCAGTCATACAGAATCTGTGACTCCATATTTGTAGAGTGTGTGTAGATAAATGTGATGCATCTGAAGTCTCATGGCGCGTTTGAGAACGAGACTGGCACGGTCCTCTGACCTCTATGTGTGTATTGGAGGTCATATCTCAAGCACCTGAGCAAACCTATGCAGATGTCTTCTCGCCATCTCAATTGGTTAGGTTGTTGATTAGGATAAACCCAAAGAATGGTTATTTTTAAAGAGTTGAGAGTAGGTTGGGATGAAATCAATGGATTTATAAAGGCATACAATGAAAATGTACTCTTTCTTTTTAGAATGATACTTTCATTGTCCCTGTAGTTTTGTTTTGTGTTTTGAGTGTTTACATACAAATTGAGATCTCTGTGGAAAGGGAGAGGAGGGGTGAAGATTGTAGATTCTAAGTTCTTCATGTGACTGTTCAGTTCTGTCCAAGCAATAAGTCATTCTAACTTTCACGCAAATCACAGAATGTTGTTGAAGATAGAGTTATGCTCTTGTATCACAAGTTAGGATTCTGTAAATCAGTCGACCAATGTTTGAATCAAGTGTTCTCCAGCCAGGCTACAAAAACAAAGTCATTACCAGTTTGCTTCTAACAGGGGTTCTGGGTAGTACTGACATTTTCTACAAAGTAGGATTTGCTTCCATAGCCTTCACTCCAGCCCACAGTTACACTCTTAGATAAAAGGGTTCCAAAAGGGTTCAGCTGTCCCCATAGGAGAACCCTTTTGGTTCCAGGTAGAACCCTTTTGGGTTCCATGTTGAACCATTTTCACAGAGGGTTTGACATGGAACCCAACAGGGTTCTACAAAGGGTTCACCTACTGGGACAGCCAATAACCCTTTAAGGTTCTAGATAGAACCTTTCCTAAGAGTGTAAAGGAACGGGTTCTGCCTATTTGTCTGTAGTCTAAGCAGCTGTGTTGTTGTATTGATCTGAGGGAATGGTTAAGGGGGTCTAACACCAGTAGCTGGTCAGCTCGGAAAGGCACTAACTGGCGACATTATTATATTGGGCAGGAAGCCAACCCCACACAGCTAGACTGCAGCCTCAGAACAGAGGGATGAGAAGTATATTCTGCAGGCCAAGCTAGAGGTTGGTTGAACATGGAAGGAGCATTTACCTATATTACGAACGGGATCAAACAACACTTACCATGACCAGAATGTTAGTTATCATATCCTTGTCTTCTTGAACTCAGCCTCATGGCCTGTTGGCACCAGGTGTTCCTGGACATGGCCTCTGGTCTAAAAGTTTGGCCATTCTGTTCATTCAGGGGGTTGGGGGGGTCGGTTCAAGCTCTGGCCTGTAATTTACATCCATGCATTTGTTTATTCAGTTTAATGTTGTGTACTCTTCATGTATATGTTATGTCCAAAATTACTGTCAATTGTATTGCTTCCATTTCCCATTTGAAAACTATTTTTAAAGCCTGTCTCCTGTCCTCAATTTTATTACCCGTTAACCATCCTGGATGCTGAAGGAAGAGATGTTCTGTTGCGTTGCGTGTTTGTGTGTGTGTGTGTTTGTGTGTGTGTGTGTGTGTGTGTGTGTGTTTTGGAAAAAGCAGACATTCCATGGTGTGTCATCTGCTTGTCCTTATGGGCCCTGTTCTTTGGAATTTCACTTGGTCTCAGTGTGTGTGTGTGTGTGTCTTTTTACAATCACCAATGACAAACATTGTTTGGGTTGCCTGGAACCTTCAAAATAGGTAATTGACCATGAATTTGGGCAATCTGTGGAAGGTCTTGGTATACATTATTTTTGCATCAGTAGCCCCATTCCTCCCTGACTCACCACTATAGACATAGGGTAAGAAACATAGCTTCATGTCAACCTCACTAGTGAACAATCATCAATAATTACATTTTTGCAATTTATCCTTCATAAATAAATGTGGTACTGAACTTAACAAGGTCCCCCTCTCTCTCCTGACACATTCAATATGTTCCTGTAATGGTAAGGGACAATATACCCTGCCCCAGTCAATTGAATATGGATAATGCACACTGTCATGACACTGAAAGGCAATATCCCAGAACACAAGTGAACTTAGTATCAATGACATTCAGTTTGAAATGTTAAGTGAGAATGAACAAAAGATAAATTACATAAAGCTATATGACTTGACACAGGTTACATATGTGTAAGTGTGGATGTATATTACAGTTCAAAAGTTTGGGGTCACTTAGAAATATCCTTGTTTTTGAAAGAAAAGCAAATTTTTTGTTCATTAAAATAACATCAAATTGATCAGAAATACAGTGTAGACATTGTTAATGTTGTAAATGACTATTGTAGCTGGAAACGGCAGATTTTTAATGGAATATCCACATAGGCGTACAGAGGCCCATCATCAGCAACCATCACTCCTGTGTTCCAACAGCATGTTGTGTTAGCTAATCCAAGTATATCGTTTGAAAATGCTAATTGATCATTAGAAAACCCTTTTGTAATTATGTTAGCACAGCTGAAAACTGTTGTCCTGATCCGCAAAACACCAGTCTCAAAGTCAACAGTGAAGAGGTGACTCCGGGAATGCTGGCCTTCTAGCCAGAGTTGCAAAGGAAAAGCCATATCTCAGACTGGCCAATAAAAATAAAAGATTAAGATGGGCAAAAGAACACAGGCACTGGACAGAGGAGCCATGCCTAGAAGGCCAGCATCCCGGAGTCGCCTCTTCACTGTTGACGTTGAGACTGGTGTTTTGCGGGTACTATTTAATGAAGCTGCCAGGTGAGGACTTGTGAGGCGTCTGTTTCTCAAACTAGACACTCTAATGTTCTTGTCCTCTTGCTCAGTTGTGCCACCGGGTCCTTCCACTCCTCTTTCTATTCTGGTTTGAGCCAGTTTGCTCTGTTCTGTGAAGGGAGATCTTCAGTTTCTTGGCAATTTCTCGCATGGAATAGCCTTCATTTCTCAGAACAAGAATAGACTGACGAGTTTCAGAAGAAAGTTATTTGTTTCTGGCCATTATGAGCCAGTAATCGAACCCACAAATGCTGATGCTCAACTAGTCTAAAGAAGGCCAGTTTTATTGCTTCTTTAATCATAACAGTTTTCAGCTGCGCTAACATAATTGCAAAAGGGTTTTCTATTGATCGGTTAGCCTTTTAAAATGATAAACTTAGATTAGCTAACACAACGTGCCATTGGAACACAGGAGTGATGGTTGCTGATAATGGGCCTCTGTACGCCTATGTAGATATTCCATTAAAATCAGCCGTTTTCAGCTACAATAGTCATTTACAACATTAACAATGTCTACACTGTATTTCTGATTCTAATGGACAAAAACAAGGAAATGTCTAAGTGACCCCAAACTTTTGAACAGTAGTGTGTATGTATTTACACATTATGAATATGCATACTCATTCAAATTTTGTACATATGACATGACAAACAAATTTTTCCTATATTGATGACACTTTCATAACGAGGTACATAATATTTATGATGGAAGAAATGTGTGGTTTGGTTTTATATTCATAGCAAATTACTATTTTTAGTAATGGGGAAAAAATATCCAAATATTGTAAATGAGAAGTGATTTTTCTATAAATTTTCCAAGGTTAAGTGTACTCAATGAATGTGATTCTATATGTGGAGGCCACTGTGAAAAAATAAACTGGGGACAGAAATAAAGAAACTGTCTTGGTAGTGTTCTTACTTTGGCTCCACTCCATGTATGGAGAAAAAGCCCTTGTCTTCTATGGACAAAACTCCATTTATCAGGCCACTTACAGTCAAAATAAATGAATGCTCTACACTGAGTTCATATAGTTTCATTGTGGTCAACAACAAAGAAAACAACAGCTTTATAGAAGATATTTAAGTTGCACAATTCCTACATAGTTTTATTAACTAAAAGCAAGAAGACAGAAGCACAACAAGAATCAAGAACAAGCTTCAAATAATTGACAAAAGAGATCAGTCATTGTGTCAAATATTTATTATTTTAAAACATTTATTGATTAAATTCATGAAGGGAACTGAATAGTACATCTCTTTCTCCAGTGTACAGCAAACCACAGCTGATACGTGTGTTTCAACCATAGCACACGAGGCATGTCAATACATGCACAATTGTGTGTGCGAATGTGTGTATGTTCTGTATATTGAATATAAACACACAACTATATTTATATACACATAATGAATAGAAATCATACAGTCTGGAATTTGATTCCATTTCTCCACTGCTTGGCTTGCATCACCCAGAGCTCAGGTTGTGGCACTGTCATGTTCCCCACCTCAATGGTTGTCTGGTTAGGGTCACGGAGATTTCCCAAACCCACATCATGGCCACCTCAGCCTACACCAGTTACCCTCAGGCAGAGGGAGAGGTATTCAGGGCCCCGATGTGTGTAGGAAAGTACTACGGTCAAGATTCTCATTGCTCCATCACTAATGTCCCCCATAGCAGACCCTCAGGGAGGAACCAGTCTCTCACTGCCAGCCTGCCACACACTCACAGTCAAGCAGAACACTGGATAGTAAGAATTCAGTTAAACAGGTAACCAGATAGTCACAAGTCCAAGATAAAAACATGACGAAACCACCAGGCATACACGTGTTAACAGTTCAGAACATTTTGCAAGCTCCTTGATAGCTTATGAATACTAAAATGCATGTCAGATACCTTATACATACCCCTTCAAACAGTGTTAAGTGCTGAACACACACACAAGGCTAACCAGTCAGCTATGGATCAGGATCACTGCACCGACTACAATAAACCTCCCATTTCTTGTCAACACATCCTCCTGGCACAAACCAAATGCACCCTGCACTGATAGATGTTATAATTAAAATGCACCACAAGTGGCGGAAGCTAAGTGGGTTGAATCCATAGCTGTGAGAGGTGCTGATATGAGGTGTTTGGTGCATGGGAGTAGAGGCCAGAGGCTGGAGTGTGGTTAGAGAGTGGCTCCTGGGCTCTCTCCCTGAGGGCTACCTGGGCCCCTACAGACCCTAACCCCAAATTACTACACCCAGTGGGCCTCTATGGCAACAGTCCAATAAGGGACACAGAGTTTCTAACTATTTCATTCACAACATATTGGCAGTATCATTGTTTTAAAAAAGTGGAAGATTTTTTTTTCTTTTAAAAGCGAACTTAGTGCACAATAAGACTGCAGTGAGTGGTGATGGCAGAGCATTGCGTCCCATGGGAGTGGTTCACTGCTCTGAAAATCTCTCTAGAAACCGGTCGTTGGCTAGAGATTAAGGGGAAGAGGAGAAAAAGCTTGGCAAAAAAAAGAGAACCAAAGATAAGATAGAAGTCACCAGTTCTGTCCATTGGATTAGTTGCTAAAGGTTGCCTATCAATCATCATCCTCATGATATTTTCCCATCAAGTCCAAAAACAAACTAGAAGTTCATAATGGGTTGGGATGAGCCATACAGGTGTCTGAAAAGTCAAAATGAAAAATGGACAAAGGTTGTGAACCCCTTCCCCAGTAGAGATGTTTTACTTAGTCCCCCAATCCAACAACAGACCCTACCCCTCACCCCCAAAAAACTAAGAAAATCATCCAAAAAAAGTGAGTCCTCCACTTCAGGTGCAGAGTTTCACTTGACTCAATGTCCCGTGTGAAGTGGAATGAGAAGGACAAAATAGATACCGATGTAAGAATATATGCATATAGAAATCTGAGCATTATGGCCATCACGTGTCTGCTTGCAGATCCTTCAAGAAAGGAGGATCACTGTTAAATAGTGCTCATCTGCTGGATTCCAAATAAAACTTCTGACTTCAAATAAAATCTGTACATTTATTTTTTTTCTTCATGATTTTTGTCCAAAGGGGACTTTTTTCCCATTGTATATTTATTAAATGTATCTCGTCTTAACTTAGATGCTTGGAGTCCCATCCCGTGTGTGTTCTCTGGAGCAGACGCTGCTAGACTTTGTGAGTGGGTTTGAGTTCGCTAGCAGCACTTTTTCTTTCGTTTACTGTTCTTGGTGAGTTTGACCACGTCATTCTGTTGCTGCTGCTGCTGCTTGGCCTGCACCTCCTTCTTGGCTCTCAGCACCAGCTCTGTGATGCAGTTAAACATCTATGGGGAAAACACAAAACAACATGGTGAACGCCATCAACTACAGTTAAACATCTGTGGGGAAATCACAAAACACAACATGGTAAACAATCAACTACATTGTTTTGGATGAGAGATTGTTTTATATTTTCCTCCAATGAAGCAACAACAACCTTACCTTCACGCCTGTGTTCCATGAACAATTCTACCCACTCAACTTGACTAATATTACAGGGTCCCTGGCCAATGACTTACCTCTTCCACATTGATGTTCTCTTTTGCACTCGTCTCAAAGAGGTTGATGCTCATCTGTTCTGCAAACTTCTGTGCGTCAGTCGTCTCCACCACCTTTGAGTTGGGATCATCGTTCTTGTTTCCCACTAAGGGAGAATAGGAATAAAGACGTTTTTAGCGTTCTGCTCAACTGCATGTAGGATCCATTCAAATCTGTTGCATTTTTTCCAGATTCCTCAGTTTCGTTTTCCCCGGTTTCAGATTATTTTACGTTTTTCACTCTCAAAATTACACTTTTTAATAAATAAACAAAATTGGATGTTCTGTGTTCATGTCGATGCAATAAGTGATAGACAAATGTGTGCACCGCACACAGACAGGGGCATTCCTATTCTGTTGCTTCATTATTTTCATGTCTTATGAGAAACTTGTTCAAATCAATAAATGTTCTAATTAGTTAAAAGCATTCAATAAAAGTTCAATTTTTTTATATTGTTGAATTCCATTTTAATGTCTGGATTCCGCGATTCTGTCCGCAGCAAGGATTTCATACGGCCCTAAGCAAGGGTCCCTGCTGCAAAAACACTGCACTGAGTAAAGGTATTTGAAACAGGTGGACTGGACTCACCTAATATTCGACACACGTCATCACAGTTCTGGTTGATTTCATGTAGCCATCGTTTCACATTGACAAAGGATTCGGCACTTGTGACATCATATACCACTATGACCCCATGTGTTCCTCTGTAGTATCTGGAGACAGAGAAAGAGAGAGCAGTCAGCATGTTGACCATAAGTCCAATAGGGGGAGCCCAACTTAGAGAACAGAGTCACACTATTACACAAACACACATTGGCGATTTCAATCAATCCCAACTAATGTTAACAAAGCAAAGAGTATGATTGAAGACAAATGAGCCCAGGACTGCCCATGCTCACATTAAGTCGCAATGCTTCTTTATGATCCAATAGACTTAGACCTTTTCCAATAAATGGCACAATATAAACAATTTATTTCCTTTTGTCATTCCTATAACAGCCAAACTTAACTGAAAGCGTATAACATATACATTGACTCCACATGCTGCTCAGAGTTCAATAATCCATATTAATTATAGTGTTCCTGAAAGGATGAGAGCAAGAAGGAGTGTCTGAGGCAGGGTGGGGCAACGGTCAGCAGGAAGCCAGGGATAATGCTCACCACAGTTTTCCTTTGAAGACGAAAGAGTCCAGTGGACTATGACAAAGACTGATGTACAGGTAATTGCCAAAATAAAAGGAAACACTTGAGTAAATGAGGGATAAAGTATATTGAAAGCAGGTACTTCCACACAGGTGTGGTTCCTGAGTCCAGTCATCATGAAGTGCTTTGAGAGACTAGACAAGGATCACATCACCTCCACCTCACCTGCCACCCTAGACCTACTTCACTTTGCTTACCGCACCAATAGATCCACAGACAATGCAATCGCCACCACACTGCACACTGTCCTGTCCCATCTGGACAAGAGGCATACCTATGTAAGAATGCTGTTCATCGACTATAGCTCAGCATTCAACACCATAGTACAAGCTCGAGGCCCTGGGTCTGAACACTACCCTGTGCAATTGAGTCCTGGACTTCCTGACGGGTTGCCCCCAGGTGGTGAAGGTAGGAAACAACACCTTTTCGCTGATCCTCAACACTGGGGTCCCACAAGGGTGCATGCTCAGCCCCCTCTGTCATTCCCTGTTCACCCATGACTAGCTGGACAAGCACGCCTCCAACTCAATCATCAAGTTTGCAAACGACACAACAGTAGTAGGCTTGATTACCAACAACAATGAGGCAGCCTACAGGGAGGAGGCGAGGGCCCTGGGAGTGTGGTGCCAGGAAAATAACCTCTCACCCAACGTCCACAAAACTAAGGAGATGATCGTGGACTTCAGGAAACAGCAGAGGGGACCGCAGTGGAGAAGGTGGAAAGGTTAAAATTCCTTGGCGTACACATCACTGACGATCTGAAATGGTTCATCAACATAGACAGTCGGGTGAAGAAGGCGCTTCAACCTCAGGAGTCTAAAGAAATTTGGCTTAACACCTAAAACCCTCACAAACGTTTACCTTTATTAAACTAGGCAAGTCGGTTAAGAACAAATTCTTATTTTCAATGACGGCCTAGGAACAGTGGGTTAACTGCCTGTTCAGGGGCAGAACGACAGATTTGTACCTTGTCAGCTCGGGGATTTGAACTTGCAACCTTTCGGTTACTAGTCCAACGCTCTAACCACTAGGCTACCCTGCCGCCCCAAGATGCACAATTGAGAGCATCCTGTCGGGCTGTATCACCGCCTGGTACTGCAACTGCATAGCCCACAACCGCAAAGCTCTCCAGAGGGTGGTGCGGTCTGCCCAACGCATTACCGGGGGCAAACTTCCAGCCCTCCTGGACACCTACAGCACCTCTGATGTCACAGGAAGGCCAAAAAGATCATCAAGGACATCAACCACCCGAGCCACTGCCTGTTCACCCCGCTATCATCCAGAAGGCAAGGTCAGTACAGGTGCATCAAAGCCGGGACCGAGAGACTGACAAACAGCTTCTATCTCAAGGCCATCAGACTACTAAACAGCCATCACTAGCACATCAGAGGAGGCAGTCTATAGACATAGATTAGGGATCACTATCCCCTTTAATAATGTCCTGTAGCTAGCAATTCTCATCCCATACGTATAAACTGCACTCCACACTATTCTACGGTATCTTAGTCACTTTAAAATTGTGTTTACATATTGCATCACCCATTTCATATGTACAGTTGAAGTCGGTTAGGACATCTACTTGGTGCATGACAAGTCATTTCTCCAACAATTTTTTACAGACAGATTATTTCACTTAGTCACAATTCTAGTGGGTCAGAAGTTTACATACACTATGTTGACTGTGCCTTTAAACAGCTTGGAAAATTCCATGTCATGGCTTTAGAAGCTTCTGATTGACTCAAATGATGTCAATTAGCCTATTGGAGGTGTACCTGTAAGGCCTACCTTCAAACTCAGTGCCTCTTTGCTTGACATCATGGGAAAATCAAAAGAAGTCAGCCAAGACCTCAGATTTTTTTTTGTAGACCTCCACAAGTCTGGTTCATCTTTGGGAGCAATTTCCAAACGCCTGAAGGTACCACGTTCATGTGTACAAACAATAGTACGCAAGTATAAACACCATGGGACCACGCAGCCATCATACCGCTCAGGAAGGAGACGCGTTCTATAAATGAACGTACTTTGGCACGAAAAGTGCAAATCAATCCCAGAACAGAAGCAAAGGACCTTGTGAAGATGCTGGAGGAAACGGGTACAAAAGTTTCTATATCCATAGTAAAACGAGTCCTATATCGACATAACCTGAAAGGCCGCTCAGCAAGGAAGAAGCCACTGCTCCAAAACCGACATAAAAAAACAGACTATGGTTTGCAACTGCACATGGGGACAAAGATAATACTTTTTGGAGAAATGTCCTCTGGTCTGATGAAACAAAAATAGAACTGTTTGGCCATAATGACCATCGTTATGTTTGGAGCAAAAAGGGTGAGGCTTGCAAGCCGAAGAACACCATCCCAACCATGAAGCAAGGGGGTGGCAGCATCATGTTGTGGGGGTGCTTTGCTGCAGGAGGGGCTGGTGCACTTCACAAAATAGATGGCATCATGAGGTAGGAAAATGATGTGGATATATTGAAGCAACATCTCAAGACATCAGTCAGGAAGTTAAAGCTTGGTCGCAAATGGGTCTTCCAAATGGACAATGACCCCAAGCATACTTCCAAAGTTGTGGTAAAATGGCTTAAGGACAACAAAGTATTGGAGTGGCCATCACAAAGCCCTGACCTCAATCCCATAAAACATTTGTGGGCAGAACTGAAAAAGCGTGTGCGTGCAAGTAGGCCTACAAACGTGACTCGGTTACACCAGCTCTGTCAGGAGGAATGGGCCAAAATTCACCCAACTTATCGTGGAAAGCTTGTGGAAACGTTTGACCCAAGGTAAACAATTTTAAAGGCAATCCTACCAAATACTAATTGAGTGTATGTAAACTTCTGACCCACTGGGAATGTGATGAAATAAATAAAAACTGAAATAAATCATTCTCTCTACTATTATTCTGACATTTCACATTCAGAAAATAAAGTGGGGATCCTAACTGACCTAAGACATGGAATTTTTATTAGGATTAAATGTCAGGAATTGTGAAAAACAGAGTTTAAATGTATTTGGCTAAGGTGTATGTAAACTTCTGACTTCCAACTGTATATATATATATATATATATATATATATATATATATATATATATATATATATATACACTGCTCAAAAAAATAAAGGGAACACTTAAACAACACAATGTAACTTCAAGTCAATCACACTTCTGTGAAATCAAACTGTCCACCTAGGAAGCAACACTGATTGACAATACATTTCACATGCTGTTGTGCAAATGGAATAGACAAAAGGTGGAAATTATAGGCAATTAGCAAGACACCCCCAAAAAAGGAGTGATTCTGCAGGTGGTGACCACAGACCACTTCTCAGTTCCTATGCTTCCTGGCTGATGTTTTGGTCACTTTTGAATGCTGGTGGTGCTCTCACTCTAGTGGTAGCATGAGACGGAGTCTACAACCCACACAAGTGGCTCAGGTAGTGCAGTTCATCCAGGATGGCACATCAATGCGAGCTGTGGCAAAAAGGTTTGCTGTGTCTGTCAGCGTAGTGTCCAGAGCATGGAGGCGCTACCAGGAGACAGGCCAGTACATCAGGAGACACGGAGGAGGCCGTAGGAGGGCAACAACCCAGCAGCAGGACCGCTACCTCCGCCTTTGTGCAAGGAGGTGCACTGCCAGCGCCCTGCAAAATGACCTCCAGCAGGCCACAAATGTGCATGTGTCAGCATATGGTCTCACAAGGGGTCTGAGGATCTCATCTCGGCATTTTTTTGAGCAGTGTATATGTAACGGATGTGAAATGGCTAGCTAGTTAGCGGGTACGCGCTAGTAGCATTTCAATCAGTTACGTCACTTGCTCTGAGACTTAAGTAGTGTTTCCCCTTGCTCTGCAAGGGCCGCGGCTTTTGTGGAGCGATGGGTAACGACGCTTCATGGGTGACTGTTGATGTGTGCAGAGGGTCCCTGGTTCCCGCCCGTGTCGGGGCGAGGGGACGACGTAAAGTTACTACTGTTACATATATTCTTAATCCATTCCTTACTTAGATTTACGTGCATTTTGGGTATATGTTGTGAAACTGTGAGATATTACTGCACTGTCAGAACTAGAAGCACAAGCATTTCGCTCCACCCGCAATAACATCTGCTAAACACGTGTATGTGACCAATAAAATGTAATTTGATTTGAGTTAATTAAGCAATTAACATCCCATCATGCTTAGAGTCATGTAAAAATTCCCAGTTGCCCATTATTTTGGCTACCATGGCTAAAAGGTATCTCAGCGACTTTGAAAGAGGGGTCTCAAAGGAGCACAGGGGGTTTAAAGTGTGTGTGTGTGTGTGTGTGTGTGTGTGTCGACTCACTCACCAGATCTCAACCCAATTGAACACGGGATGGGAGATGCTGTAGTGGTGCCTGAGACAGCGTCTTTCACCACCATAACAAAACACCAGATTAAGCAATTTCTCGTGGGAGAATGGTGTCACATCCCTCCAATAGATTTCCGGACATTTAAAATCTATGCCAAGACGCAATGAAGATGTTCTGGCGGGTCGTGGTGGCCCAGCGTCCTATTAAGACACTTTATGCTGGGGTTTCCTTTATTTTGGCAGTTACCTGTATATAGGCTATACAGAGCTGGAAGTAGGGGACAGCCACAGTATTCATGAACAACATTTTTTTGTCTGAATAAGTTTGACTAGGACCCAAAATGTGGGTGCATCCCCAATCTCACTGCACCATACACACAAAAAGCACAATAGGCCTTTCAAAGGGGCGGGTGGGGTGGTGTGGTGTGTGTGTTTGTGTGAGATATTGTAATGGCCTGTCACACACAGCCCAGGAGTAATGGGGCAGTCAGCGGGGGTGTTCTGCACAGATGAATGGAGAACCACAAACACACAGTGGGCGCTGGAGCCAGACTCCAGTCCCTCCTCACACACACATGCTGCTGTCCACAAAGACACACAGACAAACATATGGCAGCTACTGGACTGTGACTGACAGAAGGACATATGGCAAAATACACCCTGGGTGGGCTGACCATTTACCTTACAGAGGTGGGGTTTCCCACTCCAGCACGCAGGGCTCTGTGAGCCATCTCTATCCTGAAATTCACATAGACCTAATGAGGCACCATGCCACTCTACTTGTCCACAATTAACAATCAGCGAAATCAACCCAGCAGTTGCACTCACCACCTCCCTCCTCACACAGCTAGGTTCCCTCAGCTCAGTAGAAAACACACACTGAATCCATGCTGTAGACTTGTAGAGGTTTTCCCATAGGAAAACCAGCAGCTCTGTTTCTGAGGAGAAATTGACATATTTCCCAGGGGGCTTGGGAAACATGCACAGGTTCAAATGCCTCTCTTTCTCAACACCTTTGAGTGGTTCCTGTTACTCACTGTCGTTATTGTAAATTGAGTGAATGGCCAAAGCAGCAATGTTTTTACTATCTCCACTCTGTCATAGTCGCAGGTCATCAAAGCCAAACAGTGTCAAAGTATTGTACCGTCCGTCAAAGTCCAAAAGGAGTGAATGTTTTTTTATATGCTGTCCTATCCATGACAAACTGAGAGCAGTGCGAGTCAGACGGTTGTTAGATAATTCTCACTAGCACACAGACCTTTACCCTACCCTCCTGGGTGACGGCATTCTTGATCAGGAATACTAACTGCTCATTACTACACATATTTCTCACGACAGAGAGGAGAAAGGCTGGGCACACTCTCTCAGCCACTCCAGCTTAGGAAGCACTCGCTTGAGAGAAAATACCTGCCATAGTAAAAAATAAACAAAAAACATTATGAATTCAGAGAGAAATGTCTTCCAATTCGGTCATTGTTAGTTATTAGTGCCACAATTTTAAAAAGGCAATGACCATATTCCACTTGGCAAAAAAAAGAAATGATCTGATAGACAGAGCAATACCTGCATCCCAAGAAACCCAGGCTCTACACAAGTAATTATCTGTCAAACATGGAGCCGAAATACACAACGGACAGAAAATGAGAAACATGTGGACAATGGAGGCAAGCACAAGAAAATTTAAAAAAAGGAAGAAAATAAATTGCATTGGCACTAATTCTGCAATAGAAATAAAAACAAGGGGAAACAACGCAAATCCATGGGGATGACACCCAAGTGAGAGAGCCACTGAGCTCCAACCTTTACCGTCCTATAATTCTGTGACTAAAATCCGCCTGTTACTAAAATGTGTAATTAAGGTCTGTGGGAAATTCCAAAAAGAGCATGGAAATGATTCTAGTCTTTGAGAAGTACTTGCTCAAACTATCATAAAAGTTGGCCTCGTAAAAAAATACTGCAGCTCTGTTATTTTGTGTGTGTGTTAGTCATCCCTGCCTGGACTCACGTGGAGGTGATGGTGCGGAAGCGCTCCTGTCCTGCCGTATCCCAGATCTGCAGCTTCACCTTCTCCCCATTGATCTCCACTGTCCGGATCTTGAAGTCCACTCCAATCGTGGTGATGTAGCTACCTGCAAACAACAACAACACAAGTTATGAGACCCAGTGTCTGATTTTGCAAGGCAAATACTCACTGTACGTAGTGTGGGTTGGACAGTTGTTCATATACAACAGAACAAACAACTTATAACCTGATAGATTTACTCTTACCTGAAAATGTGTTGTCTGCAAACCGCAGGAGGAGACTGCTCTTCCCCACTCCTGAAATGAAGAGGAAAATGACAGGTTGAGAGTCAGATTAAAAAGGCTTACAACTCAGTAGACTTGATATCTTACCACCCTTTAATTATGACATTTAGGCTACACAGAGGTTTTCATGAGTAAGCTAATTTGAAGGAAGATGTAGATTTATCTGACTTCGAGTTATGTTTTGTAAACATATGCTTGCCACCAAAGAGTCATCAGATTTCCATAGCTCTATTTTTCTCTGACCAAGAAAGAGCCAGGAGGAATAACAGAGGACCATAACCACCTAAAACTAGGCTGGTGTGTTCCTGACCTCTGTGGTACAGGTACACTATATATACACAAAAGTATGTGGACATCCCTTCATATTAGTGACTTTTTCAGCTATTTCAGCCACACCCGTTGCTGACAGGTGTATAAAATCAAGCACACTGCCATGCAATCTCCATAGACAAACATTTACAGTAGAATGGCTTTACTGAAGCGCTCAGCTACTTTCAAAGTGGCACCGTCATAGGATGCCACCTCCCCAACAAGTCAGTTCATCAAATTTCTGCCCCGCTAGAGCTGCCCTGGTCAACCGTGAATGCATATAACCGTAAACGTCTAGGAGCAACAATAGCTCAGCCGCGAAGTGGTAGGCCACACAAGCTCACAGAACGGGACCGACGAGCGCTAAAGCACGTAGCAAATATTTTTTTAAATATTGTCTGTCCTCATTGTGCAACACTCACTACGAGTTCCAAACTGCCTCTGGAAGCAACGTCAGCACAATAAGTGCTCGTCGGGAGCTTCATGAAATGGATTTCCATGGCTGAGCAGCCGCACACAAGCCTAAGGTCACTATGCGCAATACCAAGCATCGGCTGGAGTGGTGTAAAGCTCCCCGCCATTGGACTCTGGAAACGCGTTCTCTGGAGTGATGATTCACGCTTCAACATCTGGCAGCCGACGGAAGAATCTGGGTTTGGTGGATGACAGGAGAACGCTACCCGCCTGAGTGCCAACTGTAAAGTTTGGTGGAGGAGGAATATTCGCGTGGGGCTGTTTTTCATGGTTTGGGTTAGGCCCCTTAGTTCCAGTGAAGGGAAATCTTAACGCTACAGCATACAATGACATACTAGACAATTCTGTGCTTCCAACTTTGTGGCAACAGTTTGGGGAAGGCCCTTTCCTGTTTCAGCATGACAATGCCTACGTGCACAAAGCGAGGTCCATACAGAAATAGTTTGACGAGATCGGTGTGGAAGAACTTGACTGGCCTGGTCAGAGCCCTGACCTCAACGCCATCAAACACCTTTGGGATGAATTGAAAGCTGACGGCGAGCCAGGCCTAATCACCCAACATCAGTGCCCGACCTCACTAATGCTCGAGGATGAATGGAAGTAAGTCCCTGCAGCAATGTTCCAACATCTAGTGGAAAGCCTTCCCAGAAGAGTGGAGGCTGTTACAGCAGCAAAGGTGGGACCAACTCCATATTAATGCCATGATTTCTGAATGAGATCTTTAACAAGAAGGTGTCCACATACTTTTGGTCATGTAGTGTATATTAGCACAGTCAGTCAGCCAGGCCTTGACAACATGCACTCAGACAAATACATGCCATCTAGTCCATGTATAAAAGACAGTGACAGCCGAACTCTGCATAACCTGTAGTAGGTTTAAGATCACAATAATATAGAGGTGATGGTTTGCAACAAATTATGCTGGTACAGTTAATAACATCCCGTGTTGCAAATTACTTTGTACTTTGTGAACCAATCAGTAATAAGATAACACTTTCAGCGAATTCCCCAAGAGGCACAGACAGGCGGCTAGCCAACTGTCAGATGAGGAGTTGGCCAAAATGTCAGAGCTGAACTGTGAGTCCAGGCAGAGGTACTAACAGCTCAGATCAGTTGCTAGCTAAATGTAATGTGATCATGCCTAGCTGCGGTTGATTGGTCCTGAGTTAAAAGCCCATCAGAAAACAAATCCCTCTGATCATTCACTGAGTCTTGTTGTTCACTTTCACCAGACAGCATTACTTGCAGCTACAAGAAACAGATAGTGTTCTTTCTGTGGGTAACAATACTTACTTCTGTCGGCCACTAACAACCACATCACCATATCATTGCTACCTTTTAATCAGGCTCTGTCATAAGCCAGGAAAATCCATCTTTGTTTTGAATGATGGACTGGACAGTCCAGTAGTCAGTCTTGTTAACAGTGAATGATATCAATGACTGGGTGAGTCGAGGGTAAACCTGTAGAATCTCTGGTACCTGGCAGGTCCATTACCCATCTCTGGTCTTACTGGTAAAACAGCCCTCAGTGATACCTGGAGGACTATTATCGGTCTGTGAGGGAGTACCTAGCTGTCATATAGGAACATGTGGTCAAGATATAGTCCCTGAATGTGTCTAGGATGATAAACAAAAGCACAAGTTACAAAATACAGTATGTCATTCAAAATCATCAATACTGTATTTAAACTAGTTAACAAACGTGAGGCACAGTAGCCTGGGTGACAGTTGGTTTCTGCTTTGTTGTCATGCAAAACTTGACCTCTGTCAGTCCAAATAATAGTTTTCCTTGACCAATTAACTGCAGAGGGACCCTTGATCTGAGCTCCTAAACCCTATATGTGTCAGATCGATCTCAGCAACAATTGCATGTGTAAGTGTGACAGGGGAGGGGACAGGGTTTACATTTTCTCTGAATCTCATAACAGCGGTGCTAATACTGGTACCAGACTGCAGCTGAGGGGACACAGGCCCCTGTGTGTCTGTGGTACTAAGGGGACTGCTTTCTTTCCCACTATTGTGATCAGCTAGCTGACAGGGTAGTGCCAGGACCGGGAGTGTCAATGGATCTTTCCTAACAAAGGGATTGTGAAGTTGTCAAATGTGAATTTATGTTTTCACCTGAATGCAACAGTCTTTAAAAGAAATATGAGTAGGAGGTAGAAAAAACAGCACATGATGTGGTAGTATTGTTCTTAGCTAATATACATCATATACACTGGACTTCTGGCATTTAGTTGGATCTTTATAGTATGAATGTTTAATTACTGCCTCATTTGTCTACTAGGCCCTAACCAGGGAGCATCTAGAAATCATTCAAGCCAAGGTTATTGTAAACAACTCTGCACTTCACATTTTAATATGCAATTACAAACATAACTACTACTGAAAATATATATCTTTTTTTTTTTACTACCACACTGACAAGCCACCTAGCTAGTTGACACAGCAGGATAACGGTTGGTTAATAACTTCAATGGAGCCGCTAGCTACTGGGATAAAATAAAAACACTAGCCAGTAAGTATTTAACGTTAGCTGACTAGCGAACTGTAGTGTAACTATAACTAGTAATCTAATAGCACTTTGCTAGCTTTACGAAGTAATGTAACCATTTAGTTACAATGTACACACTTGGAACACCATAATACTTGGGTAGTCAAGTATCCCGCTAAATAACATTCTTAGAATGGTTGGAATTCGTCCCAGTATAGACGCTAATACCCTATCGTGCAGCGAGCGATATCCGGCCTGATCGGCTGACATGTCCAGCCTGCGATACACAACCTCCGCCCTAGTCACCGCTCTTTCCCATTGCTCGAAAATATTGGATGTGGACTTTTAAAACGAAGACGTCAATTTAAAACTGAGTCCAAAATCACGTTATGAACCTCGACCTACATTTCTGCGACTCGTCGTGTAAAAACCTGGAAAGGCCCATTTCCCGTCACACATCCCCGGTATTCGCTTACCACTGTCACCGATGATGAGCAGCTTGAAGAGGTAATCGTAGTCCCTGGCCATGCCGGTAGTTGGTGGGTCACCCCGCCTTTTGCTGTTACTTTGGTCTTCCTCTCGAACTGCTGTCTGTACCCTTGGCTTGTAATTCACCAACCCTACCCCCGATATGAATAAGTGATTACTCCCGATGCCCAATTGCTAGCCCCCGAGCCGGCGGCCTTTTTATCGGGTATTCGCGGTGTCAGCAATCCTCTCCCTCTGATGCAAATAGCCGGAAACTCCGCTTCCTTCTCTGGTAGTTACTGCACAGTGTTGTGCACCCAACCCTACGCGAACCATGCTCACTGCGCAGACGCACGACAAAGTGGGCCCACTAATCAAGGTGGGCCCATTGATTCTAGACTCCATGCAAGGAGCTGTTGAAAGTTTGCACCTTTCCATTTGTTCGTAAATAATTATACACCTTTGACCTAGACAGACTGCATTCGGAGCAACACAATTGCTAAAACGCACCACATCCAGTCTCATGTGTATCCAAGTCATAGGCAGCAGTTTTTTACTCATTTAACTAAGGGATACTTCTCTGAATTTACAGAGGACATATGACTTACTAGCTACATTTCCAATTTGTGTAACTTGTGTTGTATACTTGTGAATGCAATTAGATAAAGATAATGAGTGACGTTCACAAGGTGGCAAAAAGTCTGATTTAATTCAGACAGTCAAAACCATTATCAAATCAAGGTCTTTATTTGATTTATTTTTACAACCGTATAATTGTTTAGAATATCAACTTTATCATAAAGATAACAGGTTGCGTTCCCCACACACACAAAGCAGAGGGATAAAACCCAGAGGATAAGCAATGGGAGAAATGTAATTGCTGCTTTGTTATACTAGTATCAGTGATGCTCGAAATAAATTCAATAAAATAAGAGGGACATTGAACACACATTTAAAATGTCAAAGGAATTGGCACAAATTACTTAATTTATGCAGGGAGCTCACTCAGGAAATTTAACTGCACTTAGTGAGATGAAACAAATGTTCTAAATATATGTTTAGAGCCACTAAAACATCAAAAAATGTAATAATTGTCCAAAGGAGGGGATTATGAAGGAAAGTGAGTAAATTCATACTTTTCCTTGGTCCATGGATAACATGGAGTTAATGGGGATGTATGTGTGTGTGAGGGTTCTCTTCATAGATGTAAGACTTAACAGCAGAGTTTTTCTTGATTGCTGTGGAGGTCTTTTCTGAGTACATGAGCAATAGTATGGATTTGTCAAGCTGTGTTCAGTCCTGCCCATCACGTGAGGATGGTGTCGTCAATCTCTTCGTTAGAGTCTGGAAGGCTGGAGATCTTCCTCAGGGAGCGGCGGTGACAGTCAGACAGCAGGTCATTACTTGCGGAGTCAAGGATGGCACTAACGCTCTGAAAGACAAACATAACATTACAGAGTGAGAGATTTGCATATTATTGGATAAGTACACCAGATGCACAATGCACAGCTTAAATCCATCAGCCCAAGTATTGTCCTCTTTATAATGAGTATTGAGACTGTGTGGATGTTTATTTGTATGTGTGTGTCACTGACCTGCATGGTCTGCTCTCCCTGGCGCAGTCGGAGCAGGCTGACAATGGTGTGTTCGCTCTGGGCTCTGACGCTGGTGTTCTTGTCCTTGGTGTTGTCCAGCAGGCTCTTCACCAGAGGCTTGATGAGGGCGGGCTCCAGAGAGGGCGTGGCATGGTCCTTAAACACCCACCACAGCACCCGCTCTGACACCAGCCTGATGTCACTGGACTGGTTCTGGAGACACTGCAGGGGAAATGACAGGAGAGAGGTTACTGACAAATCCTCAGAGGAGCACTGTCATAGTGTTCTTATTTCTTACAGATAATGTCCATATCACATGCACCCCAAATATTGAACAATATACCCACTTTCAGTGCTCATTTGCTAAAACATTATTTTTGTAAATGGGAAAAAAAGTGACATTAAACAAAGTACCCCCCTGCCTCACCTTGACAAACTGTGTGATAATGCGCTGTGATAAGCCACTTGCTCCCTCGGTTCTGAGATGATGTCTCATCAGGTAGCCCATGGCTCTGATCCCACTGGTGGCTATGGGGATCTTCAGGAGACGGCAAGACAGGGCACAGTGTTTAGTCAGAGAGGGTAAAGACAGGGGAAGAGAGTGCTTGGAAAGCAAATCCTTCCATGGTCTGGTTGAACAGAATGAGTAAACTAAAGGGATCTACCCTGTCTGCAGTGGCATTGGCAAGGATGGCCTCCATCACAGTTGAACTGTACTCCTCCACACACAGCTGCTCAGGAGCAGACTTGACTGCGATGGCCAGGGCCATACTGCGACCATGACGCACCATCCAGTCCACGCCTGATATGTCAGCTAGGAGAAGAGAGGGCACTGTTTTAGTACAAACAATGTCTTTCCTTACTACTTTACCATTTTGATAGAGTGAGGTAGCCCTTTACACTCGTACCCATATATGGGTTCAAAATGGCAGATTTTACCATTAATAAGCGCCTAAATTGAAACGCAGTGGCTGTAGAGTAACATGCTATAAATTAGGCTTGGGCGATATACCATTTATACCGGGGGTATTTTGAAATACCAACAGTATAATTTTCAATACAGTAAAATGTTTAAAAAATATATATATATTATTTTTGGGGGGCTGCGGGGGTGCAACTATAAGAAATCTTAGACGAGTCAAATAAATTATATCCAGCTCAGGGCTCCAGCATTTGGTTTGCTAAATTGCTAGCCAAGTGACTAGCTTTTTGGTTACAACAGAGACATTCCCTCCTGAAACCCTGGGTAGTGGGTAGTATGGGGGAGATTATGGTGTGACAGTAAATTCCTACCCAGGACATGATGAAGCAACACACTTCTCAGCTCCTCTTCAGACAGGAAGGCACACAGCTCTCCTACACACCCTGCTGAGGACATGCGTGTAGCATCCTACACACACCAACACACACACACACACACACACACACACACACACACACACACACACACACACACACACACACACACACACACACACACACACACACACACACACACAGTTAGACCGACATGAGTCTACTTGGCACCTGGTTTCTAAAATTCTAATAGTTCGCCTAATTTCAGTTTGTGACAAAACAAGCAAAAACACTGAAATATATATTCCATAACCAAAAATATTGTATTTTCAGCAGTTTGTACAAAACTGAAAGTAAAAGAAGCAAAAATGAAACTTGAGAACGGGAAGAATAAAAAGTGCACATAGAACAGATCTACCGCTTCTTAGACTTGCTTTCAATGAGAATGACAGATCTATAACACACATTTCGATGTGAATTTGGTCAGGTCGCCCAAAAAGTTACATATTGCAGCTTTAAGGCTTTCGTACTCACATGCTGACAAGGAGGCCCAAAACCACTTTCATAAAGCCACATCCTGCCTAGACTGACGGAAGTCATGTCTGATCAGAGCCCAAATGTAACATTACATTCTAAAAGATTCTGTCACTGAAACTTGGATCTGAATGTGTCCTTATGAGAGGTTCAGTATTGCAAGTAAAATATATATTTAGCTAGCACGATAAAACTGATATTGTTTTGCACTCAATTCTAACAATTACCACTAACGGAGACAAGGGGGCGATCAGTAGTCTGCCTTTAAAAAATCTGTTGCATTCATACCTGCTGTAGTCAGTGTATCTGCACGAAGACATACCGGACATGGAAGAGGAAGTGAGACACCCCATTCGCTGCTTTTGTTTGGTTCAATGAAAGTCAAGGAACTACAGTAAGCTTCAAAAGTATAGGGCCAGTGACACTGTTGTTGTTTTGGCTCTGTATGCCAGCACTTTGGATTTTAAATGATACATTGACTATTAAGTTAATGTGCAGACTGCCAGCTTTAACTTCAAGGTATTTTCATCCATATCGGATGAACCGTTTAGAAATTACACCACTTTTTGTACATAGTCCCCCATTATAGGGGACCAAAAGTATTGGGACAAATTCACTTATACGTTTATTCAAGTAGTCAAAAGTTTAGTATTTGGTGCCATATTCCTAGCAGGCAATTATTACATCAAGTTTGTGACTCTACAAACTTGTTGGATGCATTTGCTGTTTGTTTTGGTTGTGTTTCATATTTTGTGCCCAATAGAAATGGTAAATAATGTAGTGTGTCATTTTGGAGTTACTTTTATTATAAATAAAAATAATTTTTCGAAACACTTCTGCATTAGTGCGGATGTTACCATGATGATGGATAGTCCTGAATGTATTGTGAATAATGATGAGTGAGAAAGTTAAAGGCATAAATATCATCCACCCGCCCCAAAAAATGCTAATCTCCCATTATTGCATGTCTTTGAGGGTATGATATTTGTGCGTATAACTTTCTCTATTCATGATTCAGTCAGGACTATCCGTAATAATGGCAGTATCCGCATTAACGTAGAAGTGTTTAGAAACATATTAGATTCTTATTTACAATAAAAGTGACTCCAAAATGGCACAATACATTATTTACCATTCATTTCTATTGGGCACAAAATAATCTGAAACACAACCAAAACAGCAAATGCAGCAAACAAGTTTGTAGAGTCACAAGCTTGATGTAATCATTGCGTGTTAGGAAAATGGGACCAAATAATAAAAAGTGTTGACTATAATACACAACGTAATTTGTCCCAATACTTTTAATCACCTTAAATGGGCGGGGACTATGTACAAAAACCGATATGGATGAAAATACCCTAAAATTAAAGCCAACAGTCTACACATTAACCAACGTGCTAGAATACAATGCCAAAACAAAACATTTGTCACTGTCTGAATACTTTGAGCTCACTAACACGGAACCCAAATCGGCTGCGCGCGTGAGCCATCGTGCATACATTTATTTTGTCCCCCCACACCAAACGCGATCATGACACGCAGGTTAAAATATCAAAACAAATTCTGACCCAATTACATTAATTTGGAAACAGATCGAAAAGCATTAAACATTTATGGCAATTTAGCTAGCTAGCTAATTTGTCCTATTTAGCTAGCTGGCTGTTGCTAGCTAATTTGTCCTGGAATATAAACATTAAGTTGTTATTTTACCTTTTACAAGGTCCTCTACTCCGACAATTAATCCACACATAAAACGGTCAACCGAATCATTTCTAGTTATCTCTCCTCCTTCTAGGCTTTTTCTTCTCTTGACTTTATATTGCGATTGGGAACTTTCATAAATTAGCTGCATTACCGCCACTGACCTCATTCGTCTTTCAGTCACCCATGTGGGTATAACCAATGAGGAGACGGGGGTGGCACGTGGGTACCTGCTTCTATAAACCAATGAGGAGATTGGAGAGGCAGGACTTGCTGTGCGATCTGCGTCACAAATAGAACTGACTTCTATTTTATCCCTTGGCAATTCGTTGGCGTGCGCAATGATTGAATAACAGATTTCAAAATGTATTTTGCAACGCCCGCGAGTGATGTAGTCAGCCTGTAAGTAGACAAGACCCAGCTGCTATTGCATTGGTGCCTATGGGAGAACCACCCCGTTAAGTAGACCAGAACTGACAACGGCCTGAGTGAACCCTCTTCATTTATCCACCATTTTTGTACATACCTCATCATGTCCCAGCATGCTCAGCAATGTCGTGGTAATGCTTTTCCTGATGGCTGGGTCAACCTTTGACCCCGCTCCCTGGATGACAAATCGTAAGGCTTGTAGCATGGTCTCCCTGAAATATGGGAGCAGAACACTAGGATCACAATTTTGATTGATTGAATCTAATCAAGCAAAAATAATTTCTTAAATGAGGGGAATCCTATATGGAACTGATCACTACTCTTGATATTGTGTTTCTCAGTAAGAACCCCTGAGGATTGCTAAATTCCAGAAACATTCCCATAATTTAATGATTTTGCATACCTCACTCCGGAGTCCTCAGCGTTGTTGATGGCGGAGAGCTGCTCGGTAAATAGAGGGTCCACCTTGCTGTGGATAGAGACCAGCTGACCCAGGGCCTCAGCGGCCCTCAGTCTAACCGCCCGGCTGGAGTCCTGCAGAGCCTTTAGGAAGGTGGTCTGGAGCTGGGGCAGGAAGGGCTTCAGGGCTATGCCTACCTGGAGACAGGGGCAGAGCAACAGGGTCAGCACCATAGCCAGACACCAACCATCGTTCCAGCAGGGAGGAAACTACAGGATTTTGTTTAGTAGGTACAAAATGGGAAAACGTTTAGAAATGGAAGAGCGATTTATTTTCTATTTTTTATTATTTAATTTATTAACCCCATTTCCCCCAAAAAATGTCCCCTCCCATTTTGTGCTTACCGAACACAGCCTTTAACATCAGACTGAATCATCAGCAGACACTGACCTTGGCCAGCAGCAGGGTGAGTGTCTCTAGTAGAGAGGTCTTCACGCTCCAGGCAAAGCGGTCTCCCAGGATACGGATGAGCGGTCCAGTAATGTTGACCACAGACGGTCGGAGAGCATCGGGGGATGTCAGCTTGATGACTCTTCCCAGTGCCTTAGCCGCCTCCTCTTTCTGCTCAGGACTGCCTGTCAACACTCCCTCCCTCAGGACTGGCAGGATGCAGGTCACACCCTGGGGAAGAGGGAGAGGAGAAGAAGAAGAGGGGGAAAGAGGAAGAGGGAGGACACAGGGTATATTAACATTAGTCAGCCTGAGTTGGAGTAACTTGTAGATGTGACTGTATTGGTGTTTTTCTATCTCGACTTACCCCCACACCAGGATGTGTGTCACCAGTGTTTTGTGTTTTATATTAATATCAACGGTCATCAAAATTGTTAAAAGGTTTTAAAAACAATTATAATAAATTTGACAGTTGGAAAATGGATGAAGATATTCCAAACGTTTTGAATTGTATAATCCCTCATATATTGACTGAATTATAGCACATAAAACATTTTACTGGCACAGACAAATAATGGACCTCAGGTCATCAATTTTTGTCAAATCTTAAAATGCACTCATATATACACACACATTTTCTTATTGTATCAGTCCTCTTATATATTTTGTGTTAAGATCAAGAAAATTATTGTCGAGACAATGCATTAAATCCCCGACGAAGCTTTCTGATAGATTCAACAAAAAGACAATGTATTCCATTGAGCCCATTTCAGCCATTACCAGAGTGTGTTTGACAGGTCATTATAAACGTTTTCGCTGTCATAACATTAACGGTAAAAAAACAAAAAACGACAGGCACAAGAGTATGAAAGAGTCGTAGGAGGAAAATTAAAGCAATCAATCCAGCGAGATTTAAGTGACAAGTGGACCTTTCCCCCCTCAAACACAGGAAATAGATTGCTGAAAGACAGATCCTCAGGTGGGCGGTGCATGCATGTTGCTAATGTAAGCTCTAGTGTTAAGGCGTCAGCTTGCTTCAGTTCAGCTGATAACTAGGGAAGTCGGCTAGGTGAACCGAAGCAGTGCGCTTGCATACTCCTTTAAAAAGACCTTCGCTTGAAAAACAAGAAAAAAGCATCAATAAATAGTATGGTTTGTACATTTTGAGACGCAGTATCCAGTAAACGTCCTCAAAATAGTCAGAATTACATCTCACTAAGATGTTTGGTGCAGTATTTCTCAATGAAATAATGTGCATGAAAACGAGTCTCCTCTCCTTGAATGACAACAAAGACTTAACTGAAGAATCCCTACTGTTGACCAATCACGACGAAAGGGCGTAGACTTTGGCTATCGACTTGGGCTTGCCTCTAGGAAAAATAAGTGTGCGCCAAAACAGCCAAAAACACCCCCACTGAAGCACAAAAACTTAAAATTGTTGCCATAACATACAGTGCATTCAAAAGTCAAGACCCCTCGACTTTTTCCAAATGTTGTTAAATTGGAGCCTTATTCTAAAATTGATTAAATAGCTCACTGGTCACCATAGCAGCACCCACCCGTAGCACGCGCTCCAGCAGGTATATCTCACTGGTCACCCCCAATATCACTGCACCTGTACATAGCCCATCTGTAAATAGCCCGTCCAACTACCTCATCCACCACTTACTGTACTTATTTATCTTGCTGCTTTGCACCCCAGTATCTCTACTTGCACATTCATCTTCTGCACATCAATCACTCCAGTGTTTAATTGGTATATTGTAATTACTTCACCACCATGGCCTATTTATTGCCACTGTATGTTTGTTTATTCCATGTGTAACTCTGTGTTGTTGTATGTGTCAAACTGCTGTGCTTTATCTTGGCCAGGTCGCAGTTGTAAATGAGAACTTCTCAAACTAGCCTACCTGGTTAAATAAAGGAAATACTTTTTTATTTAAAGGGAGGTCTGTCAAAGTGACCATTGGGTTCTTGGTCACCTCCCTGACCAAGGCCATTCTCCCCCGATTGCTCAGTTAGGCCGGGGGGACAGCTCTAGGAAGAGTCTTGGTGGTTCAAAACTTCTCCCATTTAAGAATGATGGCCACTGTGTTCTTGGGGTCCTTCAATGCTGCAGAAATGTTTTGGTACCCTTCCCCAGAAAGGTGCCTCGACACAATCCTGTCTCAGAGCTCTACGGACAATTCCTTAGACCTCATGGCTTGTTTTTTTCTCTGACATGCACTGTCAACTGTGGGTCCTTATATAGACAGGTGTGTGCCTTTCCAAATCACATGCAATCAATTGAATTTACCACAGGTGGACTCCAATCAAGTTGTAGAAACATCTAAAGGATGATCAATGGGAACAGGATGCACCTGAGCTCAATTTCGAGTCTCATAGCTAAGTGTCTGAACACTTAGGTAAATTGGGTATTTGTTTCTTTGGAAAAAAAATGTTTATCCCCTTTTCTCCCCAATTTTCGTGGTATCCAATCGCTAGTAATTACTATCTTGTCTCATCGCTACAACTCCCGTACGTGGTCGGGAGAGACGAAGGTCGAAAGCCATGCGTCCTCCGAAGCACAACCCAACCAAGCCGCACTGCTTCTTAACACAGCGCGCCTCCAACCCGGAAGCCAGCCGCACCAATGTGTCGGAGGAAACACCGTGCACCCGGCCCCCTTGGTTAGCGCGCACTGCGCCCGGCCCGCCACAGGAGTCGCTGGAGCGCGATGAGACAAGGATATCCCTACCGGCCAAACCCTCCCTAACCTGGACGACGCTAGGCCAATTGTGCGTCGCTCCACGGACCTCCCGGTCGCGGCCCGGCTGCGACAGAGCCTGGGCGCGAACCCAGAGACTCTGGTGGCGCAGCTAGCACTGCAATGCAGTGCCCTAGACCACTGCGCCACCCGGGAGGCCCTGTTTCTTTTTTAAATACATGTGCATACATTTCTAAAAACCTTCTTTAAACTTTGTCATTATGGGGTATTGTGTGTAGATTGATGAGGAAAATAAATAATTTAATCAATTTTAGAATAAGGCTCTAACAAGTTTCGGCTGGGAAGCATGTGGACTCCTTTAGTGAGTTTCCATTAGGAGTGTGATACTAAAGACTCCAACAACCAATGTATCATTCAAGAATGTTGCTTTGTGAGGTGTTAAAGTTCACAGTTAGCCAGTGTTATGTAAATGCCAGCTGAAAAGTACCCAGGGGGCTTGGCTCCAAGTTAAAGTAGGTCCGCCAGAGCCATGGCCCAGTGAGACATGCGTGCCGGCCCGTGTAGATGGAAACAGAAAAGTCTGAGCCTTCTGGGTAAACCACTGGGCTAAATCCTCAGTGGAAATGTGCCATGTGTCTAGAGGTGAGACTTACCTTCTTGGGCAGACAGAACCCAGGCAGATGCTGACCCTTGACCTCTGCTGCCACTGACCGGATGTCTCTGTGCAGGTCATCAATCAGAGCCAGCTGGCTGCCAGCGTCCAGTTTCTACAAAAACAAAGAGTTTAACATTACTTCACATAGATGCATACTATGTCAGTTAACCAAAGGTCACTAGGTTATCTATAAAATCAATGCTGCATAAAGCTCCAACACACATGAATACCACATACTGTACGACGTCAGTAAACCCTTACAAACTCATTCCCAGTGCCTGTAATGCTCTTGGTGCCAACTGCTAACCTTGGTGATGGAGTTGATGGCATCCCAGCTCTGCACCAGGACCTCCGGGTTGGAGTCGTTGAGCAGGCGGATGAGGCCTGACAGCAGGTTGCGGGTGTGGGTGCTGTAGTCCAGGCGGGTGCGGGAGAAGTATCCGTTCAGGATGGTGGCGGCGGCCTGTCTGAGACCAGCGTCAGGTGATCTGGTGGCCTCCAGCAGGTCCTCGATGATGATACGCTGACCCACCTCATCCTCCACAGACAGGATCACTGCCTGGCAGCTGGCCAGCTCCTAGAGGAGGGGTGGGGTGTGGACAGGGGTTATATGAGCCTGGGAACAGAGCCATCATCTAGTGACCACAACAGCCCACTAAGAACCACTGTAATATTATCCCATGACTAATAGTAGTGCCTGTGCACTTGGAACTGCTTTACAACCATATTGTAATCATGAATGCCGTTGTTACCTGCTGTCCCTCCTCTGTTCCCAGCTTGTCTTTCAGAGAGGAGTAGAGGGCGGGCAGGATGACCCCCAGGTGGCGTGTCAGAGCGTCTCCAGCCACGGCAGATAGGAAGGCCAGCACACGCGTGTTCACTGGAGGAGCAGTTAGCTGTCACGGAAGAGGAGAGGATAACATTCATACACAGAACTACACTCATACTATAAAAAAAGACTTAAAATAACTTTGAGCGTCAGGAAAAGTGTTATATAAATCCAATAAATTATCATTGAGATGAACCATTGTTAGTAGAGTGTATAATGTTTGGACAGCTCACCTTGGGCACCAGGTAGGGCAGCACAGAGCGACTCTTTACTGCCATCACCTGTTTCAGACCGTCCAGAGCAAACTCCGCAGTCTCCTCATCATCCTGCACATAGAGAAACATTAACCTCACTCTATATTCTGTTCCACGGTGGATCCTCTCTGCCCTCTCCAGAATTTCTTAAGGAGGGACATGAGAGTGAGTATTACCGAACACAATGTGTGGATACCAGGCCCACAGTGTCCGGTTTGGAGCGTAAAGTCACAAGCTCTGCTGGTCGGCTACTGCGTAGCAATGTAGCAGTGACAAAAGCTCTGGTCTGCCCTAGAAAGCCTATGTAAATTACGATCGCCAGAACGGGCATTTTTTTTTTGTCGGCTGTTTAGAGCTCTAAAATGTGTTTATTATGATCAAGTTCGATCCACACAGTGATTTATTTTAAAGTTAGCTACAAATCAGGAAATTGTATTAAATAGGGATCAATTTGGACAACAACATTTGTCGTTACACAGGACCACGTGCTGACACAGACCAATCACGTGCCAGCAGGCTACGAGGAGTCTCCCGGCTGACTCCAACAGGATGAAAGCTACTACATCGACCATGATACTTTGCTAGTTACGGCCACTTTCACCATGATCCTTAGTGATTTTTTGTTGCCATTCAAGCCCCATTCAGCAATAAGGCACGCTTCAAATTCAAATAATTCATGCGCCATCGGGAGTTTTCCATAGGAATACGTGTTTGACGTCAGCGCTATCACTATCTACTGGATTTAATGGCTATGGTGGATACAGAGGGTTGTTCAGAGGTGAAGAGGGTTAATGTTGATGTATGTGTCTCTCACCAGCTGTTTGAGCAGGGCAGGCAGGATGTCATCCAGGGCCTGGTGACCGATGGTGGCGTGGAGTTGCTCAAAGGTTTTGGCTGCAGCCTCTCGAACCTCCTCCAAGGGGTCACACAGAGCCTTCCTCACCGTGGGGACCAGGGACTCAGAGAATATCAGCACCTGGAAAAACACACAATCAACTTACTGCTCTACCATGGCATCACATCACATACCCCAGCTATGTCTAAGACATTTAAAGTTTTCCTTGAACAATTGATACTCATCTCAAGGTTAAATAAATGCCAAGTTAAATAAAGCATGAATTAAAAGATGAAGAAAAAAGTGGCCAGGTATGTATTGAGGTACTGACCGCATCCCTGCTGGTGGACTTCATGATCTCACTGAGGCCGATGCACACACCCTGCCTCTCATCACTCTTGTCTGAACGCAGACCCTCCTCCAGGATAGGAATGATCTCTGGCAGGATCTTCTCTCCCAGCTTACGAACCAGGTCTCCAAGTGTCCTCGCAGCGATCTACAACCACAGAGAGAAGCCACATTCAGTAACCCAGGGATCAGAAGCAGGAGAGAACACAGAATGCAAATACACTCAAATTCAGGACACTGAATTGTCTAACAATGTGCAATTAATGAACAGGACCACAGAGAGACAAAGGGGATGTGATAAAGTGCAAAAGCTGTGAGAAAGCAAGAAGGAAACAGCTCCATAGACTGTAGACTTAATGAGCAGTAGCGTTACCGTTCTCTTGTCAGGACAGTCGGAGGCCAGGAAGCCCAGCAGCAGGGTGAAGAGGGTGGGCAGGATCTCCCGGAGGGTGCGGGGAGTGTTGGACACCACGATCTTCCACACGTGGAGGGAGGCCTGTCGCACCACCAGCTGGGTGTCTGAACGGCCCATGTAGAGGCCAGACAGGACTCGGTTACGCCTCTCTCCACCCAGGGCTCCGATGATTGCCTGGGGGAGAGGGGGAAGATGGCTCAGCACCAACACCACATACAAACCACTTTATGATCAACCATCTATACAGTACAATCATGCATATTTGTCAGAATACCTTGTTGGACTGCGCTGTGCCAAAGTTGTCGTCCTCTGAGGCGGTCTCTGTGGTCATCTTCCCTGTGACTCCAGAGATGTGGAACAGTAGGTCTCCCAGTAGCTGCACAGAGCTAAACCTGTGAACCAGAGACAACATGGAGGCTCACTTACATTACTATCACTGCCAGGTAAAACATACTGACATAAAATGTATAGTTTGTGTGTGTGATATATAATATATATATATATATATATATATATATATATATATATATATATATATATATGCCTGACCTAATCCTCCAGAGGTCGTCAAACAGGCCCTGTTCCAGTTCAGGCAGCAGCAGGGCGATGGCCGTCTCAGCGTACATGCTGATGATGCGCTGGCCGGCACGCAGGGCAGTGTCTCTCACATACTCGTTCTCATCTGCCAGAGCCTGTAATACCAAGGAGAGAGGGAGACTGGTGAGAGGTGTTCACAAACAGAGAGAGAGAATGGAGAGATGGTAGTGATTGTTGAGTGCTCCCTACCTTGAGGATGCAGGGGATGATGGGGCCAACATAGGGGGTGAACCTGTCCCCGAAGGTGAGGGGCAGGTAGATAAACATCATGATGTAACCATCGCGGACGTGGGACGCGATGTCCACCTTGCTGGCCGTCTGCACCACGTCTGGCATCAGCTTGTCCAGCTTCTCCACGCCCAGCCCAGCCATCACTTCAGCCAGACCTTGGGCAGCTCCAGAGCGGTCCACAGAGCTCTGCTCAGAAGCCAGGGTCTCCATGAGCCAGGGCATCAGGTCATCAAAGCAAGACTCACCCATGCCCTTCACCATGGCACCCAGGGCCTTGGCTGACACTGTACGCACCTGAGAGGAGGACAGAGAGAGAGAGTTAACATCAGTTAACCAAACCACTTAACAGGGTTGTTGTTGAGCTGTTAGGCAGAGGTACATACCTCAGGCACAGGGTCCAGCAGAGAGGCTTTGAGTCCAGGAATGACACTGGGCAGGTATGGAGACAGGTCCTGCAACACAAAGAGACAAACACATTGTGTCAACCATTAGAGACACATACATTATAAACAGTAGAGCATTTTGAGAAGATTAATTGTAGTACAATGCAACTCAATATCCCAGGGCTGCTACGTACCTTCTGGTCTGTGAGGGAGTACATGTTGCCGATGATCTGAGCAGCCATCTTGCGAGTGTCGGTGGAGCGGTCCTGGAAGGCCCTCTGGACGATGGGCATGATGAGGGCCAGGGAGGGGGCGTCGATGAAGTGGACAAACTTGGTGTCCAGCAGCGTCTGCAGGCAGTTCTGGGTCTTACGGGAGGGGTCAGTGAGGGCATCCAGCAGGATGGGGGTTATGGCTGAGAGGGGGACAGAAACACTGTTAGTAACTACCCTAAAATACCAATCGGTATCTGTATTACCCCTACAGATGCATTGGTGGGAAAAGTACCAAATTGTCATTCCTGAGTAAAAGTAAAGATACTGTAATAGAAAATTACTCAAGTGAGTCACCCAGTAAAATACTACTTGAGTAAAAGTCAAAGTATTTGGTTTTAAATATACGTTAGTGTCAAAAGTAAATGTAATTGCTGCAATATAGTATCAAAATGTATAAATCATTTCAAATTCCTTATATTAAGCAACCAGACCGCACCATTTTATTGTTTTTAATGTACTGATAGCCATGGGCACACTCCAACACTCACACATAATTTACAAATGAAGCGTTTGTGTTTATTGAGTCTGCCAGATCAGAGGCAGTAGGGATGTTCTCTTGATAAGTGTGTGAATTTGACAATTTTCCTGTCCTGCTAAGCATTCAAAATGTAACGAGTACTTTTGGGTGTGGGGGAAAATATATGGAGTAAAAAGTACATTATTTTCTTTAGGAATGTAGAGAAGTAAAAGTTGTCAAAAATATACATAGTAGAGTACAGATATCCCAAAAAAGTTGTACTTTAAAGTATTTTCACTTAATATCTTCCACACAACTGTACATTCTGCTTTAACTGATTTTCCCCCACATTTCTATAGCTAAATCTCAGAGTTGAGCATAGCCCTCCTACCCAGGATCTCAGGGTTGCGGATGACAGAGCCGATCTGTCGTAAGGCCTGCTGGCCGGCATTCTGCACTTTGACATGGGAGTCAGTCAGCACCTCGGTCAGCTTGGGCACAATGCTGGGCAGGCAGGAGGACAGCTGCTTAGGAGCACAGTATGCCATGGCACCCAGGAGCTCCACAGAACCTGGAGGAGGAAAGGAGAGTAGATAGAGGAGAGTAAAAGGATTCAGAAGAGAGAAAGATGAGATGAATGGGGAGCAGAGTAGGGGCCAAGGAAGGGAGGACAAGGATGTGGTTACCATCAGGTGATTGCTTAATGGTTCATGGCACAGCTCTCTAAAAAAAGGCCCATGATGCAGTGGGCGGAACCTCACCTGCTTTGGTCCTCCAGGACTCCTCCTCCAGAGCCACCAGCAGGGAGGGCAGTACCAGCTTCACCCCGTGGGCACTCAGGTTCCTCATCACCGCCTTAGCACAGTCATCTGCCGCCTGGGAAAGGGCAAGGACGTTAGGTAGAGAGTAATGCACAACAAAACGTGTAAGTGAATGTGAGAATGATTAGGTGGAAAAATAGTGTTGAATGAGAAGTGTGAGAGAAAACAGGAGAGAGAGAGAATGTAGGTGGGATTGAAATGAGAAGCTGGTAATGTTAGCTGTACCTCTCGGACGTACTGGTTCCCATCCCCGAAGCAGAGCAGGAGGTGGGGCAGTACGTGGACCACATAGGGCTCAAACAACTTCCCCAACATGTTGCATAGCATCTCAAAGGCAAACAGGGCACCTGGAGAAGACAGAGAGAGAGAAGTGTTAAAAATCTCAGGCACAGATAGCGGGAGAACAAACTTAACCATAGAGACCAGCAACTGGCGAGGAGTCACTGACCCTCTCTGCGTCTGAAGTTCTTCTTGTCCTGGATGGCATCGGTCAGGGTACTCATGATGTCCTGCTGTTTGAGGGCCAGGATTCCCAGGCCTTTAACCAGGCCTGCCAGGCCGTAGGCCGCGCCCTTCCTCTCAGCGTACTTGTCACTTTCCAGCAGCAGCTGCAGCAGCTTCCGCACCATCCCCCCAGCATCCTCCCTGATGGCAGGGACCAGAGGGGGCAGGCAGCTAGCCACAGACTCCTGGACCTGAGGGAGGAAAGAGACAAACAAGGAAACGATTACAATAAGCAGGCATTTGATTGTAAAGATCAATGCATATAGGTTCTAGAAATCAAGATGAAACCTATAGCAAATAATATGAGGGATTGTTCTAGTACCTGCTGTGAGGGTGTGGAGAGTGCTGTAATGAGCTTGGCCACAATGGGTTTGACCTTGGGGTCACTCTTTTCCAGATGTTTGGCCAGAGAGCCCATTAGGATGACCACACTCTGGCGGACTGAGTCGTAGCTGGCGTCCTGGGGGGCATCCTTCAGAAACTCCTCGAACACGGGGAGCAGGGAGCTCACATTGTCCTGGAACACAACACAACACACTGCTCAGAAAGAAAAGGAATATACTGTATTGAGTTGGTAGGAGTCCATTGAGAGAGGAGCAGTTGCATTGGGTGTGGTTGTCTAGAGTATATAAAGAGTGTTGGTACCTTTCCGTGTGTGTTGAGGGCGGAGAGGGCAGCGTCCAGCATGCAGCGCCGCACCTCAGGGTGACGGTCATTCAGAGCGTCAGGAACAAAGAACAGGAAGAGAGGAGTGACCTGGGGCTCTTCCAGATACTGACACAGCTTGTTCAGAGCCAGAGCGATGCCACACCTGCAGACACCAACATACCCTTAGACACCATGCACAAGGTGGTCCCACTTAAACACAGCAAATTAGAATCTGGAAAGCTATCATCATCATCACCCAGTGCTATAGACTGGAATAAGAGTTGTATCGACATTGTTGAGTGGCAGAGCGTTCGCTTACCTGGCTTCCCACTGGTCGGGTGGTTGTTCAGAGATGACTCGTCCTAAAGCATCCAGGACAGGAGGAGGTCTCTGTAACAAGACAACAGTTTCACATTAACCATGGTTCTACACTACATGACCAAAAGTATGTGGACACCTACTCATCGAACATCTCATTCCAAAATCCCCCCTTTGCTGCTATAAAAGCCTCCACTCTTATGAGAAGCCTTTCCACTAGATGTTGGAACATTCAGCGTTCCAATTCAACCCAAAGGTGTTCGATGGGGTTGAGGTCAGGGCTCTGTGCAGGCCAGTCAAGTTCTTCCACACCGATCTCGAAAAACCATTTCTGTATGTACCTCACTTTGTGCACAGGGGCATTGTCATATTGAAACAGGAAAGGGCCTTCCCCAAATTTTTGCCACAAAGTTGGAAGTACAGAATCATCTAAAATGTCATTGTATGCTGTAGCGTTAAGATTTCCCTTCACTGGAACTAAGGAGCCCAAACCATGACAAACAGTCCCAGACCCTTATTCCTCCTCCACCAAACTTTAGTTGGCACTATGCATTGGGGCAGGTAGCGTTCTCCTGTCATCCGCCAAACCCAGATTCGTCCGTCGGACTGCCAGATGTTGATGCGTGATTCATCACTCCAGAAAACGTTTTCCATTGCTCCAGAGTCCAATGGCGGCGAGCTTTACACCACTATAGCCGACGCTTGGCATTGCGTATGATGAACTTAGGCTTGTGTGCGTGGCTGGAAATCCATTTCATGAAGCTCCCGACGAACAGTTATTGTTTTGAATTTGCTTCCAGCAGTACTGTTCTATGAGCATGTGTGGCCTACCACTTCGCGGCTGAGCCGTTTCCACTTCACCATAACAGCACTTACAGTTGACCGGGGAAACTCTAGCAGGGCAGACATTTTTAGAACTGACTTGCTGAGAAGGTGGCATCCTATGACGGTGCCATGTTGAAAGTCACAGCTCTTCATTAAGGCCATTCTACTGCCAATGTTTGTCTATGGAGATTGCATGGCTCTGTGCTCAACTTTATACCCGTCAACAATGGGTGTAGCTGAAATAGCAGAATCCACAAATTTGAAAGGGTGTCCACATACTTTTATAGTGTATCTTACAACAACACACCACTCCTGATACCCGACTACTGGCTATTCCTGAGCTGTGATAGGATGGCCATGGGTGATGGAGACTCACGTAGAGTTTCTGGTGGTAGAGCTCATTGAGCTGGCCCAGGACAGCGGGGGACTGGTCGCGGTACTCGCTGATGGCACTGGACAGAGCCTCGGCCCCGGCAGTACGCACAGCCTCCTCATGGTGGGTCACATCTCCGATGAGCAGAGAGCACAGCTCAGGGACCAGCTCCAGACACAGAGCCTGCCACAGCCTGGGGGAGAGAAGGGGAGCAGAGAGGTATGGGCAGTTACAGCAGCTACGCTACATGATGGGAGACGCGCTACTTCTCGAAAGCAAAGTCATTTGAAGACGGGAGCTACACTGCTCAAAAAAATAAAGGGAACACTTAAACAACACAATGTAACTCCAAGTCAATCACACTTCTGTGAAATCAAACTGTCCACTTAGGAAGCAACACTGATTGACAATAAATTTCACATGCTGTTGTGCAAATGAAATAGACAAAAGGTGGAAATTATAGGCAATTAGCAAGACACCCCCAATAAAGGAGTGATTCTGCAGGTGGTGACCACAGACCACTTCTCAGTTCCTATGCTTCCTGGCTGATGTTTTGGTCACTTTTGAATGCTGGCGGTGCTCTCACTCTAGTGGTAGCATGAGACGGAGTCTACAACCCACACAAGTGGCTCAGGTAGTGCAGCTCATCCAGGATGGCACATCAATGCGAGCTGTGGCAAGGAGGTTTGCTGTGTGTGTCAGCGTAGTGTCCAGAGCATGGAGGCGCTACCAGGAGACAGGCCAGTACATCAGGAGACGTGGAGGAGCAACCCAGCAGCAGGACCGATACCTCCGCCTTTGTGCAAGGAGGAGCACTGCCAGAGCCCTGCAAAATGACCTCCAGCAGGCCACAAATGTGCATGTGTCAGCATATGGTCTCACAAGGGCTCTGAGGATCTCATCTCGGTACCTAATGGCAGTCAGGCTACCTCTGGCGAGCACATGGAGGGCTGTGCGGCCCCACAAAGAAATGCCACCCCACACCATGACTGACCAACCGCCAAACCGGTCATGCTGGAGGATGTTGCAGGCAGCAGAATGTTCTCCACGGCATCTCCAGACTCTGTCACATCTGTCACGTGCTCAGTGTGAACCTGCTTTCATCTGTGAAGAGCACAGGGCGACAGTGGCGAATTTGCCAATCTTGGTGTTCTCTGGCAAATGCCAAACGTCCTGCACGGTGTTGGGCTGTAAGCACAACCCCCACCTGTGGACGTCGGGCCCTCATACCACCCTCATGGAGTCTGTTTCTGACCGTTTGAGCAGACACATGCACATTTGTGGCCTGCTGGAGGTCATTTTGCAGGGCTCTGGCAGTGCTCCTCCTTGCACAAAGGCGGAGGTATCGGTCCTGCTGGTGGGTTGTTGCCCTCCTACGGCCTCCTCCACGTCTCCCGATGTACTGGCCTGTCTCCTGGTAGCGCCTCCATGCTCTGGACACGACGCTAACAGACACAGCAAACCTTCTTGCCACAGCTCGCATTGATGTGCCATCCTGGATGAGCTGCACTACCTGAGCCACTTGTGTGGGTTGTAGACTCCGTCTTATGCTACCACTAGAGTGAGAGCACCGCCAGCATTCAAAAGTGACCAAAACATCAGCCAGGAAGCATAGGAACTGAGAAGTGGTCTGTGGTCACCACCTGCAGAATCACTCCTTTATTGGGGGTGTCTTGCTAATTGCCTATAATTTCCACCTTTTGTCTATTCCATTTGCACAACAGCATGTGAAATTTATTGTCAATCAGTGTTGCTTCCTAAGTGGACAGTTTGATTTCACAGAAGTGTGATTGACTTGGAGGTACATTGTGTTGTTTAAGTGTTCCCTTTATTTTTTTGAGCAGTGTATATTCAACTAGCTAAGTATTACACAGAGGAGACAACGTTAGATACTCACTTCTCAGCCAGGGTCCTGCCCTCCTCCTCCACATCAAATCTGGACACCCACAGTCTGCGGAGAACACGCAGACCATTGGCATCTGTACTTTCTGTAGGCAGAGCCATCTCCATCTCCAACAGGCCCTGGACAGAAAGAGAGGTGAGACATTAACACACATTCAAAGACCCACACCCAGTACACACACACTATTTCCTCACCCTGAGGGCAGCATCTCTGACAGAGAAGCAGGGGGAGAGCAAAGCCTCCAGCAGGACATCTATCTCATTCTGTTCAGCCAGAGCACAGCCCTTCTCTCCTCCTCCACTGGCACACACTGCTGTCAGACACTGGGACGCCAGCACCTGAAACACACACAATTACAGATCTACACTCAGACACACTGTATAAACGTATGTGAGAGCTCTACTGGTTAGTATTTGTCTGTAAATGTGGTAGAAGCATGGTGTTGGAGTGTGTACCTGCAGTCTGGGTGCTGCAGTGGAGATGACTCTGGCCAGGAGAAGCAGCATACTGAAACGAGGTAGCAGCTCAGGACCATTCTGAGAGACAAAACAGAGAGACAGTCATACAAACATAAGCCCTTTGTCCATGATGGCCAGCCATTAATAGAGTGGAGAGTGCAGGAAGAGAAAAGTATTATACATTGGTAGGAGTATTATACGTTGGTAGGAGTATTATACGTTGGTGGGAGTATTATACATTGGTAGGAGTATTATACGTTGGTGGGAGTATTATACGCTGGTAGGAGTATTATACGTTGGTAGGAGTATTATACGTTGGTAGGAGTATTATACGTTGGTAGGTGTATTATACGTTGGTAGGAGTATTATACGTTGGTAGGAGTATTATACGTTGGTAGGAGTATTATACGTTGGTAGGAGTATGCCTCAGACAAAGGGATGTGACAACACACTGAGACGATAAACTTGATCAACTCTTACCTCATCGATGAGTATGTCTGTGGTGTCGACCTCGGCGCGAAGTTGAGCGTGCACATTGATGACCTGCAGGGCACGGACCTGCATGCTCTCGGTCTCCTCAGTGCTGCCTGAGGAGTCCCTGAGCACGATGTTTAGCAGGGGGAAACAGAAGGAGAAGGCTGGGGCAGACAGTGGAGCCATGTCTGAAACAACAGGATGAGAGCATTAGGCCACCAGCAGGTATAATCTCAATGATGTTGATGTCGTTGATGTGTGTCTGTATTGTGTCCGTGTTTCTTCACCAGTCTTGCCCTCTCTGTGTGTGTGTGCGCTCACCACCAGCCTTGCCCTCTCTGTGTGGGACAGTGTGCATGTGCAGCAGCCCGACAGTACGCTGAGTGGCTGTTTCTAGATCCTCCTGTCCCCAGGCCTCGTCCAGATCACACTCAGGTTTCATCAGGCGCAGTGTCACCCGGCCCACTAGCACAGCTGTGGAGAAGACCATGAGTAGAACATGCAGGAGGTAAGAGGAAGTTTCATCACAGGAAGTAGAACGTTTTTCCCTCCACTTTATCTTTGTTCACTCCCATTTAAAGATCAGGGACAACTGGATAGGTACAAGCAATAACTCCATATAGTTTTCATATCGGCTAGGTGGAGTTTCCATGTTATTTTCTCCTGTCCAGTCCTGTTAGATCTGTGAAGGTGTGTGAACACCATATGAAGGACATATGAGGGAAGTGAGAGGAAAGCTCTACCGAGTGTATTAGTTGTGGAAGGTCCGCCAGAGGGCAGGCTGAGCTCACGGATGGTAGCCCAACAAGGCATGGGAGACAGGTGAACCAGAGGCAATTAAGCACAGCTGACACTACTAATGAGATATTCTCCTTCCCCTATAAGAGAGAGTATGGAACCAGCAAGAGGGGAAACTATCTCTGGAAGATGGCCACCGAGACAGAGGAGCTATCTAGGAAGAACCATTAAGACGGTGACAATGTCGTGACTTTTTGTTGTAATTTAAAGACAATCATATTGTGTTCCTGTTTTGCTCTGGAGAAGAAGATATATGTTTTGTTCCTTTGGAGAGTTTCATTGATTCTGTTGGAGTGTTTGTGTTGTCCAAATGCCCTCAATATAGAACTTTGTTCAATCAAGAAAACCTACTCCTGACTCGTTTGTTCCACCTTCCCGCTTTAGAGTGACGCCCAATTACTTGGTCCGCTCACATTGGTGGAGAATGTGGGCATTAGGTGGACGAGTGACACAAGGATAAGTGAGTAAATCAAGATTCTTCCAGTAGACCAGGAGGAACCTTTCAAGAACGATGGATAACGCCCTACTACAACAATTGATCGCGGCACAGCATACAACCATAGAACTCCTGCAACAACAGCTGAGCCGGCGAGAAGAACCTAGAGTTAAGCCAAGAGCGGCTGCTCACGCCATCTTACCTCGTCTCTCCAAGGAGGATGATATTGAGGCCTTCCTCATGACCTTCGAAAGGACGGCCACCTTGGAAGAGTGGCCGCCCACAGAATGGGCGAGCGCATTAGCCCCTCTTTTGACCGGGGTGGCTCAGGAAGCCTATTTTGACCTGGATGCCCGCGAAGCTGCAGACTATGGGCGACTAAAAACCGAGATCCTATCCCGGTACCAGCTGACTGCCAGAGATAGGGCCGTAAAGTTCCATCAATGGACCTACACAGCTGACAAACCCGTCCGTTCCCAGATTTTTGCATTAATACGACTGACGAAACAGTGGCTAGAACCTGAAAAGGGAGTAGGACAGGTGATAGAGACTCTTGTAGTGGACAAGATATTGAGGGAATTACCCAGTGACTTAAAAAGGGTTGTGGGGCAAGCCAACCCGTTGTCAGCCGACGACATAGCACAGGCGGTGGAAACATATCGGTCTACAGGGGAGTTGTTAAAAAGTGACAAGGAGGAACGGAAGGATTCTTCCGATCCCGTACCCCGACTCACGCCGGCGCGTCCGCCACCGAAACGTCCAAACCCCCTCCGGAGGTGGGAGAAATCATCCCCCACACAGCAGGGTCGGTGTTATAAATGTCAGTCTCCCAACCATTATGCCCCACAATGTCCTAGCAAGGACGAGCCCATGGTCACAGAGTCATCACTGCCCACCCCCACACCTGTCGGTTTGAGGGGGCAGGATCAACACTGTTGGTTAGCAGAAATAGCTCCAGCCCCAGAGATTCCAGTTCAAGTCGAAGGACAAGATGTGGTAGCCATCCTCGACTCGGGAAGTATGGTTACGTTAGTAGAGGAGCGGCTGGTGACCTCCGCAACACTGCTACCAGACAAAGTTGCCGTATCCTGTATCCATGGAGACACCCACTATTACCCCACTGTGAATCTGCCGATTCTCACTCCAAAAGGAAGGTGTACAGTCAGGGCAGGGAAAGTGCCCCAGCTGAAGGTACCATTATTGATCGGGAGAGACTGTCCCTTATATAAGGAGCTTCGGCAGATGACGTTATGCGTGGAAAGAAGGGGGACAGGAAAGAAGAGAAAATCCAAGCCCGAGGTAGTAGGCCTACAAGGAGACGTAGCTACGTCCTCGTCCTCTGCAGCAGAGGAAGAAATAGCAACCCAACGTTTACGACAGATATTCCAGGAAACCACCGATGAAGACACTTGTGAAGGGTTATACACTACACAGGAAGGAAGGAGCAACCAGACGCTAAGGGATATATTTGAAGCTCCATCCGAGGAGGGAACCTGGAAGGGGTTCTCATCGGTCACCCCTGAGGGGGATGGGGAACATCCTCCACATCCCTCTACCGAGGTTGATCTGCCCCAGGAATTAAAGGGACAGTTTGGCACCTCGCAGCATAGAGACCCAGACCTAAGGGAGGCCATGAGGAAGGTGAAGGTGATCGACGGGAGGAACGTCGACGGATCAGGTGAGCCCCCTCTTCCTTACTATGCAATCAGGCGGGGTCTCTTGTACTGGGTCGTACGACGAAGGGGGGAAAACCTGGAATTACTAATGGTGCCTAGACCATACAGGGATACAGTTCTACAGTTAGCCCATTCCCACGTCCTAGGAGGACACCTGGCACGAGACAAGACTATTGACAGAATCATGCAGAGATTCTATTGGCCCCGGGTCACCCGGGATGTGGCCAGGTATTGTAGGACGTGTGATCAATGTCAACGTACAGCTCCACGGCCACACCTGCGTAACCCTTTGATTCCTCTCCCCATCATAGAGACTCCCTTTGAACGCATAGCTATGGACCTCGTAGGACCCCTCCCAAAATCCACCAGAGGACACGAGTACATCCTAGTGGTCATAGATTACGCTACCAAGTTCCCGGAGGCCATACCCCTGCGTAATATGTCGTCAAAGGGAATTGCCAAGGAATTATTCATGATGTTCTCTCGGGTGGGCCTCCCCAAGACGATCTTAACTGATCAGGGAACCCCATTCATGTCGCGGTTGATGAAGGACCTGTGTCGGTTGTATCAGGTTCAACAGATACGTACAAGCATATTCCACCCTCAAACAGACGGGTTGTGTGAACGCTTGAACAAAACGATTAAAAGCATGTTGAGAAGAGTGGTGTCCCGAGACGGGAAAAACTGGGACATGCTTCTCCCACACTTAATGTTTGCCCTGCGAGAAGTACCCCAAGCATCCACTGGATTCTCTCCGTTTGAATTGCTCTATGGCAGACCCTGTCGAGGGATCCTCGACTTAGCTAAGGAGACCTGGGAGACCCAACCATGCCCCTTTCGATCCACAATAGAACATATTACCCTGATGAGAGACCGCCTGTCAGCAGTGTGGCCCATAGTCAAGGAGCATATGGAGAAGGCACAAAGGACCCAAGGCCGGGCCTATGATAAGTCCGCGACCCCCCGTGAGTTCACCGTGGGAGAGAAAGTGATGGTGCTCGTGCCCACGGCCGAACATCGCTTGCTGGCACAGTGGAGGGGACCCTACGAGGTAATGAAAAGGGTCTCACCGGTCAATTACCTCATCAAGCAACCTGATAGAAGGAAGAAGGTCCAACTCTATCACATAAACCTGTTAAAGCCGTACCATGGAAGAGAGGAGGAGGTGGCTTTGATGGCCCTGGAGGGAAAAGGAAAAGAGGAGGCTCTACCACCGGTGCGCCGTGGTCAAACTCTCCTGCCGGAGCAGTCAAGACAGCTAGACAAGCTGATTATGAACTTCGGTCGAATATTCTCTCCATTCCCAGGACAAACAGATGTCCTGTTCCACCATATCCACACTGAACCCGGCCAGAAGGTGCATATCCGCCCTTACAGGATTCCTGAGGCTCGCCGAGTCATCGCTAAGAACGAGGTAAGGGAGATGTTGAGGATGGGTGTGATCGAGCCATCGACGGGTGAGTGGTCCAGTCCCATAGTCCTGGTCCCCAAATCCGATGGTAGTATGAGACTCTGCAACGATTTTAGGGCCGTGAATGCCATCTCTACATTCGATGCGTATCCCATGCCCCGCGTGGATGAACTCTTGGAGCGCTTAGGAAAGGCCAAGTTCATCACCACCCTGGATTTGACGAAGGGATATTGGCAAGTGCCGGTGGCTCCGGAGGATCGCCCAAAGACTGCCTTCGCCACACCAGAGGGGCTTTTCCAGTATGTGAGGATGCCCTTCGGACTGCATGGTGCCGCTGCAACTTTCCAACGCCTCATGGATGCCATTCTACGGCCCCATCAAGAGTATGCAGCGGCGTACATAGACGATGTGGTTATCCACAGCGAGGACTGGGATAGTCATCTCCTGCGATTACGGGCGGTGCTCGTGAGTTTGGAAGCCACAGGGTTGACGGCCAATCCAAATAAATGCTGCCTGGGTCTGTCCGAAGCGGAATACCTGGGGTACACCGTGGGGAATGGGAAAATACGCCCACAGGCAGAGAAGACCAGGGCAATTCGAGACTGGCCGCGACCCCGGACCAAGCGGGACGTTCGGGCCTTCTTAGGGATAACGGGATATTATCGCCGTTTTATCCCGGGATATGCAACCATTGCCAATCCCCTCACAAACCTCATCAAGAAAAACTTGCCAAACCAGGTAGAGTGGAACGACGAGACGGAAGAGGCCTTTCAATCGCTAAAAGATGGCCTGTGTTCTGATCCCGTCCTACAGGCTCCGGACTTCTCACAAGAGTTCATTGTGCAGGTCGACGCCTCGGATACAGGGCTCGGGGCCGTACTAGCTCAGGGTAAAGGCGAAGCAGAGAAGCCGATTCTCTTCATAAGTAGGAAGCTCAGCGATCGGGAACAGAGGTATGCTACCGTAGAGAAAGAGGCCTTAGCCATTAAGTGGGCTCTCGATTATCTCCGGTACTACCTACTGGGTCGGAGGTTTGCTTTAGTTACGGACCATGCGCCCCTCACGTGGATGGCTGGTAAGAGGAACAATAACAACAGAATAGCCAGATGGTTTTTGTCTTTACAACCATTCTCTTTCCATGTCATCCACAGGGCCGGATCGAGGAACGGGAATGCAGACGCGCTGTCCCGACGCGACCAAGACGGTGCGTCTGGCGCCCGACCCTCCGGTTCGGTCCTGAGGGGGAAGGTATGTGGAAGGACCGCCAGAGGGCAGGCTGAGCTCACGGATGGTAGCCCAACAAGGCATGGGAGACAGGTGAACCAGAGGCAATTAAGCACAGCTGACACTACTAATGAGATATTCTCCTTCCCCTATAAGAGAGAGTATGGAACCAGCAAGAGGGGAAACTATCTCTGGAAGATGGCCACCGAGACAGAGGAGCTATCTAGGAAGAACCATTAAGACAGTGACAATGTCGTGACTTTTTGTTGTAATTTAAAGACAATCATATTGTGTTCCTGTTTTGCTCTGGAGAAGAAGATATATGTTTTGTTCCTTTGGAGAGTTTCATTGATTCTGTTGGAGTGTTTGTGTTGTCCAAATGCCCTCAATATAGAACTTTGTTCAATCAAGAAAACCTACTCCTGACTCGTTTGTTCCACCTTCCCGCTTTAGAGTGACGCCCAATTACTTGGTCCGCTCACATAGTTTATGCTTTGGATAAAAGTGTCTACAAAATGGAATATATTACACCATATATTATATGTACCCAGGTAGTGCAGCTCCATGGGCATGAGGCATGCTCCTATGTCGAGGAAGGCCTGCTGCAGGCGTGGGGCGGCCAGGGGTGAATGGAGGAGAGGCAGTAGGACCTGGAGGACCCCTGGGAGCTGCCAGGAGATCTGGGGAGGCTTCTGGATCAACGTTGCCTCCAGCAGACCCACCGCACACTGCAGCTCCATGTCCAACTGACAACCACACAACAGTCGATCGATCAAACAACAGGAACATTATGTCAATGTCTAGAGTTTAACGTTTGAGAAACTGGATAAGTGTGAAAAATGTTAAAGTGTCTGGCCGTACCCCTTGTAGTCTCTTGCGAATGGAGGACTCTTTCTCCAGCTGGGCTTGCATCATCTCCTTCTGTTTGCTGGTCAGCTGCAACTCGTCTTTGATGCCTTTCTTCTTCTTGATCTCCTAAAACAGACATAGAAATCACAGTGTTCATTTCATGATAACTCTACTTTCTTCAATTAATGATGGTTCAATCGTAATTCAACTTAGACCTATTATAATTAACAAAAAATACAAAACATGTAAAGTGTTGGTCCCATGTTTCATGAGCTGTAATAAATAATCCCTGACATTTCCCATAGGCACAAAAAGCTGATTTCTCTTGAATTGTGTGCACAAATTTGTTTACACAAATTTGTTTACATCCCTGTTAGTGAGCATTTCTATCCTTGCCAAGATAATCCATCCACTTGACAGGTGTAGCATACCAAGCAGTTGATTAAACAGCATGATCATTACACAGGTGCACCTTGTGCTGGGGACAATATCTCAGCCCCTCTAAGATGTGCAGTTGTGTCACAAAACACAATACCACAGAAGTCTCAAGTTGAGGGATTGTGCAATTGACATGCTGTCCGCAGGTATGTCCACCAGTGCTGTTGCCAGAGAATTAGCAGTACATCCAACTGGCCTCACAACCGCAGACCATGTCTAACCACACCAACCCAGGACCTCAACATCCGGCATCTTCTCCTGCGGGATCATCAGACCAGCCACCCAGACAGCTGATGAAACTGTGGCTTTGCACAACCCAAGAATTTCTGCACAAACTGTCAGAAACCATTTCTGGGAAGCTCATCTGCATGCTTGTTGTCCTCACCAGTTCTGCGTTTTAACTGATTTCAGTGAGGAAATTCTCACCTTCGATGACCGCTGGTACGCTGGAGAAGTGTGCTCTTCATGGATGAATCCCGGTTTCAACTGTACCGGGCCAATGGCAGACAGCGTATATTGCATCAGGTGGGCGAGCTGTTTGCCAATGTCAACGTTGTGAACAGAGTGCACCCGTTCTTGGCGGTGGGGTTTTGGTATGAGCAGGGATAAGCTACGGACAATGAACACAACTGCATACTCACCAGACATGTCACTCATTAAGCATGTTTGGGATGCACTGTATCACCGTGTACAGCAATGTGTGCTAGTTCCCGCCAATATCCAACAACTTTACACAACCACTGAAGAGGAGTGGCACAACATTCAGCAGGACACAATCAACAGCCTGATCAACTCTATGCGAAGGAGATGTGTCACGCTGCAAGATGCAAATGGTGGTCACACAAGATACTGGCTGGTTTTCTGATCCACGCCCCAACCATTTTCTTTTTTTAAATATCTATGACCAACAGATGCATATCTGTATTCCCAGTCATGACAAATCCATAGATAACCACCTAATGAATTTATTTCAATTGACTGATTTCTTTATATAAACTGTAACTCAGTCAAAATTGTTGCATGTTGCATTTATATTTTTGTTCAGTTTACATTCTCTGATAACAGAGGATCATCAAACAGTACCAATATGCTCCTGCATCTATTAGCCTATACACAGTGCCTTCAAAAAGTATTCATACCCCTTGACTTATTTCACTTTGTTGTGTTACAGCCGGAATTCAAAATGGACAAAAAAAGAATAATAATCTCAACCACCTACACATAATACCTCAATGACAAAGCGAAACATGTTTTTAGATATTTTTTGCAAATGTATTGAAAATTAAAGTATTCACAGCCCTGACTCAATACTTCACCTTTGGCAGAGATTACAGCTGTGAGTGTGTCTAGGTAAGTCTCTCAGAGCTTAACACAAGTGGATTGTGCAACATTTGCCCATTTTTCTTTTCAAAATGTTTCATGCTCTGTCAAATTGATTGTTGGTCATTGCTAGACTACCATGTTCAGGTCTTGTCATAGATTTTCCAAGTAGCGTTAAGTCAAACATTCATTGTCTTCTCGGTAAGCAACTCCAGTGTAGATTTGGCCTTGTGTTTTAGGTTATTGTCTAGTTTAAAGGTGAATTCATCTCCCAGTGTCTGGTGGAACAGAACCAGACTGAACCGGGTTTCCTCTAGGATTTTGCCTGTACTGAGCTCCATCCCATTTATTTTTTATCCTGAAAAACTCCTCAAACTTTAACAATTACAAGCATATCCATAACATGATGCAGCCACCACTATGCTTGAAAATATGGAGAGTGGTACTCAATGTGTAGAATTGGATTTGCCCCAAACATCACACTTTGTACTCAGGACAAAAAGTGAATTGCTTTGCCACATTTTTTTCAGTTTTACATTAGTGCCTTATTGCAAACAGGATGCATGTTTTGCAGTGGTGTAAAGTCCTTAAGTAGAAATACTTTAAAGTACTACTTAAGTCATTTTTGGGGGTATCTGTATTTTATTTTATTTATATTTGACAACTTTCACTTGACTACATTCCTACAGAAAATAACGTTATTTTTACTCCATACATTTTCCCTGACACCCAAAAGTACATTACATTTTGAATGCCTAGCAGGACAGGAACATTGTCAAATTCATGCTCTTATTGAGAGAACATCCCTGGTCATCCCTATTGCCTCTGATCTGGCAGACTTAATTTAACCCTTATTTAACCAGGTAAGTTGACTGAGAACACGTTCTCATTTACAGCAACGACCTGGGGAATAGTTACAGGCGAGTGAATGAGCCAATTGGAAGCTGGGGATGATTAGGTGACCGTGATGGTGAGGGCCAGATTGTGAATTTAGCCAGGACACCGGTGTTAACACCCCTACTCTTACGATAAGTGCCATGGGATCTTTTAGTGACCACAGAGTCAGGACACCCATTTAACGTCCCCCTACACAGGGCAATGTCCCCAATCACTGCCCTGGGGCACGGGGGGGTTACATCCAAAGGAAAGTGCACCCCCTACTGGCCCTCCAACACCACTTCCCGAAGCATCTGGTCTCCCATCCAGGGACCAACCCTGCTTAACATCAGAAGCAAGCCAGCAGTCAGATGCAGGGTGGTATGCTGCTTTGTTTGTAAATGATGTGTTGGAGTGTGCCCCTGGCTATCCGTAAATAAACAAAAAACAAGAAAATGGTGCCATCTGTTTTGCTTAATATAGACCATTTGAAATTATTCACACTTTTAATACTTAAGTATATTTTTACAATTACATTTACTTTTGATACTTAAGTATATTTAAAACTTTTACTCAAGTAGTATTTTATTGGGTGACGTTCTCTTCAGTCATTTTCTATTAAGGCATCTTTAACTGAAGTATGACAAAAAATATATATTTTAAACCACTGTTTTGGAATATTTTTATTCTGTACAGGATTCACTTTTCCTGTCTCAATCAGGTTAGTATTGTGGAGTAACTACAATGTTGTTGATCCATCTTCAGTCCTATCACAGCCATTAAACTCTAACCCAGTGGTCGTCAACCGGTCAATCTTCAAGGCATTCCTAGTCGATCATCAAATATTTCTGTAGAAAGCCAACGAGCGAGGCGTGCGCTCCTTTGTTAAAATCGTGTTGAGCTGTTGCCGGTAGGTGCACTTGGTTCTAAAGTCCTGCACACCCGGTGGACCGGCAAATCTGTGACTAAATCTAGAGCACCTACTGTGCTGCCCAATTGGATAGCTCAAATCACTGTGGCTACAGAGCTTCCATGACCATGGCCATAGCCAAGTTTAATAGGTTACTAGCCTAAGTAAGATTTAATAACTTTTAAAACCATGACCACAGAGAGACTGTCAACGGATACAGCAAAGAGCTGCTATTTTTATGAGTGAGCTGTTACTATTAACACTATTGCAAAACGCACTTCTCCGTATTTCCGCTTGGGCTGCAGCTGCAATGAATGAGTAGCCAAGTATCGATAGCCCTGCGTTTTATTATTAATAGCAGCTCGTTGTGTCGATATTAATATTAAGGAATATTTAACTTTCTCTGATCATAGGAACAACATGAATTTGTGCATGAGGCAGATGCGATGCGACACGAGTTTCGCCATCAGGTAGAAGACGGTGTCCCCTCTCTCTGATCAGTCTCACTGGAGGAAAGGAAGTAGAGAGCAGGGTATCTTTCCAGAGCTCCGACTTTTCAATCTGGAGATCACTGACGTCGTGATTTGACCTCGTTGACCATCAGATGCAGGTACCATCAGTCCAGTAAAATAAAAAAGCTAATGATTTCAATTCATGCTCCACAGTGCCTCACAAGTGCTAAACCAACAGATCTATTTTGCTATCAAAGCTCAAGTTTTGAAAATAATATGGGCTGATTAACAATATTATTGATCATTACATAGGTGGCAATCATATAGCCAATATGCTGTGAATGTATTAGGCCTAGTGCCCAGACCTCACTACTACAAAACAGTTTGTGTGAGGTTAATGTAAAATAAAAAATCTGAGCAGTAGATCTCAGCTTGCTTTTTGACTGCGAAAGTGATCTCGACTCAGAAATGGCTGGTCACCACTGCTCTAAGCGTTTTAAATGTACCATTGGCCTCGTGGTGAAATCCCTGAGCGGTTTCATTCCTCTCTGGCTACGGAGTTAGGAAGTACGCCGGTATCTTTCTTGACTTTTGTGCTGTTGACTGCGCCCAATAATGTGTGTACCATGTTTTGTGCTGCTACCATGTTGTTGTTATGTTGCTACCATGCTGTGTTGTCATGTGTTGCTGCCTTACGTCTCTATGTAATGTTGTGTTGTCTCTCTTGGTGTGATGTGTGTTTTGTCCTATATTTATATTGTATTCATTATTATTTTTTAATCCCAGGCCCCAGTCCCTGCAGGAGGCCTTTTGCCTTTTTGGTAGGCCGTCATTGTAAATAAGAATTTGTTCTTAACTGACTTGCCTAGTTAAATAAAAGTTACATGTAAAAAATTGTAGTGACTGGGTATATTGATACACCATCCACAGTGTAATTAACTTAACCATGCTCAAAGGGATATTCAATGTTTGCTTTTTTATTGAAACCCATCTACCAATATGTTCCCTTCTTTGCGAAGCACTGGAAAACCTCCCTGGCCTTTGTGGTTGAATCTGTGTTTGAAATTCACTGATAGACTGAGGGACATAATTCCACTTTGACATTATGGAGTATTGTGTGTAGGCCAGTGAAACAAAATATCTAAATTCAATCCATTTTAAATTCAGGCTGTAAGAACAAAATGTGGAAAAAGTCATGGGTGTGAATATTTTCTGAAAGCACTGTACAGTAATAAGGTAATAGGTAGGAGTGCAACAGTTAACAAGCCTCTCTCCATCTAGTTTATCAATCATAGCCCCCCATAGTCTCACCTCTTGCAGCTCTAGCTCTATGATCTGTTCCTTATACGAGTAGGCCTTGTTCTCCCTCTTCATGTTGCCCTTCTTAGTGCTCTCCTGCTGGGCACTGCACAGGACACGGGAGGAAGAGAATGAAATGTTGAAACAAGCCTTTGTTGCGTTTAACTAAGAAATCAACATAGCCAAGGTCTTTGAAACAATGATAAGCATTCTTGCTGACTACAATGTGAAACCCACAGAACAGCTCTTACACTGTATTAGTGTCCTACCTCTGGATGATGCTCTTGTCATACAGCTCTCCCTCAGGGGTGAGCATGATGGCGTACTCCTCCCTGGTGACCTGTCGCAACGCAGGATTGGACAGCCACTGTGTCACACGCTCCATCACCCGTGGCAGCAGCTTGATGGGAGAGAGACCGGACAGGGCACCGACCGCATTCCTTATAGCCTGGTGAAACAAGAGGATGACCATCAGTCAGCCAATAAGAGTACATGACAAGTTGGACCATAGGCTTGTCTCATCCAATCACAGAGAGCAAATGTAGGCCTCAACCATCCCTTGGCTGTGAGTGTAAGTATGTATGTGTATGTGTACATCTGATTTAAGGATGTCAATATGTAAAATATGTTCCGACCTGATTGTCAGTGTTGGCCTGCAACAGCCGTGGCAGAATGTCATCCAGGTTCTTGTCTATGAACTCGTCGGCCTTGATGTTCATGCTGGACAGCAGGTGCGGCCAGAAACCGGGTCGAGCTTCAACTGCATCATCGGAGAGGAGGGGGGAAAGATGTCAGTACTAGTAGTGGATTTATACTAGGGATGGGCATTTGAAATAATATCATAATTGTTCAGAAATACAAATAATCGAAATTGAAAAAAAGAAAAGCTCGTTGCTATTGAATCTTGACCAATCAGAACAACGCAAATGGCAGAGGTAAACAGGAGACATGCTGCTTTCTCCAGTAGTTTGGCTAACAGCAACAACGGAAGAGAAGATTTGCGCCATGATAGAATTGATTGTTACAAAAAGATACTGCATATAATTTTAAAACACTGCAAGTGATAATACAAAACTAAAACATGAAATGATAAGAGTGTTTTGCATTGATCTGTGTCAGGTGTTGTGGAAACGTTAGGTGAGCGCATTTGACTGCTATTTGAAGTGGGGAAAATAGCATACCGATGTCAGGGCAGCCTGGAGGGTTAAATGTGCAGCAGTAGCTCAACGCACAGTTATAAAAACTACATTCTAAAGTTAGTTTGTTTATTAAATTAATAACTTCAAATGTCATGGTTTATCCATGTAAAATAATTTAAACCAAGCTTTTAATCGATAAAATAGGCCTAAAAATAAATAAATATAAAACATTGTTTTATAATAAAAAATTTAAAAATCTCACTAAATTAACTCACGTAATCGAATACTAACATCCGTTCAGATATTTGAAGAACCTTGCCCATCCCTAGTTCATACAAACTGCAGTGTGAAAGATGCTGTGGAGCGCAGTAACAAGTCAACGAACAGACCTATGGAGGGATGGTGGGTGACGACCAGGATCTCCATGGCAATCTTGTCTGACTCGGCTGTGTCGTTCCACTGGCCAGCCACAGAGCACACCACACACAGCGCCTCCAGCAGGACACGGGGGGGACTGTAGGCCTTGCCCACCTCAGACAACTCCCCAGACTCTGTCTGCAGCACCTCCTGAGGCAACACCTGGGGAAAGACAAAGATACATTATATAGTCAATGACAAAAGGATTAATGTAGAGATTCATATTACACTACAAATACAATTCAAATATTTGTACTTAACATCCCAATTTAAAATCAGTCATTACTAGTTTATAGTACCACTGAGGTGAGACCTGCAACTACAAATCTATAAAAATTCTTAGTGCCTCACAGTCAACTATTCGTACCTTGTGTTTGTTGATGACCACTCTTAGTTCTCCCAGAAGGCCGTGGGCCAGCCCGGAGCCGCCCAGGGAGGAGAGCAGCTTCTTAACGGTCTGCTGTGCCCGCTTCCGCACACGCCAACTACGAGACAGCAGCACCGCCACAGTGGCACGGTGGTACATCCTGACAGGTGAGAGCAGAAAGAGTCAACACTTACAGAGTACTAAATGTGGAAATGTGTTACGCAAAATGCTGATACAAATTCAGAGCGACTGAGACAGTAAAACAATCACTCACGGTGATTTGCCGTTGGTGAGTCGGTGGGAGTGGTCCAAGAAAATTCTCTCACACAGCTGTATCACTGTGCACAACGCTGAGGTGAAAGAGATTTAATACTCAATATCGTCCCATATCTCGACACTTGTGCGATTACTGACAGCCTGCATTAGTCTGTTTATTATGCCTCACCTTCCTCACTGGCCTGGGAGAGGAACTTCTCTGTGGTGAATAAAGGTTTCTTCTCATCCAGGATCAGGGTCCAGAAGACAGCCAACTTGGCCTCTGCAACAAAGACAAAACACACCATTCTATGTCAGTCTCTAAACTGATGAACAAGGGCACTGTCCCCTACTGGGAACCTCAACCTTCAATAATTATGGGGTGTCATGATCCTAAATTCTCTCACCTGTCTGGGTCTCCAGCAGAGACAGTCGACTCAGGAGAACAGCAGCAGCCACGCCCTCTGAGAGCAGAGCATGCTGGGAGTTCTGGGCCGCAGCCTTCTCCACTGTCTGGAGAAGGAGAGGTACGAGGTCAGATACCTGTCCCAGAGTGTCACCTGGAGAGGAGAGAGAGGGCAGGGCTGTGATTCTGTGCCTCCTGCATTCCATAGAACTGGATCAATACACGCAGACAAGTTATTTAATTTCAAAGACAAGCTCACAGACACACAGGTAACAGTTGCCCAGTGACTAACTAACCTTTGAATGCCGCCAGCATGGCCTGCAGGTATGCATGGCGGACAGGAGAGGTGGAGGTCTTGAGGGTGAAGGCCTTCTTGAACCAGTCCAGCAGAGCCTTGGGGACCTCCACCGTCAGCCGCCCACTCCACTGAGACAGCACAGCCACTGCGTGCACCAAGGTCCCCTCATGGACTGACAGAAACAACATGAGCACCTCTCTCCCTATGGATGAAGGGAATGAGGAGGAAGGAATGAGAGATAGTTCTTACCTTCTTGTTGCAGATAAGGGATGAACAGCACAGCGACTGCAGAGCTGAGAGTTTGGCTAGAGGTGCCCGACACAGCATGATGGCTGCAGCTGCCGATACCTGGACAGAACAAGTCAAAACCAGGGTTAAAAGACAACATCCATCGGTCTGCAAGACTACATACTAAGTGGGGGTTATGAAGGACAGAAGACTAGTGACCACGCTACCTGACAGCACACTCATCTTCTGGCCGAATGCTGTGAGCTTCCCCTCTGACCCTGAAAATACACAGTTCTGTTAGTGCAAAAACATACTTTACACTTGGGTGTTGTGCCATGTGTGCTCAAATGTTTCTTAGGTCATAGTAAAGTGAGTTGTCCTTGCCTCCCAGGATGCTGAAGAGGTGTGTTATGACATCCTGTACAGCGCTAGGGTCACTACACTGCTTGGCCAGGTTCTGCATGGCCTGCACTGCCTGCTCCATCAGCTGGGGATTATTGGCCTTCAGCTGACCTGAAAACACACATTACAGCCTGGTTACACACACAGAGAGAGAGAAACATCCTCAAAAAGCTACATTTCTACATATAAAGGCCTGACTTACTTGCAATGCCTTTTCCAATATCCATGGCATACTGACTGAGGTCAAGAGTCACTGAAGCCAGTAGACAGGAGACGGCTGAAGGAGAGAGGAAATTATATCTTGAAAGGACAAAACTACAATACATAGTAGGTAATATACACAAAATTGTGTTTGATTGTGATATTAGCTACTGTACTCACTCTGCATGGCGTTCTCTGGGCTGCGGAGCATGGCCTTCTGCAGGGCAGGCAGCAGCAGCTCCTTGAACTCAGAGTGGGAGACATGGCGCAGCAAGGAACCACTCTTGTCCTGCAGGGGAACACAAAACACATTACAGAGAAGAAGTTTTAGCACCAACACCCAAAATATATTTTGCAATACACATCAATTGTGGCTATGGGAGGTCTTTAGGTTGTGAACTCCAATCTTTGGGTCTCACTGACAAAAGCAGTTTCAGGGCCAGTCCAGCGCCACTCACCAATAGGTGTTGGTGTGGTCTAATCTTGCTCATGAGGACTGCCTTCATATACAGGTCCAATATGGCACTCTAAAAACAAAAGAGGCTTGGTTACAGATATAATATTTTTTTATTATATAGGAATATCTTTCATCTAATGGCATTCAAATAACAGACACCTTGTGTTTCTCTACAGTGGCCATGTCTTTGTGAGTTGTGCAGAAGTCCAGACACACCCCCAGCAGAGCCATTGAGCTGGGGTTCTGCTCCAGACTCAACAGGGTGCTTATATACTGATCCGCCAGGCCAGGGTTCTGGAGAAAAACAGCAGAGACAAGCATTTTAAATCATAGCAAATCCAATATATTGATTTTACACTGGACCATGATGACAGTGTCCAAATATTCCTTATTACTGTCTGGCGTTCCTTGAATACCAACCCCACACCTCCCTTACCTTTTTCCATAGGTGGCTCAGGTTCTTCAGGGTTGACTTCAGTGCTGTTGCTTGAGCCCCTCCCACCACCTCAGCCAGCAGTAAACTCTGTACCTCCACCTGTCAGAGGAAAGATAGTGAAGCATGAATGGGTGGATGCAGATAGAGTAGTAGGGCTTAACAAGTCCCTTAACAACCAAAACCAAACATCCCATCACCTGTGTGGAACTAGACGTCATCTAAATTCATGCCGAAATCGTTTCACAGTATATGTAAATAGTGATTGCTGGGAGGTGAAAGTCATGGCTTCTATAAGCAGTGTCCGATTCCTTGTTCACTTACCAGTTTCTTCCAGATGGGGCCCACTCTTTTCTCTGGAGCCAAGAACACAGAGCGAACCAACAGGCAGGTCCAGGCCAGCCCGGTGAAGGCAGCCGAGCCTGTGCTCTTACTGACAACACCACAACAAGATGGACAGGGAACACAAGGTATTCAGTATGTGGTGAAATTAGTACAATATTTCACAGAACTCACTGTGAAATGTATACAAAGCATTTAGTCTTAGCCCTATTCCTATCCCCAAGTCCTACCTGGGTGCTCCATTCTTGCTGATGACGCCACAGTTGAGGAGGCAGTGGAGGAGGCTGGTTGCTAGGATTTCAGGTTGAGACTCGGCCAGTAGGCCAATGACGGAGAGGAGGGCTCGTCGAGATGCAGCATCCCTAGAGAAGACATGTCATTTAACACTCAACACACACTTCCAACAAATCAATAACTGGGGAATACTGAAGAGCAGTAGGCTAAGGGCACCTACCTGTATCTGTGTGGAGTGAGACAGAATAGCTTGCATAGCCCTTTGATGGCTGGCTCTGGTAGCTCTATAAGGACATACACATTGTCAATCACTCACACCTGTTTGCTTTAATCTTGACAATCCAAGACAAAAAATAAACAGAGTGAGAGCAGAAAATAAACAAATCATGCTAACTACATGGGCATCCGTCTCCTCACCTTTGCCGCTAATACACTGTTTCAGTTCGCCAAGAATCTCCTTACGCTCGCTTACACTGGCTGTGGTCACTTTCACAGCAAATTTCTTCAGTGTGTCTGAAACCTGGTACAATACACAGACATCCAAAATCAAATGAAAGCCGCCTGGCAATGTGTGCATCTAGGATAAAGTCAATCATTTGAAATAGTACTGCATATTCAAAAATGTCACACTGATTGAAGATATAACTTTGTAATTAGTCTTCAATTTATCAAGATGGAAAACATATCTTCTGAGATTTTTATGGCACCATCAGGCAGAAAGTGATCAGACCACCCATAACAATTAAAACATTTAATTTAGCAAATTTCTGGATACTGAGGCGTGGTCACCAAATACAATATGTCATTCAGAAGACAGTCTTGTTTGGCTTCTCATAACTGGCTAACATTAGCTAGCAAACAAGTACTGTATAGTATATGTTCTACCTAAAATTGGCTGTTGCCAACAAAGAACAACTTCATGAAATGCTTCATTATAGCTAACTGCTAAATAAATTAGAAACTAGGCTGGCTAAAACCTACTCATCTAGTTGGTGTTTCGATTAATCTCAAACAACAGATTTGGTCACCACGAGAAAACTGACTAGCTAGTTAGCCACGTATTGCTAGTTAGCTGGCTACTATATTTACACTGCCTATGGCTAACGTCAGCAATCTGTACAAGCCAGGTAATGGTTAGCTAGCTAGCTTAGCCAGCTGGACAATGTTTAAATCATTTATTTTACGGGAAACCCTACAGGCAGCCACAATAAATTAATTATCCCTCATATCATATCTTCCTTATCAGCAGTATGTTGTTGACAAATTCTCGAGGAGGAATCAGCACCATTTTAAACATCAGCGACACAAACCTGCGTGTCCGCTGCCATCTTGCCGGTCTCAAACTAGGGAGAACTTGTAGTCACTTCCGGTTCATGATACGAGTGATAATCACTTCAAGGACAGTAAGTACTGTTTTTTTGTGTGTTTGTTTGTTTAATGTATTATATTATTATGTCATTTTTAAATAAATACAAATATTTTGAAGGATACAAATTAAAATGTGTTACACTTTTTAAGAAGGATGTCTAGATTTTATAACACAAACATCACAAATAAACAGTAAGCACAAATACAGAAACACATACAGGGCTTTTACATTCAAAGACAAGAGTATCAATTGATTTCGCCAGAGGCGCAACTTTGGTTTTAGAAGAGGGGAAGACATTATTCCCCCCAAGTGAAAGTTGTGCCCCTTGATTTCATTACCTTCTTATTCTTACAGAGCATAGTATTTAATATGTCTTGCTCCCAGACAAATTAAATAACTTATTTGCTTGCTTTGAGGACAATACAGTGCCACCGACACTGACCGCTACCAAAGACTGTGGGCTCTCTTTCTCCATGGCCGGCCCAGACGGCATCCCTAGCAACGTCCTCAGAGCATGTGCAGACCAGCTTGCTGGTGTGTTTACAGACATATTCAATCAATCCATATCCCAGTCTCCCAAGAAAGCTAAGGTAACTGAGCTAAATTACTATCGCCCCATAGCACTCACTTGTGTCATCATGTAGTGCTTTGAGAGACTAGACATGGATCATATCACCTCCACCCTACCTGTTACCCTAGACCCACTCCAATTTGCTTACCGCCCCAATAGGTCCACAGACGATGCAATCGCCATCACACTGCACACTGCCCTATCCCATCTGCACAAGAGGAATACCAATGTAAGAATGCTGTTCATTGATTACAGCTCAGCATTCAACACCATAGTACACACCAAACTCATCATTAAGCTTGAGACTCTGGGTCTCGACCCCGCCCTGTGCAACTGATTCCTGGACTTCCTGACAGGTGGGGTGAAGGTAGGAAACATCTCTACTCCGCTGATCCTCAACCCCACAAGGGTGCGTTCTCAGTCCTCTCCTGTACTCCCTGTTCACCCACGACTGCGTGGCCATGCACGCCTCGGCTTGATTACCAACAACGATGAGACAGACTAAAGGGAGGAGGTGAGGATCTTCGGAGTGTGGTGTCAGGAAAATAACCTCTCACTCAATGTCAGCAAAACAAAAGAGATGATCTTGGACTTTAGGAAACGGCAAAGGGAGCACCCCCTTATACACATCGATGGGACAGCAGTGGAGAAGGTGGACAGTTTTAAGTTCCTCGGTGTACATATCACCAACAAACTGAAATGGCCCACCCACACAGACAGTGTGGCGAAGAAGGCGCAGCAGTGCCTCTTCAACCTCAGGAGACTGAAAAAATGTGGCTTGTCATCGAAAACCCTCACTAACTTTTACAGATGCACAATTGAGAGCATCCTGTCGGGCTGTCTCACCGCCTAGTACAGCAACTGCACCGGCCACAACCGCAGGGCTCTCCAGAGGGTTGTGCGGTCTGCACAACGCATCACCTACAACAGGAAGGCAAAAAAGATCATCAAGGACAATAACCACCCGAGCCACTACCTGTTCACCCCGCTTCCATCTAGAAGGTGTGGTCAGTACAGGTGCATCAAAGCTGGGACAGAGAGATTGAAAAACAGCTTCTATCTCAAGGCCATCAGATTGTTAAACAGCCACCACTAACACAGAGATGCGGCTGCTTACCTACAGACTTGATACCATTGGCCACTTTAATAAATGGAAAACTAGTCACTTTAATGATGCTACTTTAAGAATGTTTACATATCTCGCATTACTCATCTCATATGTATTTACTGTATCGTTCACTATCTATTCTTTACTATCTATTGCATCTTAGCCGCCACTGCTCATCCATATATTTTATACTTATATATTCACATCCCATTCCTTTACTAGATTGTGTGTATTAGGTTTTGTTGTCGAATTTGTTAGATATTAGGTTTGTTGTGGAATTGTTAGATATTACCTGTTAGCTACTGCTGCGCTGTTAATCAAGAAGCATAAGCATTTCGCTACACTCGCAATAACATCTGCTAACCATGTGTATGTGACCAATAACATCTGCTAACCATGTGTATGTGACCAATAACATCTGCTAACCATGTGTATGTGACCAATAACATCTGCTAACCATGTGTGCCTGACCAATAACATTTGATTTGATTTGAATATAGCAAGGTAATTATTTAAATCTACCTTAAAAAAATATTGAATAGGATGGTTTCTTCTAAAAAATTCATTTTATAGATATAATATTTAACAAAATTATAATCAAATTCATCACATTATTTTCATTAGTGTTAATCTTGGACTATCAAAAAAAAAAATAACATCACAAGCTTGCAGATGGATGTCCCTAACAAATCTATTACACAGCCGAAGTTCCACCCAGAACATAGCTGGGACCATTACTCTATTCACACATTGGAAAAACAAAGTGGTTCTGTCCCAGATTGACGAAATGTACATTTCTCCTCAACATACAAATACTTTCATTGGATGGCTAACATATATGAGTTATTTCAAAGAGTGTTTCCCTCACTTTGTTTGTGAGCACATATTTGTATGATAAAGTACATACCTTCGGCCAATTTACAACACATAGCATACTTTTTTCTATTGGAACAACACTGTCAGGAAAAGCTTCTCTAATTAATGAATTATTGCATTTTTTTATCAATAATTGAGACACTTTTAATTACTATCTTTGAATTTACAAGTGATGGATCTGTAATGACCACAGTTTGTTTCTAAATGTCACGTTCCTGACCTTATTTCCTTTGTTTAGTCTTTGTTTAGTTGGTCAGGACGTGAGCTAGGTGGGCATTCTATGTTTTGTGTTTCTATGTTGGGTTTGTTGTTTGGCCTAATATGGTTCTCAATCAGAGGCAGGTGTTTGTCATTGTCTCTGATTGGGAACCATATTAAGGTAGCCTGTTTGCACTGTTGGTTTGTGGGTGATTGTTTTCTGTCTTTGTGTTCTGCACCAGATAGGACTGTTTTCGGTTTTCACATTTATTGTTTTGTAGCTTGTAGTGTTCACGTTATTATTCTTCAGTAAACATGTTGAACACTAGCCGCGCTACGTTTTGGCCCTCTCCCTTATCCCAGGAAGAAAGCCGTTACACTAAAGGGTTTCTAAAGACCACCATTACTCCACACACAGAGAAGCGTACAAAGCTCTCCCTCGCCCTCCATTTGGCAAATCTGACCATAATTCTATCCTCCTGATTCCTGCTTACGAGCAAAAATTAAAGCGAGAAGCACCAGTGACTCGGTCTATAAAAAAGTGGTCAGTTGAAGCAGATGCTAAACTACAGGACTGTTTTGCTAGCACAGACTGGAATATGTTCCGAAATTCTTCCGATGGCATTGAGGAGTACATCACATCAGTCACTGGCTTCATTAATAAGTGCATCGATGATGTTGTCCCCACAGTGACTGTACGTGCATACCTTAACCAGAAGCCATGGATTACAGGCAACATTCGCACTGAGCTAAAGGGTAGAGGTGCCGCTGTCAAGGAGCGGGACTCTAACCCTGAAGCTTATAAGAAATCCCGCTATGCCCTCCGACGAACCATCAAACAGGCAAAGCATCAATACAGGACTAAGATCAAATTGTACTACACCGACTCCAACGCTCGTCGGATGTGGCAGGGCTTGCAAACTATTACAGACTACAAAGGGAAGCATAACCGAGAGCTGCCCAGTGACACAAACCTACCAGATGAGCTAAATAACTTATATGGTCGCTTCGAGGCACGTAACACTGAAACATGCATGAGAGCATCAGCTGTTACGGACGATGGTCTGATCACGCTCTCCACAGCCGATGTGAGTAAGACCTTTAAACAGGTCAACATTCACTAGGCCGCAGGGCCAGACAGATTACCAGAATGTGTACTTCGAGCATGCGCTGACCAACTGGCAAGTGTCTTCACTGACATTTTCAAACTCTCCCTGTCTGAGTCTGTAATACCAACATGTTTCAAGCAGACCACCATAGTCCTTGTGTCCAAGAACACTAAGGTAACCTGCCTAAATGACTACCGACCCGTAGCACTCATGTGTGTAGCCATGAAGTGCTTTGAAAGCCTGGTAATGGCTCACATCAACACCATTATCCCAGAAACCCTAGACCCACTCCAATTTACATACTGCCCCAATAGATCCACAAATGATGCAATCTCTATTGCACTCCACACTGCTCTTTCACACCTGGACAAAAGGAACACCTATGTGAGAATGCTATTCATTGACTACAGCTCAGCATTCAACACAATAGTGCCCTCAAAGCTCATCACTAAGCTAAGGACCCTGGGACTGAACACCTCCCTCTGCAACTGGATCCTGGACTTACTGACGGGCCGCCCCCAGATGGTAAGGGTAGGTAACAACCCATCCGCCACGCTGATCCTCAACACGGGGGTCCCTCAGGGGTGCGTGCTCAGTCCCCTCCTGTACTCCCTGTTCACTCATGACTGCTCGGCCAGGCACGACTCTAACACCACCATTAAGTTTGCTGATGACACAACAGTGATCACCAACAACGATGAGACAGCCTATAGGGAGGAGGTCAGAGACCTGACTGTGTGGTGCAAGGACAACAACCTCTCCCTCAATGTGATAAAGACAAATGAGATGATTGTGGACTATAGGAAAAGGAGGACCGAGCACGCACCGATTCTTATTGACGGGGCTGTGGTGGAGCAGGTTGAGAGCTTCAAGTTCCTTGGCGTCCACATCACCAACAAACTAACATGATCCAAGCACACCGAGACAGTCGTGAAGATGACACGACAAAATCTATACCCCCTCAAGAGACTGAAAAGTTTGGCATGGGTCCTGAGATCCTCAAAAGGTTTTACAGCTGCACCATCGACAGCATCCTGACGGGTTGCATCACGGCCTTGTATGGCAACTGATCGGCCTACGACCGCAAGACACTGCAGAGGGTAGTGCGTACGACCCAGTACATCACTGGGGCCAAGCTTCCTGCCATCCAGGACCTCTATACCATATTTCTAGCACGCAATAATTACATTAAGCTTGTCACTCTACAAACTTGTTGGATGCATTTTCTGTTTGTTTTGGTTGTGTTTCAGATTATTTTGTGTCCAATAGAAATGAATGGTAAATAATGTATTGTGTCATTTTAGAATCACTTTTATTGTAAATGAGAGTATAATATGTTTCTAAACACTTCTACATTAATGTGGATGCTACCATGGTTATGGGTAGTCCAGAATGATTCATGAATAATGATGAATGAAAAAGTTACAGACATAAACATATCATACCCCCAAAACATACTAACCTCTCACCATCACAATAACAAGGGAGGTTGGCATTTTTTGGGGGGTATGATATTTATGCCTCTATAACTTTCTCACTCATCATTATTCAAGATTCATTCAGGATTATCTGTAATCATGGTAGCATTCACAATAATGTATGAGTGTTTAGCAATGTATTATATTCTTATACCCTCAAATGAAAGCTGACAGTCTGTAATTTAAGCTCATAGTCATTGTATCATTTCAAATCCAACGTGCTGGAGTACAGAGACAAAACAACTGTGTCACTGTCCCAGTACTGTTGGAGCTCACTGTATGCTGTATACACATTAAAATACATGGCAAGCACAAAAAAACATCACAAATCACCCAGAAAAATAGTTACATTCCTTCACAAATAAGTCCCAAATCAATATTTTAAATTGCCCGAATGGCACCAGAACATCAAGGTGAAATGTATTTAGAATTTTGTTTTAGCAATACGGTACATTAAAATCAAAAGCAAGACCTAGGAACCTCAAGAGTTAACAAATCCTGTAAATGGGTTAGGCAACTCAGATGTCTATATTTCTATAGCAAAGTTAGATAAGACAGAAGTTTGTGAAGAATGGCCTTAAAAACAACTGCCAGAAGAAAACTAAACTACAGGAAGAAATGTCATAATATTATCTATAAAGGCCTTATGAAACTCTGCCGTTAATCCATCATTGCCCGGGGATTTAAAAAATAACAAATAAAATGTATAGTTATACTTCTTGAACATTCAGTTTCCTCATTTACAGTTATTGGATTAATAATAGACTTAATTATTTCTGAGCGTCCTTGTTAATGAGTCAGTTTGTAAAGATTATTGTAAAAACTAGCTACAAAGGTAAAGATTATTTTACTATCTTCACTTAAATCCCCATCAATTGTTAGTTTCCTTAAAACCTTCATTTCAGAATTTCTCTTTTCCAAGCCAAAAATATATGTACTATTTCTCTCGCCTTCCTCCATCCATTGTCTTCTTGATCTAACAAAAGCCCCTCTAGCCTTTTCTTTGTACATTTCAGTTTATTAATTTAGCAGTCTATGTAACTGAATGTCATACAACTCTGTACCTTCTTTTTGATGCTCAGATAGGGAAGTAATTTCATTGACAATGCTTTCTATGCTTAACTTATTTTTTGATGCATGTTCCTTGCCATGCCTCATTGCCAATCTTCTAATCTGAAACTTTAGTAGTTCCAGTATTGGCCATTGTAAAAATGGTGGGCTGGTATGCCCTCACCAGTCTGAGCCGTCGGCTGTGAATGTCCGCTTGTACAATTACGCTGACTGTGATTTGGGTTCTGACCCTCCAGAGGATGTTTGGTAAGAACAATGCTAATGCTTCTTTTTTCTGGGTTTTTATTTCCTTTTCCTCTTCACCAACACATCAACACACACACACACTTTTGGTCATATAACATGAATCTTGACTGGGAGTGAATCTTGGTGGAATAGTATTTGTAAATCCGAATAAATTGTGGTTATTTCGATGCACACACCACGTTCAGGTATTCTTGTTACTGTCCACAATAAAAAAATAATCCTAAGAAATGTGTTTTCTTTCTGCGGACAATGATCACACTCATACCTGAGTGGGTGTCCAGATGCGCCTTTCCAAGCACTCTGATTGGTTGGGAATGGCAGGGCTATGATGTGTGGGATAACTAAGGTAGCATGAACCGCCAAACTAACGGGACTCAAGGGAAACTGAAGGGACTGTGAGGGAAAGTTAGGTAGAAAGGAGAGGAGCAGGATGGCCTTTTTTACATTCATATTGATAATCAATGGCTAATGTCCTGCGTTCTTCAATAAGATAATTGACATTTGCTCTGAAATCTTCAAATTTGCAATAGTGTTATTACATTTCCAATAACTCACATTTGAATGTTTCTGTGAGTCATCACAAAGATTCAGTTTTAGTTTGATGACTTTATGATCCCTTAAAATAGCAGGTTAGATCTGATCAACTGTAGGTTCGAATTCATTGGATATCAGCAATAAATCTATTCTGGACTGTAGACTGTAGAGTGAATTACATAATACAGATGATCTATTACCTGCTTTGTGTGCTCTAGGAGGATATACGTCTATGGTATTGTGTAGAACCATATTAAAGTCTCTGCAGAAGTAAAATTATCTACGAATGAATTTGGATTCTCATCTATATCATCCAATAGTTTTGTAGTGACCCCTGCAGAATGATTTGTACCATTTGAAACCATAGATCATTGCCCCACTGGTTTAAAAAAATTGCACATCTTCTGAGAATTAATGGCATTCTTGTATGAAAAGAGAAAAAAAACATTTATTTGTATTACCACTTTAAAGACAATACAGTCACAATCAGACCGATATTTCAACGGATGTATAAATGTAATGCATCCGGTTGGCATTTCCACTCACTACCAAATATGGTGGTGAGAGGAAGCTCAGTTATTGGCAGTGGGAGAAGATGGAGCGAGATGGATTTTGGCCGACATTCTGCAAATTTTCTCATCGATTAAACATTTAATCTCAAAACATTTTTCTGTTTCCAAAATAAGAATCTCTTTCGAACAGATTGCACTAAATTTTGCAGACTTTACCATTTGCCAAAGTTTCAATGTAAATAGTCCGGGTGGCCATTTCATTAATTGTTCTTATAGCTTATTAAGAAGGTTTTTGGGCCTATACTTGTCGCTCCGGTACCGCTTGCCGTGCGGTAGCAGAGAGAATAGTCTATGACTTGGGTGAATGGAGTCTTTCACAATTTAATAATAACAATGTGATGTCTATGTTATGATGTAAAACATTTATTTTTTCAGTGAAACACTGAGTTGAAAGAACATTTTTGTTTGTTCTTTTATCTAAAGAAAGGATGTCATGTATGTACATGTACTTACCTGGAGTGCCTGAGGGTGACGCTGTTACTAATTACTACATGTGATCTTAATTATTATTATTATTTTTCACATTTTTACCCCATTTCTCTCCCCAATTTCATATCATCTGTACTTGCACCCATGACATCTGATAAACATTGTTATTTTACCCGCATCCCTGCCTCAGTGTGTTATCTTACACACTCCTTTGATATAAAGTTGTTTTTGATGAAAATTATAATGAAAACGTGTCAGTTTGTCACTTTCACGAGGTTTGAGTAATAACATGTTCAACTACTTTAAATATTGTCTCTAATCTAGGTTGTGCCTAAGGAAGAATTTTTAACTTCTCTCATTCTCTCTTCTCTCTCTTTCCACCTGGCTACCCCTACCCCGGTCAACAGCACTGGATCCCCCACAGCAACTCGCCCAAGCCTTCCCCATTTCTCCTTCTCCAAAATCCAGTCAGCTGATGTTCTGAAAGAGCTGCAAAATCTGGACCCCTACAAATCAGCCGGGCTAGACAATCTGGACCCTTTCTTTCTAAAATGATCTGCCGAAATTGTTGCAACCCCAATTACTAGCCTGTTCAACCTCTCTTTCGTGTCGTCTGAGATTCCCAAAGATTGGAAAGCAGCTGCGGTCATCCCCCTCTTCAAAGGGGGGGACACTCTTGACCCAAACTGCTACAGACCTATATCTATCCTACCCTGCCTTTCTAAGGTCTTCGAAAGCCATGTCAACAAACAGATTACCGACCATTTCGAATCCCACCATACCTTCTCCGCTATGCAATCTGGTTTCAGAGCTGATCATGGGTGCACCTCAGCCACGCTCAAGTTCCTAAACGATATCTTAACCGCCATCGATAAGAAACAATACTGTGCAGCCATATTCATTGACCTGGCCAAGGCTTTCGACTCTGTCAATCACCACATCCTCATCGGCAGACTCGATAGCCTTGGTTTCTAAAATGACTGCCTCGCCTGGTTCACCAACTACTTCTCTGATAGAGTTCAGTGGGTCAAATCGGAGGGCCCGTTGTCCGGGCCTCTGGCAGTCTCTATGGGGGTGCCACAGGGTTCAATTCTTGGACCGACCCTCTTCTCTGTATACATCAATGATGTTGCTCTTGCTGCTGGTGAGTCTCTGATCCACCTCTATGCAGACGACACCATTCTGTATACTTCTGGCCCTTCGTTGGACACTGTGTTAACAACCCTCCAGACCAGCTTCAATGCCATACAACTCTCCTTCCGTGGCCTCCAATTGCTCTTAAATACAAGTAAAACTAAATGCATGCTCTTCAACCGATCGCTGCCTGCACCTGCAACATCACTACTCTGGACGGTTCCTACTTAGAATATGTGGACAACTACAAATACCAAGGTGTCTGGTTAGACTGTAATCTCTCCTTCCAGACTCACATCAAACATCTCCAATCCAAAGTTAAATCTAGAATTGGCTTCCTATTTCGCAACAAAGCATCCTTCACTCATGCTGCCAAACATACCCTTGTAAAACTGACCATCCTACCGACCCTCGACTTCGGCAATGTAATTTACAAAATAGCTTCCAATACCCTACTCAGTAAATTGGATGCAGTCTATCACAGTGCCATCTGTTTTGTCACCAAAGCCCCATATACTACCCACCACTGCGACCTGTACGCTCTCGTTGACTGGCCCTCGCTTCATACTCGTCGCAAAACCCACTGGCTCCAGGTCATCTACAAGACCCTGCTAGGTAAAGTCCCCCCTTATCTCAGCTCGCTGGTCACCATAGCAGCACCCAACTGTAGCACGCGCTCCAGCAGGTATATCTCTCTGGTCACCCCCAAAACCAATTCTTCCTTTGGCCGCCTCTCCTTCCAGTTCTCTGCTGCCAATGACTGGAAAGAACTACAAAAATCTCAAACTGGAAACACTTATCTCCCTCACTAGCTTTAAGCACCACCTGTCAGAGCAGCTCACAGATTACTGCACCTGTACATAGCCCATCTATAATTTAGCCCAAACAACTACCTCTCCCTCTACTGTATTTATTTATTTTGCTCCTTTGCACCCCATTATTTCTATCTCTACTTTGCACATTCTTCCACTGCAAATCTACCATTCCAGTGTTTTTCGTTCAAATATTTTTTTATTGAACACACACAGGAATGGTGTATAGGTATGAAAGGCAGGTATACAATTTTTAACTAAACATAAAAGAGCAGACAGAAATAAAAAGATCCAGAGTTCTGGGTACAAAATAATTATTACAAAACAAGACATACAAAACAAGGACAGGTAGAAAGAAAGAGGGTGGGTGTCACCCCCCCCCCCCCTTATTCCCCCCCTTTATCCCTCCCCCCCTTTATCCCTTCCCCTTATACCCCTCCCTGCTCGGGTGGCGGTGCCAGCACATGCTGCCCAGAGGTGGATTAAAATATTACAATGGAGAGTGCGTTAAAAAGTACAAATTCACAGCGCCGAATGGTCCAAGTAAGAGAGGAAAGGCTGCCAGATCTGATCAAATGTTAATAATTTATTGTTCAGAATATATCTAATCCTTTCTAAGTGTACAGTGTTTGCCAATTCGCTGAGCCATAATTTGGTAGTGGGCGCTTCCCTCTTTTTCCAGAACAACAAGATTAGTTTTTTTGCCGAAATGAGACTGTAAGAGATGAGTTGTTTTGGGGGGTTGGTTAGTCCGATTAGGGAATCAGACACTCCCAGGATTATCAGAAGCGGGTCTGGGTCAATTGAAGTCTCCAGAACTTCAGAGAGGATCCTAAAAATTCCACACCAGTAACCATGCAAGCTAGAGCATAGGGCAAAGCAGTGGAGAAGTGTACCCTGTGCAGCCTGACATTTATCACACAAAGGGGATGTATCAGGAAATATCCTATGCAGTTTGGTTTTGGAATAGTGTAATCTGTGTAATACCTTGAATTGTATGAGCCGATGTCTGGAGTTAATGGAGCAGGTGTGGATATACTCCAAGCTATCTTCCCAGTTTGCCATCGAAATGTCAGTCCCTAGTTCTTCCTCCCATTTTGCCTTAATGGCCTCTGTAGAGGGTGTGCTAACCGATTGAAAAGAGTCATATAAACGAGATATCAGTTTGTCTGAGGTGGGGGATGTTTTTATGCATCCGTCAAACATGGAAGGCTTAGCGTTCCCAAATGTTGGGAGGTGTTTCCTAACATAGTCTCTGATTTGTAGGTATCTGAAAAAGTTATTTCTGGGAAGATTATAAGTTTCCCTCAGCAACTCAAAGGAAGCAAAGGTCCCTTCTATATATAAATCCCCTATGGTACTTATCCCCAACTCTCCCCATTGCTCAAAGGTGTTATCAAGGTTGGAGGGGGCAAAGGAGCGGTTCCTGGCAACAGGGAGCATGAATGACATTGGTCTAAGCTCAAAGTGGGTTTTAATTTGCTTCCAGATTCGGACTGTGCAATGTATAATAGGATTGTTACGATAAAGTGACCTCTCCAGATTGACAGGCGACAAAATCACAGCACCAATAGAGAAGGGGTGACACTCCTCACGCTCCATACTAAGCCAGGTGGGTGACGGACGTGCGTCATCCAGCAGAAACGTAACCGCACGGAGGTTAGCGGCCCAATAATAAAATATAAAATTTGGGAGAGACAATCCTCCTTCCATCTTGGATTTGCAGAGGTGTTTTTTACCTATCCTGTGTGTTTTATAATCCCAGATGAAAGGATTGATAATTGAGTCCAGTTGTTTATGAAAGGATTTAGGTATGAATACTGGGATGTTCTGGTATAGGTAGAGCAGTTGTGGGAGGAAGACCATTTTAATGGCATTAATTCTTCCGAGCAGAGAAATTGGGAGAGTTCTCCAAAATTGTATGTTTGTTTTTAGTTTTTGCATCAGCGAGGGGAAATTCTCTTTAAATAGTAAGGAATATTGTTTGGTAACTACAATTCCTAGATAGGTAAATATTTCTGAAGATAACTTAAGTGGAAGATGTTCTAGCCAGGAGGTGTTTTGTAACCGTATGGGCATTAATTCACTCTTGTTCCAATTTATTCTGTATCCCGAGAAGGTACCAAACAAATTAATCACATCAAGAATAGCTGGAATACTAGCTTGGGGTTCTGTTACATAGAGGAGAATGTCATCTGCGTATAGGGAAATCTTATTTAGAGTATCTTTAGTATTATAGCCGTGTATTGCTGCATCAGATCTAATCGTCTGAGCGAGAGGTTCAATGATTAGGGCGAAGAGCATAGGCGACAGCGCACAACCCTGCCTTGTCCCTCTGTAGAGGTTAAATCGGGGCGACAATGATTGGTTAGAGAGTATTCTCGCACAGGGGTTCCTATATAAAAGCTGGATCCAATTTATGAACCCATCTCCAATATTAAATTTCTGTAGGACTTTGAATAGATAGGACCACTCAACTTGGTCAAAAGCCTTCTCGGCGTCAAGAGATATAACTGCAAGGTCCATGTTTGGTAACCTCTGAGAATACATAATGTTGAAGAGGCGCCTGAGATTGAAGAATGAGTTTCTGTTCGGGATAAAGCCGGTCTGGTCCGAATGGACCAGTTTGCCAATTAAAGTGCTAAGCCTGTTAGCCAGGGTTTTTGCTAAAATCTTTTGGTCTGTATTGAGGAGGGATATTGGTCTGTACGACCCTACCTCTTCCGGATCTTTACCCTTCTTATGTATAACTGTAATGAATGCTTCATCCAAAGTAGATGGGAGAGCTCCATCCTCTCTGGACTGAACCAACATTTTGTGCAGGTAGGGAGAGAGCATGTTGCTGAATGTTTTATAGAATTCACCCGGGTATCCATCTGGGCCCGGGGTCTTACCACTCTTTAGAGTTTTGATTGTTTCTCGAATTTCTTCAAGAGATATTTCGTTATTCAGGAAGTTAGAATCTTCCTGGTTCAGGGCAGGAAGATTACAGTCATCCAAAAAGTTTTGCATAATTAAGGGGTTAGAATCGGCTTTAGATGTATATAGAGTCTCATAAAACTGACGGAATCTGTCATTGATGTCTTTGGGGGAAGAGAGTAATTCCCCAGATGCAGACTTAACTTTGTGAATCATTCGGTCACTCACAATTTTTCGAAGTTGTCTGGCGAGTAATTTGTGTGGTTTGTCACCAAACTCAAAATATTTTTGCTTGGCGTAGAGAAAAGATTTAGCAATTTTAGCTGAGAGAGTCTGATTATATTCAAATTTTAAAGAGGTAATTTTTTTATGTTTCTCCATAGATGGATGTCTAGCATTCTCCCTATCCAGTAAGTGAATTTGTCCCTCCAGTTCTACCAATTTTCCCTTGTTTTGCCTACTCCTGGCAGTCTGATAGGAGATGATACAGCCTCTCAAATAAGCCTTAAGTGTTTCCCACAGTAATGCTGGGGAAGTCTCTGTGTTGTCGTTGGTATCAAAGAAAAATGTTATTTGGTCTTTAAGATGTTCACAGAATGTTGGTTCTGTGAGGAGCTGAGGATTTAACCTCCAGACCCTCTCGTTTGGTACCATGTCACCCAATCTCAGGGAGAAGGTGAGTCGACTGTGATCCGAGATTATAATATCATGATACTTCACATTACAGGTATAGGGGAGTAGTTTAGCATCAACCAAAAAGTAGTCAATTCGAGTATAAACATTGTGAACATGAGAGTGAAAGGAGTATTCCCTGCCCGTAGGGTTAGTGATCCTCCATATACCATTCCAGTGTTTTACTTGCTATATTGTATTTACTTCGCCACCATGGCCTTTTTTGCCTTTACCTCCCTTATCTCACCTCATTTGCTCACATTGTATATAGACTTATTTTTCTACTGTATTATTGACTGTATGTTTGTTTTACTCCATGTGTAAATCTGTGTTGTTGTATGTGTCGAACTGCTTTGCTTTATCTTGGCCAGGTCTCAATTGTAAATCAGAATTTGTTCTCAACTTGCCTACCTGGTTAAATAAAGGTGAAATAAATAAATAAAAATCAAATAAATAAAAAATTGGGTGCGTTTGAGTTGTAAGGAGAGAAGTCAGTGGAGGTGCATCTGTGACTGCCGAAAGTTGAACACTAATGTGCTTTTCCGACAGCAAGGCTCAGATCAACATGGCAGTGTTGCCATAGTTTATAAAAGTTTCTCTTAATAATGTATTATGTATCTAACCCCATATCACACACTCACAAACTGAAATCATAACATAATATTGGGTGTACACATTGTACAATCAATTAGTGAGTGCCTCAAATCATATTTGTATATAGGGTGCATTCGGAAAGTATTCAGACCCCTTGACTTTTTCAACATTTTGTTATGTTACAGCTTTATTCTAAAATGGAGTAAATTGTTTTTTTCCGTTATCAATCTACACACAATACCCCACAATGACAAAATAGAAACAGGTTTGACACAATCCAGTCTCGGAGTTCTACGGACAATTTCTTCGACCTCATGGCATTGGTTTCTGCTCTGACATGCAATGTCAACTGTGGGACCTTATATGGACAGGTGTGTGCCTTTCCAAATCATGTGCATTCAATTGAATTTACCACAGGTGGACTCCAATCAAGTTGTGGAAACATCTCAAGGATGATCAATGGAAACAGGATGCACCGGAGCTTAATTTAGAGTCTCATAGCAAAGGGTCTGAATATTTATGTAAATACGGTATTTCGGTTTTTTATTTATAAAACATTTGCAAACATGCCTCCAGCCACCCAAGCCATAGAATGTTCTCTCTGCTTCCACACGGCAAGCAGTAACAACCTCTATCCACAAGCCATAAGACAACTAAATAGCTAACATAATGGCTACATGGACTGAGTTGACCCTTGTATTTAAAAAAAAACACACTCACAGGACTCTACACACTCACTCACAATGACACATCCAACACGCACAAAATATGCACACACACTTATACACACACAATTTTTATAATTTTTTATTTAACCTTTATTTAACCAGGAAAACTAGTTGAGAATAAGTTCTCATTTAGAACTGCGACCTGGCCAAGATAAAGCAAAGCAGTGCGACACAAACAACAACATAGAGTTACACATGGAATAAACAAGCGTACAGTCAATAACACAATAGAAAAAAAAGAAAATCTATATACAGTGTGTGCAAATGGCGTGAGGAGGTAAGGCAATAAAGAGGCCATAGTAGTGAAGTAATTACAATTTAGCAAATGAACACTGGAGTGATAGATGAGCAGATGGTGATGTGCAAGTAGAAATACTGGTGTGCAAAAGTGCAGAAAAGTAAATAAAAACAATAAAAACAACATACAATCATAATTTATGCTGCTACTCTGTTTACCATACAGTATCCTGATGCCTAGTCACCTTACCCCTATACATAGCTACCTCTATCGCTCCAGTATCCCTGCACATTGTAAATATGGTTTAGGTACTGACCCTGTATATGGCGTCTTACTTTCTAATTTTTATTTATTGTGTTTTTTTGTTCTACCTTGTTGTTTTCAGTGCTACATTGATATTGATTACCGCATTGTTGTGTTTGGCGCTTGCAAGAAAGGCATTTCACTGTACTTGTGCCATGACATTAAATCTTTAAACTAGTTTCAGTCATGTCATTGATCACGTTTGCATTGGTCAAACAAAAACACAATAATGATTGGTTGACAATAGAACATCCCACAATGCAGGTGATCCTGCAGGATGAAGTTGGTGAAGAGCAACTGCAGAAACTTTGGCCTTTGATCACATGATGTTTGTAAAGTTCATGCAGTCGACAAGTCGGACAATTTATATCCCCAGAATACAACTCTTTCAAAGGAGGTGATCAGCAATGGTATTGGACTTGACAAAAGTGATCCACTCTAACATGCCATCATTGTAAATCATTTGTTGTTAACTGAATTTCCTAATTAAATAAGTAATTATTAATTTTTTATTAAAAATGTCCTCAAAGATGGAAGGCAGGCTGGAGGAGGCGAGATGTGGAACCATTCTAGCCAATGAGAGGGCAGATACGCTTGTGAACAACAGACCATAGAGATAGAGGACTCGTTTTTGTATCTCCATTTTAGTATATTAGTATATAGTAGTATATTTTGTTCTTGTTGACCAAAGTCACCACTTTCATTAACCAGGTTTCCATCCAACCTTTTTATGCTTGTAAAGTACATGTCGGATATTTTTTTTTTAATATATTTATGACAGGTCAGGTTGCTGATGGAAACATCTAATTTGTCTGTAAACTTTCCCAATGTTGACCAAACAAAATACGCTAGACAAGGTGGGATCTTTTTGTGTCAGTAAAATTATTTATGCGAGAAATTTATGTGGAAACGCCATTATGCCCAAATATTTATATAATAACCAACATATCGAAGTAATTTTGGAGTGGCGCGATGATAGGCTGTGTTGTCCTCCCACTATGACCAGGGAAACCATGCAGTTTATTAGGCTACAGATTAAATAAATGATGAATTGCACAGGGTGGTGAAAGCGCACGGTGATGAGCTTGATGCTGCTTTCCAATAAATATCGAGGATATTATCCTGGTGTCATGATGACCGATGCTTGGCTTCCGTTTGACAAATAAAAATGATCTCACTCTTATTCATAATAACCTCATCATCTAGATAGTCTACCCGCACTGCGAGCCGTTGGTTAGAGAGCACGTGCCAAGACCAGAGTGGGCACATTCGCTATAACACATGTTGTTTTGGCAAAACCACCAGTAGTTGAAATTGCGATCGACAGCCATTTAAGTTTTTTGTAATGTGCACTACGTCATCGCGCACAGCCTTTTATTCTGCAACAACTTTATTTGATGGAAACATCTCGAAATGCGCATATTATTTTTATGCGGATTTGAATATTTGCATGAAAAGCTGTTGCCAATTTGATGGAAACCTAGCCCACACTTCATGGTCTTGTTTTCGTGGACAGATTTTGGGCGGAATAAAACCTCTCGCTTCGCCTCTTCCTCTCTAGGGTTCCTAGCGACAACGCTCTCCCAACCTACTACGGAAGTGTATCGAAGCCGTATTGAAGTGGCATCAAACGAGTGTGGCCCGTTTTGACATAACCCTAGCCTACTCTTTTGCCCTTGATGTGTGGAACGTTGAGAAAAAAAAGTAAGGAAGGATGACAGTAAAAAAGTATCAATTGAGATTTACCTTCCACAACAGTATGTGCCGAGTTAACTAGGTTGTGTATCTGCTGCAAAGATGAGTTTCAAAATATGCTTATTGCAAACCGGGATCCCTGCAACGTCCATGCCCTAGTCTTACCCCATTGAAGTTGAAATGTAAAATTCAGCACTATGACATCTCAAATGAAAAGGTGACAAGGGACACAATTTCAATAAAAAAACTCACTTTGGTTAAATAACTGCCAACTACAATGATTCTGAGTAGACAAATGGTTAAATTATTTAAATAAAACAATGAACAGAGATTTACAAGCTCTGGGTGTAAATCCCTGAACAAGATACAGACCCAATAAAATTGTGATAGATAAGAATACAAGCCCACAAACACAACTGGTGTACAGTAGATCCTGCACATTGCACTCAGACCAATATCAACACACATTATCCAGTGGACTCACACTGACAGAAATCTGAAGAGATAGTCCAGGACTCCCCATCTATAAACAATAGGATTCCTTGCTGGTCTCCCCAGTGTAAAAGACATTGCATTGATATATTGGAACAGAACATAGATAGGCCTATTCCTTGAAAGCATCACTTGGATAGAGTCAGGAGGGTTGTTGAGTTAAATGTTTGCAGCTGCACACAGTATTGTTTGCATAGAATCTGTGTACGTACATAAGGGGTTATAACGCCTTGTGCTGTATTCTTCTATTTATTTTACAAAAAGTGAAACTCAATGCACAGTAACTTCACATAGGCTCAGCAAATGTCACAGATATTGAACAATAGAAAAGCATCTCTGCTTTGAAATTTCTAAGAGGCTTTCTCTTAATGAGTGGTTATTTAAACTATTAACTGACCAGCGCTTTGTATACAGTATTCTCACAGTAAAATGTAACCGTTTCCTGTATGCAGAATAAATTCAATTGTTTATCGTGGCATACTCTTTTATACTGCATCAGCACTTTCTGAACATAAAGGAAACTCCAAACCAGTCCAACTAAGGGTTAAGCTCTAAAAGGACTGAGTAGGCAGTGGAGAAGGTGACAAAGTAACAATATTATCCATCTCCCCATTTGTCGTTATACGTGACTCCGATTTTCCAAACAGAGGGAGTCAAATATTATTTGTTGTAAATGAATATCTTTTCAAATACATTTTATAGAAACGTTCCAATATACATTAAATCTAAATTGTAACATGTCAGCATTCGTATGTTTGTCAAACACCAAATGATTGTGTGGAGGTGTTAATGATTGTGTGTCACAAGGCCCCGTGTGTGAAAATGAGTCCACAGGGGTCTGATGACACGACCATGTGCTTCACAAGTACTAAAATAATGACTGACCCACAGCCTATTTCCAGTCAAAGCTACAATGACATCATTATATGCATCTGTTCTGTTACTCAGACAGCAAACAAAATAAATCTCACCGAGGCCTTTGCTTTAGCAGTTGAAATAAGGCCTCAGCTGATTAAAAACAAAACAATGACAGGTCAACATCTCCCTGATCTAATAACATGACACATTTCAAATGGTTTTCAAGAGACACTCAACCAGTGAGCAGCAACTTCAAAACACTTCCATGTACGTATTCCATGTGTTCTTACAGTGTTCAGCAAGTATTTACTCTGACTGCAAAAGCAAAGCAAAACTATTTGGGTTTGAAATCACACTATTCTGAGCGTCACAGAGAGCGCACAGGCAGAGACCTGATATGATTGTCCATTACACTTCAAGGGCCAAAAAGAGAATGCTGGAATCTCACACACATACTACCTGAAACACACACACTTTTGTCATACACACCATCAGTATACAGACATCCCTCTAAAACAATTCAAACACACACAATCCAATTTGCACACACTACCAGAGCTACACAAACACTTTCTGATACAAGCTTGTGAGCCACACACACAGAAAATCCACTCCCTAACTGAAGAGCTTCACAAAGCAGCCCTGGCAGTAGGGCTTGTCGTTCTGATCCTTGAAGGTGCCCTTGTTGAGCTGCTTGAGGCAGAAAGCACAAACAAAGTGCTCCGGGTGGAACTTCTTGCCCATGGCTGTGATGCAGCGGCCGGTGATGGGCTTCTGGCAACCCGAGCAGAGGGAGCCGCGCTGCTCGTGGTAGTGCACCTCACAGTAGGGCTGCCCATCATGCTCAAAGAAACTCCCATTCACAAATGGGGTGAAGCACTCCTACATACCCAAACAGAGGGAGAGGAGAGTAAGTACAAGTCAGAACACGTCAACATGAATGCCTTTATATAAAGGGAAATATGCTGATTACAGACCCTGCAAACAAAGCACTCTGGATGCCAAAGGGAGTTTAGCGCAGAGATGTAGTTCTCCAGGATGGCTCGGGCACAGCCGCCACATTTCGGCGCAAACATGTCAAAGTAGTCCTTCCTACAGTACGCCTTCCCGTCCTTCTCATGGAAGCCTTCAGAAGACATACAGATCATGAGTTCTGCACCTGACTCTAGAAAATTGTCATTTCAAGTGAGCTCCAAGAATGGGTAAAACTCACCTTCTGAGCCAAAGAATGATCCACACTGAGCACAGAAGAAGTGTTCAGGATGCCATGTCTTGTCCAACGCGGTCACAACTTTCTGTAAACATAGGAAAAGTTACTCTATGCTAGCTGCCATTGCTACACTGGATCTTTGGACTGCCTAAGTTGTAATAATATACACTGAACAAATCAAGATTTATTTATATAGCACATTTCAGACATGGAATGCAACGCAATCTGATTTACAGGAAAAATTAAATAAACAACAAAAATAAAATATTTACTACACAACAAAACACAAGATAAAAAACAAAAGGATGACTAAAATATATTTCAAGATCTCTTAAATATGTCCACAGCTTCGGCCCCCCTCAGGTTCTTTGGCAGGCTATTCCAGAAGCCGGGGGCATAATAACTAAAGGCTGTCTCTCCATGCCTCTTGGTCCTAGGTTTTGGGATAGTTAAAAGGCCAGTGCCTGAGGGACCTACTAGGTACATAACTTAAAAGCATGTCTGACTTGTATTGGGGTGCACAATCGTGGATTGATTTGAAAACCAATAGAATAATCTTAAAATTACTTCTAAAAAAACTCACAGGCAGCCAGTGCAGAGACCTTAAACCTTTTCTCAATAGGGGGGCGCTGTTTTCACTTTGTAAAAAACCGTGCCCAAATTAAACTGCCTCGTACTCTATTCTAGATCGTACAATATGCATATTATTATTACTATTGGATAGAAAACACTCTCAAGTTTCTAAAACCGTTTGAATTATATCTGTGAGTAAAACAGAACTCATTTTGCAGCAAACTTCCTGACAGGAAGTGAAAAATCTGAAATCGAGGCTCTGTTCCAGGGCCTTCCTATTAATTTGCTTGAAATCTATGGATATACATGCACTTTATACGCCTTCCACTAGATGTCAACAGGCAGTGGGAGGTGGAATGGGGTGTCTAGCTTGATCTGCGGTCGAACAAGAGCTTTTGGAATGACGTGTCTGGAAATTTCATTGTCTTCGAAGGCGCGAGAAGGAACCCCAGATTGCCTTCTGAAAAGCTTTCGGTATACACGGTAGATATCTCCGGCTCTGATTTGATTTGATAGATGTGATAAAAACATCATAAAGTAGTTTTTTTCAACCGAGTTGTATCAGTTTATTGAACGTTAATTGCGAGTTTTGGAATTTTCTTTTCTTTGCGTGAGGTGAAGTTGGGCACGTTTGCGCCACATGGCTAGCTATGGTTGCTAATTCGACAGGCGAAGAGGACATTATAAAACCAAACAACGATTATTCTGGACCAAGGACTCCTTGTACAAGATTCTGATGGAAGCTCAGCAAAAGTAGGAACCATTTATGATGTTATTTCATATTTCTGTGGAAAATGTTTAGTTCTATTTTCCGCCCTTATTGCGGGCGCTGTCTCGCTATAACGTAAGCTGTTTGTTATGGTAAAGTTATTTTTAAAAATCTAACACGGCGATTGCATTAAGAACTAGTGTATCTTTAATTTACTGTCCAACATGTATTTTTTAGTAAAGTTTATGAGTTATTTGGTCAGATTAGATGAGTGTCAGAAATATATCCGGAGATTCTGGGAAAAAGTTGCTACATTTTCACAATGTATAACCACGGTTTTCAGCTCAAAATGTGCACATTTTCGAACAAAACATAAGTGTATTGTATAACCTGATGTTATAGGACTGTCATCTGATGAAGTTGGTCAAAGTTAGTATATAATTTTATATCTTTTGCTGTTTTTTTGCGATCGCTACCTTTGCGGTGAATGAATGCGGTTGTGTGTTTGGCTATTGTGGTAAGCTAATATAATGCTATATTGTGTTTTCGCTGTAAAACACTTAAAAAATCTGAAATATTGGCTAGATTCACAAGATGTTTATCTTTCATTTGCTGTACACCATGTATTTTTCATAAATGTTTTATGATGAGTATTTAGGTATTTCACGTTGCTCTCTAATTATTCTTGCTGCTTCGGTGCAATTGGTGATTGTAGCTGCAATGTAAAACTATGATTTTATACCTCAAATATGCACATTTTCGAACAAAACATAGATTTATTGTATAACATGTTATAAGACTGTCATCTGATGAAGTTGTTTCTTGGTTAGTGACTAATTATATCTCTATTTGGTCGGTTTTGTGATTGCTACCTATGCGGTAAAAAAATTGTGAAAATATGCGGTTGAGTCTTTTGCTATTGTGGTTAGCTAATAGAAATACATATTGTGTTTTCGCTGTAAAACATTTTAAAATTCGGAAATTATGGCTGGATTCACAAGATGTGAATCTTTCATTTGGTGTCTTGGACTTGTGATTTCATGATACTTATATGCTAGTATTTACTTGTGGCGCTATGCTAGGCTATGCTAGTCAGCTTTTTACTGATGAGGATGCTCCCGGATCCGGGATGAGTACCAAGAAGAAGTTTTAACACCGGTGTAATGTGTGCTCTCCGTCTGGTCTTGGTCAGTACCCATGCTGCAGCATTCTGTATGTTTTGCAGTTGACCAATGGCTTTCTTGGGTAGACCAGACAGGAGAGCATCTAAAATATCACCTTGGTTTTTTACCTTTATTGCCCGTGAATTAAAATGTGGGGCTAGATTCTCTGTGCTTTGGCTCTAACAATAAGCACCTCGGTCTTGTCTTGATTTAGCTGGAGGAAGTTGTGAGCCATCCAAGTATTTAAATCACTAATACAGTCTAATCATTTATCCGTGGAGCTAAAACCCTCTGGTGACACAGAAAGGTAATGTTGTGTATCGTCTGCGTAGCAGTGAAAATCAATACTGTGCTTTCTGAGAACTCTGCCATGGGTAACATATATAAACTGAGCAGTACCAGATCCAAAATCGAACCTTGTGGAACACCACAGGTGATATGTATAATCTGAGTTATGTTCACCAAGGGTGACAAACTAAAACAAATTTAACTCTTGACCCGTTAAATAGGTCCTAAACCAATTTAGAACTGGACTGGAGAGGCCAACCCACCTCTCCAGTCTGTCCAGAAGGACATCATGGTCAACAGTGTCGAATGCAGCACTTAAATCTAAGAGTACAAGGACAGAGAGCTGTTTGGCATCTGTGTTGGCTCTAAGATCATTTACCACTTTAACTAAGGCTGTCTCTGTGCTGTGGTGGGCATAACAACCAGATTGGAATTTTTCAAAAATAGCGTTGGCACTTAAAAAAATTTTTTTTTGCGGTTTGAAAACCAATTTCTCCAGAATTTTGCTTAAGAATGGAAGGTTGGAGATTGGCCGATAATTGCTATGAGCTGAAGAATCTAGATGACTTTTCTTCAGAAGGGGTTTCACTATAGCAGTTTTTAGTGCAGTGGGGAAAATCCCTGTGAGCAGGGAGTGCTTAACAGCTTGCACTTCTTCAGATATGCAATTAAAAACTGTTTTGAAGAAGGTGGTGGGGATAGGATCGAGAAGGCAGGTAGAAGGCTTAAATTGAGATATCACCTTCGCGAGCATGTCTGTGTCAAGCAGGGAAAATGAGGGGGCCTCCCGGGTGGCGCAGTGGTCTAGGGCACTGCATCGCAGTGCTAACTGCGCCACCAGAGTCTCTGGGTTCGCGCCCAGGCTCTGTCGCAGCCGGCCGCGACCGGGAGGTCCGTGGGGCGACGCACAATTGGCATAGCGTCGTCCAGGGTAGGGAGGGTTTGGCCGGTAGGGATATCCTTGTCTCATCGCGCTCCAGCGACTCCTGTGGCGGGCCGGGCGCAGTGCGCGCCAACCAAGGGGGCCAGGTACACGGTGTTTCCTCCGACACATTGGTGCGGCTGGCTTCCGGGTTGGAGGCGCGCTGTGTTAAGAAGCAGTACGGCTGGTTGGGTTGTGCTTCAGAGGACGCATGGCTTTCGACCTTCGTCTCTCCCGAGCCCGTACGGGAGTTGTAGCGATGAGACAAGGTAGTAATTACTAGCGATTGGATACCACGAAAATTGGGGAGAAAATGGGATAAAAAAAATAAAAAAAATAAAAAAAAATAAAAAGCAGGGAAAATGAATCCATAGTGCCTTTGCGTGGTAGGCTAGGGCACATATCAAACTTCTCAAGTCTTGCTTGACTGATACCCAGCCTAATGTTAGTCATCTCTGAAATAGGCCGCAAACTCATCACATTTAGATGTGGAGGAAAGTTCACATAGGTTTGCAGGGGTAGCATTTATCAGGCATTAAAGTTATGAACTAAATCATCACAAGAGGCAAGCAGAATAGGTGGTGGAGTATTGTTCATACACTCAATAAAATCTGTAGCAACTTCAGAGGTAAGATAGCGATTCTTAATGCGTTCAGTATTACCCTGTGCTATGGGCAATAAGGTAGTACAAATTACAGTGGTGATCAGATAAAGCAACAGAGGATATGTCAATAGAAAGCCCCTTGGTAATAACCAGGTCCAGAGTATGGCCGTGGTAACATTTTGGATAAATTCCATAGAACTCAAAAGATTCATGAATTCAATGGCCTTGGAGTCAGTCTCTTTGACAAAATGAATATTAAAAAATAATAATAATAAAATAAATTTTAAAAAAATCGCCCAACACAATGATTTTATCATATTGTCTATTGTCCTTGAACTAGTTCAGATAAATCAGTAAAGAAAGTAGGGCAGTGCTTTAGTGGCCTATACAGGGTTATGGCCCGCACTGGTGGCTGACATTTAAACAGTATAGCATGCTGCTCAAAAGATCCAAAGTCGCCAAACAAAACGTCCTTACAGCTGAGAGCATTAGTAAAAATAGAGGCTGTCCCACCACCCTTTTTCCCTTTTCCCCGAGTATGAAAAGCTGGAACCCCGGGGGGAGGCTTCAATAAGAGCGGCACAACAGGTCTGATGACAGCCATGTTTCAGTGAGAAACATGCCATCAACTTTGCGCTCAGCAATGTGGTCATTCATGAGAAAGGTTATACTTGATTACTCTAACATTTAAAAGCGCCATATTCAATAAGTGTGTGCCACTCTGCCCCTGGGGCATCTGCTTCGAGGTAACCAACGTAATAACAACCAAATTATTAAGAACCTGTCTACAATCGATCAGAATGCTAGGTGACAGTTTGTATAAACTCACTAGAAGGTGGAGTTAAAAGAACATAAATTAAGTTAGAATAACCATAGGGCAATTTCTACAGGAGTTGATATGCTTTCCAAGTCATCTGTTGCTTGTTCTGACAAGGAGAACTGAAGCACTGCCAGACCCTCTCTGTCAGTCTCAAACAGTTTGCGATGTTGCTGGAAATAATCCTGGAACCTCTGCGGTTAGGGTGAATCCTGCCTCTTTTAAAAGTGCTGATTGCTCCCACAGCAAAATCATTTGTCACAAAAGAGGCATTCCTGTCATTGCAAAGTTTCTTCAGAGCAAAGAGTCGGCTGGATCCGTGCTGACTCCCGGTGCTGACTCCCGGGTTTGATAGCTGGATCGGATCTTCTTGGATAGATGAAGGATGGCCAGACTGCCTTCCTGATCTCCTACACCTTGCGAGTGTACAGTTTCCCATGGGGCCGCGGAGTTGAACTGAACATCTGTCCGTTGGATTGGGACAGAAACGCTGCCCGGCTCAGACACCTTTGCTATAGGAGGCATTTAAAACTGAGATTTGGTTTGCCTGGGTTACAGCAAGGTCAGTGTACTTAGAAAGCAGGTTATCCTTTTCTCGCAGCTGAGCTAGCAGCTGGAGGATAGCTTCCCTAAGCTGCTTGATGGCGGTGCATTTAGAGCAGACAAATCCCTGTCTATTTTCCAGTTCCACCTTATCGTCATCTTGTGATTGTGTGGAAATCTCACACCTGAAGCATTTGTGCCCAGCCGTGGATAAAAACACCAGTGGCCTAGCACTGCTAGTGTTAGCCTGCTCCGTTTTCATTATGGCTAACAGCTAGCTGCTATTTAACAGGAATCCGGGACACAAACTTGCGGCCCCAGCCGTAAACGTTGAGCGCGTCACAGAATCCGTAGCAATAAACTTTAGTTAAGATTAACAAAATATATAAACAATTTCAAAGATTTTACTGAGTTACAGTTCATATAAGGAAATCAGTCAATTTAAAATTCATTAGGCACTAATCCAAGGATTTAACATGACTGTGAATACAGATATGCATCGGTTGGTCATAGATACCCTAAAAAGTAGGGGCGTGGATCATAAAACCAGTCAGTATCTGGTTTGCCTCATGCAGTGCAACACATCTCCTTCGCATAGAGTTGATCAGGCTGTTGATTGTGGAATGTTGTCCCACTCCTCTTCAATGGCTGTGCGAAATTGCTGGATATTGGCGGTAACTGACACGCTGTTGTATACGTCGATCCAGAGTATCCCAAACATGTTCAATTTGTGACATGTCTGGTAAGTATGCAGGCCATGGAAGAACTGGGACATTTTCAGCATTCAGAAATTGTGTACAGATCCGTGCGACATAGGGTCATGCATTATCATGCTGAAACATGTGATGGCGGAAGATGAATGGAACAACAATTGCGACTTTACGTCTTACAGGAACGCGCTCACCGGCCAAGCACACGCACTGTCGTGGATGCGAGGTCCGATCACTTCAGACACCAATGTAATGAAACAGGCAGGGAGCAGGTCTCGAACCCTCGACCTTTGAGCCCGAAGTGCAGTGCGCTATCGACTGTGCCGCAAAAGCATGCACGTGCAGCAGAGTCGATTTCCGCGCTTATAAACCCAGGGTCGTTACACACACTCCCTCAAAAATTGCAACATCTGTGGCATTGTGTTGTGTGACAACACAGCACATTTTAAAGTGGCCTATTATTGTCACCATCACAAGGGGCACCTGTGTAATGATCATGCTGTTTAATCAGCTTCTTGATATGTCACACCTGTCAAGTGGATGGATTATTTTAGCAAAGGAGAAATGCTCACTAACAGGGATGTAAACCAATTTGTGCACAAAATTTGAGAGAAATAAGATTTTTGTGCTTATGTAAAATGTCTGGGATCTTTGATTTCAGCTCATGAAACATGGGACCAACACTTTACATGTTGCATTCATATTTATGTTCAGTGTAGTTATTTTTGTAGTGTAGGTGTTTACTTACATCCAGTATAGGGCCGTTACAGTAGTGGCAGCGGGGGGAGAACAGGTTGTGGTAGTCCATCTCACAGTAGGGCGCTCCGTCACGCTCAAAGAAGTTTCTGGAACCTATCTCCTCCTGACAGTGGGTACACACAAAGTGCTCTGGGTGCCACGTGCGCCCCATGGCAGTAACCACCTGGACAAACAGAGACAGTATATTTACATTTACCATGCCAACAAAGCTCTGCAATTCAATTGAAAGTAACTTGAAGTTAAAGCGAGACCATGATCTTAGAAAGGCCACCAGAGCCTGATCTATGGCCCACCCAAGCACCTCACCTGTCCCACGATGGGTTTACAACAGGCCCCACACACTCCCTTGGCCACAGTCTGCACACCCAGTTTATGGAGGTCAGACTGCAGACTGCCGAGCATGTTGTCCAGCTTGTTGACCTGTGTTGGGGGGCCTCCAGGGCCACCTTTCCCCTGGGCCATGATCTGTCAAAAGATGGAGAGTGAGAGGACGGACACCAGAGCACAGTGCATTCTCTCATAAAAATACATCTGAACAAATAACTAAACTGTGGGTGAACTAAAGGAAACTGAAGCCAGTGAGAAATAGAAGTATTTCCACCATATCAGAAATAGAAAGGTAGAGAGAGATCCATGCCTGCATTGGAGGAAAAATTGGGTCGTATTCTGTTTGACAGCCAATGGACACCAGGACCTTGGGGGGAGGTGGTGGTGTAGGCTGCACTGGTGGAGGGGGCACTGGGGCAGCAGGTGGAGGGGGCTCTGGCTTTGGGGCAGGGGGCTGCTGTACTGGGACCGGTGGGGGTTGTACCAGAGGAGGTGGGGGAGGGATGGGTTCCTGGGGTGGAGGAGGTTGAGGAGGGGGACAGGGGGGAGGGGGAGGAGGTAAGGGAGCAGTGGTCTGCTTAACAGGTGGGGGTCTCCTGGGTTCTTCTATAATAGGAGGGTGACGAGGGGCTGGGGGAGACTGGGGTGGGGAAATGACCCTCCTCTGAGGTATAGGTGACTCCGAGGGAATAATGATCTGAGAAGAGACAGACGATGACAGAGAGGGAGAGAGAAAATTAAAGGTAAAGAACGGAAAGTGAAACTTGAGAAGGTAAAAAAAAGAAAAAAATATCTGAGATGGTGTGATCCTGTTGTGATCGTATCCAGGCTAACCTTGTCCACCTCATTCGCAGCCCCATCGCCACGGAAACGCTGTGGCTTAGACATGACGATGACACCCTCAGTGAGCCAATCGTCCGGCTGCTTGCGCCGGCGGTCAGCCAATCGGCCAATCCCCAGTTTCCCCTGCAGCTCCTCTATGAGGCGGTCCTGTGAGCTGCTCTTGTTGACGATGATGGGGCCCATCCGCCCCCTCCGGGGGTGACCCTCTCGGTACATGGGGTGCACATTGGGGGTCTCCTTGGTGCGCCTAATCACGGACTTAAGCTAGAAGGAGAATGAGCATCAGGACTCCACTGTGATCCAGTTACAATACCACAGACCAGGTGAGTGGTTCAGTTCAGAGGAAGCACCATTCCAGTTCACTCAAAGCCAAAGGCAGCCATCTCCTCAAGGGTATCTATCAGCGGTGGGTAAAGGCATGTCCAAAGGAATGTGTCAGTGAGCTCAGAGTCACACTCCATGCTGTATTACATGCTCAGACCCCATCTCACCTCCCATCCATCACACAGTCCCATTTGTTCTCTCACCGTTAAGCAGAACATAGTTGGGCAAGATGGGGGCATCATGCTGATGCAACAAGTGAGGTAGTCATAGGATGCAGTCACAACTCAAATTGTTTGGTTTTAACAAGACATGCCAACAAAGGTCACAGCCAGGCAGTACTGCTGAGCGATTAGTGCTTTTTCAAGTCGGTTCTATCATTAAAAAATAATCACGGTTTTCGGTTTTGATTATTAACGGACAAGTAGGCGGGGGCACAATAGATTATTGTCATTGTAGTTAATTACCAGCTATTCTGTGCTTAACTATGTAGAATATTGGCCTGTTGGAAACTACAACTCCCTACTACATCGCACAGTTCGGGCTTAAACTGATTTATCTCTGTAGAAACTGGGCCTCAAGATCACAAAAAAATAAAAATAAAAACTGAATTCAAACTTAACAGACATTGGTCAATAAGTTGTTAAAAACAAACAAAAAAGAACCGACATTTCGGTTAATTGCTCAGCACTACCAGGCAGTCAACAATAAGAGACTGCAGTAGCAGAAAACATCCAGATGTGCACATTGTAAGGACAGTATCTACACACACACACACAATTTCTCAAACAGATGTTTGGTATCAAACTAAGCCATTTCTGCCATCTCAGAAAGATAGTTTTATATGAATAACATTTAACTCCGTTGTTTCTACACGTGTTTGTGCAGAACAGCACAGTGTGGTGGTGAGAACTGTCCCATACATGTCCAGATGCAGAGACCCTGTCCATGGTGGCAGGCTGCAGCAGAGGTAGGTCCATGGCAGCATCAGGAGTTCCAGGGCAGGAGGAGCCATCCAGGGACTCATCCATCCAGCTGGCCTCAGTCATCGGGGTCATGCTCCCATCTGTATAAGGTCTCTCTGTATAAGGAGTCATACTACCATCCAGTCCATCTTGGAGACACATGTTCAGCTCCACATCAGCCCAGTCCATGAGCTCCCTGTGCCCATCTATGTGTCCACTCATTACTGACCCATCCCGGGTAATTGTCCCCTCACGGGTACTTGCCCCATCCCGGGTACACCCGGTAGTGTCTGGTTGAACATCCCTTCTGTCTAAGGGCATGATGAGCTCCTCATGTACCTTCTGCACCACTTCCCTCTTCAGCTGAGGTGCCTCCCCCTTCAACTGCAGTGTGTCAGTAGGGACTCTGTCGTTCTCCATCTTAGTGAAACTCATGGCCAGCAGCTTATCCAGGGCTTCATCCAGAGAGGGCTCAGCTGCAGGGACTGGCTCCAGAACTCTCCTGGAGATCTTGGGGCTGGTGAGAGCTGGGGGAGAGGGAGACTTGGGAGACGTGACCAGAGATGGTGAGGGGGCTTTAGAAGCAGTGAGAGGGGTAGGACTCTTGGTGACAGAAGCATGGAGAGGTGAAGGAGTCTTGGAGATAGAGACAGGAACAGGACTAAGACTCTTGGTTGGAGTAGAGAAACATAGATCCATGTCAGTTAGGGGACTGGTGCTCTTGGTAACAGTAGGGGGAGTTGTACCAAGTTCTAGAAATGGACTATGGGGTTTTAAGGGGTTATGGTCCAGGGTGACACTGGCTGAGTTCAGTGATGGTTTAGCAGCATTAGGAGGACTTCGGTATGTGATAAGTGAAGGGTTGGAGTGGTTGAGGGCTACCAGAGACTTCTGATGAGATGACAGGATGGTCGCAGAGACGTCGATGACCACTTTTGGTTCTGGGCCACTCTCTGCAAATGACAGAGGGCTCTGGGAGGTTACAGTAGCTGGGGGAGGGCTTGATAATGAGGGATGTGGAGGGGACACTGCCCCCCCCGAGTCCCCAATGTGCTCCTCTATGTGCAGCTCCCAGGCAGGTAGAGAGAAAAGAGGAGAGTCACAGGCAGGTTGAGAGGGTGAGAGGGAGGAGGGGGCAGCAAGGGAGGAGCAGGTACGTGGAGGAGGATGGACCTCCAGAATGATACTGGGGGAGGTTCCTGCCTGATCAAGCTGAAGGTCAGAGTTCATAGACCCCAAGGAGCCGAGGACAGGCTAGAGGACAGGACAGGCAGGAGAGAGGAAAGGGACACCACAAGAAGAGGAAGATATTAAAGAGAAATAATCAGATTAGAAAATAGATATAGAATTAAAAGGTATCTACTAAAGGATTTTTCATGAGGTGATAAGAGGACAAGCGTAAGACACACACCTTGAAGTCGGAAAGGGAGGCCATGAGCTCATCAAGTTCGCGTGTGGCACAGGAAGCTGACATTCTGGCCTGCTGCTGAGAGGAAGAGTCCAACTCATTGTGAAGAACAGAGGGGCTGCAGAATACACAAACAAAACATGATCACACACAAACCAACATTGACCTCCTCATTTTTCATTTCATCCTAATATGTGATCAGATGGAGCACCCAAACACAGGCTACAGTTGATTATTAACATGATCTCATTGCTAGCTAGCTTGTATCCTATAATTCAAGGTGATGAAACTCCTTTTCCATCTGTGTTTCTTGAATAGGAGTAACTGCCAATCTGTTTACCTGGGAGTGGGTACAGAGCCCTCCAGCTCATCCAGCAGACTCTCCACAGTGGGCCGGCCCTCCTCCACCGCCTGGCTCCCGTTCCGTTTGGTCTTCTCCTGAGACGGAGGGCTCACCATGATGTCAGGGGGACCCCCGTTCTCCTGCACATAGTGGGTTATGCTGCAGGACGGCAGGGGTGGGGCTGTTTCCTCTGTGGGTAGAAAGGACAGTGGGACATGATATCATCACAGTATTATGCAGTAAACACATACTGCAAAGACAAGACCACCCATGGCACAGAGAATGACAGATATAAGTTCCGCTTAGGTAGCATAAACACCAAAACCTAGTGAAAAAGGATGTTGGATGTGTTTAGCTGTCTGTGTACCTGTGGTGGGGAAGGAGGGAGAGTTCTGCTGGACAGCATTGAGCTCCAGGAGCAGCCTGTCCAGCTCTGACAGGTTGCTGCCCAGAGCTGAGCTCATAGCAGCCGCAGACTGGTCAGCAGACTTCTGTTTGTTGGGGAAACTGACAGAGGCAGAGAGACAATGGTTGTCAATTGTGGTTGAGTATAAAACAGTGACAGACGGTATAGTAGCCTCCCAGTGGGGGTCCCTTCCTAGAGATCTGTTCCTATGGCCCTTCTGCCTACCTGTAGACGTGGTCCTCTTCAATGTGGGACAGGGGCGGGCTGCTACTGTCCCTGGACCATAAGCTCTTCGGAGCTGAACCCAAGGACTGCAGAGGAGAACATTCACTAAGTTTAGTAGTGAAAAGCCATTTAATGAATGAGATGTGTGAGTCTGAGTAGTGGTTCTGAGGTACAGTATGACTGACCTGTTGGGAGGAGTGGTGGGAGTCCAGGGAGTCTATCACAGAGCCATTCAGAGCCTCAGCCGAGGGAGGGGGTGGCACCGGGGGAGGGACTGACACATCCTGGTAGGAGTTCCCTCCAGTGGGGAAGGAGTAGGGGGTCTCCTCAGACAGGAACACAGGATGCTTGGAGATGTGGGACGTCGTGGATTCCAGGTCCGCCAACAAAGCGTCTGAGAAGGAAAGAGATACCTCCATTGTTACACAGCATACGCTCAGTCGAACATTACAGACAGAAACACACAAACCAAGGCTGCCTCTATCATTACATCAATACAAAATGTGTTTTTTAAAGATTGAGGGTGGACATTTGTTTACCCTCTTTCTGGAGCAAATCATTCACAGAAGACCAAGATGCAACACGACTTCTATGCTTAGCATCAATGTGAATAGCTTGACAGATTTAGTTATTTTGCCTCCATTAGACTGAAAATAATTCAAAGCACCCAGCATATGGGCCTCTCTAGCTGGAGTCTACTGAGCGGTGGCTGTCTGTAAACTAACAATGCCTATGCGTACCTGTTTAAGCCCTGTCATCATCACAGCTCGACACAAAGCCCCAGTGTCATTTCTAAACCCACTACAGTCTGGTTAACATCTCCCCTGAAACCCCCACCTTCCTCGCTCCATCAATCTTTCCACCAGGCCCTAAAAATATATTGCTGCTGTCAGTAAGTACCTGGCTATCCATCTTTGCTTGTCCATTGTTCCTTCCGTTCGATTGTCTTCCTAACAGAAAAACACCTTTCTTAACCTGTTGCTCTTTTCAAAAGGCTTTGTGTGAGTGTGGACATCAGACAGACATCACATACATCTCCAGGGCCATCCTGTGTACAGCATTAGTGTCCCTTGGACCACCAGAACAAAATAGACCCTTACATCACACACTCCATCCATCTTCAGTCAGTCAAGCATAGCCTGTTAAAATGTTCCTGTTCATACTGGATGGGACGGTGTCAAAGGGAATCCTTGTAGTCAACTCCATATAACAGAACTAAGTCAATTCAAAAGCCACCCCATAAGACTAGTTTCTCTGAATCGTATGAGCCAATTTACATAAATGAGCTTCAAACCAAGAGAACATTAAAATGGCTAAACTAAATTATATGATAAATGGACAGTCCGTAAGATGCCAACATTACGACAACTTTATGAGGTGAACAACAAATAGACAAATCATTTTTTACAGACCACAGTCCAAAAGTCCCTCTTCAGTCACACACAAAATCCTCTTTGCAAGAAAAAAAACAAAGCAAAACAAACTGACACGAAATGAAGATGAAATAAAGTTAACAGAATATTCAAGCTTTTCTTGGTAAAATGCCCCCTTACTATCCTCCTGATATGCCACCTGACAGATCCAGTACCCAGAAGTGTGTGAAACAGGGATGCAGCCAGAGAGGGACTGAGATGGACAGAGAGGACTAGCTAGTGTCCTGTCTGTTGAGGGTGTGGTTTGGAGGCAGGGGAGACAAAGACACACTGGATATTAAACCCTACAATATTTTGTTTATTTATTTAACAAGGCAAGTCAGGTTAAGAACAAATTCTTGTTTACAATGACGGCCTACCCCGGCCAAACCAAGACGACGCTGGGCCAACTGTGCTCCGCCCTCCCTCCCACTGACCCTCCAACTCACCCCAGGGATACCTTTCTCACTCATAAAAATAAATTCTGTGTCTACTTCTGTAAACAGTCCAATTTTTTGCTCCATTTTCAAAAATAATTCCCAGAAAGATTTGTAAAAATTGCCATCAACTAGACGTCAACGACTTCTCTATTGTTCATCCTTAACAACTTTATTTTAATAGAACTACGTTACAATTGCTCTGTGGGAACAGAGCTTTCAGTTGAACCTATTCACTACCACAGAGCTTTCAGTTGAACCTATTCACTACCACAGATCTTTCAGTTGAAACTATTCACTACCACAGTACTTCCCCCACTGTTCATTCAAACCAGAGACCCCAACCAGTAGCTAGGTGTTTACGTCATGTAGTTAAACCACATGGGTGCTAAATCTATTTAAAGCTGTAAGTTCAGCAAGTAAGTCTGCTCAAAATAAGCTGCACCTGGTGCTAATACGCTGAACAAGAATTTACCAAAGTTGACGTCATCACCCTTCCAATAAAGCCCAATGAAAAAAAAAATATATATATAAAAAATAAAAAAAAATCACTGGTCATCTCCCTATCCGGGTCATTCACTTCGGAATTGATATCTTACACATTATGGTGTGGTTTCCCAATAAAAGTTAATACTAAAACAATAAAAATTGCACATGGCTAAACAGGTATGATATAGAGTACACAGAATAACTTCATGACCTTATTCCTGGCAGCGAGGAAGAGTAGAGACACCGCCAAGTTCCTCAGTATCTGTTGCCAGACTGGGATCTCTATTCTCTGCCTAGTACCACTAGACTACCCCCCGTTGCTACTACATCTGTGACACTGGCCAACCCCTGTGGTACTGATCAGTCAGAGATCTCAGTACACATCTGATTAAGGGTTTCAAGCAACGTATAGACTAATGTCAAGGCAATAGCTAGCTCGAATACAGACAGCGAAAGCTGGTACCCACTACCCGCCTTCATTGTAAAGGTATTGTTTGTTAACAAACTAAAGAACAATGAGTAGAGGATATTAAAATCATAGCTAGAGATCAGCCGCAATACACTTGCCTGTAGTGCTTTAGGTCAAGGCTACACTGACATTCGTCTTTACTGGAGTGTGAAAGTGGAAATGCCACTGGAATAAATTTGTGTTGATTGTCTCTCCTATGGGAGGCAGCAATGAGTCTGACACAGATGAACTGTAAAATGGTATGTGGCCTGAGTTGGTCTGGGGGGAGTTAGTGGCATTAAGAATGCAACTAAGTACTGTAAGGGGTAGGGGAAAAGGTTATGAGATGGGTCAAATCCAATCATTTCAGAGGAAATCCTGACTACTTTTGGAAAAAAAAGTATTATACAACTGTTCATTTTAATGGGAAACATTTATTCTGCCATTTGGGGATTCTAAGCAGGGCTAAATGCCAGAGACATCAGTTCATCTGACTTTATTTATTGCAGCTTCTATGACCTAAATAGATTTGCAATACATTCCTGTCCTGCCTTTTCATTGAAAGCATCTTAACATAAAGTCAGTGTTCAACCATAGGCCAACAGCCTTGTGGTGTGTGCATACTGTATGTGCATTCTTTGGGTGGTGGGTACGTGTAGATTCCTGCCTCTGTCCATAGTCCCCCTCCTCCTAACCGTACCAAAGCCCTGCAGTCTTTATCTGATAGGTGGGAAGGTACATGAAGAATTCCACACATTCCACTGTCCGGCTCCGAGAGAGAAAGCAGCCAGGGAAACAGAGAGGAGGGTGGCAGAGGAGATGCATGAGGTGGAGGCCAATAATGGAAGAGGGGGATGATTTGGTTTACCCAGGGACTATAAATATCAGTAATATGAAATCTACATGAAATTAACAAATATTAAGATAAAAACACAGAATACAATGTTTTATAATACAAGCTATAATTGGCAAGACAGACACCATCAGTCAATCAGTTGCAATACGACTAGGTTCCAGATGAGAGGAATGGAGAGAAGAAAAAAATGAAGAAAAATCTGGCTGTTTAGTTTTAAAACAATCAAAGTACTACTCTATAATTTAGATAACAGGGCCAGATCAAAAAGTACCACATACTTTAAATTCCAGGAGAAGAGAGATGTACATTTCTATTACCAATGGCAGGCCCAGAGTGCCATGCTTCCCAAGTTAACAGGCAGGCAGGCCAGACAGGCAAGCTAATCTTTCCCACATCTTTAACACATTGGATACAGTGATGGGCCACCAGGGTCCACAACTCACCTGTTTATAGCTGGGGGCAGAACTGGCCACAGCCCCACGTAGAAAGTAACACTATCCGGCCTTCCCAACATGATATTTATATCAATCAGGAAAGACAGGGGCCAGAGAGGGGTGGAGAGAGAAATACCACAGAGGAGAATAGCAGATAGGAAAGGGGGAGAGGGATTATACAGCACAGAGAGAGAAGGGTGAACAGTGAGTGTAAAGACATACTGAAGGGAGTACAGACACAGTGAAAGAGGGAGTGGTGTGGTGTCTCAGAGAAAGACAGAAAGATCTTGAAGCAAGATGGGGTCAATGGCTTCAAAATAATCCCCACCAAAAATACCCGCCCAAGCAGCCCCATATCCGAAAGATGACACTCCCATGAAGAGAGTGCTGGACCAAAATAAAAGTACTTCCCCACAGGCCAGTAAATCAGATGACAGGGGAAAGTCTAAAAGACCATTTTGACACACAGTCACGCTTAGACATTGAGAACAAACTCGCACCAATAGATGACCAACACACACAACTACACACACAACTACCATGAGTTTGTGTGTGAAAAGCTCAAGGATAGACGGTCTTGTTTCTCTTCTCCAAGTTCAGCTTGTGCAACAACACTGAATCAAACCAACCAACCTCCAAAAACAGCCAGCCATCTTCCATGCTCTGTGGCCCTGTGGAATCCTCCACACTGAGCTCTTTGAACAACATGCCCTGGGGAGTCCCAGCCTGAGTAATGTGGGAAGAATCTAGCAGGAAATCAGATTCCTGCTCCATTACATTAACCCATCAGGAAAATAATTAGCACTGTTCTCAGAGCCAAGAAACAAGGCCAGAGAGAGAGGTGACAGAGAGAGTGAGAGAGAGAAACAGTTGAGGAAATAAAGGCAAAGGAGGTGGGAGTGTGTGTGTGTGTGGGGGGGGGGTTATAGGAAAGAGGGCGTGACTAACTTTTATTGGTCAAAAATGTCCATAACAGCAGTAGCAGAGCATTCATTTCCTGGCCCTGAACACAGATTCTGCTCATTGTTTTCTCTTATGTTTCCTCAGGATGTGAGGCAGGGTTCATTGCCTAAGCAATGAGGTCAGTCATGCAGATCCCCTCCCCCAGACTCAGAACAGGATGGGTGTGGAAGGAGCACAGAAAGAGCACAAGGACTGGACTGATTTACAGACAGGACCCTCGCATTAGTTCAGAAGGCAGGCCCACACAAACATACAGTAGTGGTAGGCATACAGGGAGAAACCCTACAGGTCCCTGGGGGTGATGAATAGTCTGGTAACACTTGCCCACTGCTGACATACTGAAATACAGAAACGCACCAACTGCCAAAGTTGTAAGGACAGCTATGTTGTCTAAGTTACAGAGTGTGGTTGGCAAATATCGTAAACATTTAGGACCACTAGTGTTGGGCGGTATCCAGATTTTCATTCCATTTCTGTACTATACCGGAGTATATGGTATTACCAAATGTGCACACAAGGGGCGCTATAGAAAATATGCTTTTTGGGGGATGCACAAAACAATTTAGGCACCAGGGATGTTGATCCAGGAGGGAATTGAATGTCTCTGTTGTAACCAAGAAGCTTGATATCTAGCCACTTAGCTAGTAAACCAAATACATAGCTGGAGCCCTGAGCTAGATATAATTTGACACATCTTAGATTTCTTATAGTTATACTTAACATAGTTATAAGCAGTGGCATAGCACCCCCCTCCAAAAAAAGAGATATATATTTTATAAACAGTATTTAAAATGATACCATCTGTATTTCAAAATAGACATTTTAAACCGTATACTGGGGTATCGCCTAAGGACCACACCATTTAATGTGCACCCAGTCCTCTCTTGAACAAGGGAATATGGCAATTTTTCTATAAGGTAGTCAACGAATAGAGTCCACATCTCCTCAAAAGAGGATAGTCCATGTAGCTGTTTGGTTATCTGCCATGACCCTTTTTGGACTAACTTTGACTCATCACATATGCTGATGGTACTTTTTACCCTCTGTCACTTTAATCCTAGTTATATGTACATATTTACCTCAATCAGCTCATACCCCTGCACATGGACTCAGTACTGGTAACCCTTGTATATAGCCAGGTTATTGTTACTCATTGTGTATCTATTATTAAGCATTTTACTTTTCTATTATTTATCTTTCTTTCGTTCTGCATTGTTAAGGGCCCGTAAGTAAGCATTTCACTGTTAGTCCACACCGGTTGTTCACGAAGCATGTAAAAAATAAAATGTGATTACTGTTCAACAGACTGCAACGTTGCCTCTCCTGTAACGTTGTCCTCTCAACCAGCTGCCCACCTACACACCACCCACCACTCTTATCTTGATGACTGGTCATGACATAAGCAAAGGCTGCTTCAGCCCACAGGGACAGCCCATCTGTGTTTCCCAAGCATGGAGAGTCAATCATACAGGCTCCTGAGGAATTCACACAGAGAGGAGAGTGGGGACACGCAACACAAACACGCCAGTAAGACAGGCCATCTGACACTGACTGTCACATGTGGGTAAAGACTCACATCTGGGAGAAAGCTCAGCTGCACTGCAGCCACACCAGTAATGGTTCTGGGCTTTGGGCTGGACCTGGCCACCACCTGATCGGAGCTGCGTGAGACATGTCTGAGTCTCTGGAACGTTCACATGCCTTGTCTAACCTAGGGTTGCTCACATGGTACAACAGAATCCCCCTTGCTTTTTGGGAGGGTAGGAAATCGGGACATCTCTGGTACACTGGGCCAAGTAGAAAGAGGAGAGGATGGGATGATTGGGTTACGCAGCTCTACGTCCTCAGAGGCATCCCTGCAGAGACCAGGGAATAGGGTTTTACTAGGACACAGTAGGACTGACTGAGGGTACCGGTTTGTGAAGAGCCCTATCTTTACAGGGCCAGTGTGGAACAGTGGTGGGAGTTGGTGAGCCGTAACCCAGTAGGTATTTGGCCTTGATGTTAAGACATTCCACAGCAGCCTCTCCCCCTCCCTCAGGCCTGGCTTCCCCCGACTGAAGTGAGACAGCAGGCTCCCTCTCAGTTAACAATCAGTCCTTTCACTGGCCCAGAGCAGCTTTACCATTTAATGAGCCATGGAGGTACTCTCAGATCAGGCCAAGCTCAAAATAGGTCTCCTCATCCCTCCACTTAAACATTTCAAAAACACATCTGACTGACACATGCTATTTTGGGTCATTCATGCAGAACTCAAAATAGGCAAATTCAAATGGGTGCTGGACTCTTAATTAAAAATATTACTTTGTTGTCCATTTCCTTTAAGAGAATGAAAATGTGTATCACGTGATCAGCTCAATCAACCGATACATCAGGGTGTGGGTGAGTGTGTGTCTCGGTTGATTGAGCTGATCAGGTGATACACATTTTCATTCTCTTAAAGGAAATGGACAACAAAGTAATATTTTTAATTAAGAGTCCAGCACCCATTTGAATTTGCCTATTTTGAGTTCTGCATGAATGACCCAAAATAGCATGTGTCAGTGAGATGTGTTTTTGAATTGTTTAAGTTGTAAGAACAGGACAGAGCCATCCGTTGGTTGCTGGACTTTCTAGCCTCTTAGCTATATGCCTCCACTCTGTGCATGAAGATGAAAGCAATTGCATTTGTTCAATAACACCCTGTCTAATCTAGGCAGCTTTAGTGAACTGGCCACCAGATGAAATCTGTAAAAACAAAATGACTTCTAAGTGTAGTTGCACCAGAGGTCAAGGGGTGCTGAATTGAGAGATTATTGGTCAGCTATCTTGTCACAGAAAATAGACTGAAGGATAAAATGTTGTCATGGGGAGGGGGGGGCATACTCTACAACAGTGCCCATCAGCCAGCATGATCAGCCAGATGCTTGGTCCCTAAAATGCACTGACACATGATCTGTGTGTACAAGTATGAACGGTGCAGGTTGGCGTACAGTAGGCTCTGCTATTTGAGGTATGCCAGTTCCAAGTGTTTGGGTAAATATCTCTAGTGCATATCTGTATCTGAAAAAGTTCTCTAGTCTTTTGAAGACCCATATTGCTGCAGATCTGTAGGATACTCTAATGTCTGAGTATGTACTCTAAACATGACTACCCAGCTAACAAACATTCCCAGAACTTTAGAGAACGTTCTCGTGAGTCTCAATAGATCATTAACTAACGTTATCATAGGAATGTTCCCGTGATGTCCTAGGAATGTTTCCAAGAGACTATTACCTTAATGTTAAATAGAACGTCGTTACCTTGTTCTCAGAACTTAAGATATTAACTGTTCTAGACATGTTTCATGGGAGCTTTGAAAGAATATTCATGTCTCCAGTTCTGATGGTTAGGAGAATATTACACCAACGTCCCACCCAACATACACAGAACACAGTTGCCATGTTATCAGAACATAAACTATTAAGATTCTAGACAAGTTTAATGGAAACGTGGCAAGAACATTTGTGCCAAATGTGTCATTACTCATCTTGTTACTGTTGCCAAGCCAATCAAGGCCCTGATTGGTGAACCACTGATCCACTCACAGAGCTTTGTCTGTTGGCAAGATTAGGGATACACACACACACACAGTGCTTTTAACATAGTGTTCTCAGCTTCCATGTTTGACGCACTTGATTTAATTGTGCATGTTCATTTATACAGTAAGTATTATTAAGCATATTCTCACCCGGGAGTTGAACTCACAACCTCTTGGTTTACGATACGGTAATCTTCCTACTACACCACCATGTCCGTGTCAGGTATCAGCTGATATGACTCTTCTCTCATCATTGATTTGATTTAATTTCAGCAATTTAAGAGCTTTCGGTTTAGGGGTCTAATGTTGTTGGGGCATTTGACCCCGTTTTAATCTTACTCCTGAATCAGTATGATAAACTATTTTGTAATTTTTCCACATTACCTGTCAAGAAGATGGAAGGTTGCTCAATTAAATAGAATTAATAAATACTGATCATTTATGAGGTAGTGGAAAGGTGGTCAATTTGTGCTCAAGGTATAATCCTACAGATTCCCATCTTTCAATGAGAAACTGATTTTAATTAGATACTTTTGGTCATGTAGTGTACGTAGACACCTGCTTGTCAAACATCTCATTACAAAATCATGGCCATTAATATGGAGTGGTCCCCCTTTGCTGCTTTAACAGCCTCCATTCTTCTGGGAAGGCTTTCCACTACACGTTGGAACATTGTTCTGGGAACTTGCGCCCATTCAGCCACAAGAGAATTAGTGAGGTCGGGCACTGATGTTGGGCGATTAGGCCTGGCTTGCAGTCGGCGTTCCAATTCATCCCAAAGGAGTTTGATGGGGTTGAGGTCAGGGCTCTGTGCAGGCCAGTCAAGTTCTTCTACACCAATCTAGTCAAATCATTTCTGTATGGACCTCACTTTGTGCACCGGGGCATTGTCATGCTGAAACAGGAAAGGGCCTTCCCTGAACTGTTGCCACAATGTTGGAGGCACAGAATCGTCTAGAATGTCAATGTGTTAAGGATTTCCCTTCACTGGAACTAAGGGGCCTAGCCCAAACCATGAAAACACCCCCAGAGCATTATTCCTCTCCCACCAAGTTTGTGTGGCTTACCACTTCGCAGCTGAGCCATTGTTGCTCCTAGACATTTCCACTTCACAATAACAGCAATTACAGTTGACCAGGGCAACTCTAGCAGGGCAGAAATTTGACAAACTGACTTGTTAGAAAGGTGGCAACCTATGACCGTGCCACAATGAAGAGCTCAGTGACTTCTTCAACAAGGCCATTCTACTGCCAATGTTGGTCTATGGAGATTGCATGGCAGTGTGCTCTATTGTATACACCTGTCAGCAACGGGTGTGGCTGAAATAGCCAAATCTACTAATTTTAAGGGGTGTCCACAAAAACGTTTGTATATTAAGTGTAAGATAGGGATGTTGTCAAATAATGACATGAACATATTTGATAAGAATGTGAAGGTAGTGTGACTCCCTTAGCGGGTCTCAAACCCAGGCCACCAGCATTTATGACGAACGCCATAACCACTGGGATATCCTTAGGGCATGTGCTTGCTTAATGGGCCAGTATAGTTCGGACCTGTCCAGAAGCAAAACCTAACCCTTTCTCTGTAGACACTTGTAAAACAACTAGATAGGTGTAAACAGGAGTAACATTAAAAACAGGGTTATATAGCCCAACAAACACGAAGCAACTACACAAAAAGCCCTAAAATTGCTGAAATAAGGAAATCAAATCAATGAGAGAATAGTCAGATTAACTGATAACTGCAGTGGCGAACCGAGATTATCTGACCTAGGCTTTAGCTGTGAAAAAAAGAAGACAATACATCAGATCATTTTTTTTTTAAAGAACAGAAACATCACTTAATGCACCCGACATTATATTGTGTAGTCGGACCATTGCAGACTCTAGTGCAGGAGACGCAATGCTTTTTGATGAAAATCAAAAACAGGCCTGAGCCGTGATTCGGGCTGCAGCACACAAAGCCAGCACACGGACACAACATCATTATTTTCTGTCCTCAGATACAGAGAGCTGTGATACCCGGTGTGCAGATGAGGTCCCAATAGATTAAGCGTAAATCCTCGTATACCATGGATTGTATGTGTAACAAGGTTAGCAAAATGTTAACTAAAATAAAGTTTAAAAGTCACACACAATGTATGAAACTATTACAACTGGAAGAGGCCAACCCTGCTGCGTGTGCAGGATTCTGTTCCAGTCCAGCACTAACACACCTGATTCACTGTATCGAACATAATTGGTTAATAATCAAGTGCGCTATTGCTAGCTGGAACAGAAGTCTGCTCACCAAGTAGATCAAATCAAAGTTTGTCACGTGTGCCGAATACAACGGGTGTAGACCTTACAGTGAAATGCTTACTTACAGGCTCTAACCAATAGCGCAAAAAAGGTATTAGGTGAACAATAGAAATAAAAACAGTAAAAAGACAGTAGCGAGGCTATAAAAGTAGCGAGGCTACATACAGACACCGGTTAGTCAGGCTGATTGAGGTAGTATGGACATGTAGATATGGTTAAAGAGACTATGCATATATGATGAACAGAGAGTAGCAGTAGCGTATAGAGGGGTTGGCGGTGGGTGGGTGGCGGGACACAATGCAGATAGCTCGGTTAGCCAATGTGCGGGAACACACGGCCATTTGAGGTAGTTTGTACATACAGTTGAAGTCGGAAGTTTACATACACTTAGGTTGGAGTCATTAAAACTCGTTTTTCAACCACTCCAAATTTCTTGTTAACAAACTATAGTTTTGGCAAGTCGGCAAGTTGGTTAGGACATCTACTTTGGGCATGACAAGTAATTTTTCCAACAATTGTTGTCAGACAGATTATTTCACTGTATCACAATTCCAGTGGGTCAGAAGTTTACATAAACTAAGTTGACCGTGCCTTCAAACAGCTTGGAAAATTCCAGAAAATGATGTCATGGCTTTAGAAGCTTCTGATAGGCTAATGGACATAATTTGAGTCAACTGGAGGTGTACCTGTGGATGTATTTCAAGGCCTACCTTCAAACTCAGTGCCTCTTTGCTTGACATCCTGTGATAATCAAAAGAAATCAGCAAAGACCTCAGAAAAATAAAAAAATAAAGTGGTGATCCTAACTGACCTAAGACAGGGAATTGTTACTAGGATTAAATGTCAGGAATTGTGAAAAACTGAGTTTAAATGTATTTGGATAAGGTGTATGTAAACTTCCGACTCCAACTGTATGTACATGAATGTATAGTTAAAGTGACTATGCATAAACAGAGAGTAGCAGCGGGGGGGGGGGGGGGGGCACACAATGCAAATAGTCTGGGTAGCCATTTGATCACCTGTTCAGGAGTCTTATGGCTTGGGGATGAAAACTGTTGAGAAGCCTTTTTGTCCTAGACTTGGCACTCCGGTACCGCTTCCCATGCGGTAGTAGAGAGAACAGTCTATGACTGGGGTGGCTGGGGTTTTTGACAATTTTTAGGGCCTTCCTCAGACACCGCCTGGTGTAGAGGTCCTGGATGGCAGGCAGTTTAGCCCCAGTGATGTACTGGGCCGTACGCACTACCCTCTGTAGTGCCTTGCGGTTGGAGGCCGAGCAATTGCCGTACCAGGCAGTGATGCAACCAGTCAGGATGCTCTCGATGTTGCAGCTGTAGAACCTTTTGAGGATCTCAGGGGCCATGGCAAATCTTTTTAGTTTCCTGAGGGGGAATAGGCTTTGTAGTGCCCTCTTCACAACTGTCTTGGTGTGTTTGGACCATTCTAGTTTGTTGTTGATGTGGACGCCAAGGAATTTGAAGCTCTCAGCCTGTTCCACTACAGCCCCGTCAATGAGAATGGGTGCGTGCTCGGTCCTCCTTTTCCTGTAGTCCACAATCATCTCCTTAGTTTTGGTTACGTTGAGGGATAGGTTGTTATTCTGGCACCACCCAGCCAGGTCTCTGACCTCCTCCCTATAGGCTGTCTCATCGTTGTCGGTGATCAGGCCTACCACTTGTGTCGTCTGTAAACTTAATGATGGTGTTGGAATCGTGCCTGGCAATGCAGTTGTGGGTGAACAGGGAGTACAGGAGGGGACTGAGCATGCACCCCTGGGGAGCTCCAGTGTTGATGATCAGCGTGGCAGATATGTTGCTACCGACCCTCACCACCTGGGGGCAGCCCAGCAGGAAGTCCAGGATCCAGTTGCATAGGGAGGTGTTTAGTCCCAGGATCCTTAACTTAGTGATGAGCTTTGAGGGTACTATGGTGTTGAACGCTGAGCTGTAGTCAATGAATAGCATTCTCACATAAGTGTTCCTTTTGTTCAGGTGGGAAAGGGCAGTGTGGAGTGCAATAGAGATTGCATCATCTGTGAATCGGTTGGGGGATACGCAAATTGGAGTGGGTCTAGGGTTTCTGGGATAATGGTGTTGATGTGAGCCATTACCAGCCTTTCAAAGCACTTCATGGCTACGGACATGAGTGCTAAGGGTCTGTAGTCATTTAGGCAGGTTGCCTTTGTGTTCTTGGGCACAGGGACTATGGTGGTCTGCTTGAAATAAGTTGGTATTACAGACTCAATCAGGGACATGTTAAAAATGTCAGTGAAGACACTTGCCAGTTGGTCAGTACATGCCCGGAGCACACGCCCTGGTAATCCTTCTGGCCCTGCAGCCTTGTGTATGTTGACTTGTTTAAAGGTCTTACTCACGTCGGCATGGAGTGCGTGATCACACAGTTGTCCGGAACAGCTGATCCGGGGGAGCAAGGTTGGCCACCTCCAGTATTGACTTTTTTTTGTTCACCTGAAAATTATGCTTTAGTAATAATAATAGCCTACTTGTTAATAAAATGTCTAACCTTTACATATGAGTTAGCTTACTTGTACACTTTGAAATATAAAAGTGTTGATTCTTTGAAGTTAAGTGTTGAAACTTGTGTTAAATTGTTAACTATTATTCAAGGCGAACTAGTGTCTACACCCCTACCTACATGTACAAATGACCTCGACCAACCAGTACACCCACACATTGACTCGGTACCGGTACCCCCTGTATATAGCCTCGTTATTGTAATGTGTTACTTTTTATAATTTTTTACTGTTGTGTATTTGGTAACTATTTCTTGAACTAAATTGTTGGTTAAGGGCTTGTAAGTAATAATTTCATAGTCTACACCTGTCGTATTCGGGGCATGTGACAAATAAAGTTAGATTGGATGATACAAATCACAGATCCCAAATCCTGCAATAAAGAGGGGAAGGGAATCTGTCTCTAATTTGTCTATTTCTGTGTTGTATTCTCAAATGAACAGTACCTTTTTGTTCAGTCATAAGCGCTCCAATTAGTTTAATAATAATTTTATTTAAAAAATAATTTTCAGGATATCAGCCATGTGAACCCATTTTGCAGCTGATAATAGCATGCAACTCCAATGCAGCCATAGTCCTACAGCAGTGGTTCCCAACTCCAGTCCTTGAGTACCCCCAACAGCACATATTTCTACTGTAGCCCCGAACAAACATACCTGACTCAACTCAGAGGGCCCGATGATTAGTTCAAATAGGTGTGTTAGTCCGGGGCTACAATAAACTGTACTGTTTGCGGTACTTGAGGACTGGGAGTTTGGAACCACAGAATAGCTTTGTTTATAAATTGTTCAGCTATATGTTCTCAATTTAAAAACTATACTCGTGGACGATGTATGATTTTGTACATGCTTTACCATGACATGAAATGGTTTAGTGCAAATCGAACCCTTGTAATCTAGGTGGTGAAATGTCTAGAAGCAGGAGATTTTTTTTTTTTTAACGAAGTGTCCCATCACAAACTACTACCACCAAGTTCAATGCCAAAAACTTTTCTCCCAGGTCTGAGTAGCACTTGGAGGTGCTACTGTGATAATGAAGATGGTTTACTTTAAGACTACCACAACAATTACATTGTACAACAAAGAAAATAGTTTACTTATAGTGAATCTTTATTTCAATGGGGCTAGGCAAAGCAGAGATAACAATCCTTTTCATTTCACCCATACATCAATAAAGTCTAGAGTACAGTATGTTTACAATATCATTAATAGTATTTTACAAGTTCCAAATTATATTTTATGTATTTATATACGGTACCAGTAAAAGGTTTGGACACACCTACTCATTCAAGGGTTTTACTTTCATTTTACTATTTTCTACATTGTAGAATAATAGTGAAGACATCAAAACTATGAAATAACATATGGAATCACGTAGTCACCAAAAAGTGTTAAATCAAAATATATTTTATATATTTGTGGTTCTTCAAAGTAGCCACCCTTCGCCTTGATGACAGCGTTGCACACGGTTGGCATTCTCTTAAATGGCTTAACCTGGAATGCTTTTCCAACAGTCTTGAAGGAGTACCCACATATGCTGAGCACTTGTTAGCTGCTTTTCCTTCACTCTGCAGTCCAACTCATCCCAAACCATCTCAATTGGGTTGAGGTCAGGGGATTGTGGAGGCCAGGTCATCTGATGCAGCACTCCATCCCTCTCCTTCTTGGTCAAATTGCCCTTACACAGCCTGGAGGTGTGTTGGGTCTTTGACCTGTTGAAAAACAAATGATAGTCCCACTAAGCACAAACCAGATTGGGTTGGTGTATCACTGCAGAAAACTGTGGTAGCCATGCTGGTTAAGTATGCCTTGAATTCTATATAAAAACACTGTCCGTGTCACCCGCAAATCACCGCCACACCACCTCCTCCATACTTCACGGTGGGAACCACACATGCAGAGATCATCCGTTCACCTACTCCGCATCTCATAAAGACATGGCAGTTGGAACCAAAAATCTCAAATTTGGACTCATCAGACCAAAGGACAGATTTCCACCGGTCTAATGTCCATTGCTTGTGTTACTTGGCCCAAGCAAGTCTCTTCTTCCTATAGGTGTTATTTACTTGTGGTTTCTTTGCAGCAATTTGACCATGAAGGCCTGATTCAGTCTCCTCTGAACCGTTGATGTTGAGATGTCTGTTACTTGAACTCTGTGAAGCATTTATTTGGGCTACAATTTGAGGCTGGTAACTAATGAACTTATCCTCTGCAGCAGAGGTAACGCTGGGTCTTCCTTTCCTGTGGCGGTCCTCATGAGAGCCAGTTTCATCATAGCACTTGATGGTGACTGTGACTGCACTTGAAGAAACGTTCAAAGGTCTTGAAATTTTCTGGATTGACTGATCTTCATGTCTTAAAGTAATGATGGACAGTCGTTTCGCTTTGCTTATTTGAGCTGTTATTGCCATAATATTGACCTGGTCTTTTACCAAATAGGGCTGTCTTCTGTATACCATCCCTACCTTGTCACAACACAACTGATTGGCTCAAACGCATTAAGAGCGAAAGAAATTCCACATATTAACATTTAGCAAGGCACACCTGTTAATTGAAATGCATTCCAGGTGAACGGGAACATCAGGCGACTGATAAGCAGGAATTTTATTGCAACATTCCTATCAAACGTGTCTAATACATTATTCTCTTGTATTCTGAGAACATGGCCATGTATGTTTGGTGTAATATTCTCCCAACCCTCAGAAAAACGACATTAATGAGAACATTGTAACCACATTCTAGAGAAGTTCCGTTTGACATTAAGGGAATTTTCGCCTAACACCAAAATATGCTGAAAAAGGTGGTCAGAAGGTTTTTGCTAACATAAATGAAATGTTAATTTAATTAACGGAAAACTGGACAGAGAAACATTACAAAAATTCTCTCCCTAGAATTGTTAGCTGGATAGCCTTGGACAGTGGTCATGAGACCCATATATAAAACAGAGACGACACTAGGCCTAATCAGCACAGAAGAACTACCACAAGAAATAAAGTCAGACAACCAAATATAAGTAGGGATCCAACCACTATATAATAAGTAAATATTTAGTTTCACTCATATGCCATGAATGTTGCCATTAAAAGTGAGGAAATCTAATTTGAGCAGGATGCCTGTGGAGAAGGCACAACAATATTTGCCGTACAATAAATGACAATGGGCTTGATTAAAATTCAAAGAAGCAGACATACACTATTTATGACATTTCACATGTTTTTCTTATATCGCGATTGTGTCGCCATTTAGAACGTTTGCATAACACTGAACATAAAAGGCTATAACGTTACAAACTTGCTCCGTGTTACTTTGGACAACTTCAAGCATCTGTACCAACTGCAATGAGACCGAGTTGTAGTAAAAAAATATATTACAAAAATACGCCCATAACTTTTAGGCCTACGATGGTAAAGTCAATCAATATGGGTGGAATCTCGTTATACAAACAATGTTGACACCATCAAACGGACTTTTGCTAAAATGTTTGCATAAAATTCGTAGCTTTAAAAAAAAAAAAAAAAAACTAACGAGATTACTTGTTATTATTCAGTTCGAAGAGGGAAATCCGACATGAAAACATAAACAATGTTTAATTCTAAGCTTTTGTACGTAGTTTAAACTTTAAACCAACTCTCCCTGTTGGCTTCATATATTTACAAAAATCCCAGGCCGTCGATTATCCCAAGACCTTGAAATCTCCGGCGCCTCGAAATACATTATTTTCTCTCCACCCATACTAACCGCTATGCTAAATAGAAAAGGGCTGAGATTAGAAAAGGACACGGTTTGAACTTACCTAAATCGTCCATACTTCCAGAACTGGCTTCACCAGTTAAAATGTTTTTCGATGTCCGTGATTTCCTCTCAAAATCTCAATTAGTTTACTCACTGCGCTGAAGTTGGTTGGGAAGTACAATACATGACCGCACAGCGACGAGCACGCGCATCTACATACGCCGACATGAAGAGAACACCGGGTTGTTAAAATAACTTTGATAAAGGGCGGCCTCTAGCGAGTGAACTAAATTTATACAAAATACCATACGTATATCAGACAGGCTCGTACTTAAACCTCAGTGGACAGGCTGCCTAAAATAAACATTGTTATATGAAAACAGTGTAACCGCGATTGACGAAGAACCATTTTTACACAATTTACAGCAGCTACACCTACCTATATGTTTTATTAGTTACAAGGCAGCGTAGGTCAATTCCACCTCAATAACGAAAATGATTATCATCCCTAAAAAAATTCAGCGTGGGCTTTTTTCCAATTTCCAAAATGTCATCCTAACACAAGTACGTGTAAGAATTCTCTTGAGGAATTTTTCATATTAAAATCAATAGAGGCCATGCAAACGTTGAATAGCTTTATTATACAGATACCGCACAAAATACGCTTGTATTTCAATCATCAGCTGTCAGAGGTTTCATAATTAACTGACCACATAGCCAAATGTAAATTACATTTGGATTCCAGCAACTGCAAGGAGGACCTTTTTAATCATTAGCACTTCCCCATTGTTCAGTGGCTGAAAAGGGGACATGCTGGCTACTCTTTTGTTAGAGGCAACGTAACGTCTCCACTTCAATTCCAAGCTAAAACTTAAGAACAACTCCACATCTGGTTGTGAGGCATCTTCGGTTACTCTTTTCAAGGTGTAACTTCACAGAAACAGTGGAGGTGATCCTGAGACGTTCTGCCTATACGCCTCTCAGAAGTCCACAGCCTTGAGTTTCCTCTCCTGTGCCTGGGTCAAAGGCTGCTGTGAGAGGATCTTCCTGTGGAGGCGGTGGTGCTTGCCGATTCCTAGTCTAGGCAGGCCACGGTTCAGGCACTCCAACAGAACACAGGACTTACACAGCGCCTGGCTGTAGATGTAGCCACATGACTGTTTAAGGACTGTTTAAACTAGGCTACACACCTGAAAGAAGATAGATAAAATAAGCCTGCTCAATAACAAATACATTTGTCTTGTACATTACCTGTACATATCTTATCAACCTTCAGGATCATGGCTCCCCTGTCCAGCGCCCGTCTTCGCAACACTCCACAGAAAGAGCAATTGTTCTTCAGTCCGATCTGTTTCACTATGGCATCCATGGTCCAGCCATACAGCTCCTCATAGGACACAATCTTCAGAGGTAGTTCATACTGCTGCTGGTTCTCTTCACAGTCTCCAAGGAGTCATCACGGTAACACGTCATGTCCTCGTCCACTGATAGCAGCAGTAGTTTCAGGCCGTAGTTATAGCACTCATTTAGGACCTATATGAGGTGTGCCAGCACAGTGGAATCCTTCCCGCCAGAGGCACCAATGCCCACAGTTTCTCCATCTTTGAAGAGCTGCGCTGATATTATTGTCTGATGCACCTCCTCCTCAAAGGCCCAGAAGAAGCACTCTTTGCACAAGGAATGGGCCGTCTTTGGACGTTTCAGCACTGCACTCTTCTCAGCTGCTACAAATGACTGGCATCTTTCGCCTCTAGTGGTGCTCGATTCTTGAGCTCGTGTTTTAATGCCATGTCTAAACTTGTTTTTAAAAATGCCGCGTTAAGAACTACTGGAAACTGGGAACTCGGAAATCTTCGACTTCTGAGGGTTTAAAACAACTGGGAACTAAAACAAATTTGGGAAAAAAACGATTTGAACGGTCACTCACGTCATGAGTTGACCTCGTTTCCAATTTTTTTGAACGCGGGCATAATATCTTACCAATGCTACGTAATCTTCGTAGTCGTCATCTTCTTCTTCTTCTTCTTCTTTGGAGTTTAACGGCGGCTGGCATCCAATATGTTGCGTTACCGCCCCCAACTGGACTATAATATAAATCCAGTATACTTTGTGATACAAAATGAAAACTAACCCTACACTTCTGGAGGCTACTGAGGGGAGGACGGCTAATAATAATGGCTGTTTGAGGTATTTGATACCATTCCACTGATTCCGCTCCAGCCATTACCACAAGCCCGTCCTCACCAATTAAGGTGCCACCAACCTCCTGTGCACCACACCCAACACTCATTAAAAACCCACTATTCCTGCACCATGCCAACGGCCAGGGAGGACGGGACACCACCACTCAATACACTCTGTAACTCTTCTGAAGTCAAATCTCGTATACCCAAATACTTCTCTGCAGCTGCCACCACAACATGTATTTTCGGGGATTTACGTTCCATTTCTGCTGTACTGTTGATAACCGTTGCTATGAACGCCAAGAACACGACCTTACTGAAGCATATATCACTTGTTGGCATATCCCTCTGTGTTGACACAGATTTACTACTGGAACCTGCACCCTTAACCCATCCTTCTCTACTTTCTTCACTGCCTCTGCACTACTCTGACTCTAACCACCTCAACCTGCCTCTCTCGCACTGGACACTTCCGATCCCCAGCAACATGGGCACCCCTACAGTTGACACACAACTTTATCCACCGAATCTACACAATCTATCCCATGCCGCCCTGCAGACTTCCCACATCTTGAAATCTCCATTCTACAAACTGCTGCGACATGACCATAAACATTGCACCTGAAACAGCCCAGTGGATTCGGCACAAAAGCTCTAACAAGCTATATCGTAACATGACTTTGTCGGGTAAAAACTCTGACTCAAAACTCAAAAGAACTGACAGTGTCTGTTTCACCATGCTCACAACCAGGATTGCGTCGCACCAAACGGTGGGCATCACAAACACCAGGAATTTTCAACTTCAATTGCTCCATCTCCATACTACCCCAGAAATCACTCCTTTCAATGATGCCATGTTCCTAACAGCAAAGCAAGAAACAGAGTGTGCAAAGCTGTCATCAAGGCGAAGGGTGGCTATTTGAAGAGTCTCAAATATAAAATATATTTGGATTTATTTAACACTTTTTTGGTTACTACAGGATTCCATATGTGTTATTTCATAGTTCTGATGTCTTCACTATTATTCTACATTGTAGAAAATAGTAAAAATATATAAAAACCCTTGAATGAGTAGGTGTTCTAAAACTTTTGACCGGTAGTGTATTTAATACCATTAAAATTACTCATCATCCAATCACTCTTCCATCTACATATTTTGGTCTGAAACACGTTAGATGCTGTTGTCGCGCAGTAATTGAAAGGGTAACTGTCTGTTCAGATAAACAATACAGGAGGAAATGTGTAGAGGTGAAAACAGTTGAGTCACATGACCACTTGAACGATAAGCAACAAGGATTTATTATTTTGCTTTAAAGGATTGTGCTACTGAAACAATGGCAATAGGCATCAAAATGCAATTTTGAGTAGGTGATGGAGAGAGGGGTATGGGAAGGAGCAGGATTGTAGGGGTCAGGGCTTGGTGCAGGAAAGAGTCATAGAAGCTTAGTTGGCGCCAGCGACAGGGTGAAAAGCTCCCCTCTGGTGCCACTGCATGTCTCGGATGCGCCTGACGGACTGGATCTGAGGGAACTGGGCACCAAACTCAGCACAGTCCTTGTATTCCCCCTTCTCAAACAGGTACTGATAGCCTCTGTAGCCAGGATACTGGTACCCCACCCAACTTGGTACACAACCAGCAAAGGTGTGAGAGTCAGGGAATGGGAGAGAAAAAAAATGAGAAAAGTATTTAGAGAAGAAAGCCATGGAGATAAGATCAACACGTGATTAGGAGAAAATAGCAATATGATATGGTAATGTTGGGGCAGATATTGCTGTAACAGAATTATTCTGCGGACAGACTCACGTGCCACTCTGAACTCTGACAGAGGTGACCTTCTCTTGGTATCCATGTGAGTGGAAGCTGGGGACATCATCATCTATGATCTCGATCTTCTTCCCCGCGAAACTGGGGTTTTCATAAAGGACAATCTTGTGCTCCTGGCTGTCCTGTGAGGAGAATAGAAAACACACCATAAGAAACAGTCACAGAGAACCTTCAAAAAGGCTGAACAAAATGGCTGATTTGTGTTGTAGTAGAGAAGGTGTGCTGCGTTACCACTTTAATGGGGCGGAATGCAAAGATGTTGTCGCTACGTCTGCTGTTGGTCCAGGAATCCCAGCGAGGATACTCCCCCTTCTCAAACACATACTGTTCCCCTTTACAGTTAGCCTGCTCGTAACCCACCCATCTGAGGAAGCACAGACAAGTCAAGGTAAGGAGGGCACAAGGTGGTTGAGGGGGGAAGTGAAGGATGACAAAAACAAGATGGAAGGTGTATGAACATACTGTGCCTTGTGCACAATGCAGTGAATATATTTGTGTTACGGAATGGTTTGGAAGTGATTGTTTTTTTGTTCAGAACCATTTTCATTTGTCCTATCAGCCATCCCTTTTCTTTTTCTATTGTTTGATAATCACACTATATCTACCCCCCCCCCCCCCACACACACACACACCACTATCTAACTCCTATTGTTTTTGTCTCTATCTTTCTCTTTTGTTTAACTCTCACCCTCTGTCTCACTCGTACTCCCTCTCTTTCCCTCTCTCTATCATACTATCTCTGAGCCACACTCACGGTCCACACAGCACCAGTATGGAGCCCACTTTCTCCACGCCTGCTTCCTGGAGGTCGTTACAGGGACCAGTCAGCTCATGGCAACGCCCCTGGAAGTTCTCCTGTTCATAGATTATCAACTGTGGAAGACAAGGAGAGACAACATGGATGTTTAGGTCTCCTTGCTATGCTCGACCTGATGGCATTTCAAGTTGTACAAGGAAATTATGTAGAATACTGTGTAACTTTTGCCTCAAACAATCCCACAGTGTCTCATTGTCTTTGATCCACCGTGCCCCACCATTATCCATTCCTCTTGCTTTCCCTCCTCTGCCCTGCCCTGCCCTTCCTCTGCCCTGCGATTCCTCTGCTCTACCCTGCCATTCCTCTGCCCTGCCCTCATCTGCCCTGCCCTCCTCTGTCCTGCCCTCATCTGCCCTGCCCTTCCTCTGCCCTGCCCTCCTCTGCTGTGCCCTTCCTCTGCCCTGCCCTCATCTGCCCTGCCCTTCCTCTGCCCTGCCCTCCTCTGCTGTGCCCTTCCTCTGCCCTGCCCTCATCTGCCCTGCCCTCCTCTGCCCTGCCCTCATCTGCCCTGCCCATCCTCTAGCCTGCCCTGCCATCCACTTGCCCCCTCCTCCTCTCCCCCTCTCTCCCTCTCCCCCTCACCTTGAAAGCACTGGTGCCTGGCTGCTGCTGCTTGGATGCAGGGTTCTGGTGGTCTGTGGCCATAGTGAACAGGATGATGAAACTGTACAGAGATAAAGGAGAAATTATGGAGCGCAAAACATATATTTTTAGGGTCCACTAGACCAATTGAAAATGTTTATATTCCAATGGGTAGTTTACAGTTTGATAGGATATTGGAAAAAGTAATGAAACAATAGTGCCAGAAAATCTGCTGTTAAATTCTGCACAAAACTGATTCTCTCATGTCTGTAAACAAAAGTCCCCACCCCTTTCCCTCCTTAAAAAATATTTGCGCAAAATGTGAAATTGACAACGATCCTCGTGGTAATCTATTTGTTGTAAGTTAAATAGTTTTATGTATAGTGAACGACAAAGAAGTGTGTTACCCCAACATGTTAAATAAATTAACTTCAAAGTGATGTTTGATTTTTTTAAAGTAGACAAAGTTGGATAAAAATAGTAATAAAATAAAATAATGTGGAGAGCGACGGTCGTGAATCTCTTACCAGTACCTGTCTGTGCCAGTGTGTTTGGGATGGCATGCTGGGCTCAATATATACGGTGCGCTCAGGGGTGGAAACTCTGCCAACACTCCTCTGTGTCCAAGCCACCCTCTAGATCAGCATGCAATAGGCTGAGCAGACCGGACTGTGGGGTCACTGCTCTGTCTGGCCCCCCTTCTCACTCCCCCTCAAAGTTATTTCATTACTTGTCAATTTCATCCAGCCGGTCATTGTTCGATATCCACATGATTCAGCACAACCTGTGCCAAGAGTCCCACACTTACAATGAGAGCTGCCTGTATGCCTGGACCACCAGAGTGGGAGAGAGATAGGATGATAGAGAGGAGGGAGAGTGCCAAATTGATAGAAAGGGACTGATTTAACTCACAAAATCTAGTATATTTCTGTTTACTCTTACATAGGAATAATGGTTAACATAGTATTCAATTGGGTCGTTATTGGCAATGCTTTCTATTGGAGAGCATTTATTGTAAGTGCACGCAAGGTATAATATAACAGTTTTCCTATCATTGCCACATATGGAAGCTTAAACATCCAGAGGTCATATCTACTAAGCTGACAAAAATGTTGACATGCCAAGCTAACTTCCTGCTGCTGGCAGGAGAAGAGCAGAGTTGCACACCAATGTGAGCTGTCAACAAGAGAGCTGAGTGTTTCACTAGTTGGATGCAGTAACTGGAGTACATTTCACTTGTTGAATGTAGATCATTCTGTAAATTGGTAGAAGTAAATATAGTTGGATGGAGAAATTATAGTTGGTTGGAGTTAGAGGTGAAGAACGTGGCAGAGTAGTTAGATGGAGCAGGGGTAGGCCCGTGGTTGGAGGAATTAGAGATAGGCCTAGTGCACAGATAGAAGAACATGTGCTGTGAATAGAATCAAATGCATTGCATCGCACTGGATAAAGGTGGCTTAGGGTTAGGATTTTCGTGGTTGTGTTGAAATGAGGAAATTAATAGAGCACAATGAGATATGTGGTTGAAATGTAGTTTATTCAATTGGAAAAGTACATTGGCACTCAAAGCTATTTACACAACCCTTGGCCTGTATGGGCTGAATCCAAGATGGAGATCCCATGACATTGACCATCTACTTAAATCATTGCCCCATTTCAATCTTCAACCTAGAATAATATTTGCATGGCAAGAAGGCAAAAGTAGACTAACCTTGTGCAGGAAAATATGATGACACTCTTATTCATAACAAAACAGGTAGCTAAATATAATAACAAGATGTAGTAATTTGTTATTCGTGAGAAGAGCGAAAAAATGTATTTGTTTTATCTTTACACTCTAAAATAATAAAAAATTGGAATCTATTTCCAAAAAGGAACACGGTTTATAACATACAGTAGAATTTAACAGGTTGACAGATGGTTGATATTTTGCAATGAAGTGTGTAGGCTACCACTGTAAATTGGTTTACTGTAGCCTAGTTTTCTTATTTTTTTCCTGAGTAGACATTGTTTCATAATTCTCAGGCAGTGTAGTAGCCTATATTTAGGTAAATGCGAAACATTATTGAATTTAAACGATCTACTTACAGGTCCACAACAATTTGCAATTGTTTTTGTCTTTCAGAAACGTCAGATATGCTACAACAAATGTCACTTCAAAAGGAAACATTCTGCCAAAATGATTTTATACTTTAAAAATGTATTATTATGAACAAAACAAATACAAAAACCAAAATATACAAAGAAAAGTACCTAAACCTAACAGACAAGGGGTATTACATATCGAGATAAATTGCCAATTTGTCAAAACGTTTTATGGTGCGTATTGATTTTTGTTTTTACATAATTTCAAAATAATATTTCAATTCTATCTTAAATAATGTGAAGAGGGGTTTGTTCTCTGCCCACTTCATTTTATGGACAAAGAACCTTCCATGAAAAATTCTGCCAACATCTCTGAAAACATTTGGTCAAGTACACCATTGATATGTCGTTTAGATAGGCCTACTGAATTGGCCTAATTCCAATACTTTAAAAGAAAACAGAAAATAAGGGCGTCATTGTCACCATAAAAGGTGAATGATGGGCGTTTTTCAGGTGGATCTCATACAAAATTTCTGCATGCACCATTTCTGAAAAGTTTCCACATGTACAAAAATATTGAGATTTATAAACTTGGCATAGGCCATACATGTCATACAACTCTGCCTGCATGAACAAGCAAATTGTTGTTCATTATTTCGTTTATTTTTAGATTATTGGTTTTGTATGTCCTGCTTTGGTAAATAGCTTTTCATAATACCCCAATTGGCACAAAATACTTATACTGGACAAAAATCTAAACACAACATGCAACAATTTTAAAGATTTTACTGAGTTACAGTTCCCCTAAGGAAATCAGTCAATTGAAATAAATTCATTAGGCCCTAATCTATGGATTTCACATAACTGGGAAAGGGTGCAGCCATTGATGGGCCTGGGAGGGCATAGGCCCACCCACTTGGCAGCAAGGCCCATCCACTGGGGAGCCAGGCCCAGCCAATCAGAATGAGTTTTTCCCCACAAAAAGGCTTTATTATAGAATGAGTCCCCCCCCCCCCCATGTAACGATCATGCTGTTTAATCAGCTTCGTGATATGCCACACCTGTCAGGTGGATGCATTATCTTGGTAAAGAAGAAATGATCACTAACAGGGATATAAACACATTTCTGCAAAAAAAGTTTGAGAAATAAGCTTTTGGTGCGTATGGACCATTTCTGGGATATTTGTTTCAGCTCACGAAACATGGGACCAACACTTTACATGTTCCGTTTATATTTTTGTTCAGTGTACTTTCCAGCTTGCAATACACTAGCACATGTGTGTACTCATGGTCTAAAGTTAGCTGGGAGGTGAGCATATTATCATATCAAGTTGCATTTCTTGAAATGCCAACTTTTGCATGACAACTGTCACCCACACTCGTTGGGGTGTAGTTTGTATGTACAGTTGAAGTCGGAAGTTTACATACACTTAGGTTGGAGTCATTAAAACTTGTTTTTCAACCACTCCACAAATTTCTTGTTAACAAACTATAGTTTTGGCAAGTCGGTTAGGACATCTACTTTGTGCATGACACAACTCATTTTTCCAACAATTGTTTACAGACGTATTATTTCACTTATAATTCACAGTATCACAATTCCAGTGGGTCAGAAGTTTACATACACTAAGTTGAATGTACAGCTTGGAAAATTCCCGAAAAGGATGTCATGGCTCTAGAAGCTTCTGATAAGCTAATTGACATCATTTGAGTCAATTGGAGGTGTACCTGTGGATGTATTTCAAGGCCTACCTTCAAACTCAGTGCCTCTTTGCTTGACATCATGGGAAAATCAAAAGAAATCAGCCAAGACCTCAGAAAAACAATTGTAGACCTCCACAAGTCTGGTTCATCCTTGGGAGCAATTTCCAAACACCTGAAGGTACCACGTTCATCTGTACAAACAATAGTACGCAAGTATAAACACCATGGGACCACGCAGCCGTCATACCGATGAGGAAGGAGACGCGTTCTGTCTCCTAGAGATGAACGTACTTTGATGCGAAAGGTGCAAATCAATCCCAGAACAACAGTAAAGGACCTTGTGAAGATGCTGGAGGAAACAGGTACGAAAGTATCTATATCCACAGTAAAACGAGTCCTATATCGACATAACCTGAAAGGCCGCTCAGCAAGGAAGAAGCCACTGCTCCAAAACCGACATAAAAAAGCTAGACTACGGTTTGCAACTGCACATGGAGACAAAGATAATACTTTTTGTAGAAATGTCCTCTGGTCTGATAAAACAAAAATAGAACTGTGGCCATAATGACCATCTTTATGTTTGGAGGAAAAAGGGGGATGCTTGCAAGCCGAAGAACACCATCCCAACCGTGAAGCACGGGGGCGGCAGCATCATGTTGTGGGGGTGCTTTGCTGCAGGAGGGGCTGGTGCACTTCACAAAATAGATGGTATCATGAGGCAGGAAAATTATGTGGATATATTGAAGCAACATCTCAAGACATCAGTCAGGAAGTTAAAGTTTGGTCGCAAATGGGTCTTCCAAATGGGCAATGACCTCAAGCATTCTTCCAAAGTTGTGGCAAAATGGCTTAAGGACAACAAAGTCAAGGTATTGGAGTGGCTATCACAAAGCCCTGACCTCAATCCTATAGAAAATTTGTGGGCAGAACTGAAAAAGCCTGTGCGAGCAAGGAGGCCTACAAACCTGACTCAGTTACACCAGCTCTGTCAGGAGGAATGGGCCAAAATCCACCCAACTTATCGTGGGAAGCTTGTGGAAGGCTACCCGAAATGTTTGACCCAAATTAAACAATTTAAAGGCAATGCTACCAAATACTAATTGAGTGTATGTAAACTTCTGACCCACTGGGAATGTGAGGAAAGAAATAAAAGCTGAAATAAATCATTCTCTCTACTATTATTCTGACATTTCACATTCTCACAGTAATGTGGTGATCCTAACTGACCTAAGACAGGGAATTGTGAAAAGAGTTTAAATGTATTTGGATAAGGCGTATGTAAACTTCCGACTTCAACTGTATGCACTGTTTATAAATGAGGACCCTGGTGTGCTTGATCTGCTTTGCAAGCATTCCCGGAAGTCTTGCGATGTTGGCCTATGGGTTTAGAAACTCTGTGCATGTTCTTTTATAGGTATTTTTATTATTTCACCTTTATCTAACCAGGTAGGCCAGTTGAGAACAAGTTCTCATTTACAACTGCGACCTGGCCAAGATAAAGCAAAGCAGTGCGACAAAAACAAGAACACAGAGTTGCACATAAAAAAACGTACAGTCAATAACACAATAGTTAAATCTATGTACAGTGTGTGCAAATGTAGAAGAGTAGGGAGGTAAGGCAAGAAATAATCCATGGAGGTGAAATAATTACAATTTAGCATTAACACTGGAGTGATAGATGTGCAGATGATGATGTGCAAGTAGAGATACTGGGGTGCAAAAGAGCAAGAAGATAAGTAACAATATGGGGAGGAGGTAGTTGGGTGTGCTATTCACAGATTGGCTGTGTACAGGTGATCGGTAAGCTGCTCTGACAGCTGATGCTTAAAGTTAGAGAGGGAGAAATAAGACTCCAGCTTCAGTGATTTTTGAAATTCGTTCCAGTCACTGGCAGCAGGGAACTGGAAGGAAAGGCGGCCAAAGTAAGTTTTGGCTTTGGGGGTGACCAGTGAAATATACCTGCTGGAGCACGTGCTACGGGTGGGTGTTGCTATGGTGACCAGTGAGCTGAGATAAGGCAGGGCTTTACCTAGCAAAGACTTATAGATGACCTAGAACCAGTGGGTTTGGCGACGAATATGAAGCGAGGGCCAGCCAACGAGAGCATACAGGTCGCAGTCGTGGGTAGTATATGGGGCTTTGATGACGAAACGGATGGCACTGTGATAGACTGCATCCAATTTGCTGAGTAGAGTGTTGGAGGCTATTTTGTAAATGACATCGCCGAAGTCAAGGATAGTCAGTTTTGTGAGGGTATGTTTGGCAGCATGAGTGAAGGATGCTTTGTTGCGAAATAGGAAGCCGATTCTAGATTTAATTTTGGATTGGAGATGCTTAATGTGAGTCTGGAAGGAGAGTTTACAGTCTAACCAGACACCTAGGTATTTGTAGTTGTCCACATATTCTAAGTCAGAACCGTCCAGATTAGTGATGCTAGTCGAGCAGGAGGGTGCGGGCAGCAATCGGCTGAGGAGCATGCACTTGGTTTTACTTGCATTTAAAAGCAGTTGGAGGCCTCGGAAGGAGTGTTGTACGGCATTGAAGCTCGTTTAGAGGTTTGTTAGCACAGTGTCCAAAGAAGGGCCAGATGTATACAGAATGGTGTCGTCTGCGTAGAGGTGGATCAGAGAATCACCAGCAGCAAGAGCGACATCATTGATATATACAGAGAAAAGAGTCGGCCCGAGAATTGAACCCTGTGGCACCCCCGTAGAGACTGTAAGAGGTCCCGACAACAGGCCCTCCGATTTGACACACTGAACTCTATCTGAGAAGTAGTTGGTGAACCAGGCGAGGCAGTCATTTGAGAAGCCAAGGCTATTGAGTCTCCCCCGAAAATAATGCGGTGATTGACAGAGTCGAAAGCCTTGGCCAGGTTGATGAATACGGCTGCAAAGTACTATCTTTTATCGATGGCGGTTATAATATTGTTTAGGACCTTGGAAACTGGATTGCATAGCGGAGAAGGTACGGTGGGATTCGAAATGGTTGGTGATCTGTTTGTGAACTTGTCTTTCAAAGATTTTAGAAAGGTAGGGCAGGATGGATATAGGTCTATAACAGTTTGGGTCTAGAGTTTATCCCCGTTTGAAGAAGGAGGATGACCGCGGCATCTTTCCAAGCTTTGGGGATCTCAGACGATACAAAAAAGAGGTTGAATAGGGGTTGCAACAATTTCGGCTGATCATTTTAGAAAGAGAGGGTCCAGATTGTCTAGCCCAGCTGATTTGTAGGGATCCAGATTTTGCAGCTCTTTCAGAACATCAGCTATCTGAATTTGGGTGAAGGAGAAGCGTGCGGGGGGGGGGGCTTGTGCAAGTTGCTGCAGGGGGTGTTGAGATGTTGGCCAGGGAAGGGGTAGCCAGGTGGAAAGCATGGACAGCCGTAGAAAAATGCTTATTGAAATGATCGATTATCGTAGATTTATCGGTGGTTACAGTGTTTCCTAGCCTCAGTGCAGTGGGCAGCTGGGAGGAGGTGCTCTTGTTCTCCATGGACTTTACAGTGTCCCAAAACTTTTTGGAATTAGTGTTACAGGATGCAAATTTCTGTTTGAAAAAGCTAGCCTTATCTTTCCTAACTGACTGAGTATATTGGTTCCTGACTTCCCTGAAAAGTTGCATATCGCGGGGGCTATTCGATGCTATCGCAGAATTCCACAGTAGGTTTTTGTGCTGGTCAAGGGCAGTCTGGGGTGAACCAAGGGCTATATCTGTTCTTAGTTCTACTTTGTTTTAATGGGGCATGCTTATTTAAGATGGTGAGGAAAACTCTTTTAAAGAGCAACCAGGCATACTCTACTGATGGGATGAGGTCAATATCCTTCCAGGATACCGACTAGAAAGGCCTGCTCGCTGAAGTGTTTTAGGGAGCGTTTGACAGTGATGAGGGTGACCGCAGACCCATTACACACACAGGCAATGAGGCAGTGATTGCTGAGATCCTGGTTGAAGACAGCAGAGGTGTATTTAGAGGGCAAGTTGGTCAGGATGATATCTAAGAGGGTGCCCATAGTTGCGGATTTAGGGTTGTACCTGATAGGATCCTTGATAATTGGTGTGAGATTGAGGGCAGCTTAGATTGTAGGACGGCCGGGGTGTTAAGCATGTCCCAGTTTAGGTCACCTAACAGTATGAACTCTGAAGATAGATGGGGGGCAATCAATTCACATATGGTGTCCAGGGCAGCTGGGGGCTGAAGGGGGTCTATAAAAAGCGGCAACGGTGTGAGACTTGTTTCTTGAAAGGTGGATTTTTAAAAGTAGAATCTCGACTTGTTTGGGCACAGATCTGGATAGTATGACAGAACTCTAAAGGCTATCTCTGCAGTAGATTACAACTCCGCCCTCTTTGGCAGTTCTATCTTGTCGGAAAATGTTATAGTTAAGGATGGAAATTTCTGAATTTTTGGTGGCCTTCCTAAGCCAGGATTCAGACACGGCTAGGACATCCGGGTTGGCGGAGTGTGCTAAAGCAGTGAATAAAACAAACTTAGGGACGAGGCTTCTAATGTTAACATGCATGAAACCAAGGCTTTTAAGGTTACAGAAGTCAACAAATGAGAGCACCTGATGAATGGGAGTGGAGCTAGGGGCTGCAGGGCCTGGGTTAACCTCCATATCACCAGAGGAACAGAGGAGGAGTAGGATAAGAATACGGCTAAAGGGTAAAAGAACTGGTCGTCGAGTTTGTTTGGAACAGAGAGTAAAAGGAGCAGATTTCTGGGCGTGGAAGAATAGATTCAAGGCATAATGTACAGACAAGGGTATTGTAGGATGTGAATACAGTGGAGGTATTACAGTGTATCGGTTACATGTATCGGTTGCCAAAGTACAGTGCATTCGGAAAGTATTCAGATCCCTTGATTTTTCAAAATTTTGTTACGTTACAGCTTTATTCTAAAATGAATGAAATAGTTTTTTCCCCTCATCAATCTACAAACAATACCTCATAATGACAAAGCAAAAACAGGTTCACAGCGATTACAGCCTTGGCACACCTGTATTTGGGGAGTTTCTTCCATTCTTCTCTGCAGATTCTCTCAAGCTCTGTCAGGTTGGATGGGGAGCGTTGCTGCACAGCTATTTTCAGGTCTCTGCAGAGATGTTTGATCGGGTTCAAGTCCTGGCTGGGCCACTCAAGGACATTCAGAGACTTGTCCCGAAGACACTCCTGTGTTGTCTTGGCTGTGTGCTTAAGGTCTTTGTCCTGTTGGAAGGTGAACCTTTGCCCCAGTCTGAGGTCCTGAGCGCTCTGGAGCAGGTTTTCATCAAGGATCTCTCTGTACTTTGCTCCGTTCATATTTCCCTCGATCCTGACTAATCTCCCAGTTCCTGCCGATGAAAAACATCCCCACAGCATGATGCTGCCACCACCATGCTTCACCGTAGGGATGGTGCCAGGTTTCCTCCAGACGTAACGTTTGTCATTCAGGCCAAAGAGTTCAATCTTGGTTTCCTTAGACCAATCTTGTTTCTCATGTACTGAGAGTCCTTTAGGTGCCTTTTGGAAAACTCCAAGCAGGCTGTCATGTGCCTTTTACTGAGGAGTGGCTTCCTTCTGGCCACTCTACCATAAAGGCCTGATTGGTGGAGTGCTGCAGAGATGGTTGTCCTTCTGAAAGGTTCTCCCATTTCCACAGAGAAACTCTGGAGCTCTGTCAGAGTGACTATCGGATGCACTGTATACTGTATACAGTTAGCACAGGCCCACAATATAATTGTTGTTGTGTGTAGGCCTAATCTAGGCCCAGGATTCAATCAGATCAGTTTTCACCAGTGGTAACCAATAATAGCATAGTTTATCATTGCTTTAGGCGGTGACAGAGGTATAACTGCGTTGGAGCTGTCAAATCCACAAGCGGCTCCCGTCGTTATACCTATGCAGACATTGCCATTGAAAGCATAGAAATCGCATTAGTAAAAATGCTGAGGAGCATACAGGATAATATTTCTATAAAGCCAACACTTTCTCGTTCTGGGAAGGGTGTAGTTTCGTGAATGACAACAAGAGCACCCTCCCACCGATTTGGTAGCTACAATGCAGTTACACATCCAACACACAAAAGCAATGAAAATATATGCGATTGTCGTTTACGGCAGAATAATCTGAATTAATCCTGGCCCTACTCTGTCATAACACATTTCACACAGACATAACTATTATGAGATGTAATTGAACCTAAACATTTCACCATGATGGCCATCAATACTCTCACAATAAATGTTTATTTTTTCTCCACTGCATCAGTCAAATCTCAGAGAGCAGAAGAGCACATCGATGCAGGCTTCACCTGTCCAAGCTTCAGAGAACGAGAAGACTGACCCAACTAAGGCACTGAGGGGCTGATCTCCCCTCTATCAGCATATAAGTGTAACACTCCCTGATAAGTGTTTGACCATGATAGCATCCTTGTTAGGACCCTTGGGGCGGCAGGTAGCCTAGTGGTTAGAGTGGTGAGCCAGTAACCAAAATGTTGCTGGATCGAATCCCTGAGCTGACAAGGTAAAAATCTGTCGTTCTGCCTCTGAGCAAGGCAGTTAACCCACTGTTCCCCGGTAGGCTGTCATTGTAAATAAGAATTTGTTCTTAACTGACTTGCCAAGTTAAATAAAGTTTAATTGAAAAATAATTGTCTGATTGATTGTGGATTTGTGGTTAACCATTAAAATATGATATTATGATAATAATAATAGTACAGTGGTGTAACGTCCTGACCAGAGTTCTTATGTGCTTTGCTTCTTTAGTGTTGGTCAGGACGTGAGCTGGGTGGGAATTCTATGTTGTGTGTCTAGTTCGTCTGTTTCTGTGTTCAGCCTAATATGGTTCTCAATCAGAGACAGCTGTCAATCGTTGTCCCTGATTGAGAATCATATATAGGTAGCTTGTTTTGTGTTGGGGATTGGGGGTGGTTGTTTCCTGTGTCAGTGTTTGTGCCACACAGGACTGTGACGGTTAGTTTGTTTGTTATTTTGTATCGTGTCTATGTTGCATGTTTGCACTTAGTCTTTGATAGCTTCACGTTCGTCTGTTTGTTGTTTTGTTTTGTTGTTCTTCTTTTAATAAAAGAGAAGATGTATTTTTCACACGGTGCGCCTTGGTCCTCTCTCTCTCCCATAGAAGTTCCTGACAGAATTACCCAACTAACTCGGACCAAGCAGCGTGAGTACGAGCAGCAGCGGCCCACTACACAGGAATCCTGGACATGGGAGGAAATTCTGGAGGGTGAAGGACACTGGGCTCACATTGGAGAATATCGTCGCTCTCGGGAAGAGATGGAGGCAGCTAAAGCCCAGGAGTGGTGGTATGAGGAGGAAGCACGTAAGCGAGGCTGGAAACCCGAGAGGAAATCCCAAAAATTTCTTGGGGGAGGCTAAAGGGTAGTGTGGCGAAGTCAGGTAGGAGACCTGCGCCCACTTCCCATGCTTACCGTGGAGAGCGGGAGTACGGGCAGACACTGTGTTATGCGGAAGAGCGCACGGTGTCTCCTGTACGTGTGCATAGCCCGGTGCGGGTTATTCCACCTCCCCGCACTGGGCGGGCTAGATTGAGCATTGAGCCAAGTGCAATAAAGCCGGCTCAACATATCTGGCCTCCAGTACGTCTCCTCGGGCCGGTGTACATGATACCAGCCTTACGTATGGTGTTCCCGGTTCGCCAACACAGCCCAGTGCGGGTTATTCCACCTCCCCGCACTGGACGGGCTACGGGGAGCATTCAAGCAGGTAAGGTTGGGCAGGCTCGGTGCTCAAGGGAGCCAGTACGCCTGCACGGTCCGGCATATCCGGCGCCACTTTCCCGCCCCAGCCCAGTACCACCAGTGCCTACACCACGCACCAGGCTTCTAGTGCGTCTCCAGAGCCCTGTTCCTCCTCCACGCACTCTCCCTGTGGTGCGTGTCTCCAGCCCAGTGCCTCCAGTTCCGGCACCACGCATCAAGCCTCCTGTGCGTCTCCAGAGCCCTGTACGCACTGTTCCTTCTCCCCGCACTCGCCCTGAGGTGCGTGCCCTCAGTCCGGTACCACCAGTTCCGGCACCACGCACCAGGCCTATAGTGCGCTTTGAGAAACCAGTGTGCCCTGTTCCTGCTCCCCGCACTAGCCTTGAGGTGCATGTCTCCAGTCCGGTACCACCAGTTCCGGCACCACGCACCAGGCCTACTGTGCGCCTCAGCAGGTCAGAGTCGGCCATCTGCCCAACGCCGCCTGCACTGCTCGTCTGCTCAACGCAGCCTGCACTGCTCGTCTGCCCAGCGCCCTCTGAGCCATCTGTCTGCCCAGCGCCGTCTGAGCCGCCCGTCTGTCCCGAGCCATTAGAGCCGCCCGTCTGTCCCGAGCCATTAGAGCCGCCCGTCTGTCCCGAGCCGCCAGAGCCGTCCGTCAGTCAGGAGCCGCCAGAGCCGTCCGTCAGTCAGGAGCCGCCAGAGCCGTCCGTCAGTCAGGAGCCGCCAGAGCCGTCCGTCAGTCAGGAGCCGCCAGAGCCGTCCGTCAGTCAGGAGCCGCCAGAGCCGTCCGTCAGTCAGGAGCCGCCAGAGCCGTCCGTCAGTCAGGAGCCGCCAGAGCCGTCCGTCAGTCAGGAGCCGCCAGAGCCGTCCGTCAGTCAGGAGCCGCCAGAGCCGTCCGTCAGTCAGGAGCCGCCAGAGCCGCCAGCCAGTCAGGAGCCGCCAGAGCCGCCAGCCAGTCAGGAGCCGCCAGAGCCGCCAGCCAGTCAGGAGCCGCCAGAGCCGCCAGCCAGTCAGGAGCCGCCAGAGCCGCCAGCCAGTCAGGAGCCGCCAGAGCCGCCAGCCAGTCAGGAGCCGCCAGAGCCGCCAGCCAGTCAGGAGCCGCCAGAGCCGCCAGCCAGTCAGGAGCCGCCAGAGCCGCCAGTCAGTCAGGAGCTGCCAGAGCCGCCAGCCAGTCAGGAGCTGCCAGAGCCGCCAGCCAGTCAGGAGCTGCCAGAGCCGCCAGCCAGTCAGGAGCTGCCAGAGCCGCCAGCCAGTCAGGAGCTGCCAGAGCCGCCAGCCAGTCAGGAGCCGCCAGCCAGTCAGGAGCCGCCAGCCAGTCAGGAGCCGCCCTCCAGTCAGGAGCCGCCCTCCAGTCAGGAGCCGCCCTCCAGTCAGGAGCCGCCCTCCAGTCAGGAGCCGCCCTCCAGTCCGGAGCTGCCACTCAGTCCGGAGCTGCCATTCGTCCGGAGCTGCCTCTCTGTCCTGAGCTACCGCTCTGTCCTGAGCTACCTCTATGTCCTGAGCTACCTCCTAAATCATGTGGGGGCCTTGGGGAGGATTCTTAGGCCAAGGTCGTGGGCGAGGGTCGCCACTCAAAGGACGCTAAGGAGGGGGACAAAGACAGTGGTGGAGTAGTGTCCTCGTCCACCGCCGAGCTGCTTACCTATTGCAGATTCAGTCTTCCCAGCCTGGTGCAGGTCTACAATTTTGTTTCTGGTGTCCTTTGACAGCTCTTTGGTCTTGGCCATAGTGGAGTTTGGAGTGTGATTGTTTGAGGTTGTGGACAGGTGTCTTTTATACTGATAACAAGTTCAAACAGGTGCCATTAATACAGGTAACGAGTGGAGGACAGAGGAGCCTCTTAAAGAAGTTACAGGTCTGTGAAAGCCAGAAATCTTGCTTGTTTGTAGGTGACCAAATACTTATTTTCCACCATAATTTGCAAATAAATTCATTAAAAATCCTACAATGTGATTTCTGGATTTTTTTTCCTCATTTTGTCTGTCATAGTTGAAGTGTACCTATGATGAAAATTACAGGCCTCTCTCTTATCTTTTTAAGTTGGAGAACTTGCACAATTGGTGGCTGACTAAATACTTTTTTGCCCCACTGTATATGAAGGAGAATAACTTTTCTCGATTACTTTAGTACACTCCCAGCCTCCAAGTTTTTACCCCTCCTGTTTCCATCTTTGAGGTGCATTGAATAAAGATTGGAACTTGAGACATTATTCTTGGTGTGATTCAATGACATTCTCGTTGTTGACATAGGCTATTTAACTTTTTTTTATCAAGAGCATTTCACAACACTATTTCAAGACAGTGATGGCCAGCTGAGGAAATGTGGAGATGAGATGTAAATGAGATGACGTGACATCAGCATGTCCAGAGAGATGTTGATCAAAGCTTTCTTCTAACATACCATGTGTTGTTCATGCCAGAATTCCCCTGTCAACTGTCATTAAGACTTAAAAAGTATATCCCTCTATGACTTCAACAAAAGCTGTGGAAAACTAATGTAGAAATAAGACTTGAAGAGGCATCTATGTCGAAACTAATCTATGAGTCAGATTTGTAACTAAAGCCTACTGTTGAATTTGTATTTAAATATGTTCTATGACTGTAATTTGGCAACAATAATCTACAGTAATATTGTTATTGTTGACTCAACCAACTCCACAGCTGACTAGGTTAGCAAAATGATAGTAAATTCCCCCAAATTCCCAGGATTCTCAGAATGAGGAGGAAACAAGCAGGAAATCCAGAATCCTCCAACCAGCATTTCTCGAAAAACTGGGCATTTTTATAAAGTTACCAGAATGTTGCAACCCTACACCTGACAAACCCAAGGATTTCAACAATAGAAACAGCAGCAACAAACAAACACAATACATTTCTGGTCAAACAAACTTTATTTGCCACTGAAACATATATAGCACTTCTCCTCACTAAGCAGGAGCAGCATTTGCCATGGTTAGGGTGAGGCAGAGGGAAAGCACTGATGGTAGAAAGAGGCTCATGGAAGAGGCTCTGGGGGGGAAGTTGTTTAGAAGCCTCTTCAGCTGGCCCCGGAGGCGGCAGGGGGTCCAGGGGGTGCGGGTGCTGGGGCAGGGACAGGGGCAGGAGCTGGAGCAGGGGCAGGAGCAGGGACGGTGAAACACCCCCTCTTGTGCCACTGCATGTCTCGCACACGTCGGACAGACTGGATCTGAGGTGCAGGGGCATCCCAGTCATTCCAGTGCTTGAAGTCTCCACACTCAAACACATACTGGCACCCCCTGTAGCCGGGGTACATGTAGCCGACCCATCTGCAACAAAGGAACAGAGAAGGAGTCCATGAAACAGGACCAAAATAGACGTCAGAATATGACAGTTAGCATAATTGACCATCTTTTAAAGGTTTTCAGGAGAAAGACGAGAGATGAAGTAAGACATGAGAGAAACAGAAAAGGGTTGAAGAGAGAGAGAGCAAGTGAAAAAGGAAGAAAATGAGAGAGGGTGAAAGGGAGCTCATACGTTCCGTTGAGGGCCTTGACACTCGCTACGCGATCTTGGAAACCATGTCCCCACAAACTGGGAACATCATCATCAACAATCTCCATCTTTCTACCAGTGAAGCCTGGGCTCTCAAACAGATGGAGCTTGTGTTCGGCACTATCCTAAAGAGGAGAAATGGAAATATGCACACACACAAACAGACTCACTTAGTGTTAAGATGTTTACTGAGAGCTGATTATTGAGATAGAGAGAGGCTTCAGCTAATCAGTGAGCATTCAGATAGCCAATGAGAGCCGTCTGCTGAGGTGATAAATTACTGTTGAGATGAACATGGAGTTCTGCAATGGTTAAAGAGTGTTGAGATAATCTGCGAGTGTTGAGATAAATGGGAGTACTGAGATGCTCAGAGAATATTTGTTTTTTAGTATAATTTATATAAAAATATTATTTATTTTTATAAGGTGTAGATCAGCTTTTATATTGTAGATAGATTGGGGCTCAGAGAATGTTGATAGAGATAGGTAGGGAATGCAGGGTGGTGAGATGGTAAACGTGTTAACATGGTCAGTGAGTATGTTGAGCATGTTTACATTCCTGTCATTTAGCCGACGCTCTTATCCAGAGCGAGTGCATATATTTTCATATCGGTACCCCTGTGGGAATCGAACCCACAACCTTGGCATTACAAGCACCAAGCTCTACCAACTGTGCTACACGGGGTACGTTTAGACATTGTTTGAGTGCTACCCACCACTTTGAGAGGCCGCATGGACCAGAAGGAGTAGCTGTACTGGCTGTTGGTCCAGGTGTCCCAGCGTGGATACTCGCCTTTCTCCAGAACAAACTGCTCACCTGCAAACCCCTGGCGGTCATACCCCACCCATCTGACAGGAGAGAGGACAAGGGCGAGGCTGAGTTAGAATATCTCTCCTCAGCATGTATGACGTTGTATTTGGCCATATGTGGTAACAGATATACAGTATCATTTAAAAAAAAGTTAACACTTAACCTGAACCTGAAAATACATGTTCTGTATGTGTACGAATATGACTGTCTGTGAATGACACCAATGCACCAGTACTCACGGGCCAGACTCAACCAGCATAGAGCCCACCTTCTCCAGGCCCTTCTCTGAAACATCTTTACACTCAGTAGAAAACTCAGCCTTGCGGCCCTGGAAATTCTCAAACTCAAACAGCACCACCTGGATCAGAGAGAGGAGGAGAGACAGAGAGGGGAAAGAGGAGGAAAGATACTAATATTGAGAAAGTCAAGCTTACAGTATAAAGAGAGGAAATATATGGGGGACTAAGGAAGAGGGTTTATAGAGAAGTGGGAAAATACAGAAGTGGGTCGAAGGAGAGAAAAATAAATGAAGAGAAACATCACAAGAGAGAAATAGACAGATAACAGATGGGGAGAGGGAGGATACAGTACCTTGTAAGTGGCTCCTACTCCACCCTGGCTTTTCCCTGCAGCCAGTTGCTCAGGGGCGCTCTGCTGCTCCGACATCCTCCTCGTCCACTGGTTACTCCTCTCTTAGGAGCACAATCAGGAGAGAGACAGAGTAAAGAGAAACACAGACACCATGATGACATTCATTTCACAATGATGACCATCAGTCCTCTCAGTAGCAATGGATCCTTTTACTCCTTTGAATCAGTCAAGATTTGCGTCCACTTCAGAGAGCAGAAGAGCACATTGGTGCAGACGTAACCTGAGCTGAGAATAAGGACCTGAGGGGCTGTATTCTACACTTTTCTATCTCCAGGAAAAAACCCTGGGGCCAGGAGTTTTTCCTGACCGTAGGCTATAACTAGGGCCCAGAGTAATCTCCCTATGAACATGTTATTCTCATACCCCAATGTGCAACCTTTCAAATCAGTGATTCCATCTTTCACTGTCTATCATGTCCAACTCTGCAAGCCTCAGTCTGTATCATAACCAGTTCTGCACCCCCCTGACTCAATCAAACCTATCACTACAAACACACATTCTATAATACTCTATTCTGCAAACTCCTCACTTGCTCATATATTTTACTGCAAACATTTAAGCATACCAAATTATATCTTTACCAACTCTAAAAATACTACACTATCATTCCTATCCCCCCACCCCATCCAACCTCTCCTTCTCCATCCGTCAACAATCATGACTATGGGGTCTCCTTTACTTTTCATGTAAAATCAGTTTCAAAGTTCAATTAAAACCTTGTTAATCCTGCTGTGCAGAACCAAGTTGGTTTTACCTGGATATGCCTGCTGTGTATTGATAGCCTCTCTCTCTCTGTGCCACTTGGTGTTTGGGGTTGAGCCGTTGGAGGGCAGTGGCAGGGGGGGTATTTATGGTTTATTTCTGGCCACAACAGCAGAAAAGGGGGAGCTGTTGATACAGCAAGTCTGTCGCTGACATTGTGTCCATAACGCTACCTCTCCATATGCAGCTGTGTTGGCACACGCTACCCTGCCCGTCCGCCTGGCTGCCAGTGCGTGGTATGTGCGGGTACACGGAGAGGGAGCCAAGAGGATTCAGCAAACAGCCCAACTCAGCACAAACTGGTAGACACGCTCTCACACACACACTAACCACACCCAGCAGTCTAAACATCACCTAACCTCCTCACACCACTCTGACCAATAACATCACCAACACATAAGGAACCAAACCATTCATAAAAACAAACATAACATTGACCTCATTTTACTATATCCTGTTGACATCATTTACATTCATTGACCAAACCCTGACCCTCAATCTCTCTTAAACCTCCCTACATCAAACACTCTACACGACTCGACCTCACTTAAACCTCGCTACACGACTCGACCTCACTTAAACCTCGCTACACGACTCGACCTCACTTAAACCTCGCTACACGACTCGACCTCACTTAAACCTCGCTACACGACTCGACCTCACTTTAAACCTCGCTACACGACTCGACCTCACTTAAACCTCGCTACACGACTCGACCTCACTTAAACCTCGCTACACGACTCGACCTCACTTAAACCTCGCTACACGACTCGACCTCACTTAAACCTCGCTACACGACTCGACCTCACTTAAACCTCGCTACACGACTCGACCTCACTTAAACCTCGCTACACGACTCGACCTCACTTAAACCTCGCTACACGACTCGACCTCACTTAAACCTCGCTACACGACTCGACCTCACTTTAAACCTCGCTACACGACTCGACCTCACTTAAACCTCGCTACACGACTCGACCTCACTTAAACCTCGCTACACGACTCGACCTCACTTAAACCTCGCTACACGACTCGACCTCACTTAAACCTCGCTACACGACTCGACCTCACTTAAACCTCGCTACACGACTCGACCTCACTTAAACCTCGCTACACGACTCGACCTCACTTAAACCTCGCTACACGACTCGACCTCACTTAAACCTCGCTACACGACTCGACCTCACTTAAACCTCGCTACACGACTCGACCTCACTTAAACCTCGCTACACGACTCGACCTCACTTAAACCTCGCTACACCACCCTCTTAAACCTCGCTACACCACCCTCTTAAACCTCGCTACACCACCCTCTTAAACCTCGCTACACCACCCTCTTAAACCTCGCTACACCACCCTCTTAAACCTCGCTACACCACTCTCTTAAACCTCCCTACACCACTCTCTTAAACCTCCCTACACCACTCTCTTAAACCTCGCTACACCACTCTCTTAAACCTCGCTATACCACTCTCTTAAACCTCCCTACACCACTCTCTTAAACCTCCCTACACAAATCTACCACTCTTAAACCTCCCTACACTAAAACACTGCCTCTCCAATACCACCCTACACCAAATACTACCTTGCCTATATGTACTTCCCTAGTACAAACACTATCGACCGCTCTGTTACACAAAAGACACCATTTTAAATTCATAACACCGCAGACTGAAGGAGGTGGGCCTGAACTGAAATGAGCATAATGCAAAAGTTATATTTTGCCCAATAATTACAAAATCAGAAGCTTAACGCAGTACATTTTATTGAGAATTGACACTTTTGAACAACGGCCTTACAACAGTGCAATATACATTTTACTTTCAAATAAAACAGACGAGAAAGAGAAAAAAATAAGTAATGACAAAGTCAAACTCCATGGACAGACACCAAAGGGACAACAACTCAAAACATTCACTTGCATTGCATTAGAGTTCCAACGTCTGTCTACAAAAATGCTGTAGTGGAAGTAGTGGGACAGTGGAGCACGGCTAACATGGTCAGGGGAATGGCCTAAGTCAGCTCAAACAAGCCCTAAAACAACTGGTGCAAATAGTCCAAGTCATGTGCAGAAAAAAGGGTAAATTACCACCCTCATCTCAAAACAATATACTTTACTTGCTTTCCCCACTGGAGTAGTGTACGCCATACTCCACTGACCATGTGCACAATGGGACCATTACAGTTGTGGATGAAGCCATGATATCCAGACTGTGATTGTACCACTGCTACTTGGTGTGGCCATTCAGTTAAGTGTCTGAGTAAAGCATGATAAAAAGGACCAGAGACTGTGCATGCATATCCTTTCCCAAACAATGATGGGAAAATGCACGTGAGGTCGCTAAATGGGAGATGTGTTGCAGACATGCTGGTAAAACAGAAACCAGGGAGTGCACATTGAATGTATGGCTCATTGGTAACATGTACAATTTCCTTGCAATCCTTACTCACTCATCCATCAGTATTACACACACAATCATTTGATCTTTCACTGAAGAGGTAAGTGGAGGTGAAGGGAGGAAGAACAGGCTGATTAGCGTTCATGCGTGTGTGCGTTTAATTGAGATGGAGGTAGATGTCCCTTCCCCTCCCCCACCAGTAGAAACAGATTCAGACATGATTGAAAATACAGCGAACACAAAGCATTCCTCTTTACCCATAAGTTTAAAGGGACTGCATGAAGTCAACAACAGATTCTCAGTTAGTTCATGACATCAGTCACTGAGTGGCTCAGAGGAATGGGGTTGGGGACCTCTGCTGTAGTGATGCTTTAAATGCTCTCCATACAAACCCAGCATTCAGCTTCCAAATTAGCAACAATACAAATATAACATTTCATGATTACAGATACCATATTTATTAGTAACACATAATACAGGCTGGCTGACCATTAGTTCAGCAGTGTTTTGTTCTCTATGATCCACGACAAAAAATAAAATCTGAAATATTTTCCAACACTCCTCCACTGACAGATACAATTAACGCATAGACTAACCTGAAAATTATATTTAAAAGAGAAAACGAAATAAAAATATGTCTTGTGGAGGTGCTATACTGTCCTCCAGCTTATTGAAGCACTTCCGGGTTAAGAGGCATGTGGTCCCACAAGTTAACCATTAATGAAATACAACCTGACAGGAGAGAATGGGATCCCCCCCCTTCCGTAGTCTTCCCTGTCACGTGAGAGGGTAAAGTGGCTTTATGCAAAGACCCCCCTGACCCAGGAGGTGGAGGAGCTAGCAGTGAAATGGACACGCTGAGCAGAGCAGCCCCATGTTTTCCCTTGCTTGTTTCATCCATAAGACCGAGGTTGTCTGAAAGAAGGCACCATGCACATGGATTTGAGCAAGGCAGGAAGAGAACAGAGAAAAGAAACAAACAGATGACGAATTACAACGTCAGCAGCAGAATTCCCATCTTCTCAGGGTCCAATGTTAAGGCTACTGTCCGATTCTCCACCAGATTCTTCAGTTAAGGCAACCTACAGAGGGACGATGCAAACAGATACAAACCATCAGCATTTTAGGGTTACGTATTAGCAAAACAGACACTAGAATATTGTCTAATTATGAAAATATGGTAAAATGTCAGTTTTATTGCATACAGCACCCTATGATAAAGAATGATTCATAATAAGGAACATTTGTGAGAAGAGAGCTCACCTGCTCATTCACACTTAGCTGTCATTTTCATACTGACTCAAGCGCTTCTTGGACTTCAGCTCTCTCAGCCACTGTGGTGAGGCCTCTTCACTAAGAGAGACAGACATTACAACTGGTAAATATTTCTGTTCCAACTATCAACAACCCCTGGTTTGGGTTATTAGATCCAGGCTGAACAGAGGGAAGAGACAGGGTCACCATCTTACCCATTTTCTTTCCCTACGGAGGGGGGCAGCACACGGGACGCCCGGGGCAGGAAGGGTGATTTAGGAGAACGGGATAACTGGGAGGGAGAAGTGGCGGGTCCCTCTGTCTGATTGTCAGAATCGCTTCTCTTCTTAAGCTGGGCCTGCCAAACAGAGGGAGAAACCAGCAGGAAAACATATCAAAAGCATTTTTCAGAGCAGTAGGAGTGACAACATTACACTCCTGGTCAACTCTGTCTGTTTCTCTTGGGAAGCCTCACCATGAGAGCAGACGGGTCCATCCCAGGGAAGAGGGCGACTCTCTGGGGCTGGGAGGAGGCAGCAGCAGAGCGGGGGTCTGCTCCTCTCGCTTGCTCCTCAGAGTCTGAGTCCTTCTTGGAAGACTCCACTTTGTCCTCTGTAGAGGACAACACACCTCTGAATACATCATTTCACAATCAAAACAAATAGGTTATTCAGAAGTCTAACAGATCTTTGACCATCTAAGTCACATCTCCAGTCTATCTGGTCAAATCATGTCCACTCAATCCATAGTAAAAGGTATGCAGCAGAACAAGGTAGTGGATGGAGATCTGGCCGAGGGGGTCTACATGAGAGCAGAGTCCAAGGCTGACCTGTGGAGTCTCGAGAGCGCCAGTCCTCAGTAGGCGTGGCCTGTCCCTCTGGATGTACAGACAGAGCAGCAGTCTGACGAGAGACCCTGGAGGGGCGTGAACGTGGCCCCCGCATCTTACTCAACTGCACCCTGGAGCGCAGAGCACTGGAGTCCAGTAGGCTGGTGGAGGCCTGGAGAGAAACACAAAGCAAATCTTTGGAAACAAAGAAACTCTGACTTCTACGTCTTTTTAAAAAGGTGAAGTCAGTCTTACCTCAGGGAAGGGGAGTGGTTGTATCTCGGGCTGGGCAGAGAAGCCGTCTGGAGTGTCGTGGTCACTGGGCGGGGTGTGGACATGTTCCCCTGACGTGTAAAGTGGAGTGGGTTTCCGAGGGGATTGACTGGGGTGGCTGTCTGAGGGGGGCGTGGCAGGAGTCAGGCTACAGGAAGGACAGACGGGAACAAACAGAAGAGTACTTTAGGCTACCTTCCTAAAACTACACTACAGTCTGTTAAATGCATGCATTGGCAATGAGAGAACAACGTGACAGGTACTGTGTCTACTAGCTCTGTGACCGAGTAATATTCTCCTTTCTGGGTTTACGGTAGGAGCATCACATTTCATAGAGGATGCATGTGCATGACGACAACGGAAGACAGGCAGACTCACGCTCCACTTTATTTCACATTGAGGGACGCAAACAGTGGTGAGTCATCTACTGTACACAATCATGCTAGCTCAAAATCATCCCCGAGGTGATTCATTTGAATTACATTAAAATGACCCACTATCTGTTGACAGTCCCTTATATCGTATCTTTATCTGAAACTCTACTACAGCATCCAGTCATTTCTACTTAACATTATCCAGATTTTTGTTGCTGTGATACCATCTCCTAGCCACAGGAGGTCAGTGATAGACCGGCCTGCTGAGAGAGGCCATTTTGAGTGCTGGCGTAAACCAGGTTTCAGTGAGCTGCTGCTGCTCCTTGACCACAATGTGTCAGGAGTGCTGAGATTCTACTGTATCTGTACAGGAAGTACCTATAGATACCATAGTATGTTGATTTATTTCAATATCAGTAACTGTCTCTGCCTTGGAGGAGATGCTTGTGGGTGTTGTATGTTGTAAGGAAAAAGGTTGAGATGATTATTAGCCATAATGGTGGGACAGCAGAGAATCCATTGCCTGCGGCTAATTGTCCACTCTGCCCTATCTAGAAGGCAGGACCCAACGCGTCTCCGTGACTTTGTCTTAAGGTCAATGCTGCTCCAGGAGAAGAGACGATAGCGCACATCTCTCCCTTTAGCTGCATCCATGCAATACTACTTATCAATCCAGGGGGTGTTAAATTGGAGATCAAATGGTTGAGGATTGTATATTTAGAGGGAGAAGTGACTGGGAGGCATTCAGTACTAGGGATGTCGAGATGTCTTGATATCAGGGTAAAGCCTCATGGGAAATTAGTAATCATAGAGGATCAGCATATTTAGTAACCGAAAACATGAGCACATCCTGTTTCATAGGTCCAGCCCACAGTTATCTATATCTATATCTATCTATATCTATATCTATATATTCACCTATCGTCAGTGTGCAGTCCTGTCTCCCAGGTTCCGTACTGACTGTCCGTCTCACGGACCAGTGTGTCCATGTCCCTCCCCTCCTCACCGTCCACATTCTGCTTCAACTGCTCCTGAGAGAGAGAGAGATGGACAGGGAGAAAATGACAAGTCAGTCAAAAAGGAGTTGATGCAGTGCATTCAGATAGTATTCAGACCCCTTCCCCTTTTGTTACGTTACAGCCTTATTCTAAAGGGGAGAAGAATAAAAAAATCCCTCATTAATCTACACAAAATACCCCATAATGAAAATAAGTTCAGAAATGTTTGCAAATGTATACAAAAATAGTTATTTCCATAAGTATTCAGACCCTTTGCTATGAGACTCGACATTGAGCTCAAGTGCATCCTGTTTCCATTGATCATCCTTGAGATGTTTCTACAACTCCACCTGTGGTAAATTCAATTGATTGGACATGATTTGGAAAGGCACACACCTGTCTATATAAGGTCCCACAGTTCAGTGCATGTCAGAACAAAAACCAAGCCATGAGGTCAAAGGAATTGTCCGTAGAGACCCGAGACAAGATTGTGTCGAGGCACAGATCAGGGGAAGGGTACCAAAAAAAATCTGCAGCATTGAAGGTACAAAAGAACACAGTGGCCTCCCTCATTCTTAAATGGAAGAAATATGGAACCACCAAGACTTTCTAGAGCTGGCCGGCCAAACTGAGCAATCGGGAGAGAAGGGTCTTGTTCAGGGAGGTGACCAAGAACCCGGTGGTCACTCTGAAAGAGCACCAGAGTTCCTCTGTGGAGTTGGTTGTTCTTCTGGAAGGTTCTTCCATCTCTACAGCACTCCACCAATCAGGCCTTAGTGGTAGAGTGGCCAGACAGAAGCAACATGACGGCCCACTTGGAGTTTGCCAAAAGGGACCTAAAGGACTCTCAGACCATGAGAAACAAGATTCTCTGGTCTGATGAAATCAAGATTGAACTCTTTGGCCTGAATGCCAAGCATCAATTCTGGAGGGACGGTGAAGCATTGTGACGGCAGCATTACGCTGTGGGGATGTTTTTCATCGGCAGGGACTGAGAGACTTGTCACAATTGAGGGAAAGATGAACGGAGCAAAGTACAGAGAGATCCTTGATGAAAACCTGCTCCAGAGTGCTCAGGACCTCAGACTGGGGTGAAGGTTCACCTTCCAACAGGACAACGACCCTAAGCACACAGCCAAGACAACGCAAGAGTGGCTCCGAGACAAGAATCAATGTCCTTGAGTGGCCCAGCCAGAGCCCGGACTTGAACCCGATCGAACATCTCTGGAGAGACCTGAAAATAGCTGTGCAGTGACACTCCCCATCCAACCTGACAGAGCTTGATAGGATCTGCAGAGAAGAACGGGACAAACTACCCAAATACAGGGTACCAAGCTTGTAACGTCATACACAAGAAGAGGCTGTAGTCGCTGCCAAAAGGTGCTTCAACAAAGTACTGAATATTACGCAAACAGTTTTTGCTTTGTCATTATGGGGTAGTGAATGTAGATTGATGAGAAAAAAAAGAAGAAAAATAAAAAAAAATTCTCAACTTTAGAACAAGATCGTAACATAACAAAATGTGGAATAAGTGAAGGGGTCTGGATTCTTTCCGAATGCACTGTATGTGCCATTGGAGTACCCCTCGGAGGTCAGAGGGAACACATTCCAATACGACAGAACTGGATTCCTCTCCACCAGCCTGAAACAAACTATCAAAGCATCTTATTGGCTGTTGGTTCAATCCATCACTACGCCTGTGGAGCGAAACTCCGCCCAGCCTACAGTAACAAAGTTGTCCAGTTGAGAGAGAAAGGGAGAGTGACGCTGGTCCTGATAGCCCTGTATTGTGTGGCTATGGCCAGGCCAGCAGTGGGTGAGAAGGATAATGAGAGGTAATGGGATGAACTCACAGGGCCAGAGACTGGTGAGACACTGTTTGCCGTCTACTGAACCGTGGCTCTTTTAATGAGGCTTCTACAGAGGGCACACTGTCCTAAAACCACACACTCACTGGTCCTGTGCATGCATTCAAGCCTGTGTAAGTGCGCACACATACTGTATAGAAATAGAGAAATACTGCTGAACTTCCATGATCTCTACTGACTTCCTTGACAGTGCTATACAGATGCACTGCTGCACCACAACACCATGTCTAAAGAGAATGATTGAGGGAAATGTAATGGGTGTTTGGTGTGTGTGTGTGTGTGTGTGTGTGTGTGTGTGTGTGTGTGTGTGTGTGTGTGTGTGTGTGTGTGTGTGTGTGTGTGTGTGTGTAAAGGAGTGAGAGCAGGGCCAGAGAGAGGAGGGAAAGGGAGAACAACAGTACAGGATGTCATTCATCATCAATGCCTTTCCTGACAGGAAGAAAGGCCAGGGAGAACAGTAAGAAACTCCATCTGAGAAAGTACATTAACTCCTCCTCTCCAGGCTTTACAGCCATAAAAAAAGTATATTTACAGCATAGTAACCTAGGCCTGTTTTTAAATCCACACGGATCTTTCTGCCAAATCTGGCTTCAGCAGTTAAACAAGCACCCGTTCGAACATGCTGTTGGTCACATGACTAATGCCTCAGGCTAACAGGTGGGCTGGGCTCAGGGTCAATTAAACAGGAATGCTAATCGATCTACATGCATAGGCCTTTCAAACAGATTAGGTTGGGTCAGTGTTATGGTACAGCTACGTTTCCCGACGTGAGGGGTTTACTGAGAAGCATAGGAGTAACAATATCAACACAGTGAAGAGACACTGAGGGGTTTACTGAGAAGCATAGGAGTAACAATAGCAACACAGTGAAGAGACACTGAGGGGTTTACCGAGAAGCATAGGAGTAACAATAGCAACACAGTGAAGAGACACTGAGGGGTTTACCGAGAAGCATAGGAGTAACAATAGCAACACAGTGAAGAGACACTGAGGGGTTTACTGAGAAGCATAGGAGTAACAATAGCAACACAGTGAAGAGACCAACAACGTGCAGTAAGAGATGAACGCTTAAGTGTTGCCTTCTAAAACCCTCTCATTTCTGGCAGGAATGGTTCCTGATAGTTCAAAAGACAGTCAGAGAAAGACCTCACACCCACTTAATCCCTCTATATCATGAATTTCAGCCTAAGATTTAGTACAACTAATTCACAGGACTAAGCATGTAGGACTCAATAAGCAAATCTCCTGTAATCTAAATTCCTTGGAACTTGTACCATATCCACCGTGTACGTGGTTGATCTATAGCACACCCAAACACACCCTCACTTAGTGTTTGCCGCTCCTGAGGCTACCCGGTTACCTGCCAACCAAACAATAGCAGCAAGACAGAGAGGGTTAAGAAATAACATAGGCTGACTTGTAGTGCTGCTTAAAGCCCTTAGTATTGACCATGTGAGGGTGTAGGCTCTGCTATCAACAATGCACTCTGGACACTAGGAAAGAGCAGGCATGCATGGCACCTTATTGTGAATCAGAGTAGTGAAGTAGATGTTTTCTTAATAACATTAGCCTTGGCCAGCCTCCTCTGCTAAGATACCCCCTCTGTGGACAGGAAGGGTGTGTCAATGGAAATGACAGAACAATGAGCGGATGAATAGAAGGAGGGAGGAGAGAAAGGGTGATTGATAATCTAACATGTTTGAGGAAGTAGAGGAGCCAAGGCCTTGGAAAGTTAGACCTGCCAGACATCACGGCTCTGAAACACAGCCTGGTATTATGACATCACATTTATGAAAATGTTTACCGTAAATCCCCTTCTTATTTTAATACAATATGCCTACTTTGGGTTGAGATGAAACACATGCTGGGCCTATTACGTTACTGTGAAGGCATAGTCACTTTAAGTTGGATTAATCCACTTCCTTACTGCAAAACACTCATTCATATCCCCCCTGAATAACAGTCAGTCAGTCAGTCACACAGCTCTACGAATGAGGAAGTGCTGTGCAGCTCTAAGACATTTAACATATGGTCCTGCTGCCTGGAAGCAGACAACACATAACAGGCCAGTTACTTAGTGCAGGTACAATGACCCCAGCACGAACACTGCAGAACAAACCTCACACTGCCCCCAGTACGCCCCAACACCTCTCTCCTGCTCTAACCCCTCTAGGTGTAGTCTTCCTCAGTAGGAATGTTTAACAGTAAACCCATTGATCATGGAGTGGACTGGTCAACAACGACACTTTGCAGCTATCCTAATATGACTACAGATCCCATGAGCACCAATCCTGTCAACAACAGAGCAGCACTCTAGCCACATGTCACAAACTTAGCAAAATAAGGAACGTCCCTTTTTCAGGATCATGTCTTTCAAAGATAATTCATAAAAATCCAAATAACTTTACAGATCTTCATTATAAAGGGTTTAAACACCGTTTCCCATGTTTGTTCAATGAACCATAAACAATTAATGAACATGCACCTAAGACACTAACAGCTTACGGTAGGCAATTGAGGTTACAGTTATGAAAACTTAGGACACTAAGAGGCCTTTCTACTGACTCGGAAAAACACCAAAAGAAAGATGCCCAGGGTCCCTGCTCATCTGCGTGAACGTGCCTTAGGTATGCTGCAAGGAGGCATGAGGACTGCAGATGTGGCCAGGGCAAAAAATTGCAATATCCGTACTGTGAGACGCCTAAGACAGCGCTTCAGGGAGACAAGACGGACAGCTGATCGTCCTCGCAGTGGCAGACCACGTGTAACAACACCTGCACAGGATCGGTACATGCAAACATCACACCTGCGGGACAGGTACAGGATGGCAACAACAACTGCCTGAGTTACACCAGGAACACACAATCCCTGCATCAGTGCTCAGACTGTTCGCAATAGGCTGGACTGAGGGCTTGTAGGCCTGTTGTAAGGCAGGTCCTCACCAGACATCACCGGCAACAACGTCGCCTATGGGCACAAACCCACCGTCGCTGGACCAGACAGGACTGGCAAAAAGTGTTCTTCACTCACAAGTCACGGTTTTGTCTCACCAGGGGTGATGGTCGGATTCGTGTTTATCGTCAAAGGAATGAGCGTTACACTGAGGCCTGTACCCTGGAGCGGGATCGATTTGGAGGTGGAGGGTCCGTCATGGTCTGGGGCGGTGTGTCACAGCATCATAGGACTGAGCTTATTGTCATTGCAGGCAATCTCAACGCTGTGCGTTACAGGGAAGACATCCTCCTCCCTCATGTGGTACCCTTCCTGCAGGCTCATCCTGACATGACCCTCCAGCATGACAATGCCACCAGCCATACTGCTCGTTCTGGTGTGATTTCCTGCAAGACAGGAATGTCAGTGTTCTGCCATGGCCAGCGAAGAGCCCGGATCTCAATCCCATTGAGCACATCTGGGAACTGTTGGATCGGAGGGTGAGGGCTAGGGCCATTCCTCCCAGAAATGTCTGGGAACTTGCAGGTGCCTTGGTGGAAGAGTGGGGTAACATCTCACAGCAAGAACTGGCAAATCTGGTGCAGTCCATGAGGAGGAGATGCACTGCAGTACTTAATGCAGCTGGTACTGACTGTTACACCAGATACCGACTTACTTTTGATTTTGACCCCCCCCCTTTGTTCAGAGACACATTATTCAATTTCTGTTAGTCACATGTCTGTGGAACGGGTTCAGTTTATGTCTCAGTTGTTGAATCTTGTTACGTTCATACAAATGTTTACACATGTTAAGTTTGCTGAAAATAAACACAGTTGACAGTTACCAAAACACTGACCTGAACTGAACAGGGTATTTTGTTCTGTCATTATTACATCAGTGTAATGTACAGACAAGGGGCCAAGTGTTTGCTAAGAATGCAGAACAGAATGTCATTAAAACCAGACTGACTCGGCTTAAGAACTTAAGACCAGTGGGCCTGGCTGATACAGGCTGCAGGGTAGAGGACTGGGTCCAGAGGGAGAGGTGGTGGGTTCAGGTCAGCTGGATCAGCCTGAGGGAGACCAGGGCATCTGGAGGATCCACCAGCTGCTTCTCAGGTACTGTACGGACAACTAACAGGCTCTAGCTAAAAACAGACCACACATACACACAAGCCAGACAGAGAGAGTGAATCAGTAAAGGGCTGCTGAGTCTGTGTGGGGGTTACGTTCTTTCTTTGTATTCAGAAGTGAGAGTCCAGGTGTGTGGACCTTCTGGGCGTTAGGTACCGTGGAGGGGGAAAAACCAGCAGTACTGCATCCCTTGAGGACTGGAGTTGTGCATGGGCAGTTGTGTACCATCCATCCCAGCACCCCCATGGTCCTTTCAGTGAGTAGACCACCCCCCAAACTCCTCTCACCCTTTCTAGCGCTCCATTATCTGGCTGGCCCCTGTTCAGCTCTTTCTCCTCACATCTCACTGGGCTCCGTTCTATGGCCATTCATCACCTCTCTCCTGACCAGCTGCAGAACACACTGATGCTCCTGGTCAATGACACACAAACAAGCAGATCTGCAAATCTCGTAAAAACTGCAATCAAACTGTATCCAGACTAACAGTACAATTAACACTTCATCTCACACCCGGACTTCATTGTCTAAGATAACTGACCTACAATGGGTGTCATTACACATCTACTGCAACTACATGGGATCCATAGCTATATAGTCTGTATCCATACATAGATTCCAGCACTGTTGTTGACTGCTCTATACACAGACGGATTTTACCCCCAAGCCATAAGACTCCTGAACAGGTAATCAAATGGCTACCCGGACTATTTGCATTGTGCCCCTCCCAACCCCTCTTTTTACACTGCTGCTACTCCGTTTATCATATATGCATAGTCACTTTAACTATACATTCATGTACATACTACCTCAATTGGGCCGACCGACCAGTGCTCCCGCACATTGGCTAACCGGGCTATCTGCAGTGTCCCGCCACCCACCAACCCCTCTTTTACGCTACTGCTACTCTCTGTTCATCATATATGCATAGTCACTTTAACCATATCTACATGTACATACTACCTCAATCAGCCTGACTAACCGGTGTCTGTATGTAGCCTCGCTACTTTTATAGCCTCGCTACTGTATATAGCCTGTCTTTTTACTGTTTTATTTCTTTACTTACCTATTGTTCACCTAATACATTTTTTGCACTATTGGTTAGAGCCTGTAAGTAAGCATTTCACTGTAAGGTCTACACCTGTTGTATTTGGCGCACGTTACAAATCAACTTTGATTTGATTTGACTTGATTAAACCAGACCATAGTTTAGGAGGGAGGGACAGGGGGCGAGAAACACAACTCCAGCCCACAGTAAGCTATGACCTGAGGAGCCACTGACACTGCGGTTGCAGTGGGAGCTATGGTGCACACACAGACAAAGGTCAGTGTTATGTCAAAGATGGTATGAGACGCATAGGGCGAGAGAGAGAGGACACAGAAGCAGATGAGGCACAGAGGGGAGCACTGTGAGCACAGAACAGCAGAACAGTCAGGAACTATCAGGATCAGAGAGAGAATCCACATTGCAACACAAATAGACAGACATAAAACACACAAGTAGAGAAGGCCTTGACAAGTTTGAGGTGCTTGGAATGGGCAGTGACTGACAAAAGGACAGTTGGTGGTGAGAAGGATTGATGGGGGGGGGAGCAAGTGTCAAATTGTGTGTGTCTTACAGCAGTGGGGGTGTTGGGGGTGCTGGTCCCAGGACGCCTGCGTAGGGACAGGCGCTGCTGGCTGCGCAGAGAGAACCTACGGAAAGAGTCCCGGCTGCGAGAGGCCAGAGAACGTAACGAGTTGGCCCTCTTGAAGTCCCCGGGGCTGTCCTCGGCCCCCCTGCCCCTACGTTCCACTGCACTGGACACCAAGCTGAGCGCCCCCTGCAGGGACCGGCGTGCGGTCCCCATCCACCCAGACACCTGGGACTGGGCCACCGACAGCTTGTCCCCCAGGTACTCCATCTCAGATCACTAAAAGACCAACGTCACAGAATGAAGTCCGGACAAAGCGCTCAGTCAGGCTGTGGTCCGGTACTGTAGGTCCTGAATCCAGTGTGATATCGTGGTCGATGGTGAGTCCTTGAGCCAGGTAGTCATCCAGGACCAGAGCTGGTGTCCTGGATACTGTTGAGGTGCGTATCTAGGTCAATGCTGCAGTAGCTGGGCTGTTTGGAAGGGATAGCACAGCCTGTCAGATGCATCATGACTCCATTTCAGTCCATCATCGGCAGCGAGGTGAACTCTAAGCTTTCTGCTTTTCTGCAAAATGCTTATTTCCATACATCTATACAGAAGGGCAAGATCGTAGCGGGGAACCCTTAACAGACAACCCCAGCTGGTAGAGAATCAGGTGTGACGATGCGTTCACAGGAGATATACTGCTGCACCGTCTGCAAACAGGTTCTTGAGCCACATAATGATCAGACCAAGTAGCAGCAATAAACCCACAGACGTAGAAGTGCAATGCAATGTCACAACATAGCTCATCTGTTCTGATTCTCACGCCCCTCACAGCGGGTTTCTGAAGCTGTCGCTGCTGCTCAGACACGTCCGCAATCGGAGGAAAACAATTTTAAAAATCTACCTCTCCATAGACCCCACACTGCAGTCGTCTTCCTGGTGGAAAACTTTACAGGAAGAACGGTGCTGAACAGAACAGCTGGTGTCAGGCAGGAGGAAGAGCTGTACTGATTCCTATTCCCTCGGAGTACACAGCACACCAACAGCAGAGCAGCGCCGTGGATATAGAAGCACAAACAGGAGAGGAGATTGTGATGCTAAGGTCAAATCCATGAGAGACAAAGACCAGTGCACTGTCCTTCCTTTCCTGCAGGTACAGGCCGATAGAGAAATGCGTCAGTCTCCTGCTCCCATTCCCCAGCACTACAGGACTCACGCTCAAGGAGAAATTGAGTGAACAAAGTGAGGGAGGGGAGAGAGGAGGCAGGGAGAAGCGGAGAGAGGGAGGGCCCTGATTTGCAGTGCAGGAGGGGAGGGCGATATGTTCTGCGGTGCTCCATCTCGCCTGCATGTTTCTGCTTGCAGCGACCAAGAGAGAATTCTCACAGGCATAGTCAGCACAGGGCAGAGGGGGTAGAAAGCAAGCATAGGAAGGATGGGGGGGTGGGGGTTGAAAGTGATAGGAACTTTATGTTGAGCCTATACCTTCAAATAGATGGAGAGAATGCTTGCCTGAAAGAGAGAGAGGGAGCAAAAGAGCAAGGAGGAGACCGGTGTAGCGGTTTTCAAGAGCCGGGGTTGTGGCCGTCAGCAGCAGTGAGCTCATGGCTAAAGGGAGGAATCATGACAGTGTGTCAGAGTTTGCCTAACAAATGTCTCCCTGACTCATGCAAACTGCATGTCAGGTCACAAAACTCTGTCCTTTCCCACTTTCATCTCACTGAATTTAACATTAGCGAGTAAGTAAGACACTCTAGTCTATAAAACAACCGAGTACCACAGATTTATTCTCAAACAGAAACCCCCTGAGAACAAACTGGGGCAGAGGCTGATGACTGCTACTCTGAACTGCCCACAAGTGCCCCCTGGTGGACTTCTGGAGAACAGTTCTGAGGAACATTGCTTTAAGAACAGACTACCTCCAGGAACCATCCTATAGCTGGAAATCACAGTTCTCTCCAGACACACAGACTCAAGTTTCATCAACACCAACTATGAAGATAACCATTTTACTACAGAAAACAAAGTCTGCTAATAACAATTGTCCAGCAAGAAATGACGGCCCTCAAGTCACCTCTAAACAGAGTCCACAAAGGGACGTTGGCCTAATGACTTCAGTTGTATCCGTCTCGTCTGTCCTCTCCCTGGTTTCCCTGCTCTGATGAATCATCTCCCATCACAGCCAGTGTAGATGCCTTAGACAGCTCATGTAGTCTGAGCCTGGTGACCATAGTGCGCACTCACACTAGGCCCAACTTCCACACTGATACAGAGAAACACTATCACCACAACATCCAGTCATTGACACATGTTGATACTCCAAATCCACACTCACTCAATAAGGAGGTCCCCTCAACTACACCCATAAATTGGAGAAAAACCTTCTTTCCCATTGACCCTCAGTGTAAAAAACCCAACTTCATTGTACATTTTTTGCAGAAAAGCTGCTGTGTTGTTCAATGTACACGTAACCAGGTAAATAATTCCGACCTACAGTTCACCATGCTCCCACATAGGGAAATAGAGCCTGCGAGAAGAGCCCTGTGGCTTCTGGCTATTCGGCGTGGGAGAGTGGGAAATTGTGGAGACCCGGTGTCCAAGTAGGCTACACATAGCTATGTGTGGGAAAACATTTCACAGGTAAGACATTTACCTCGTTTAGTATTGTCTGTATGTATAGTCTGTTGTTGGTCTTGGCTAGCTTAATGTTCTGGTTGGTAGCTGTTACATCAATAACTCATTCTAGACCAGGTATCTCACAAAAAAGAAACTGCAACTTAAAATCTTAACCGTCATTTGGATTGAAGGGCTCCAGGGCCAAGAACAAGTCTTTCAAGAGGAAGGGAAGGAATCATAGGACACTTCAGTATCAACTCTTACATAAATACCAGTAAAAGATAAAACAAAAATAGACCGATGCCAAGTGATGGTAGTAGGAAAGCATCTAGGGAACTAAAACGTAAATAAAAGCTAACATTATTACAGTAAGTAAGAGGTAAGTAACTGCACATCTGGTCACACCATTGCACTGTTGCACAAAAAGTGATGATAAATAATAAATACATAGAGGGATGAGACATGAAAAGAAAACAGAGACAGCCGAGTTGGTCTCCAAACAATTAAAAACTAGAATCCCTGCGGTAATTGCAGCACCACTCAGACCAGCAGGAGGTGACAGACACACAGAAAACAGCATGAAGTAACACAGGGAGGGCTCATCGGGGGAGGGGAGGGCTCATTGGACGAAGGGGGGGCTCATTGGACGAAGGGAGGGCTCATTGGGGGAAGGGAGGGGAGGGCTCATTGGGGGGGGGGATCATTGGGGGAGGGGAGGGCAGCCTTGTCTCTGAATGGAATCTGCTTTGCAGCACAGGCTATTTACATGGGTGTCTGTAGTGTACCAGTGGTAAAGAGGAGCACAAACACTAAAGTATTAAGACAGGTGCTTGAATAAAAGGAATGTCTATCACACAATGGGAAATGTCACTGCAGAGCCTTTCTTCAGCTATGCAAACAGAAGGCTGTCAAAATGAGCAGCACATAATCCTGAATTACAGGCCTAAAAACACGATTTCATTTCTCTGCTTTGTGCTGTAAAAAGGGGTGGAGAGATGAGCGAGATCATGACTGTCACATTACTCATCACCCCCAGTGACTAACTGCATTCCTACTCCACCCTACTGTAACTCACACAAACCAATCTGCAAATCAAGTCATATACAAGCACATCTTTTACAAATCACCAGGGGTTTCTGTGAGATTCAGCTCAAAAGTATAAACAGTGATAACACATAGAACTGAGGGGGTCCAATTGTTACCATGATGAAGCAGTGTAATTTCACTGTAGCAGAAGCTCATTTCTGAAGCTTGTCCAACTTTGAGTCCGAAATGAGGTGATTGTGTGTGTGTACACCTGTGTGTATGGAAACAGAGCATCATGACTCACCCAGCTCTGTCGGCCTCTCTCTCTATGTGTACTCCTGCTCCTAATCCTGGACAGGCTCCCCTCCATAGCACTCGCAGACAGGGCTGATCTACGGGACACGCTGCGGGACCTCATCCTGGACAGGCTCCCCTCCATAGCACACTCAGACGGGGCTGATCTACGGGACACGCTGCGGGACCTCATCCGGTTCAGCTCCTAAGACATGGGGAGCGTAGAATGAAATCGAATGTTTGCTGTTACGGAACAGTTTACTAGCCTGCTAATATTGATATGCTGGAAAGTCTAGCGGTCTTACGCCTGGTTAACCGGTCTGTAACCTGATTTAAAGAAATCAGCGTATGAGGACCGTGTTGTATGCACTTATATCCAGGAGAGCAACCAGCTCAGTCTTAACGCCTCCTCGGCTATCCCAAGCAGATCACTATTCGTTCAAAATGGTGACAGAAATACATATACAAAAATAAACAAACAAAACAAAACCAAAGCCCACTAAGAAAAATAACCCTGCATCCTCCTGGTTCTGCAAGCTTGCACCCTAATCATCTTTAGATTTCCTCCACCTGTGGGCTTAATAAGGCTTGGCACAGCACCTGCCCCTGAGCCGGTCGGTGCTGCCACCTGGGGAAGGAGTGTGGAAGTGTATCCTGGTAGTGTACTGCCCAGCTGTGTGTCAACACTAAACTACCCCCCATAATCATAACATTACACAAAAGCACTTGTACTGGTTGAATTCATTGAATCTATAGATGCCACTGATTCACATATCCTATGTCTCTCCTTATGATACTGTTTCTTACCTGGGAGCCCTGAGATCTCCTCTGGCCTCTGGCCTCTACCCTGTGCCCCTGGGGCTCTGAGTCCTGGGGGAACCAGGTCTGCTCCATGGGGGACCCAGGGCTTTGGGGCGCTCTCCTGGGGAAGGATGGTTCACTGGGCATACCAGACCAGCGTCTCTCTGGGACCAGGATGGGGGCCGTGGCCCTGTCCTCCAGCCTGTGGAGGAGCTGCTCCAGGCTGGGTTTATTGGCAGGCTTCCTGGGTGGCTCTGGTCCAGCCATGGGCCTATCCACTGATTCCTCGTCGATGCTTAGCCTCTGCTCCCACAGCTCCTGCTGAGAGGGGGCCCACACTGTACTGGGTCGCCCCACTGCGCCCTCGGGAGCCATCCTATGGCCACCTTCCCTTTCTGGAGAGTGGGGGTGGGATCTCACCCCACTACCTGGGTCTGAGCCCTGGATGCCAGTAACAGGGAACACCTCTCTAGTGGGCAAGGGTTGTGTCTCGGTCTGGGACCTGAATGAGTCTATGTCCAGGATACCAGGTCTGTAGTGGTCATCTGCCCAGGGAGAGGGCTGCTTCCATCTGACACTAGGGGAGTGGGGACTGCCTCTGGAGTGCAGGTCACCCAGAGACCAGCACCCAGAGTCTAGATCCAGCATTTTAGGTCTGAGAGGTAAAAAGTCCAGCACCCCCCTCTCCTGGTTCTCTCTCCTCTGCCTCTCCATGATTCTCTGTCTCTCTGCCTCCTCTTGTATGGCTACGTGTCTCATCTTCTCCTGTTCCTCTCTCTCCATCTTTTCCCTTAGTCTCTGCTTTCCAAGCTCATGAAGCAGTTGTCTCTCTCTCTCATTCTGCTTCTGTTTTTCAAACTCAAACAGTTGTCTTCTCTCCATCTCCTTTATTCTCTCCAGTTCTTCTATCCTCTGTCTCTCCCTCTCTAACTCCCTTTTTCTATCCCTCTGGTTTTCCAATTCCTGTCTCTCAAAGTCCAACTGTTTCTGTCTCTCCAACTCTCTCTGTTTTTGTCTTTCCAGATCGCGTTGCCTCTGTCTCTCCAACTCTTGCACTCTTTCCCTTTCCAACTCTCTCTGTCTGTCTTCCTCCTGTTGTATGGCTTGCTGTCTCATCTTTTCCTGCTCCTCTCTCTCCATTCTCTCTCGTTGTCTCTGCTTTTCAAGTTCCAGAAGCTGTTGCCTCCCTCTCTCATTCTGCTTCTGTTTTTCAAACATTTGCCTTCTCTCCATCTCCTTTATTCTCTCCAACTCTTCAGTCCTCTCCTTGTCCAACTTCTTCTGTCTCTCTAAGTCTAACTGTCTCTGCCTCTCCTTTTCAAACTCTTTCTGCCTCTCCAAGTCTAACTGTCTCTGCCTCTCCTTTTCAAACTCTTTCTGCCTCTCCAAGTCTAACTGTCTCTGCCTCTCCTTTTCAAACTCTTTCTGCCTCTCCAAGTCTAACTGTCTCTGCCTCTCCTTTTCAAACTCTTTCTGCCTCTCCAAGTCTAACTGTCTCTGCCTCTCCTTTTCAAACTCTTTCTGCCTCTCCAAGTCTAACTGTCTCTGCCTCTCCTTTTCAAACTCTTTCTGCCTCTCTAAGTCTAACTGTCTCTGCCTCTCCTTTTCAAACTCTTTCTGCCTCTCTAAGTCTAACTGTCTCTGCCTCTCCTTTTCAAACTCCTTCTGTCTCTCCAAGTCTAACTGTCTCTGCCTCTCCTTTTCAAACTCCTTCTGTCTCTCCGAGTCTAACTGTCTCTGCCTCTCCTTTTCAAACTCCTTCTGTCTCTCTGAGTCTAACTGTCTCTGCCTCTCCTTTTCAAACTCCTTCTGTCTCTCTGAGTCTAACTGTCTCTGCCTCTCCTTTTCAAACTCCTTCTGTCTCTCCAAGTCTAACTGTCTCTGCCTCTCCTTTTCAAACTCCTTCTGTCTCTCCGAGTCTAACTGTCTCTGCCTCTCCTTTTCAAACTCCTCCTGTCTCTCTAAGTCTAACTGTCTCTGCCTCTCCTTTTCAAACTCTTTCTGCCTCTCCTTTTCAAACTCTTTCTGCCTCTCCAAGTCTAACTGTCTCTGCCTCTCCAAGTCTAACTGTCTCTGCCTCTCCAAGTCTAACTGTCTCTGCCTCTCCAAGTCTAACTGTCTCTGCCTCTCCAAGTCTAACTGTCTCTGCCTCTCCTTTTCAAACTCTTTCTGTCTCTCCTGCTCTCTCTGTCTCTCCAACTCTATCTGGCTCTCCCTCTGTAGCTCTTGCCATCGCTGTCTTTCCAGCTCTCTTTGCCTCTCGCTCAGTCTCTCGTTCTCCAACTCATTGTGTTTCTCTCTTTCTAATTCTTTTAGCTTTAGCTCTCTCTTTCTTGCATATTCTAACGGTTTCTGTCTCTCCATGTCCAGCCGTGTCTGTTTCTCCCTCTCAAACTCCTTGCTCTCCCTCTGCCATTCTTTCTCCCTCTCCAATTCTCTTACTTTCTCAAGGTCTACTTGTTTTTGTTTTTCTATTTCCAGCTCCTCCCTCCATGTCCGTCTGTCCCATGCCGTTCCTCTCTCCCTTTCCTGTGTTTGATTCCGCTCCATCAGTTCTTCTTCTTGACCTTGGGAGCTTTTTCCAAAAGCTTCATCTAGAGAGGGGTTCCTTCGTACTTGTAAGACCTTCCCTTGAGAGCCCCATTGTCCAGACTTCATAGAGAAATCGTCAAAGGGAACTTCCACGTCCCCTCTCTCGGTTTCCTCGTCCCCATAAGATACGGCTTCCTGGATCTGACCAGTCAGAGCAAAGTAGGTGGCCCTGGGCTTGGGTGGCTGCTCATCTGGCTCCAGCATTTTCAACCGCTTCGGTGCTGCCACTTCCTCTCTCTCCCTCTCCTGTTCTCTCGGCTTCTCCCTGTCTACATCCATTTGCATCCTCCTCTCCGCTTCCCTCTGCCTCTCTTTCTCCTTTCTCTCCTTCTCCTTTTCCCTTTGCCTTCCTTTCTCTACCTCTGCCTCCCTATCCATCTCAGTGGTATTCCACTTCTGCAGAACTCCAACCCTCAGGTAGCGTGGTCCCTGTTCCTGTTGGGAGGCTGGTGCTCTCCTTTGAGCCAAACTGAGGACTCCTTGGACCTGAGCATGTCTCTCCTCCACTGGCTCAGCCCTGGCTGACCGATTCCCCTCAGAACGCCTGGAACGGAGGGTCATGGCTTTGTCCTCCAGCTGAGCCAAAGGGACACTCTCACTAACGGCTCTGCTCTCTCCCACCGCCTGCACAGTGTCAAACAAGTGCTCTACAAGATGTGGGCTGGAGGGAGACACAGGCTTGTGGTAGGTGGCGGTGACCAGGCTGCCGTCGTTCTCCCCATCCCCAAGTTTGAGGGACACACTTCTCTTGGGACAGCCCTTTGTGGCACTCTGTGCCCTGTCCTCCTCCATCAGCAGCACACTGTGTCTCTCCACCACGTTCTCAAACAGGGCTGCTCGCACTGTCTGCGCCCCACTGCTGGGGCAGCTCTCCATCCGTCGCCCTGCCTCAGTCAGTACTGCTGAGAGGTCAGAGGTGGTCTGGGTGGGCTGCTCTTGTATTCCTCTGATGTCCTCATCCACCCTTTTTTGGTCACTGAAGCTGTAAACGGAGTCCTCCACCTAAAAATGAGTAATTTAATGAGTTTGGTTACATTAAGTCAGACAGTCTGACAATAATCCTTATGAGCACTGCCTTGACAAGTTGCATGTCATCTCAAATCAAGATTTCTTCAATATTTATTCACCGGTTATTAATTTACTTATGAGTGCTCATGTCAATATACCTAACTATGGATAAGAAATTGATAAGGGGACAATTTTCTAACTTATAGCTGAAAGCCAATATCATCTGCCATTTTCTTTCAAGAAATGAATTTCAACAGATACACTTAGCTGGTGGATAATATAAGATCTGGGAGTGAACGTGTCTGTTTGACAAATAGTCAAATTTGTTTTAAGTATTACATAACGACAGAGAAAAAGAGAGGGTGATACAAAGTGAAGTGATTGAGCGAGGCATTGTGTCTGGGAAGAAAGGGGATCCCACTCCTCTTTGTTGGGTCCATAAAAGTAGGTGTGGTGGTGACGTGGTAATCAAAGCCTCTCCATGTTGACCTTTACCCAGTGCTTCACTCTCCGCATGTTTCATAACCAACACACAGAACAACCAGAGATGACGAATGCCCCAGATTAGGTTTCACAGTTCTTTGTACCTCTGTGGCAGTGGTGTTCCATTTTCCTATGGGACATGCTTTCCCATAACTAGAGCAAAGACTGATTAGGAGAAAATGTTTTGTGCCCAGGTTGTTTGAGAGTTGAATTGCAAATCAGAATTTTCCTTGAACATAGTCCTTATAATGGAAACGTTGCACGAAGATCAAGTTATTTTTTGGGGCTTACAGTGGCAAACACAGAAACTATATAAATACATTACATTTTCAAAAATCGAAACTAGTAAAAAAAACTATGAAATAAAGGAATATACTGTATTCACAAAGCTTTAACTAAGTTAACACCATCTTCAAATGTTGCTCAAACAGTGACCGTAAAACAAGACAGGAAACAAAGTACAAGCACTTACCAAATCCCCAGTGTTGTGACTGAGATCATTTAACAGGCTGATTCAATTTATCTATCAACATCTTTGGTAATTTGCTAGTAAACTCAAATTGGATGGGCATTAGTAAATTGCTGGAATGGCTCTCATTCTGTTTTTATAGGAAACGAGACAACTTTATTTTGTGTCACTAGCTAAGTTTCTTTCCAATTGGCGACAGATTTTCATGCATATATTGAAGAATCTGCATAAAACAATGCGCATTTCCCATGAGAGATGCGTTTCCATCAATTTGACTTGTTGTGGATAAAAGGCTGTGCGTGATGACATAGTACACATAAAAATAACTTTTGCGGTTCAATTTCCATAAAAAGTTAAAAGGGTTTCCATCACATTTTCAACTCCACTGATGGTTTTCTCACGACAACAAACGTTTGCGTTAAATATGCCATACTCTGGTATTGTGACGTGCTTCCTGACCAACAGCTCGCATATACAGTGCAGGTATAACCTACATGATGAGATAATAATGGACAAAATATTTCTCAAACGGCAGCCAAGTATTAAAAGGTAAAATGTCAAATAGGGTGCATTGCGAAAGTATTCACCCCTCTTGGCATTTTTCCTATTTTGTTGCCTTACAACCTGGAATTAAAATACATTTTTGGGGGGTTTGTATCATTTGATTCACACAACATATCTACCACTTTGAAGATGCAAAATATAAAAAAACTGAACCACCCCCCAAAGTCAATACTTTGTAGAGCCACCTTTTGCAGCAATTACAGCTGCAAGTCTCTTAGGATATCTTTCTATAAGCTTGGCACTTCTAGCCACTGAGATTCTTGCCCATTCTTCAAGGCAAAACTGCTCCAGCTCCTTCAAGTTGGATGGATTCCTGCTGGTGTACAAAAATCTTTAAGTCATACCACAGATTCTCAATTGGATTGAGGTTTGGGCTTTGACTAGGCCATTCCAAGACATTTAAATGTTTCCCCTTAAACCACTCGATTGTTGCTTTAGCAGTATGCTTAGGGTCATTGTCCTGCTGGAAGGTGAACCTCCGTTCCAGTCTCAAATCTCTGGAAGACGGAAACAGGTTTCCCTCAAGAATTTCCCTGTATTTAGCGCCATCCATCATTCCTTCAAGTCTGACCAGTTTCACAGTCCCTGCTGATGAAAAACATCCCCACAGCATGATGCTGCCACCACCATGCTTCACTGTGGGGATGTTGTTCACGGGGTGATGAGAGGTGTTGGGTTTGTGCCAGACATAGCATTTTCCTTAATGGTCAAAAAGCTCAATTTTAGTCTCACCTGACCAGAGTACCTTCTTTCATATGTTTAGGGAGTCTCCCACATGCCTTTTGGTGAACACCAAACGTGTTTGCTTATTTTTTTCTTTAAGCAATGGCTTTTTTTCTGGCCACTCTTCTGTAAAGCCCAGCTCTGTGGAGTGTACGGCTTAAAGTAGTCCTATGGACAGATACTCCAATCTCCGCTGTGGAGCTTTGCAGCTCCTTCAGGGTTATCTTTGGTCTATTTGTTGCCTCTCTGATTAATGCCCTCCTTGCCTGGTCTGTGAGTTTTGGTGGGCGGCCCTCTCTTGGCAGGTTTGTTGTGGTGCCATATTCTTTCCATTTTTTAATAATAGATTTAATGGTGCTCCATGGGATGTTCAAAGTTTCAGATATTTTTTTATAACCCAACCCTGATCTGTACTTCTCCACAACTTCGTTCCTGACCTATTTGGTCTTCGTGGTTCCACTTGCTTGGTGGTGCCCCTTGCTTAGTGGCGTTGCAGACTCTGGGGCCTTTCAGAACAGGTATATATCTAGCTATCTTGTGACAGATCATGTGACACTTAAAGTCCACCTGTGTGCAATCTAACTAATTATGTGACTTCTGAAGGTAATTGGTGGCACCAGATCTTATTTAGGGGCTTCATAGCAAAGGGGATGAATACATACGCACGCACCACTTTTCAGTTTTAAACTTTTTTGAAACAAGTAATTTTTTAAATGTCACTTCACCAATTTTGAATATTTTGAGTATGTCCATTACATGAAATCAAAATAAAAATCAATTTGAATTGCAGGTTGTAATGCAACAAAATAAGAAAAACGCCATGGGGGTGAATACTTTTGCAAGGCACTGTATTTGTCCTGTTTCACATATGTACAAGTGTGCAACCTGTACAAGTATGTGTGTGAAATGGAAACATGTTTTTTTGCATATCCCACTCCCCCTGAGACACTCTCAGAGAGTGGGGTCGCGGCCAGGGATCAGACATTATTGACGGCGATGCTGGAGCAATTAGGGTTAAGTGCCTTGCTCAAGGGCAGATCAGATTTGTCACCTTGTCGGAAATTCGAACTAGCAACCATTACTGGTCCAACTCTTTAACCGCTATGCTACCTGCCACCCATCATGATATTTATTGGAAAGGAGCATCAAGCTAAATCACTTTGTACTTTTACCACCCTGTGAAGTTCATCATAACTAATTTCATCTGTAGCCTAAAACTGCATGCTTTCCTGACTCGTAGTACGAAGACCACACAACATGCCATCACGTGACTTCAAGTTTACTTCGATATAATGGTTATTATATCAATATTTGCAGATAAAAACATTTACACCGCCATTTCTCGCATAATTAATTATACCGACACAAAAAGATCCCACCATGTCTAGCGTATTTTGTTTTGTCGACACTGGTCAAGTTTTCCGACAACTTAGCTGTTTCCATCGGGCGTGTTGTGACATTTTTTATCAGACATTTTATCTGTACTTCACTCGCATAAAAAGGTTGGATGAAAACCTGGTTACTGAAGACCAGGGATTAAAAAATCTAATTCGCATTTGGAGAAACAGTGCCACTGTTCGTCGCAGCGCCTTTGTTTTTGTTTTGAGGTGAGGAGTGTCTGGCAGCATGGTGTTTTGAGGTGAGGACTGTCTGGCAGCATGGTGTTTTGAGGTGAGGAGTGTCTGGCAGCATGGTGTTTTGAGGTGAGGAGTGTCTGGCAGCATGGTGTTTTGAGGTGAGGACTGTCTGGCAGCGTGGTGTTTTGAGGTGAGGACTGTCTGGCAGCGTGGTGTTTTGAGGCGAGGAGTGTCTGGCAGCGTGGTGTTTGAGGTGAGGAGTGTCTGGCAGCGTGGTGTTTTGAGGTGAGGACTGTCTGGCAGCGTGGTGTTTTGAGGCGAGGAGTGTCTGGCAGCGTGGTGTTTTGAGGTGAGGAGTGTCTGGCAGCGTGGTGTTTTGAGGTGAGGAGTGTCTGGCAGCGTGGTGTTTTGAGGCGAGGAGTGTCTGGCAGCGTGGTGTTTTGAGGCGAGGAGTGTCTGGCATTGTGGTGTTTTGAGGCGAGGAGTGTCTGGCAGCGTGGTGTTTTGAGGTGAGGAGCATCATGCAGTGTGGTAAAATAAATTGCAGTACATATTCTGCTGTTCTATCTTATAAAACAGTGTTGGTTGTTTGCAGTAACTTCATTGTTGTTGTAATATCCCAAACAAACATGGCAGTTTCACCAAGTAAGGATTCTAGCTTGAACTGTCGTTGCTTGCCTATCATAGACAGTAGTGTTTCAACTGGGTTTGCCTGGTAGGCACGGGAGTTTGAACAATTCTCACAGGGCTCACTGCAATCCTACACCAAACCACCTACACCAGATTAACCGAAGCAAATCCCAGAGCCTCTCTTACCCTCCTTTGAGGATCAGTGTCACTCTCATGGCGGTCTGTCGCCTCACTGGAGGAGGGACTGCCGAGGTCTGTGGTCCTCTCAGAGCCAAGCCTGATGAAGAGAAACACACATATCACACAAGACATGCCAATGGGAGAGCCATAAAAGGACTGACAGACAGTGTAGTGAGGAGCTCCTACCTTTTGGTCAGGTCAGGGGGCAGTGGGCGGGACTTGAACTGTGGTCTAACAGCAGGGGTCTGGGCTGGTGGTGTAACAGTATCTTCAGTAAGCTTCCTGATTCGCTGTTTAACACCACCCAATGTTACATCTGCCTCTTGGATTGGCTGTACTGGAGAGTTAGACCCTGGTCTTTGGGCAGCAACACGGAGAGGAACCACAGGAGAGAAAGAAGAGGAGGAATCTAGCAAGAGACTGATCCGTCTCTTAATGCTGCCTCCACCCTTTCCATCATCCTCCTCCTCCTCTTCTTCCTCTGTTTTCTTCTCTCTCCCTAATACGAGGGCTGAGGGCTTGCTGTCTGGGGCCGGTGGTGTAACATTGGTCCCCTCTGCTCCCTTCTCCTTCTCTGTCCTCCGTAGCGGTTCCACTGGAGTGTTTTCCTTGCTGTCGGTCTTGGCAGGTCGACCGTGGTGCAGTGACAGGCCAATGGACTCAAACTTGGAGGTGAGGTCGGCTGAGAGGGGACGTCTCACTGCCCAGCGAGCAGCTGGGGTGGGCGACTCAGCCTGAGTGGGAGAGGGCAGGAAGATGGCCGACACAGGTCTGGGCCTGGAGGCTCTAGACTGGGATCGGAGTTGAACTGTGACCTTGGGCCCTTCATCCCCCTTCCTTTCCTCCTCATCTTGCCCTATCTGACTGAGGAAGCCCATAGACTTGGCTCTGGTCATAGAGGCTGCCCCAGCTCTGATACTGGATGCTGTTTTGTTCCTTTCCTTCTCCGGTTTGGTGGATCCGGACCATTCTGCTGAAGGCGGTTTCTTAGGGCATCGTGAATGGAACAAGCCTGCCGCAGCTGGCTTCTGACGCCGGACCGGTTGGGAGGGAGTTGGTTTGCTGGGGTCCCCAAGGGTTAGAAGAGGGGCGGGTTTGAAGGGCTGGGCTACAGGCTTCGTGGTTTGTCCCATGCTCAACTTATGAGAGGGTTTGTAGGAGTTAGGAGCAGGACAGCTGGGGTTGATCGGCACTGGCCTGTGTTTGCTGGTGACATTCGGCTGCTGAGGTTTTGGGGTGCTGGGTGAGTCAGGTTTGTAAGAAGTAGGGTGAGTGGGCACTGGTCGGGGGTTGGTATTAGGCTTAGGCGCAAGTATGGGCCGGATGGTGGGGGTTTTCTCCACAGCGAAAGGTCTGGGAGTGAGCCGTGGTTTGGGTGCAGGGACAGGCTTACTAGGCTCTGGAGTGATGATGAGGGAGGCCTGGGTGTTGCAGGGACCCTCCGTGAGGCGCTTGTTACTGGAGTCAGACAGAGGGCTGAGGTGCAGTCGTCCCCCTACACCAATCCTTTCCACCTCCCCAGTCTGCACCTCCACTTGTGCAGCCATCCCTGTGGAAAAACACCTAGGGAGAGGAATGTGCAAATCTCTATCAGCACCTTTGGCCATTAACTGTTGGTCTAGCAGTAAAACCATAAACAAAGTTCAATAAATGATCTATTCAGCGAGTCGTACTGCCACTCCTTTCTCTGATACAATGCACTGACTGTACTACGACGGGTGCATTCACATCACGAACATGGGACAGAGGAAGTAAAGGCTGTCTTGGTTATCTGAGCACTATTCTGGACTTTGCCTTGGGAGGCGCCATGCACCCAGAGATGTGGCTGACTGCTCTAGAAGCAGATTGGCTGTTAAACACAGGCCATTCATTAGTATGGCGGGCCTCAGCCAGGGGGAGAGGGAGAGATCCATCACCTCTGGAGGGTTCAGTTCCCCATATAGAGGGAAGCGTTCAGTTCCCTGGGTACGCTGAAAGGTTCAGTTCCCTGGCAGCATCGTTTCCATCTACTGTTTCTCCATCTGCCGTGACTGGGTCTGACTCAGAGATAACCAGTACACAAAGTCTGAGACAACATCGTGAGCTTGGGACTATAATGTTCTATCTGCATTTTTGTCAAGATGTAATTATTGACATAGAAACAGTGAACAGACCAAGGCTACCTATATAGTACTCTAAATTCAAAATAAAAATAGCTGACACCATTCAAACCAATTAGGGTTTGGAACTTTAAAGCCAATTATCTCAGAATCATCTTTTTGCAGATAGAACCTTATAATCCCAAGAACTCAAAATATAGATGTAGCTACAGGTGAGACAGCAGAAATCCTGCCAGCACAATGACCGTCTGGCACTCCTTTTGAAGATCTACAGTAATCTGAAGATTACAGAGCTGCACCAGACAGCAGGAACAGTGAGGCAGGAAGGCTCACTCTCCTATGAGTGTCATTGTTGTCTTTTCCATTCAGTCAGTGTAGTAATGCAAGGCAGGTCTGGCCTATGGCAGTAAAAGGGGAATTCCATTGAAAAGCTACACAAGTAATTAGATATTCGGCTCCTCCCATACTAAAGTGCTCTACCAGTACTGAGGCGGTCACTACATTATCAACCGGTGATTGTTAAGCAAATAATTGTCGGTCTAACAGTAATTGACTGTTAATTAACGTACAGTAAACACAGTCATATCAGATGTTCCCATCATCAAGAGGGAGAGCATTTCTCGCAACACCCGCAATAACATCTGCTAAATATGTGTATGTGACCAATAACATTTGATTTGAGAGCAAAAACATCAAAGCAACAACATTTGGTGGACTGCTGCCCTTTAAGAGGCTCCTGCAGATCTGATCATGTATTCCACATGTTCTTCTCTTGAGTTAGGCTTCTCTGTAAGGGATTGACTGCTCTCCTACGGTGTGAGAGGGGGGGGGACACAGAACTGTTTGGTGGTGCAATTATCCAATTCTGCTTCGACTGCAGTTCAAATAAAATGTCATCGGTCGCAAATTTTATTGGTCGCACAAACGTCCTAGTTGTTGTTGTGGGCAATCCCATCATCACTCACTTGACTGGCTGGCAACCGTCTGCAGTGGAGCCCTGGTTTCTGTGGTAACCACTCAGTGATGTCATATCACACTGGAGTAAGGAGTAGGTGCCTGGGGAGAGGGCACAATTTGGTGTCATTACAAAGGAAGGAACTCTGTTTCCTGTAACATTAGACCCTGCGGCTGCATACATCAAAGTGTAGCACAGACCTCAGCATCATTACTATAGTCTCAGACCTCCCACCGGAAATCCACTTAGCATTTTTCATTTATGGAAACACGCAGACAGAGAAATACCCTAACATACATTTTGAAGGATGTAAACAAAGATTCAAAAAAGACTAACAAAAATTGTAGATGTCACAACTTGCATAATAGATATAACATGGAAAAGAGAAAGAAAAGAATGGGAGTAAAGGGAAAGAGTATCCTACTGCTAGCAGGGGGCTGATAAATTGAGGCAGTGGTTGTTGACAGGAAACGCTTTTGCAAAGCTGGAATGCTAACCATTCACTGTAGATGGGCCCAGCAACACAGCAGGGACTGGAGGAAAAACCACTGGCTGTAAGAATTGCACTGCACAACCACCATTTCCCTTGCAAACAGCTCATTTGCTTTTTAAAGTACAAACATATCCTAAATCTGGACAAGATCTAACCAAGTTCAATTGAGTAGGGACTAGCCTACCTTTCAACTAGAGAGACAAATGAGGTAAAAACATGGAATGAGCTCTACTATGAGACAGATTCAAAATAAGCTCATCGCAACTGGGGAAGAGAATATAGTAGATAGATATGTGTTTGACATGGGCATTAAATGTATGCCAAACAAAAAACATTCATTTCATAGTTTAACAAACCAGTGGTTTGTGACTATTATGATTTCCCATTGTAGCCAATTCAATTGCAGAAAATCCGTTGCCGATTTTTGGGAAATTTGAGTTTCAAATCGCTTCATAAAAAAAATTGATAGGTCTAACTTCATCTGTTACTTCTGTGAATGTTCATTATCCTCCTCATGAGGGAGATAATTTAGAAAATATACTGAACAAATTCCTACGATTTTACTGAGTTACAGTTCATGTAAAGATTTTAGTCAATTGAAATTCATTAATTAGGCCCTAAACTATGGATTTCACGACTGGGAATACAGATACGCATCTGTTGGGTACAGATACCTTTAATAAAAAGGTAGGGGCTTGGATCAGAAAACCAGTCAGTATCTGGTGTGACCACCAATATCCTCACGCATCACGACACATCTCCATCGCATAGAGTTGATCAGGCTGTTGATTGTGACCTGTGGAATGTTGTTCAACTCCTCTTCAATGGCTGTGCGAAGTTGCTGAATATTGGCAGGAAATGGAAAACGGTGTCGTACACGTCGATCCAAAGCATCCCAAACATGCTCAATAGGTGACGTCTGGTGAGTATGCAGGCCATGGAAGAACTGGGGGGGACATTTTCAGCTTCCAGGAAGTGTACAGATCCTTGCGTCATAGGGTTGTGCATTATCATGCTGAAACATGAGTTGATGGCAGCGGATGAATGGCACGACAATGGGCATCAGGATCTCGTCGCGGTATCTCTGTGACGATGCCGAACTGCATTCAGGTCAAGACCCTGGTGAGGATAATGAGCATGCAGATAAGCTTCCCTGAGATGGTTTCTGACAATTTATGCAGAAATTCTTTGGTTGTGCAAACAAACCCACAGTTTCAACAGCTGTCCGGGTGGCTGGTCTCACATCCGCAGACCATGTGTAACCACGCCAGCCCAGGACCTCCACATCCGGCGGGATCATCTAAGACCAGCCACACAGACAGCTGATAAAACGGAGGAGTATTTCTGTACTTTATAAAGCCCTTGTGGGGAAATACAAATTCTTATTGGCTGGGCCTGGCTCCCCAGTGAGTTGGCCTGGCTCCCAAGTGGGTGGGCCTCTGCCCTCCCAGGCCCACCCATGGCTGCTCCCCTGTCCAGTCATGTCAAATCCATAGATCAGGGCCTGAAGAATTTATTTCAATTGACAGATTTCCTTATATGAATTGTAACTCTAAAATCACTGAAATTGCATTTATATTTTTGTTCAGTATAGATAATTTGCTTCCTACAGAGCACAAAAAGGTGTGTATTTCAAGACATATTTCAAAAATTAGTAATGTAAAGAACTTTGTGTCTTAAAGGGGCAGTGTTGTATTTTGAAACAGGCTTGCATGTTTGCATATGTAGCCAATAGGCAGAGGGTAGCATAGTTTGTCTGATTCTCTGTAATAATGGTATGGGAATAATGATGCATTTTATTTTGTAAAGTGGTTTCTTGCATCAAACATCACAACATTTTCAGTAATTTCCTTGTCTTTAGGACAAGTGGATAAACAGGTTAATATCAAGCCCTGCATGTTTTTTTTCTCCAAGTCTCAAGGAATGTAGACCTACACTGAACACCACACATTGGCTGCTACTGTAGGCTGAATGATAGAACAGCTATTAACATGTTAAAATGTTATGGGATGCATTTTCTCCATTGTTTTTTTTAAAGGTAGGCCACTCTGGTAGGTCTACATTATGATCAAATAACAACAGTAGCCTACTTGACCACTGTTAAAACTAACTTAAAGCAGGTACAGCCTCAGTGTTCACAGTAAACGCGCGGCGGAAGTTGCACAGAATTCTCATAACGTTCAAGTTTGCCCTCAACAGACCTGACAAAAAAGTTAGAGGGAACATTGTATGTGGCATTGTGTTGTGACAAAACTGCACATTTGAGTGGCCATGTATTGTCCCCAACACAAGGTGCACCTGTGTAATGACCATGCTGTTTATTCAGCATCTTGATATGCCACACCTGTCAGGTGGATGGATTATCTTGGCAAAGGAGAAATACTCACATCAACTTTCAGCTCATGAAACTTGGGAACAACACTTTACATGTTGCATCTATATTTTTGTTCAAAGTGTGTGTTCAAGGCACAAGGAAATGTTTCTTAGACTTACAGATGGCAGAAAAAGTATAAAATCGAGCACGCAGCTATGCAATCTCCATAGACAAACATTGCCATCAGAATGGCCCGTACTGAAGAGCGCAGTGACTTTCAACGTGGCACCGTGATAGGATGACAACCATTACGGACACACAAACATTGACACTCACAAGGAATAACTTGGTGGTGACTTGACTACTAGAGAACAAAAGTAATTTGGGAGATGAAAGGAAAAGATAAGATCCTAAGATGAAGAAGAAAGGAAAGTAAAGATCAATAGAGAACTTAATATTAGACCTAGCACTTTTCTGAGCCAAAATCAGAATTAGGCTACATTTATTTGTTGCAACCTGCTAGTGTCAGTGTGTGGTGCATGCACACCACTATGTCCTCTATCATATTGGTAAGTATAGACACTTTTAGACTTTAGTCACTGTTCTTAAGAGGAACTAAGGATCTATTTGACAGTGTGGTCTGGATACACATATTGTACTCACTAATAGTCATTAATCATTAGGTGACACCATTGGCATACCTTTCATACAGACCGAAATACCACTAATTTACCATGCCTGCTTTAAAAAAAAATTATACCAGCTTTTCCATATATATCTGAATTACGTAGGGGTAAAAAACATGGTAAATTAAAAGCCACATGAAGACCTTGTCACAGACCCTGTAACCAAAATACAGGTACCAGGTCTGTGAATGGTTCCCTGTTTTTTGTAGGAAAATGAACACTTCTATGTTTAATAACTCCCTAATTTGAAATGCAAATAGACCACATGGTTAAATTCCCAATCTGGCCCTCATATCATCATGGCCACCTAAACACCCCCAGCTTCCAATTGGCTCATTAATCCCCCTGTAACTATTCCCCAGGTCCTTGCTGTAAATGAGAATGTGTTCTCAGTCAACTTACCTGGTCAAATAAATGAAAACACCCCCCACCTCTCCTGATTTGCCAGTTACCCACTGATATGTATACAAACGGTATGGCTGCAAGAAAGTGGTAAATAAGGGGCTGTTTGAAAGTTTAAAAAAAAAATATATATATATATATATATAAAGGAAATATACCACATCTTCTGTCTGAAATGGTTATGAGTAACACTAGCATACCCGTGTAATAAAAAGGCATCTGGAATGGTTAAAATGAAGCCTAATTTCCTGTACTGTGCCTTGGTATTGTGTGGTAACACTGGCATGTCAATGACAGTCTGGTTTAGCCAGTTTAAGTTTTGCAGAGGAAAAATACTTACGAAACTGTTATGTGAACAAAAACTAAGCAACATCTAGTTAAATACAAGTGAAATAAAATAAAAAACACTTTAACCTATGAGAAGTTGCTTGTGTGAGACTAGTAGTGTGGGGGTGTAGAAAATAGGGGTGCGATTCTTTTCGTATTAGCGTGTTCACTCTTATTCTGTCAGATCGATGATAGTTCATTGCCCAGGAAAGTGATAACATAATGCATTGTGATATTTAATTCAGCGGTCAGTCTCGTCTTGGCCCTACACGTTCTCTAACGTTGTTCGTTAGTTGTTTAGCTAACGTTAGCGCAACAGCTACGCACCACCGCAAGAGCATAAAGAAAATGGCTAACCAACTTTTAGCCTAGAGTTTTGAAACTGCCTTTGGTGTAACACTTGCTACATGCGATCCTGAATCGATTCTTTAAAATGCATTTCATGTAATTTTGCGAAAAGTTACCTAACGAGTAGTGAGTCGTATCTATGTCGGAGCTTAGCTAGTATAACGTTACCTGGCTAGTCGGACCTAGCTAACTAACAGTTAGTCTCAGTCAAGAGACGCTGATTTAGAAAAACAGACAAACTAGATAAACATTACAATATTATCCAGCACGTGTGAAACCATGAGGATCAGAGAAGAAAAATACAAACTAGCAAGCGATACGTAGCCGGGCATAATTAGCTAACGTTACTAGATTGCTAAATCGTTAGCTAGCTATCTGACAATTAGCTCAATGTAGTTGCTAGCTTACTTACCAACTTAGCCATGCGTATCCCTGCGTCGTTTTTATGTGAATCGATTCGTTTAAACAATCGTCAGATGAGTATCTAGCTACAAAACCTGGCTGGTGTGAACTATTATCCCGTCGCAGCTTTGTCATTAGCAAGCTAACCTTAATACAGGAATCTAAATTAACTTACTTCACTGAGAAATCCATCCACCTGTCGTGTTTATCCGTACCTTTCACCAGGGACCTAATAATTTTCTTCAACCAAACCTCAGTCAATCGATCGATCTGCGGTGTGGGAAAGGGTAACGTTATATCAGTCAGGCAGAGGCGAACCTGTTGCGAACACACTAGTAGCCAGGTTGCTCGGAGATTAGCTGCGATTCAACCAACAATTGTCTTTTGACATTGTGCTGGGACTCTCCCAGCACCAAATGTCAAGACGATTATTGGTTGAACCGCAGCTATTCTGAGACATGAGCTTTCAATAGATACATTTGAAACTGGCTAAACAAGTTGAGTTGATAGCCATCTGTAACTAGTTGACTTACTTTTCTCTCCTCACACCCTTGACACCAGGCTCACTCCAACTTGGTAGTAGAGGTGAGGGATTTGTTTTGATACTGTAGTTGGCTGGCTGCCTGCTTGCTACAAGTTGGTAGGTACAGTATGGTGTCCCACCATGTGGACAGTTTCCATTACTACACCGACATGGTCTGCGACAGGTGAGATGTAACGGCATCTCCTTCGATAAATGGGTAGGTTCTGATTAGGGACATTCTTTTAACAACGATACATTTTTCAAAAATCAACCCATTCCTCCTAGTTACCTAGTACAATGGCGCATCAATACCATATCATTGTTGCTGCAATACCAAAAATATCCAGACAATTAGTTTGCTTGTGATAACCCTTTATTCATTCCAATGTCAGGCCAGTTAATGTAAGCCTATTTCATGTTTACTCATGTTTCCCCCCAAATAATCAAAAGGTAAATAAAATAACGTTCAAACAAAGTGTCTTTAAATCCCACCTTTTCACTCCTCATATAGCAAGCAATCAAAAGTATGCAAATCTCTAGCTTCACACAAAATATATTTGCAATACTGAATTGAAACCAGGGGGTAAAATGACAATGTTACAAATTGGACCGCACACTAGTTCTTCAAAGTAAAATGAGGAAAAGGACTGCTAAATGCTTGTGGTAAAAGGGAAAAACTGAACAAAGAAGAAAATTCATATGCATGGTCTAAAAAAAATCAAAGTCTACAGTGCATTTCTCAGCCACCAACACACAACAGGTTTTCAAGCCTCTTTAATACAAGCTACACTGTATTCCTTGCATTTCCTCCAGACCGTTAAGAGAATCAGACTCATGCATGGAGGTTCTGCTATGTTCAGGCCATCTCAGCATGAAGCTCAAATAACAACTTTCATTGGAAGGGTTTTTGTTAGTTTAGTATAAAAATAAAGTGGCACACTAATTATGCTCCCAACCAATGTTTCAGCAATGCTGGTTACTATACCCATTAAAATGTTTGGAAACAGTGTGCTTCTATTTTTTTAGTTTACGCTCAGTCTGCACCACTAAAAATGTCAGCTTCTGCCTTTTACCAGTTAGTTAATTAGACATTTGTTTGAAGACCAAATTCAGGGCTGACAGTGTTCGGACTCAGGATTGAAAATCTGAAGGGTTCATTGGGTGTAACGAACCTACAGATGGCTGACTGCTACCCCAAATATAAAATGCATCCCTTAAACTTATTCCATTCTAAATCAACCCTAAGTAGGTCCTACTATGGTAAACTGATCAGTCTAACCCCAAAGTATGTCTGACAAAATCTTTGTTATGGAACAAATCTTTGCATGCTCGCATTATTGTAGAATGCATAATAAACCAATTGCATGGTGTTCCAGTGAAGAAAGTGAGTGGGACTGTGGTGGAGGTATTACTTACTTTGGCTACATACTAAACATTTTTTCTCCATTGCTTATAATTCTAAAATAGAGCTGCAATGAAAAATGACAAGAGTGATAGCAGGAGATGGATCAAATAAAAAGTGTGAGGGTAAAGGGAAAAGTTTCAACTTCAGTGTAGTCTACTTTGTGTGAACCATGGAGGTGCTGAATAGAAGCTTCTGTTTCTGTTTCTTCTTCCTTTTCCCTCCCTTTTCCTCTGAAAGAGAGTGAGGAATGAGATGAGTATGCAGTCTAACGCCATAAATAAGTCATCACTCACAAGCAAAGACACTGTGAAAGACTGACCAGGGATGACCAACGGCTGGGTTGGAGCAGTTGGACCTTGGTGCTGCAGGAGTGCCTCCTCAAAGGCCTGGCTGAAAGAGTTCTGGAAGCTGGGAACTGGGACCCGGTTACTCTCTCCATCACTCTCTCCATCGCTATCTGCCACTGGAGGAGCCAGCAGCATGTATGAGGGAGCAGCACAGAAAAGAGGAGTCAAACATGGTCCAACACTGCACTTTATTGACACTTCGCTGTCCAATATAGGTTTCAGCTGACAATACTTGTCTGGCCAACTGATTTGAGCAAGCACTAACAGACACAGGAGAAATGGAAGGTTTTAGATGTGTCGTCACCTTTCTTTGAGGTGGTCCATTGCCCAGCATCTGCCCTGGCTTTCCCATCTCTCAGCATCTATACAGGGGAGAATAAGGGATGATGAGCAAGAAAGTTATACAAATTGTCTATTACTGGTCTACATAGTCAATATCCAAAGGCCGTGATAGGTCCTGACATCCAAGGTAATCAGTCCGTAATGAAAATAATACATGTAGGAGTGAGTACATTAATGAGTTAGGCCAACAGACCTGAGCGAACGACATGCAGTTAGAGTCATCCTCCACACTGCCTACGCTGGGCACAGGGCTGTGTCCACTCAGACTGGGGAACATCAGCCCATCTGCAACAACAGGGAAATGGTGTTATCAGTTCACAAGGCTCACACATCCAAGGCACTGTTTGTAATGCGCTATATTTTGTCCAAAATATGAATTCCATGTCACAAAATCGCTTGAGTTGCTAAGACGGGAGAGTTGAAAGAGCTGGTCTCACCAGAGACAGGGCTGCTGCTGAGGAATGAGGGAGGGGATAACAGAAAGTCAGGGTACACAGGTGGACTGCCATTGTGAAGTGGTGATCCAAATGCCGGGAACTGCTGAAAATTCTCCAGCCCAATATGCACCTCTGGATCTGAGAGAGAGCGAGAAGACCGTAAATTTAATATACCCCATCTGACCACTGGTTTTTAGTTACACATTTTACATTGAGAAACAACCTAATGTAAAATGTACTCACATTTCCCCTGCTTCTTGTTCTCCTCCATCTCAATACGCCTCTCCCTACGCTTCTCATCCCTTGCTTTCTTTTGTCTAAGACGCTTTCTTTTCTCCAAGTCATCTGAGTCACATATGAGTGACGGAGAAAGAAGATTTGGATATGAGGAGTAGTACTGTAACAACCCATGAATAGACTGTGTGTGTTAGGATATCTAACCTGCAAAGCTGTCCAGGGTCTCTTTGGACAGGGTGGGGGGGTGCAGGGCCAGCTCACAGATGCTGAACTCACAGGTGAGCGGCAGGTGAGCCAGGTAGCGGTGTCGACGGCGAATCTCCTTTAGCCAAGAGAATGAAAAAATTTAAATGAGCCAGAAAAACAAAAACAAATATTGGTACATTTCATGAATAAACATACTTACCGTAAGTAGTATGTTATAGATCTAATCACTTACCTCTGTGATCGTCTGCCCCTCAATCTCCACCACACTGGCAGTGATGGTGTGAGGGCTGGCCTCCAGGCTGCCGTACTCCCGCAGCAGACAGCGCACGTTCACTGGGTGCAAAAACATCTGCTGGCAGTCCTCCGCTGAAGGGAGAACGAAAGGAGTAAGTACAGAGACTGGACTTTTGATGACAATATAGATGACAAGGTAGGCATTGAGTGGAGAGACTGATGAAGACATTTTGCTAAAGGGTATCCTACCTTGGTAGAAGTAATAGGAGGGGCCATGCTCTGAGGTTTGGGGGTGCATTGTTTCAGCCTGGCTGGAAGAGTTCTCCTCAGCAGGCTGGGGCTCTGGAGCTGCAACCCCAGAGGCCTCAGTGGACTCCTCTAGCCCTCTCTCCAGGAGCCCTTCCGGGAGCTCTGGTTCCTCACCAGGCGCATCCTCTGGGTCCTCCTCTGGAACCTCTGCTACCTCATCATCAAATGCAGAGGAGTATTGCAGCACCGGCTGGAAAGAGTAAAACACGGATAATCTCTCAGACCCAATAACACGGGTGAATTTGGAGAGTAATGTTACATAAAGGTGTTTTAAATGGCAACACTTACCTTGGTACTGCTGAAGATTGTCACTACTTCCTCCTCAGGGGAGGGGGGGTCTGCCAGAGTGAGACTTGACAGTTCTAAGTTGTCCTTAGTACATGCCTTTTGGTGCTTCAGCAGAGCCTCCTCTCGCTCCTGGACCACAGCAGAGGAAAGAAGCTGACAGTTCATGCTACCTAGGCCTATATTACTTGAACCAAGTTTGGGTAACAATGCAGTAGACACTACCTGTGTTTTAAATTACAAGCTAGTAGTTTGTCAGTGTTACCTGGAGACTGCACAGGGCGCTCTGGATGAAGCAGGCTGTGGCATCCTCCTCCTGGGTGAGCTGAGCCTGCAAAACACACCTCTCCTCAGCCACCAGGCCCAGTACCTGCTCTTGAGAGGCAAGCAGCAGCTTGGAGTATGGGCTCAGATGCACATCTACAACACAGGGGTACAACAACTCACATACAGCATACCACAGACACAGTTATATGGTAAACATTTGGTCATAATCCAACCTTGCCTTCTTTGCACTAACACCTGTCTTTTCTTACTAGCACTGACTTTGCTGATGGCTACCTTACTGAGGAAAAATGTACTCACTATGACTGATGTGGTTGTCTCGCCTAACTACCTTAAGATGGATGCACTAACCATAAGTCACTGGATATTCAGACCGTCTGCTAAAATGAAAATCTCTCACCTCCAAAGCAAATAGGCTCCTCCACCTTCACCCACTGCGAGGTGGGCATGGCCACCAGAGCCCCCTTCTCCCTTCGCATTAGGCGCATGGTGATGAGATCACCAACTGTATACTGCCTGGTCTCCATCGCAACCACACTGCAGTGAGATACGAGGGGATAGAAGAGCTTGTTACTAACCATTTTCAACCATAATATTTTATTTCCCTAAGGTGGCGATACAGAATTTTCTAATAAGGCTGTTTAACATCGCTCTCTCTCTCTAACCTTTTGAGGTCGTCAGAGTGTACAGACTCATAACAGATGGGGCACTTTGACCAGCTCTTGTCACTGAGAGACAGGTAGTGCAGCATGCATGGCCAGCAGAAGATGTGGCCACAGCGGGTGATATGGGCCGCTACAGGGGGGTAGAGGCAGATGGGGCAGGAGGGAACCTCATGACTGTAGATGCGCTGGAGGGGGGAAATAATATTTGCATTAAAAGTCTAATTAGACGTGGCGATTTCAAGCCAAAGAGGTCTGGTGTACGGAACTTACCACTTGCTGCACACAGTCCCAGTTCACAAGAGTGTCTGGGTCAGTGAAGTGAGCCTTGTAGTCCTGGTCATCAGTCACCACAAACTGGCAGCTAAGGCACAAAAAAACACCAATTAGTTAATAAATAGCAACCTAACAATTCATACTGTACAAAGTAGACTGAATTGGTAAGGAGCTCACTTGGCCTGGAGGAAAAGCTCCTTGTTGAAGGGCTTATGCTTGTGGCCCCACTTGTTGTGGCGGCCCCAGCAGGAGTGTTTCTCTCCTCCTAGGCCACCATGGCCCCCACGAGGCTCATACGTGAAGTTGAGCAAGTGGTTCAAACTGATCTTTTTGGGTCCAGCAAACTGAGCCGAGCTGAACTCGGCCCGGCGGCACTCTGCTACCTGGGGGAAGGGAGAAGAAAATTAGAGCCCAACTTTGACAGGTAGGAATAATAATATTCCAGTTAGATGTCCTACTGTATGTGGGTTGATGCTGCCTTGTTTCTACCGTTCAGTGACTCATAATTCTACCATTCATTTGTCAATAAGTGCAATTATATTGATATTAATTCAATGTGGGAATATACAAATATAGGACCCAACAAAGCTCTCTTTTTAATAGACTTCTGATGTTATTCCATATCCAAAAAAGGATAAATAAATGTCAAGTCTTGTGAACGCTCACCTCTTCACGTCTTCCTCCACCTGTAATTCCATACTGCCGGGCTTCACCTCTCTGGATGGGCCTCTTGTCAAAATTCTTGCTTTTCTGTGAATTGGTACGATGAGGGCCAGGGAAACTGTCACTCTTGGGAAGGGAGGGCTCTCGCTTGCGGCTGTAGCGCTTAGAGCTTCCATTATTCTTACCATCTGGGGAGAATGAAAGGGGAGTTATCATTCTAGCACAACTCCAGTGTTTCCCCTAGGACTTATTTCAGCAGTGGTACAGTTTGTGTGTTTTAAAGCCAATTTCCTGCAATAGTGGTGAGGAAGAGCTCTGCGGACCCTTTGTGTCCGGAAGTAATTTAGCCTTTCATTGTAGTCATTGCGCTCTGTAGAGTTGCTATTTTCTCAAGTTTTCTTGGGTCAATTTACGCCTGACATTTCTCGATTACTCATTATATGAATAAAGTCTGGGGCCTCCCGAGTGGTGCAGTGGTCTAAGGCAGTGCTAGCTGTGCCACTAGAGACCCTTGTTTGAGTCTTGGCTCTGTCGCAGCCGGCCGCAACCGGGAGACCCATGGGGTGGCGCACAATTGGCCCAACGTTGTGCAGGTTAGGGGAGGGTTAGGCCGGCAGTGATGTCCTTGTTCCATTGCGCTCTAGCGACTCCTGTGGCGGGCCAGGCGCATGCACGCTGACACGGTCGCCAGGTGTATGGCGTTTCCTCCGACACATTGTGTCAAGAAGCAGCGCGGCTTGGTTGGGTCGTGTTTGAGGTCGCATCGCTCTCGACCTTCACCTCTCCCGAGTCTGTACAGGAGTTGCAGTGATGAGACAAGACTAACTACCAATTGCATACCACGAAATTGGGGAGAAAAAAAGGGGGTAAAAAATAGTAATATATAAAAAATTATTAATAAAGTCCGATTTAACTCAACAAATACGATAGTCAGTTTAAAAAAGTTAAGGAAACATGACTGTACATATCTGTCTGTGTTAGCAAAATCACTACATATCCCATCGAGCCATGCGGGGAGAGGCTGTCCGTTATCACAGTTCCAAGACCAGTCAGAAACGTCCAGCTAACCTTACGCCAAAGACGCCGATGGACCTCAAAACTTGACTTGGATCCACATCTTACAACAGTCGTGACTATTCAACAAAAATGATTTTCTTTCTAGCTAATTCCTTAGTTACATCATTGTATAACTAGCAAAGTAGTTTTGGCAATGAGGACAAAAACTAATTTAGGAGACAGATTGTAGTTTTTATGCCCTAATATCAGGAGCTGGCAGCGAAACGGTTGACTGAAACGAATCAAATGATGTCTATTTAAAAGAGGGTGAATCAATATACAATCCCGAAATCAGCTGTAACTGTCAATGGTAAAACAAATCTTAAAATGACGCTGAATCCAGAAAATGTATGGTGAAGTCGCTTCGGAACACTGTATGCTCCTCCCTACTCTATTCTACACATTTTGCCATAGGGCCCGAGAGGAAATGTACAGGTTTAAAAAGTCAAATTCCTGAAATTCTACAAATTTTGCCATGGCTTATGACGTGTTTTTAATGCTATTTTAGTGACTCAAACGTGGACCTCATGCAATGCTTTTTAGTTCTCTCATCTAATACAAAAATATATTAGGTCCTTTATCGTTGAGATATTTTATATCTGGTTTTAGTTGTTCAAGTACACACTGAAAATGATTTATCACAAATTATTAAAAAAAAAAAAAAAAAAAAGCCTGCCCGCAGCTGCTAAATTAATATAGATGGGTTGGCTGACGACGTCACAAAAACGTTGTGGGTGCTTCAAATGGGGCAGAAGTCAACGTGTTGCTGTGATTCTGTATGGCCAGAATGCTAGCAAGAATATAAAGAACCCCTGCCACGTGGGGACTAGTAAGGTGGCTCGCTTCATCCTGTTCTTGATAAAATGTCTTGTTTTGAGGAGTACACTTTCGGTTTTGTTGTTAAACAACCAACCCATCTATATGGGAAACACTGCATTGAGGATTGGAAATTAACACCTGCGGGTAGATTTTGTCATTGGTGACTAGAATGTACAGTGCATTCGGAAAGTATTTAGACCCCTTGACTTTTTCCACATTTTGTTACGTTACAGCCTTATTCTAAAATTGATTAAAAACAAAAAATCCTCAATCTACACACAATACCCCAAATGACAAAGCAAAAATAGGTTTAGATGTTTATGCAAATGTATTAAAACAGAAAAACCTTATTTACGTAAGTATTCAGACCCTTTGCTATGAGACTTGAAATTGAGCTCAGGTGCATCAGGTTTCCATTTATCATCCTTGAGATGTTTCTACAACTTGATTGGAGTCCACCTGTGGTAAATTCAATTGATTGGACATGATTTGGAAAGGCACACACCGGTCTATATAGAAAGGTCCCACAGTTGGGGCCTCCCGGGTGGTGCAGTGGTCTAGGGCACTGCATCGCAGTGCTAACTGCGCCACCAGAGTTTCTGGGTTCGCGCCCAGGCTGTCGCAGCCGGCCGCGCCCGGGAGGTCCGTGGGGCGACGCACAATTGGCATAGCGTTGTCCGGGTTAGGGAGGGTTTGGCCGGTAGGGATATCCTTGTCTCATCGCGCTCCAGCGACTCCTGTGGCGGGCCGGGCGCAGTGCGCGCTAACCAAGGGGGCCAGGTACACGGTGTTTCCTCCGACACATTGGTGCGGCTGGCTTCCAGGTTGGAGGCGCGCTGTGTTAAGAAGCAGTGCGGCTTGGTTGGGTTGTGCTTCGGAGGACGCATGGCTTTCGACCTTCGTCTCTCCCGAGCCCGTACGGGAGTTGTAGCGATGAGACAAGATAGTAATTACTAGCGATTGGATACCACGAAAATTGGGGAGAAAATGGGATAACATTTTTTTTTAAAGAAGAAAAAAAAGAAAGGTCCCACAGTTGACAGTGCATGTCAGAGCAAAAACAAAGCAATGAGGTCGAAGGAATTGTCCGTAGAGCTCAGAGACAGGATTGTGTCGAGGCACAGATCTAGAGTAGGGTACCAAAACATTTATGCAGCATTGAATTTCCCCAAGAACACAGTGGCCTCCATCATTCTTAAATGGAAGAAGTTTGGAACCACCAAGACTCTTCCTAGAGCCCGGCCAAACTGAGCAATCTGGGGAGAAGGGCCTTGGTCAGGGAGGTGACCAAGAACCCGATGTTCACTCTGACAGAGCTCCAGAGTTCCTCTGTTGAGCTGGGAGAACCTTCCAGAAGGACAACCATCTCTGCAACACTCCACCAATCAGGGCTTTATTTTAGAGTGGCCAGACGGAAGCCAGTGCTCAGTAAAAGGCACATGACAACACACTTGGACTTTGCCAAATGGCACCTAAAGACTCTCAGACCATGAGAAACAAGATTGAACTCTTTGGCCTCAATGCAAGCGTCACATCTGGAGGAAACCTGGCACCATCCCTACGGCGAAGCATGGTGGTGGCAGCATCATGCTGTGGGGATATTTTTCAGTGACAGGAACCGGGAGACTAGTCAGGATCAAGGGAAAGATGAACCGAGCAAAGTACAGATAGATCCTTGATGACTCCTGTGGTTGGAGTCTACTCTTGCTCCCACTCCCAAAACACACTGAAAAATATGCGCATACAGCACCTTGTTATTGCAGAGTCCTACTAGGAAGACTACATTTGCGTTCTAGAGAACTGATATGAGCATGATGCTGCCCATTTGCTCATCAACTTAGGACTATAAAAAAGGCCTATTTTGTTTGAATATAGAAGGGGCGGTGTAGGAGCTAGTATATTTCAGTGATATTTCTGCTGTGTGCAGCCTTGACGGATCCCATGGAATGATGCGGCGCACTCTACGCTGATAAGCCTATTCTTTGCCATGTCATGGCCCTATTCAGACAGGTATTACTAGAGACGGTTTTGTATTTATTAACCAAGCACGTGCATTATGCCAGAGGACGATTCACACACGATTAGTTTTTCCAAACTGAATTGTGATCCATTTTTTTTCTCTCCAATTGAATTGACTTATGATTGAAGCCTATTGTATAGGGTTTTATTGTAGGAGTGAAGACATTCCAATGTCATGTCTAGATGATAATTAGCAATACTGATTAGAGGTCGACCGATTATTAATTAGGGCCGATTTCAAGTTTTCATAACAATCGGTAATCTGCCTTTTTGGATGCCGATTATGGCCGATTACATTGCAATACACGAGGAGACTGTGTGGCAGGCTGAGTGCTGCATCAAAAGGACCTTGTGGCTGCAAGGAGCCATGGTAAGTTGCTAGTTAGCATTAAACTTATAAAAAACAATCAATCTTCACATAATCACTAGTTAACTACACATGGTTGATGATATTACTAGGTTAACCAGCTTGTTCTGCGTTGCATATAATCAATGCCGTGCCTGTTAATTTATCATCGAATCACAGTCTACTTTAACTTGATGATTTAACAAAAGCGCATTTGCAAAAAGAGCACAATTGTTGCAATAATATACCGAACCATAAACATCAATGCCTTTCTTAAAATCAAGTATATTTTTTTAAACCTGCATATGTAGTTAAAAGAAATTCATGTTTGCAGTCAATATTAAAAAGGGAAATTGTGTCACTTCTCTTGCGTTCTGTGCAAGCAGAGTAGGGTGTATATGCAGCAGTTTGGGCCGCCTGGCTCGTTACGAACTGTTGAAAGGCCATTTATTCCTAACAAAGACCGTTATTCATTTGCCAGAATTTTACATAATTATGACATAACATCAAAGGTTGTGCAATGTAACAGTAATATTTAGACTTATGGATGCCACCTCGTTCGATTAAAATACAGAACAGTTCCATATTTCACTGAAAGAATAAACGTTTTGTTTTCGAAATAAGAGTTTCTGGATTTGACCATATTAATGACCAAAGGCTCGTATTTCTGTATGTTTATTATATTAGAATTAAGTATATGATTTGATATAGCAGTTTGTATGAGCGGTGGTCTGCAGCAGCAGGCTCTAAGCATTCATTCAAACAGCAGCTCTTAGCAATGCTGGGATGCACAGCTCTGTTTATGACTTCTAGCCTATCAACTCCTGAGATTAGGCTGGCAATACTAAAGTGCCTATAAGAACATCCAATAGTCAAAAGGTATATGAAATACAAATGGTATACAGAGAAAGTCCTATAATTCCTATATAATAACTATAACCTAAAACTTCTTAACTGGGAATATTGAAGACTCATGTTAAAAGGAACCACCAGTTTTCATATGTTCTCATGTTCTGAGCAAGGAACATAAACATTAGATTTTTTTACATGGCACATATTGCACTTTTACTTTCTTATCCAACACCGTTTTTGCATTATTTAAACCAAATTTAACATGTTTCATTATTTATTTGAGACTAAATTGATTTGTATTATATAATACAAATCAATATATTAAGTTCATTCAGTATTGTTGTAATTGTCATTTATTACAAATATATATATCAAAAAATATATTAAATAAATAAATAATATAATGAAAAAAAAAATAATAGGTTGATTAATCGGTATCGGCTTTTTTTGGGGTCCTCCAATAATCGGTTGACCTCTAATACTGATAACTCGTGCTTGGGTGCCAAATGTGTAGGTGTCCCCATAATATTTGTGACCATAATCATTATTTTAGTGATCCATGGCCTCCTAAATTTAATGCCCCCTATCCTGCTGATTTGAGCTACTGAACCGTATTCATGTAGTTGGAGCCTAAAGTGAATTTCCCACCTGACTGCATTATTTGCATTGCTTTATCTGCCTTTCGCACAATTTCCCTGAGGCACTCTGATGTAAAGTACAAAACATATCAATCTAAGGAAGGGGTGAAGATTATGAAGATCTTGCTGATATTATTACTGTTGTATGAAATACCTACAATGCCTTCAGAAAGTATTCAAACCCCTTGACTTAAACCACATTTTGTTATGTTACAGCCTGAATTCAAAATGTATTAAATAGATGTTCTCACCCATCTACACACAATACCCCATAATGACAAATTGAAAACGTTCTAAGAAATGTATGTAAATGAAATACATAAATATTTAATTTACATAAGTATTCACACCCCTGAGTCAATACATGTTAGAATCACCTTAGCAGCGATATCAGCTGTGAGTCTTTCTGGATAAGTCTAAGAGCTTTGCACACCTGGATTGTACATTATTTGCCCTTTATTCTTTTCAATATTCTTCAAGCTCTGTCAAATTGGTTGTTGATCATTGCAAGACAAACATTTTCAAGTCTTGCCAAAGATTTATGCAGATTTAAGTCAAAACTGTAACTCAGCCACTCAGGAACTTTCACTGTCTTCTTGGTAAGCAACTCCAGTGTAGATTTGGCCTTGTTTTTAAGGTTATTGTCCTGCTGAAAGGTGAATTTGTCTCCCAGTGTCTGGTGTAAAACAGACTGAACAAGGTTTTCCTCTAAGATATAGCCCGTGCATAGCTCCATTCCGTTTCTTTTTTATCCTCCCCAGTCCTTAACGATTACAAGCATACCCATAACATGATCCAGCCACAACTATGGTTGAACATATGGAGAGTGGTACTTAGTAAATGTGTTGCATTTGCCCCAAACATAACACTTTGTATTCAGGACAAAAAGTTAATTGCTTTGCCAATATTTTTTTTGCATTATTGGTTAGTAGCTTTACATTTTTATAAATATATTTTTTAATTTGTTAACATTTTTTTAAAACATAATTCCACTGACATTATGGGGTATTGTGTGTAGGCCCGTTTTTACCCATTTCAAATTCATGTTGTAACCCAAAATGTGGAAAAAGTCAAGGGGTGAATACTTTCTGAAGGCAATGTATCTAAAAGACAACAATACTGAAAGGCCTATTGGTGAAAAGTAAACAAAATACTGACAGCCATCTCATTTTCAAAAAATCCTAGCAAACTGTGCAAGCTGATATTTAGAACCCACATGACTAGCACTGGGTGGGCTGTGTGGACTTATGCACAAGACAGAGCAAGTCAACTCATAATTGCATACATTTAAAGTGATAGATCACTCTAAAATCTAAGTTGTCAGGAGTTGTTGGACATGTGCCAGCAGCATACCACCCTGCATACCACTACTGGCTTGCTTCTGAAGCTAAGCAGGGTTGGTCCTGGTCAGGCCCTGGATGGGAGACCAGATGCTGCTGGAAGTGGTGTTGGAGGGCCAGTAGGAGGCACTCTTTCCTCTGGTCTAAAAAATATCCCAATGCCCCAGGGCAGTGATTGGGGACACTGCCCTGTGTAGGGTGCCGTCTTTCGGATGGGACGTTAAACGGGTGTCCTGACTCTCTGAGGTCATTAAAAGATCCCATGGCACTTATCGTAAGAGTAGGGGTGTTAACCCCGGTGTCCTGGCTAAATTCCCAATCTGGCCCTCAAACCATCATGGTCACCTAATAATCCCCAGTTTACAATTGGCTCATTCATCCCCCTCCTCTCCCCTGTAACTATTCCCCAGGTCGTTGCTGCAAATGAGAACGTGTTCTCAGTCAACTTACCTGGTAAAATAAAAAAATAAAATAAAAAAATGTTGTGTAGCTCCTGTTAAAAACCTATGCCTCAATCCCAAATGAATGGCAAAGGGAGACAATCTACAATGCTAAAACTAGATGGTGTCCTTCACTGGCCTTCATAAACTCACTTTTACCCAATGCATAGACACTAACTACATTAGCGCCTAATAACAATAGTATCTGGTGGCCGGGGGTTTTGTTAAGCCCCGAAGCTCGTTCCGAAAGTTAAAACGCGTCACTTGCGGTACGGTTATGGAAACATAAGTAACTTATCTTTCATATCAGCGAAAAATAATATTCTAAAAAATGTAAAAGTTACTACACACCTTTATAGGGTTAGGATTCCCACTCGGCCATATTTCGATGCTACTGCTCTTGTTTACGGAAAACAGACAGAGACATACCTGTGCCAATTAGCCATCTGCATGTCCGAACACCTGTGTGTAAATTGAAGATTGTCACAAAAAAAAATATTGTTGGCTGCAACTGTTGTAAAGTGTATATTAAGTGTATATTTCACATTTGTGAAATTATTTTGATGTGATATGAAAGTAGAGGGCTTTAGGTTTCTAGAACCTTAACGCAATTGAGAATCAATTGGGAGTATTTAGCTGGAGTATTTAGCTGTTTCGGCTACCAGAACAATTCACCTCTAAACAGAACATGTAAGGTCCTTGGACTAAAAGTTGTAATGTAAGGCTACTTTAGTCCATTATTGGGCAAGCTCACTTTTAACTCCACCAGCCTCTGGTGTTAAGTAAGCACTCAGTGTATGCATGAAACAGACCCTTTGAATAACTAGATTCTCAACTGAACAATAGTTAACCTGTGGTTAGATATTAGCATTATTTGTTGAATATACAGTACCAGTCAAAAGTTTGGACACACCTACTCTTTCAAGGGTTTCTTTATTTTTACTATTTTCTACATTGTAGAATAATAGCAAAGACATCAAAACTATGAAATAACACATATGGAATCATGTAGTAACCAAATAAAGTGTTAACCAAATAATAAATAATAAAGTGTTAACCAGTAGCCACCCTTTGCCTTGATGACAGATTTGCACACACTTGCCATTCTCTCAACCAGCTTCAAGAGTTGGTAACCTGGAATATTTTTCCTACAGTCTTGAAGTAGTTCCCACATATGCTGAGCACTTGTTGACTACTTTTCCTTCACTCTGCGGTCCAACTCATCCCAAACCATCTCAAATTGGGTTGAGGTCGGGTGATTGAGGAGGTCAGGTCATATGACGCAGCACTCCATCACACTCCTTCTTGGTCAAGTAGACCTTACACAGCCTAGAGGTGTGTTTTGGATCATTTTCGTGTTGAAAAACAAATGATAGGCCCACTAAGCGCAAAACCGGATGGGATGGCGTATCGCTGCAGAATGCTGTGGTAGCCATGCTGGTTAAGTACCTTATATTCTAAATAAATCACTGACCGTGTCACCAACAAAGCACCCCGATACCATCACACATCCATGCTTCACAGTGGGAACCACACATCCAGAGATAATCCGTTCACCTACTCTGCGTCTCACAAATACACAGTGGTTGGAACAATAACTCAAATTTGGACTCATCAGACCAAATTACAGATTTCCACTGGTCTAATGTCCAATGCTCGTGTTTCTTGGCCCAAGCAAGTCTCTTCTTATTATTTGTGTCCTTTAGTGGTTTCTTTGCAGCAATTTGACCATGAAGGTCTGATTCACGCAATCTCCTCTGAACAGTTGATTTTTTATTGAACCTTTATTTATGATGTTGAGATGTGTCTGTTACTTGAACTCTGAGAAGCATTTATTTGGGCTGCAATCTGAGGTGCAGTTAATTGCCGATTACTGAGGCTGGTAACTCTAATGAACTTATCCTCTGCAGCAGAGGTAACTATGGGTCTTCCTTTCCTGTGGCGGTCCTCATGAGAGCCAGTTTCATCGTAGCGCTTGATGGTTTTTGCGACTGCATTTGAAGAAACTTTCAAAGTTCTTGAAATTTTCAGGATTGACTTAAAGTAATAATGGACTGTGGTTTCTCTTTGCTTATTTGAGCTGCTCTTGCTATAATATGGACTTGGTCTTTTACCAAATAGGGCCATCTTCTGTACACCAATCCTACCTTGTCACAACACAACTGATTGGCTCAAACGCATTAAGGAAAGAAATTCCACAAATTAACTTTGAACATGGCACACCTGTTACTTGAAATGCATTCCAGGTGACTACCTCGAAGCTGGTTGAGAATGCCAAGCTCGTGCAAAGCTGTCAAAGACAAAGGGTGGCTATTTGAATAATCTCATATTTTGATTTGTTTAACACTTTTTTGGTTACTAAATGATTCCATGTGTTATTTTATAGTTTTGATGTCTTCACTATCACTATTCTACAATGTAGAAAATAGTAAAAATAAAGAAAAACCATTGAATGAGTAGGTGTCCCCAAACTTTTGACTGGTACTGTATATGTGTAAAATTCTATGCAATGTGCAAATATCCTTAACTTAAGCATTGGAATCTTAGTGAATGTTTCAATGTTGTGTGTTCTCAAAACTTCAATGTGGAGTGCCAGAGGGCGCTCTGGTCGTTGGTAAATTCAGAGAGTTTCGCTCTCGGGGCACACACAAAACACTCTGACCGAGTAGGGTTGATCTGAGCGTTCTGACCTCAACGACAGCCAAGCACCCAAGCTAGCTGGCTAACTTGCTAGCTACTAAATTGTGTCTCTATTTTAAGACCATTTTACTCAACCTGGCAGAGCTTGTTATGGCTGTTATGTTACCCAGAGCATTGGTGACTAACTGCAACTGTCAACAATTGAAATACGCTTTTTTTGCAGACTTCTTTACCGACTCGTGCTCCCGAGAGGCACAGCGGTCTAAGGCACTGCATCACAGTGCTAGAGGCATCACTATAGAGCCAGGTTCAATCGCGGGCTGTATCACAACCGGTCGTGATCGGGAATCCCATAGGGCAGGCCACAATTTGCCCAGCGTCGTCCTGGTTTGGGTTTTTCTGGTGTAGGCAGTCATGTAAATAACAATTTGTTCTTAACTGACTTGCCTAGTTAAATAAATAAAAATACTGACACCATAAACGGGTGTTGAGCGTTCGTAAATACTTCAGTTATTCTGAACTCTTGCACACTCAGAGCGAACGCACCCGTTCTGTCAAGGCACGTCATCTCCCATATCAAGTAAACAAACCATGCACTACAGCTAGGCCAGCTTTAAAGCTAGCTAACGATTTAGCAAGCTAAGAGAACGTTGGATGGGTAGTTAAACCAGTCAAGAAAAATTTACTAGGATTTGGTTCGAATTATTAATTAATGTTCACCTGTTTTCGGTTTAGATTCACCAGCTGTTGGGCCTGTAGAACCCGAACGGGGCGGAACCTTGTTGCTGTTGGCATTGCTGTTTGTATTCTTCTCCATAGTTGTCTCCTTTCTGTGAGAGGTATTTAGGCCGAGCTCCAGGGAGAGAGCGTCCGAGCGCTCTAGTATTAAATGGTGCAAAGGGAGAGGAGACCGGGTTGTTGCGACTGCGGGTCAGGCCCTGATTCATTTCTGTCAAACACAGAAACTCCATCACGGCGACATATTGACGACAAAACAAACAAGAGAAAAATAGAGACACAATTTAGGCGTCTCAGTAATGGAGGCTGTGTAGAAAGAGAAAACCAACGCTCACACCGCGGGGCCAAGACCCCGTAAAGTTCTGCTTTTTCGCGTTCTGGGAAACACTTGGCCCCAACCGTTCTCCAAGGTCTGTCCAAACGGACACTTGTGCAGTTTTACACCAAAAATATGATCGCATGGACGATCTCCTAATAATGGCAACAGGAACCGTAAAGACACAGATGAGATCGGCGTGTTTGTTCTTTTGTACGGTGAGGGATTATGGGAAATGTAGTAACAACCCAACATTTTTTAACTCATCGATAGCTAATGTTAATTATTAACAGAGCAGATAGGATAACAAACGTGGAAGACTGAAGCTGTGTTCGAATACTCATACTAACCGTACTATTTGTGACGTGAATTGAGTATATAGTGTGCTTATTGGTTATAGTATGGATATAGTTAGTATGCAAAAAGTTCCCGGATATCGTACTAAATTCGCCAAAATATGAAGTATACACGCAGAGGACACTATTTCCGTATGGTAGGGCCCATAGTGCAATTCTTCAGGAAATGTGCGTTTTCAGATTTGAAGAAAATGGCAGAAAACATGCAGCCGAAGTACGAGAGCGGATACAAATTCCTTGCTTTAACTAATTATGACAAATGTTTCAAAATAAGTTACCTCACACGTTATGTTGGCTGATAATTTGTTAGCTACGCTGTCCTTACGAACCACATAGCATATCATTACAGCAGTATGTACCGGAATGTTAGCTAGCTGCTTATACATCAAACTTGACAGTATATTAACAACAGGCTATCTAACTAATTACCCAACGTTTATTGACTTTATTATCCCCTTCATTTTAGCTGAGCTAAATGGTATAGTCGTGTGCGTTCTCAATGGACATTCGGGTTCTTTGTAAATTCGCTCGGGCTATCTATACTGTTATTTCAGAGCCCTCTCGTTTGAGTACCAGCACAGAATAATGAATTTACGCGCGCTCAACACCCGTTGAATATGACCAGTGTCAGTAAACGTCGGCCAAAAAGCGTAATTAAATTGTTGCCAGCTGCACAGTTACAGTCACCAACGTTCTTGATAACATAAACACTGCCTAACCAGCTATGCTATGGTGAGTAAAATGGTCAGAGTTGTCCCATGTTTGTATGAAAGTAGCTAGCCAACGTTAGCTTGGGTGCTTAAAACTTCTTGAGAATACAGGGGGTGCTATTTCGCATTAGCATAATTGCCTCTACAGACTAAACTGCCTCTTATTCAATTATTGCTGTTACTATATGCATATAACCATATAGCATTGGATAGAAAACAAGCTATGGTTTCTAAAACCGTTCCAATTGAGTCTCTGAGTCAAACACAGGTCATTTCACAGCACTTTCCCTGAGCCTGAAAAATATTGCAAGATGTGTATGCTCGCTTCAAAGCTCTGCCTATATATGGTCACGCCACCTATGACCCGAATGACACTTCCTTCTTCTTCCTCTGGGTGTCTGGAAGACGTCAGAGGAGAAATTTTTTGTTTATCTTGTACTGACGTGAAATAAGACTTATTTCTTTAGCGTGACCGACAACTTCCGGTTTCTGAGATGCGCGTTTTCAGAGGTGGCATTGTCTTTTGTTATGCTGACGTTACGGATGAAAACTAGCTCCGTGTCGAAGTTTGTTTCATACATGTGACCATATCACCGTAATGTATGTTTTTTCAATATAGTTTAATCAGATTATTAGAATTTTTTCGGGAGTTTTGCCGTGTTCCGTTCTGTGAGTTTTTTAACTTTGGACAGAGCCGTGCTAGTCGACCAATACCCAGGCTAAATGAAGAGGGAAAGTTGCCATTGTGAATGGATTGAACGACTCATCAGGACTAAGGACACCTTGATCAACATTCTGATGAAAGATCAGCAATAGTAAGACCCAATTTACGATGTTATTTCATATATCTGTCGTGCATGTGAACTGGTCGCGCGCGTCCAGCCGGTTCTGGCTGGCCTGGTTATGCTAATTAGCGATACATTTTGTTTTCGCTATAAAACATTTAAAAAATCTGAAATATTGTTTGGATTCACCAGATGTTGGGCTTTCAATGTCTGTACGCTGTGTATTTTTTCTGAAATGTTTTAAGACAAGTAATTAGTTATATAACGTTGGTCTCTGTAATTGTTCTAGCTGCATCAGCACTATATCAGATTGCAGCTGCAATGTAGAACTGTGATTTATACCTGAAAAATGCACATTTAAAAAAAAAAAACTATGCTATACCATAAATATGTTATCAGACTGTCATCTTAAGAATTTTTTTGTTGGTTAGTGGCTATCAATATCTTAGTTTAGCCGAATTGGTGATAGCACCTGATGGAGTAAGAAACTGTTGGAGTAAGAAAATGGTGTCATTTTGCTAACGTGTTTAGCTAATAGATTTACATATTGTGTCTTCCCTGTAAAACATTTAAAAAATCTGAAATGGTGGTTTTATTCACAAGATCTGTGTCTTTCATTGGGTGTCTTGGACTTGTGATTTAATGATATTTAGATGCTACTATTTAATTGTGACGCTATGCTAGCGATGCTAATCAGTGTGGGGGGTGCTCCCGGATCCGGGTTAGGTACTCTTATGGTCTCAGAGCGAGTGACGTCCCCGAAATGTTATTAGCGCACACCCGCTAACTAGCTATCCATTTCACATCGGTTACATAAGGACAGAATGCTAAAATCAACCATACTCCTCGGCCTGTGCATCCAGTGTGCGCTCTGAATTTACAAACGGACAATCTGGCAACGCTCTGAATTTACGACCGCACTCTGGCACCCCAGATTGAATTTAAAAACACACCCGAAGTCGTAAAATGTCTAACTAGTCATTTGTTATGCTATCTAGCTAGCAAGAGTTTGCATAGCAACAGCATCAACTTCCGGTAGACAGGCGAAGGGCAGGTATGCTCAACTGAGAGGATACTCGTTCGTTTACAGTATACTAAATTTAATTTATAGTATGTAGTATATACTCATTAAGTATGTAGTATATACAGTTGAATTCAGAGGTTTACATACACTTAGGTTGGAGTCATTAAAACTCGTTTTTCAACCACTCCACAAATTTCTTGTGAACAAACTATAGTTTTGGCATGTCGGTTAGGACATCTACTTAGTGCATGACACAAGTCATTTTTCATACAATTGTTTACAGACTTATTTCACTGTATCACAATTCCAGTGGGTCAGAAGTTTACATACACTAAGTTGACTGTGTCTTTAAACAGCTTGGAAAATTCCAGAAAATGATGTCATGGCTTTAGAAGCTTCTGATAGGCTAATTTACATAATTTGAGTCAATTGGGGGTGTACCTGTGGATGTATTTCAAGGCCTACCTTCAAACTCAGTGCCTCTTTGCTTGACATTATGGGAAAATCAAAAGAAATTAGCCAAGACCTCAGAAAAAAATTGTTGACCTCCACAAGTCTGGTTCATCCTTGGGAGAAATTTCCAAACGCCTGAAGGTACCATGCAGCCGTCATACCGCTCAGGAAGGAGACGCGTTTTGTCTCCTAGAGATTAACGTACTTTTGTGCGAAAAGTGCAAATCAATCCCAGAACAACAGCAAAGGACCTTGTGAAGCTGCTTGAGGAAACAGGTACAAAAGTATCTATATCCACAGTAAAACGAGTTCTATATCGACATAACCTGAAAGGCTGCTCCGCAAGGAAGAAGCGACTGCTCCAAAATCACCATAAAAAAGCCAGACTGGTTTGCAACTGCACAGGGGGACAAAGATCATACTTTTCTGGTCTGAGGACACAAAAATAGAACTGTTTGGCCATAATGACCATTGTTATGTTTGGAGGAAAAGGGGGATGCTTGCAAGCCGAAGAATACCATCCCAATCGTGAAGCATGGGGGTGGCAGCATCATGTTGTGGGGGTGTTTTGCTGCAGGAGAGACTGGTACACTTCACAAAATAGATGGCATCATGAGGAAAGAAAATGATGTGGATATATTGAAGCAACATCTCAAGACATCAGTCAGGAAGTTAAAGCTTGGTCGCAAATGGGACTTCTAAATGGACAATGATCTCAAGCATACTTCCAAAGTTGTGGCAAAATGGCTTAAGGACAACAAAGTCAAGGTATAGGAGTGGCCATCACAAAGCCCTGACCTCAATCCCATAGAAAATTTGAGGGCAGAACTGAAAAAGCACGTGCGAGCAAGGAGGCCTACAAACCTGACTCAGTTACACCAGCTCTGTCAGGAGGAATGGGCCAAAATTCACCTAATATATTGTGGGAAGATTGTGGAAGGCTACCCAAAACGTTTGACCCAAGTTAAACAATTTAAATGCAATGCTACCAAATACTAATTGAGTGTATGTAAACTTCTGACCCACTGGGAATGTGATGAAAGAAATAAAATACAAATTTTACTAGGATTAAATGTCAGGAATTGTGAAAAACTTAATTTAAATATATTTCGCTAAGGTGTATGTAAACTTCCGACTTCAACTGTACCTACCTAGATGATATTAGCAACATACTCTTATTTTACCAGATCCTCTTCTCCTTTAGCCAGTGGAGGTCTTTATTTAATCACTTATAATTTCTGACAACTATATGAACAAGGTGAAATATATTTCAATTCATAGTGTCCGAATGCACTGCTGTATTAAAGCAATTTAGAACTAACTTGTTGACGTTTTCTGTTGAAGATTCAAAGCCAGATTAACTCATTGCAGAATGTATCCATAATCATGAATGAATAAGCATACTTATTTGACAAGGTACCTAGTCCCCCATCAATCACGTCAAACACCTGAACCAACAATTACATTCTTTTAAATAAATCAAAATAGTAAACAATGCTTACATGTGCCTTTCATACATAATAGTGGGGCAAAAAAGTATTTAGTCAGCCACCAATTGTGCAAGTTCTCCCACTTAAAAAATATGAGGGAGGCCTGTAATTTTCATCATAGGTACACTTCAACTATGACACAAAATGAGGAAAGAAAATCCAGAAAATCACATTGTAGGATTTTTAATGAATTTATTTGCAAATTATGGTGGAAAATAAGTATTTGGTCAATAACAAAAGTTTATCTCAATACTTTGTTATATATCCTTTGTTGGCAATGACAGAGGTCAAACATTTTCTGTAAGTCTTCACAAGGTTTTCACACACTGTTGCTGGTATTTTGGCCCATTCCTCCATGCAGATCTCCTCTTGAGCAGTGATGTTTTGGGGCTGTTGCTGGGCAACACGGACTTTCAACTCCCTCCAAAGATTTTCTATGGGGTTGAGATCTGGAGACTGGCTAGGCCACTCCAGGACCTTGAAATGCTTCTTACGAAGCCACTCCTTCGTTGCCCAGGCGGTGTGTTTGGGATCATTGTCATGCTGAAAGACCCAGCCACGTTTCATCTTCAATGCCCTTGCTGATGGAAGGAGGTTTTCACTCAAAATCTCACGATACATGGCCACATTCATTCTTTCCTTTACACGGATCAGTCGTCCTGGTCTCTTTGCAGAAAAACAGCCCCAAAGCATGATGTTTCCACCCCCATGCTTCACAGTAGGTATGGTGGTCTTTGGATGCAACTCAGCATTCTTTGTCCTCCAAACACGACGAGTTGAGTTTTTACCAAAAAGTTCTATTTTGGTTTCATCTGACCATTTGACATTCTCCCAATCTTCTTCTGGATCATCCAAATGCTCCCTAGCAAACTTCAGACGGGCCTGGACATGTACTGGCTTAAGCAGGGGGACACGTCTTGCACTGCAGGATTTGAGTCCCTGGCGGCGTAGTGTGTTACTGATGGTAGGCTTTGTTACTTTGGTCCCAGCTCTCTGCAGGTCATTCACTAGGTCCCCCCGTGTGGTTCTGGGATTTTTGCTCACCGTTCTTGTGATCATTTTGACCCCACGGGGTGAGATCTTGCGTGGAGCCCCAGATCGAGGGAGATTATCAGTGGTCTTGTATGTCTTCCATTTCCTAATAATTGCTCCCACAGTTGATTTCTTCAAACCAAGCTGCTTACCTATTGCAGATTCAGTCTTCCCAGCCTGGTGCAGGTCTACAATTTTGTTTCTGGTGTCCTTTGACAGCTCTTTGGTCTTGGCCATAGTGGAGTTTGGAGTGTGACTGTTTGAGGTTGTGGACAGGTGTCTTTTATACCGATAACAAGTTCAAACAGGTGCCATTAATACAGGTAACGAGTGGAAGACAGAGGAGCCTCTTAAAGAAGAAGTTACAGGTCTGTGAGAGCCAGAAATCTTGCTTGTTTGTAGGTGACCAAATACTTATTTTCCACCATAATTTGCAAATAAATTCATAAAAAATCCTACAATGTGATTTTCTGGATTTTTTTTGTACCTATGATGAAAATTACAGGCCTCTTTCATCTTTTTAAGTGGGAGAACTTGCACAATTGGTGGCTGACTAAATACTTTTTTGCCCCACTGTATATACACTTCTGAATTTAAGTCAACCTTAAATGTACTGATCAATGTCACAAACATGGGACATCGAAGTGCACCACAGGAACTATTATTACTATCCGAGAGCACACAGATTCTTCTGCTTTTCCATATGAGGAATTAGACCAGCACAAATAACACAATGTAAAACAGCATATTGTGATTTTGGTGGGTGAGTTACAAATGGAAAAACAGTGGGTAAGGTAAGTTTTATGTAAAATACTAGGTCACTCCAGCAGAATGAGAAACACATTTAACAGACTCAAAACAAGGAAGCCATGCCTTAACACGACTATATCAACACCTTTCTTGTCAATTTAACAGGTCTATGTTGCTGCTGTCAATTGTGAGCAGCACATTTACAACTGCATTCAGTCTGAACCCTAGAATAAGCAGGACAGCATATGCCAGGTGAAAAAAAGATAGCGAAAACAGTACACCACAACACTTAAATGTGCTACTGAGTCTAGATTAGAGGTCGACCGATTATGATTTTTCAACGCTGATACCGATTATTGGAGAACCAAAAAAAGCTGATACTGATTAATTGGCAGATTTTTATATATAAACTCAGCAAAAAAAGAAATGTCCCTTTTTCAGGACCCTGTCTTTCAAAGATAATTCGTAAAAATCCAAATAACATCAAATCTTCATTGAAAAGGGTTTAAACACTGTTTCCTGTCACGCCCTGATCGGTTTCACCAGTTCCTGTGATTGTCTCCACCCCCTCCAGGTGTTGCATATTTTCCCCAGTGTATTTATCCCTGTGTTTTCTGTCTCTCTGTGCCAGTTCATCTTGTATGTTAGTCAAGTCAACCAGAGTGTTTTTCCCGTACTCCTTTTGCTATTCTCTTTTTGATAGTCTTCCCAGTTTTGACCCCTGCCTGACACTGGACTACTTTCCCGTCTGTCTGATCATCCTGCCTGCCCTGACCTTGATTCTGCCTGCCCTTCGGTACATTTTGGACTCTGAACTGGTTTTGACCTTTTGCCTGTACACGACCATTCTCTTGCCTACCCCTTTTTTGTATTAATAAACATTGTAAGACTCCAACCATCTGCCTCTTGTGTCTGCATCTGGGTCTCGCCTTGTGTCATGATAGTTTTCCATGCTTGTTCAATGAACCATAAACATTAATTAATGAACATGCACCCGTGGAACGGTCGTTAAGACACTAACAGGTTACAGACGGTAGGAAATTGAGGTCAGAGTTATGAAAACTTAGGACACTAAAGAGGCCTTTCTACTGACTCTGAAAAACACCAAAAGAAAGATGCCCTGGGTCCCTGCTAATCTGCGTGAACGTGCCTTAGGCATGCTGCAAGGAGGCATGAGGATTGCAGATGTGGCCAGGGCAATGAATTGCAATGTCCCTACTGTGAGACGCCTAAGACAGCGCTACAGGGAGACAGGACGGACAGCTGATCGTCCTCACATTGGGAGACCACGTGTAACAACACCTGCACGGGATCAGTACATCCGAACATTACACCTGCGGGACAGGTACAGGATGGCAACAACTGCCTGAGTTACACCAGGAACGCACAATCCCTCCATCAGTGCTCAGGCTGTCCGCAATAGGCTGAGAGAGGCTGGACTGAGGGCTTGTAGGCCTGTTGTAAGGCAGGTCCTCACCAGACATCACCGGCAAAAACGTTGCCTATGGGCACAAACCCACTGTAGCTGGACCAGACGGCACTGGCAAAAAGTGCTCTTCACTGACGAGTCACAGTTTTGTCCCACCAGGGGTGATGGTTGGATTTGCGTTTATCGTCGAAGGAATGTGTGTTACACTGAGGCCTGTACTCTGGAGCGGGATCGATTTGGAGGTGGAGGGTCCGTCATGGTCTGGGGCGGTGTGTCACCATCGGACTGAGCTTGGGGTCATTACAGGCAGTCTCAACGCTGTGCGTTACAGGGAAGACATCCTCCTCCCTCATGTGGTACCCTTCCTGCAGACTCATCCTGACCCTCCAGCATGACAATGCCACCAGCCATACTGATCGGTCTGTGTGTTATTTCCTGCAAGACAGGAATATCAGTGTTCTGCCATGGCCAGCGAAGAGCCCGGATCTCAATCCCATTGAGCACGTTTGGGACCTGTTGGATCGGAGGGTGAGGGCTAGGGCCATTCCTCCCAGAAATGTCCGGGAACTTGCAGGTGCATTGGTGGAAGAGTGGAGTAACATCTCACAGCAAGAACTGGCAAATTTGGTGCAGTCCATGAGGAGGAGATGTACTGCAGTACTTAATGCAGCTGGTGGCTACACCAGATACTGACTGTTACTTTTGATTTTGACCCCCTCCCTTTGTCAGGGACACATTATTCAATTTCTGTTAGTCACATGTGTCACGTTCCTGACCTATTTTTATGTTATTTTGATTATGTTTAGTTGGTCAGGGCGTGAGTTGGGGTGGGCATTGTATGTTGTGTGTGTTTGGTTAGTCCATGGGTGTTGTATGTGTATGGGATAGTGTTTGTTAGGTTGTCTAGTTATGTCTATGGCTGCCTAGATTGGGTCTCAATCAGAGACAGCTGTCATTCATTTGTCTCTGATTGGGAGCCAGATTTAAGGTAGCCATAGGCAGTAGGCTTTTGTGGGTGTTTGTTCCTGTGTCCTCACATGGACGGTTGAAGGTTAGTCACGTTTGTTGTTTTGTAGTTTTGTAGTGTTTTGTTTGCTGTTTTCATTAAAAGATGGCTTATTTCCCTCAATCGGCATCTTGGTCCTATCCATGCTCCTTCTCGTCTAAGGGGGAGAACAACATTGACTGCCTTTACAGAAACACCCACCACAACAGGACCAAGCGGATTGAGGAGAGAGAAAGGGAACTAAGGCAATGGAGAGAAGAGGAATGGAGTTGGGAACAAATATTCAACGGAGAAGGACCCTGGGCTAAGGTTGGTGTGAATCGCCGCTCGCGGGAGGAGAGGAAGGCAGCCACAGCCCAGGAGCGCTGGTATGAGGAGGCAGCACGTATGAGAGGCTGGAAGCCCGAGAGGCTCACCCAAGAATTTCTTGGGGGGGGGCTAAAGGGGAGTGTGGCGAAGCCGGGTTGGATACCTGAGCCAACTCCCCGGGCTTGCCGTGGAGTAAGAGGGCGTCGTACTGGTCAGACACCGTGTTATGCGGTAAAGCGCACGGTGTCCCCAGTACGCGTGCTTAGCCCAGTGCGGGCTATTCCACCTTGCCGCACTGGGAGGGCTAGGTTGGGCATCGAGCCGAGTGCCATGAAGCCGGCCCAACGTATCTGGTCTCCAGTACGTCTCCTCGGGCCGGCGTACATGGCACCAGCCTTACAGGTGGTGTCCCCGGTTCGCCTGCATAGGCCAGTGCGGGCTATTCCACCTCGCCGCACTGGCAGGGCTACGGGGACCATTCAACCTGGTAGGGTTGGGGAGGCTCGGTGCTCAAGAGCACGTGTCCTCCTTCACGGTCCGGTATATCCGGCGCCACCTTCCCACCCCAGCTCAGTACCACCAGTGCCTACACCACGCACCAGGCTTCCAGTGCATCTCCAGAGCCCTGTTCCTCTTCCACGCACTCTCCCTATGGTGCGGGTCTCCAGCCCGGTGCCTCCAGTTCCGGTACCACGCACCAGGCCTGGAGTGCGCCACGAGAGTCCAGTGTGCCCAGTTCCTGTTCCCCGCACTCGCTCTGAGGTGCGTGCCCACGGCCCGGTGCCTCCAGTTCCGGTACCACGCACCAGGCCTATAGTGCGTCTCAGCCGGCCAGAGTCTGCCGTCTGCCTAGCGCCAGAGCCGTCCTGCCATGACCAGCCAGAGCCGTCCTGCCATGACCAGCCAGAGCCGTCCTGCCATGACCAGCCAGAGCCGTCCTGCCATGACCAGCCAGAGCCGTCCTGCCATGACCTGCCAGAGCCGTCCTGCCATGACCTGCCAGAGCCGTCCAGCCAGGACCTGCCAGAGCCGTCCAGCCAGGACCTGCCAGAGCCGTCCAGCCAGGACCTGCCGGAGTCCCTCAGCCAGGACCTGCCGGAGTCCCTCAGCCAGGACCTGCCGGAGTCCCTCAGCCAGGACCTGCCGGAGTCCCTCAGCCAGGACCTGCCGGAGTCCCTCAGCCAGGACCTGCCGGAGTCCCTCAGCCAGGACCTGCCGGAGTCCCTCAGCCAGGACCTGCCGGAGTCCCTCAGCCAGGACCTGCCGGAGTCCCTCAGCCAGGACCTGCCGGAGTCCCTCAGCCAGGACCTGCCGGAGTCCCTCAGCCAGGACCTGCCGGAGTCCCTCAGCCAGGACCTGCCGGAGTCCCTCAGCCAGGACCTGCCGGAGTCCCTCAGCCAGGACCTGCCGGAGTCCCTCAGCCAGGACCTGCCGGAGTCCCTCAGCCAGGACCTGCCGGAGTCCCTCAGCCAGGACCTGCCGGAGTCCCTCAGCCAGGACCTGCCGGAGTCCCTCAGCCAGGACCTGCCGGAGTCCCTCAGCCAGGACCTGCCGGAGTCCCTCAGCCAGGACCTGCCGGAGTCCCTCAGCCAGGACCTGCCGGAGTCCCTCAGCCAGGACCTGCCGGAGTCCCTCAGCCAGGACCTGCCGGAGTCCCTCAGCCAGGACCTGCCGGAGTCCCTCAGCCAGGACCTGCCGGAGTCCCTCAGCCAGGACCTGCCGGAGTCCCTCAGCCAGGACCTGCCGGAGTCCCTCAGCCAGGACCTGCCGGAGTCCCTCAGCCAGGACCTGCCGGAGTCCCTCAGCCAGGACCTGCCGGAGTCCCTCAGCCAGGACCTGCCGGAGTCCCTCAGCCAGGACCTGCCGGAGTCCCTCAGCCAGGACCTGCCGGAGTCCCTCAGCCAGGACCTGCCGGAGTCCCTCAGCCAGGACCTGCCGGAGTCCCTCAGCCAGGACCTGCCGGAGTCCCTCAGCCAGGACCTGCCGGAGTCCCTCAGCCAGGACCTGCCGGAGTCCCTCAGCCAGGACCTGCCGGAGTCCCTCAGCCAGGACCTGCCGGAGTCCCTCAGCCAGGACCTGCCGGAGTCCCTCAGCCAGGACCTGCCGGAGTCCCTCAGCCAGGACCTGCCGGAGTCCCTCAGCCAGGACCTGCCGGAGTCCCTCAGCCAGGACCTGCCGGAGTCCCTCAGCCAGGACCTGCCGGAGTCCCTCAGCCAGGACCTGCCGGAGTCCCTCAGCCAGGACCTGCCGCCCCTTGTCCCGGTGCCGCCCCTTGTCCCGGTGCCGCCCCTTGTCCCGGTGCCGCCCCTTGTCCCGGTGCCGCCCCTTGTCCCGGTGCCGCCCCTTGTCCCGGTGCCGCCCCTTGTCCCGGTGCCGCCCCTTGTCCCGGTGCCGCCCCTTGTCCCGGTGCCGCCCCTTGTCCCGGTGCCGCCCCTTGTCCCGGTGCCGCCCCTTGTCCCGGTGCCGCCCCTTGTCCCGGTGCCGCCCCTTGTCCCGGTGCCGCCCCTTGTCCCGGTGCCGCCCCTTGTCCCGGTGCCGCCCCTTGTCCCGGTGCCGCCCCTTGTCCCGGTGCCGCCCCTTATCCCGATGCCGCCCCTTATCCCGATGCTGCCCATTCAGTTAGGTGGGTTTAGTTGGAGGGTGGTCATTGGGTGGGGGATACGGAAGCGGGGAGTGACTATGGTGGTGTGGGGACAGCGTCCAGAGCCGGAGCCACCACCGTGGACAGATGCCCACCCAGACCCTCCCCTAGACTTTTGGTGGTGCGTTCGGAGTACGCACCTTGAGGGGGGGGTTATGTCACGTTCCTGACCTATTTTTATGTTATTTTGATTATGTTTCGTTGGTCAGGGCGTGAGTTGGGGTGGGCATTGTATGTTGTGTGTGTTTGGTTAGTCCATGGGTGTTGTATGTGTATGGGATAGTGTTTGTTAGGTTGTCTAGTTATGTCTATGGCTGCCTAGATTGGGTCTCAATCAGAGACAGCTGTCATTCATTTGTCTCTGATTGGGAGCCAGATTTAAGGTAGCCATAGGCAGTAGGCTTTTGTGGGTGTTTGTTCCTGTGTCCTCACATGGACGGTTGAAGGTTAGTCACGTTTGTTGTTTTGTAGTTTTGTAGTGTTTTGTTTGCTGTTTTCATTAAAAGATGGCTTATTTCCCTCAATCCGCATCTTGGTCCTATCCATGCTCCTTCTCGTCTAAGGGGGAGAACAACATTGACTGCCTTTACAACATGTCTGTGGAACTTGTTCAGTTTATGTCTCAGTTGTTGAATCTTATGTTCATACAAATATTTACACATGTTAAGTTTGAAAATAAACGCAGTTGACAGTGAGTAGACGTTTATTTTTTTGCTGAGTTTATATTTGTAATAATGACAATTAAAACAATACTGAATGAAAAATGAACACTTATTTTAACTCAATTTAATACATAAATAAAATCTATTTAGTCTCAAATAAATGAAACATTTTCAATTTGGTTTAAATAATGCAAAAAATAAAAGGGCAATATGTGCCAAGTAAAAAAGCTAACGTTTAAGTTCCTTGCTCAGAACATGAGAACATATGAAAGCTAGTGGGTCAATATTCCCAGTTCTTCAATATTCCCAGTTAAGTTTTAGGTTGTAGTTATTATAGGAAGTATGACGCATCAACTATTTCTCTCTAACATTAGTATTTCATATACCTTTGACTATTGGATGTTCTTATAGGCTCTTTAGTATTGCAAATCTAATCTCGGGAGTTGATAGGCTTGAAGTTATAAACAGCGCTGTGCATCAAGCATTGCTAAGAGCTGCTGGCAAACGCAGTAAAGTGCTGTTTGAATGAATGCTTACGAGCCTGCTGCTGCCTACCACCACTCAGCCAGACCGCTCTATCAAATATCAAATCAGACTTAATTATAATATAATAAACACAGAAATATGAGCCTTTGGCCATTAATATGGTCAAATCCGGAAACCCATAATTTCGAAAACAAAAAGTTTATTCTTTCAGTGAAATACGGAACCTTTACGTATTTTATTGAACTTGAAATTGGCCCTAACAAGTGAAGGAAGAAGCATCCATAAAGAACGAAACGTTTATTCTTTCAGTGAAATACGGAACCGTTACGTATTTTATCGAACGGGTGGCAACCCTAAGTCTAAATATTGCTGTTACATTGCACAACCTTTGTAACAGGTGGTCAGCCTGCCACGCAGTTTCCTCGTGGATTGCAATGTAATCAGCCATAATCGGTGTCCAAAAAGGCTGATTACCGATTGTTATGAAAACTTGAAATTGGCCCTAACAAGTGAAGGAAGAAGCATAGGGAAAATGGGTGAAGGAAGGGTGGGTTTATAGAGATAAAATGGAGAGTTCCAAAGTGTCTGAAGTTGAGGGACCATTGACCATGGGGCATAAATGGCATAATGGGGAGTTAGAGAGATGGTTGGCCATAGAATAAACATAAAATGGGATGCTGGTGTGTTTTGGCACCATTTTAGATCTGTCACAAATATCCGGCCCAAGTCGAGTCATACTTGGAGGTCTCAGCGTGTGTCCCAATGACATCAGTCCGTCTCAGTTGCATCATTCAAATCGTGGTCATTGTGTGTCTGTGAATCACAACATTAAAGATAATGAGTGATCACAGCAGTTCCACAAATTGAACAATAGACATAACAACTTAACATTACCCTGAATTGTGAATTTCTCTGCCCTCCACAAATGTTGTGCCTCTTGTCGAGGTCAGTAGTGCCTTCATAGTACTTTGCCTGGTTGGAAAGATAAAATAAAATCTCCTCGAGTGATGCCATTGAAGTGTAAACTACATACAAACAGAAAGCTACAATAACAGTTAGCTAGCTAACATTGGTAAAAAAAAAACAGTCTGGCTAGCTAGCTAGCTGACTAAGCAGGCTGAGGTAAATACAGTAAGTACTGTATATAGCAACGTCAATTTAAAAACAGCTTAAATTAGGAAGGCTCATGATACTGGCAGGAACAAAGCGAATGGAATGGCATCAAACACATGGAAACCATGTGTTTGATGTATTTGATACCATCCAACCCATTCTGCTCCAGCCATTACCAAGAGCTCGTCCTCCCCAATTAAGGTGCCAGCAACCTCCTGTGAAACACAAATATATGGTAAAGAAAGAGTGTTCTCTTTCCAGTCTTCTGAAGCAGTCAGCCTTCAAAAACATAGATTCTGAGGTAATAATTTTGCGCAGAATGAGCGAGCGCTTATGAGGTGAAATAAAACTAGATCTCCATGACCGCTACGAGGTAAAATAGAGCTAAGCAACCAGCATAGCAATGACCGCTTTGGTTCATTACGTGGGTCGGTCAGAATTTTTGCAAGTTCTAGTAACAGCCCTAGCAACCGAAGCTAGAACTCATCGAATCCCATTGTGACGCAGGGGGGGGGACACTATTTGGCATGACAGGCCCACTCGGGAAAAAATTGTCCCAAAATGCCAGATTGCCAGTCCGCCCCTGATGAGGAAGAGACAATTCACTGTTAAATATAATTAACATTTCTGCTACTAGTATTCTCATTTTTACTTTCAAAATGAAAACAAAAAAACCCTACATGGATTCAGAGACTTCAGGCACGTTAAAGCAGATTACACTAGTCAATACCACCTTTCAAAGTGTGTTGCATTACATTTGAGTTATTTAGCAGACACTCTTATCCAGAGTGGTTTACTGTAGTGAGGGCATACATTTGAATACTTTTTCATACTGGTCCCCCGTGGGAATCAAACCCACAACCCTGGCGTTGCCATGCTCTACCAACTGAGCTACATGGGATAAAAACACAGGGATTAAAATTGTCCGACTTGTGACTACATGTGGACTGCAAGAACTTGACAAAATGATGTGATCAAAGTCATGCAGATTTTGATGAAGTCGCTACAGTTGCTTCTCACCAACTGCAGCATGCAGCCATCACCTGCATTGTGGGAGGCACTATTTGTCAACCAATCATTAGGGTGTTTTTGTTTGAATGTGGCCAAAGACCTCTGCTCTCTCTAACCAATTAAAAATGCACTATGCAGAAATTGCTCCACAATTTCCTGCTAGCTAAAATTCTAATAGTTTGCCTAATTTCAGTTTAGTGTTTAGAATCATTGTACAATCTAAACCAATGTGAAATATATTTTCCATAACCAAAAATCTTGTATTTTCAGCTGTTTGAAGCTGGTGTACAAAACCATAGAAGCCGGAAGTAGGGGTGCTGAGGGTGCTGCAGCACCCCCTGAAAAATCTTTATTTTTAAAATTATACAGACATCTATATTAGCGGACCGATATAGATGTCTGTAGCATGAGCAAAACTATTTTTGGCAAAAAAGGTAGTTGTATAATTACGAACAGTATCTTGCAGGATTCAATAGTTGGAAGTGTAAGAGTTGTTGCTCTGTCCTTTTCTCTGCTATTGTCATTTTAATGGCATCCATAAAGAACAAAACCCTGTTCTCAAACATCCACATAAAAGGTGCAAAGTTATGGGAAAAGACACAAAACATCCACATCAAATTAAATATTTTTCTTGATCAAATAACATGGAGAACAACCACTTTTTGTGCAGTATTATTTTACCATCCTTACAAACCCCTTAATGTAAATGTACATTACTATATTGTACATAGGCTGGTCATCTAGTTTTGTACCTGTGGACTTTCCATCACCATGAAGAAGAACAATACAGTAATTGAGTACATTCAAACAAAAAGTCATTTGTGATGATGTGGCTCAGTTGGTAGAGCGTGGCGCTTGCAAAATTAGGGTTGTGGGTTCAATTCCCATGGGGAACTAGTATGAAAATGTATGACCTCACTACTGTAAGCTGCTCTGGATAAGAGCATCAACTGAAAAGGAATGAGTAAACTATTTCAGTTTTCACATAGAAAACAAAGCAAGTATTTCTATTATTTATTTATTACCCAAGTATTTATATTACACAAGTATTATCAGATTAACTGTTTTGTACAGACAATTATAAGACTCCAGTCACAAATGCTTGTAAACACTTTTAAACACTTTTTTATTTTTATTTTTAACATTTAGGTTTTTTTTCATTCACAAAAGTACTGCACTGGGCCTTTACTAGTCCTGTATTAGTGGACTAATATAGACGTCTTCAGCAGGGGCATAATTTTTTTTTGCATTCCACCGTTAGCAAAATAATCACAGCAACTAATTGCCGTGGCTATGGTGCTGAGGTTGCTTCAGCACCCCCTGAAAAATCTGAATAAAATATATTTTTTTAAACAAAAATCGTTTTATTTTTGCATCAAATTAATGCACTGGGCCTTTAATAATCCTGTATTAACCTACTGGTTATAGCCGGCAAAAATAAATTTAAGAATGGGAAACATAGAAAAAGTGCACATAGAACAGATCTACATCTTCTTAGACTTGCTTTTAATGAGAATGACAGATCTATAATTAACATTTATGTGAATTTGGTTGGGTCGCCCAAAAAGTTGCATACTGCAGCTTTAATAGTACCCATGTTATGCTATCAGTTTGTGAGTGTGTGATATGGGGGTATATGAAGAAGTCTGCTTTGTTAGGCTTACTACTCGAACACTTCATTCTGTCTTTAAAATGTTGAGTCATGGGTAACCATATAAGTGGAGTGTGTCTGAAAGTGGGCGTTACGAAAGAAGTGGGTGGATCAACAGACGTTGGACTGTGGAAAACGAATCAGCTAATTTGGGCAGATTTGTTGACACCGTTTTGCATGGCAGATTGCGTAGACAACTAGATAAACGGTGGACAACTAGATAAACCGGTGTAGCATTTTAGCTAAGCCTAACCCATAGAGATAGATAGAGGACTCATCTTTATCTCTGCCATTATAATGTCTGTGACTGCATGGGCAGCGCCATTGAGGCTACAACCTATAGGAATCCCCACCCAGTTGACTACTACTTTAAAATGTCTGAAGCATGCTGGAAGCCCTCAATGGCGCTGCCCATGCTAAAAACAGCCTTTGGCCACTAGAGGCCTCTATCATTCCATGGCTTAACTAGAGTTAACTAGAGTTTCCTAAATGTAACCTCATTCTCATAACCTGACACATTAATTCTCCTAACCTGTTGCGTTAATTCTCCTAACCTGCCACATTAGTTTTCCTAACCTGCTGCGTTAGTTATCCTAATGTGCCACATTAATTGAGTCCCACAGTATGAGTCATAATACCCATAAAACCTAGCGGTCAAACACAGAAATGGTTCCAATTGTTTTTCCATCATTCATTTTATCCATTGTGGATGTTAGAAACATTTCAAACAAGGGCTGTGTTTTGTTTTATAACCATGTTAATCACTCTCGGACAAAGTGACTTTTATCAATATATTTGCTGGTATTTAACCCCCCCCAAAAAATAAATGCCAATGTGGCTGTCATGCAGAACAACAAATTCCTGTCTGAAGCTTCACGTTACTCACCAGGGCCATGATGATCTGGATAAGACTACCAAATCAAGGTTAGATTAGCTGTCTATTTGTCTAGCCATTTAAATGCATTATTCATAAAAAACAGTTGAGCTTTCTTTGACTTTTATAAACTAGCAGTCCAGCTTGCTAGTTAACTAGCTAGATAACCTAGATGGTGAAGCTAAAGCTAGGTGTTCTTGATAATGTTTGTTTGTGGGTGAGTCTATTTCTAGTACTGCTTGACTTCTAACTACCCTAACTAGCTGTATTATTTTAGTCTGTCTTTTTGAGCGGTTGGACTGATTAGCATCCTCCCGAGTCAACCATGTGCTTAGTTTACTGCGGGAAAATATTGATATGTTTGTTGTTACCCTCTGGACAGCAGATCATTAGTATAGCTAGTAGGCAAGGTTATGTAATCTTATTTAATCTTACCTACTATGGTGGGTTTTAAATTAATTGGTATTAATTTAAAAGCAGCTGTGAACCAGAAGACTGTAGCCAAGACAACACTGGTCCACACCTGCCCTATCTGTCGGGTAGTACTGTTTGGTACTGTATGTGCCTTTAGGTTCCTTTCTATGTGTAGGCTATTGTACTAGTCTGTGTGGTACAGTCTTTCATATGTGTTGTAGTTTGTCTCAACTTTGAATTCAATCTAAGCCACAGATTGTTAACTTCCTCCATTTTGTACTTAGACATTCAAGCAGCTCTTTGAGCAAGTTTCCAAGGGTCCCAGTACTGGTTGATGTGCAGGGCTAAGTGACCACACACACTCAAATGGACCTACAGCTGGGATAAGATTCTTCCATCATTCACACACACAGTAGACAGTGTAAACCACCATGTTGTCAACAAAATGCTGTCCTCAATGCTTAAGCAGTCAACTTCTGTTAGATTACTTGAAGGATTTAGCTATGTACAACCATTTCCATCTAGCTAGTTGGTCATATACATGTTGCTAACTCTACATGTAGCTATACAGTATGTCTGTCATATTGAGGTATATAGCTATAAGTAAACCCTGATCAATCAAATGGAAAGGTGTAAGTAATTATCGTAATTCCAACTGCCCTTAACTAGGTGTCTTTGCTAGACACAGAGAGGGGGGAGAGGAAGAAAGTGAGAAAGAATGAGAGCGAGAGAGAGGTGGGAAGTAAGTGGAAGACAGACAGAGAGATGGAGACAGCAGTGCAAATTTACTTGGACTTGAGTATTTCAACAACTCTTCTCTTCCAACTTGTTAGGCAATAACATGTACCTACAATGAATGGCCAGCCACACAGGAGTGTCACGGTCATTTAAAGGAGTGGACCAAGGCGCAGCGGTTTAAGCGTACATACTTCTTTATTTAACGATGTCGCCAACAAAACAATAAATATCCCAACGACACGCCAACGTAGTGCAACTAAACATGGACAACTACCCACAAAACCAACATGGAAAATGGCAACCTAAAATAGGCTCCCCAATCAGAGACAACGATAAACCCATTCAGGCCACCATAAACCTACATACCCCTAGACAATACAAAATCCCCATAGATAACCAAAAACCCTAGACAAGACAAAAACTAGACAATACAAAACTAAACAAACCACCCTTGTCACACCCTGACCTAAGCAAATATAACTAAAGTCAGGGCGTGACAAGGAGGGTGATTTTCACGAAGGAAAGGGAGGCCGTTCTGACCGAGATGCATGCTGGCCATTTCGGAGTGAAACGCATGATTGCCAAAATCAACCTACGCTTCTTCTGGCGTGGGATTGTCAATGATGTGGACAGCTGGGCAAGTGAAATAATCTTTGGTTTATCAATCACATTCTATTATATCTGAAATTATTATGATTTCAATTAATGTCATATTAGAGAGCACCCAATGTTTCAATTTGTCACTTTCATGCTTAAAGGTCCGTAACTGTCTAGCCTGCCAGAAGTTTGAGGGTGACTGTGGCGCCTGAAATTTATGAAAGTTGTTTCACAATGGCCCATGATCGGTAAATGTCACAATTCAAATTTTGCCATGATAAGTTGTTTTGTAATGGTTGCTTTATTTGACCACAGTAGAGTTCAATATTATAGAATCTGTCTATGCCACCTCCAAGGTGATGATGGACATCATCATCATCCTCCAGGTTTGCATGAACGAACCAACCAGACCCACAAGACCGCCATGGGAAGAGGTCAATGAAGATTCAAGATACATTTGGCCTGTTTTGCTATTTTGTTAAGTATTTATCAGTCATATTGCTTTGGAATAGAAGCTGTTCAAGAGCTTGTTGGTGTCAGACTTGATGTACTGGTACCTCTTGCCGTGCGACAGCAGAGAAAGGTTTATGGCTTGGGTGGTTGAAGTCTTTGACAATTTTCTGAGCCTTCTTTTCACACCGCCTGATATAGAGGTCCTGGGTGGCAGGGAGCTCGGCCCCAGTGATGTACTGGGCTGTCCTCACAACACTCTGTAGCGCCATGCGATCGAGTGCGGTGCTATTACCATACCAAGCAGCCAGTCAATATGCTCTCAATGGTACAGCTATAGAACCTTATCATGATTTGAAGGTAGTTATGGTAGTTATGCTGAGTTTATAAAAATGTACCTCTTCAATTTACCTCTCCAAATGACTTTAGGACTATTGACTGTCCGAGCCACCCAGGAGGTATCCCATCCACCAGAACCAGCGAGTTCGGGTCAGTCTGATTCTCTGTGCTCTGAGTCGGAGGGAGACCAGCTTCAGGTAGGCTATACCTTCAAAAACTGTTGAAAAGTACATATCTCCCATTTTTGACACTGCACTAATGCATCAAATCTTCTCAAGTAAAGAGTAACCTGTGTGTCTTCTTGTTTACGTTGCGGTCTCCTACCCTGTTCCCTTTAACTCTGCTCCTGTTCTTCAGGACCTAGGGGTTCTGCCTAACACCCAATTGTGGATCCACCCGAGTTCATCCATTACCAACCACCCTCCAAATGTTCATTACATCATCTACAGCTACTGTTATTGTCTTGTTGTTATTATCTGCAAAAAAAGTTCTTGCTCTATCATACTTGGTACATAATGTGAGATACACAGATGGATTAAAAACACTAGCACTGCAAACACTCAGAACAAAGATAGCAGCAGTGCCTAGACTTTGCAGTATCCCTCTTCAAGTCCCCTTTCCGAGACTGGCTGCCTGTTGAGAACAAGTGACAGTCAGAACCTCCCACCCACACAGCACCCACCTCCTCTCTATTCAACTCACCAGAATTCAGTATAAGTTTGCCATGTGAGTGTACAACAACAACAAAAAATCTGAAAATAAATGAATGACACAACTGTACCCTAAAAAAGGTCCAAGTTTATATTTAAATCTTGAATATTGCAAGGCTGGTTTTCACAGCTGTTTCACAAGGTGTTCATAACTGTAATTTGTAAGGTATCCCTTGATGGTATTTGTTAGAACAATGAATAATGTTGAACTATCTTGGAACCTACAATAGATCTGTTCCACCACGAAGGTGTATTAATGAGCTATGCGAGAGAGAAAGAATGAAGCATAATAGAGGTCTACTAAAATATTATTTCTGTGTAGATAAGGGAAGAGCAGCTTAAAATAAAAATATGTCAGCCAGACACGCCAGTAAATGAATCAAACATATTTGCATATGAATGGAGGGGAAATTAGCTGACTGTGATCTGTAAGATAAGTAACAATGTGTCAAGCAGATTACACGTTTTCTTTGCTATTTCAAATTTTATTAGTCACATGTAACAATGTGTCAAGCAGATTACACGTTTTCTTTGCTATATCAAATTTTATTAGTCACATGCGCCGAATACAACAGATGTAGACCTTACAGTGAAATGCTTACTTACGAGCCCCTAACCAACAATGCAGTTAAAAAAAAAATATGGATAAGAAATAAAAGTAACAAGTAATTAAAGAGCAACAGTAAAATAACAATAGCGAGACTATATACAGGGGGGTACCGGTACAGAGTCAATGTGCGGGGGCACCGGTTAGTTGAGGTAATATGAACATGTAGGTTGAGTTATTGAAGTGACTATGCATAGATGATAACAGAGAGTAGCAGCGGTGTAAAAGAGAGGGAGAGGGGGAGGCAATGCAAATAGTCTGGGTAGCCATTTGATTAGTTGTTCAGGAGTCTTATGGCTTGGGGGTAGAAGCTGTTTAGAAGCCTCTTGAACCTAGATTTGGCGCTCCGGTACCACTTGCCGTGAGGTAGCAGAGAGAACAGTCTATGACTAGGGTGGCTGGAGTCTTTGACAATTTTTAGGGCCTTCCTCTGACACCGCCTGGTATAGAGGTCCTGGATGGCAGGAAGCTTGGCCCCGGTGATGTACTGGGCCGTATGCACTACCCTCTGTAGTGCCTTGCGGTCGGAGGCCGAGCAGTTGCCATACCAGGCAGTGATGCAATCAGTCAGGATGGTGCAGCTGTAGAACCTTTTGAGGATCTGAGGACCCATGCTAAATCTTTTCAGTCTCCTGAAGAGGAATAGGTTTTGTCGTGCCCTCTTCACGACTGTCTTGGTGTGCTTGGACCATGTTAGTTTGTTGGTGGTATGGACATCAAGGAACTTGAAGCACTCAACCTGCTCCACTGCAGCCCCGTCGATGAGAATGGGGGCGTGCGCGGTCCTCTTTTTCCTGTAGTCCATAATCATCTCCTTTGTCTTGATCACGTTGAAGGAGAGGTTGTTGTCCTGGCACCACACGGCCAGGTCTCTGACCTCCTCCCTATAGGCTGTCTCTTCGTCAAACATTAATGACGGTGTTGGAGTCGTGCCTGGCCGTGCAGTCATGAGTGAACAGGGAGTACAGGAGGGGACTGAGCACGGACCCCTGAGGGGCCCCTGTGTTGAGGATCAGCGTGGCAGATATGTTGTTACCTACCCTTACCACCTGGGGGTGGCCCATCAGGAAGTCCAGGATCCAGTTGCAGAGGGAGGTGTTTAGTCCCAGGGTCCTTAGCTTATTGATGAGCTTTGAGGGCACTATGGTGTTGAACGCTGAGCTGTAGTCAATGAATAGCATTCTCACATAGGTTTTCCTTTTGTCCAGGTGGGAAAGAGTGCAATAGAGATTGCATAATCTGTGGATCTTTTGGGGCGGTATGCAAATTGGAGTGGATCTAGGGTTTCTGGGAAAATGGTGTTGATGTGAGCCATGACCTGCCTTTCAAAGCACTTCATGGCTACAGACGTGAGTGCTATGGGTCGGTAGTCATTTAGGCAGGTTACCTTAGTGTTCTAGGATACATGGTGGTCTGCTTGAAACATGTTGGTATTACAGACTCAGACAGGGAGAGTTTTAAAATGTCAGTGAAGACACTTTCCAGTTGGTTAGCGCATGCTCGCAGTACACGCCCTGATAATCCATCTGGCTCTGCGGCCTTGTGAATGTTGACCTATTTAAATGTCTTACTCACATTGGCTGCGGAGAGCATGATCACACAGTCTTTCGGAACAGCTGATGCTCTCATGCAGGCTTCAGTGTTATTTGCCTCGAAGTGAGCATAGAAGTAATTTAGCTCGTCTTGTAGGCTTGTGTCACCGGGCAGCTCTCGGCTGTGCTCCCCTTTGTAGTCTGTAATGGTTTGCAAGCCCTGCCACATCCGACGAGCATCAGAGCCGATGTAGTACGATTCGATCTTAGTCCTGTATTGATGCTTTGCCTGTTTGATGGTTCTTCGGAGGGCATAGCGGGATTTCTTATAAGCTTCCGGGTTAGAGTCCCGCTCCTTGAAATCGGCAGCTCTAACCTTTAGCTCAGTGCGGATGTTGCCTGTAATCCATGGCTTCTGGTTGGGGTATGTACGTACAGTCACTGTGGGGACAACGTCATCGATGCACTTATTGATGAAGCCAGCGACTGATGTGGTGTCATCGGACACCGAACATATTCCAGTCTGTGCTAGCAAAACAGTCCTGTAGCTTAGCATCATTTGCTTCTGACCACTTTTTTTATTGATCTAGTCATTGGTGCTTCCTGCTTAAATGTTTGCTTGTTAGCAGGAATCAGGAGGATAGAATAATGGTCAGATTTGCCAAATGGAGGGCGAGGGAGAGCTTTGTATGCGTCTCTGTGTGTGGAGTAAAGGTGGTCCAGAGTTGTTTTTTCCTCTGGTTGCACATTTAACATACTGGTGGAAATTTGGTAAAACGGATTTAAGTTTCCCTGCATTATAGTCCCCGGCTACTAGGAGCGCCGCCTCTGGGTGAGCGTTTTCTTGTTTGCTTATGGCAGTATGCAGCTCATTCAATGCTGTCCTACTGCCAGCCTCTGACTGTGGTGGTATGTAAACGAGATACTCTACCTCGATATAGCTCGATATTGTGCACCAGCTGTTATTTAGCTGTTATTTACAAAAATACATAGTCCGCCACCCCTTGTCTTACAAGACGTCGCTGTTCTATCCTGCCGGTACAGCATATAACCAGCCAGCTGTATCTTGATAGTGTTGTCGTTCAGCCACGACTCCGTGAAGCATAAGATATTACAGTTTTGAATGTCCCATTGGTAGTTTAATCTTGCGCGTAGGTCATCGATTTTATTCTCCAAAGATTGCACATTTGCTAGCAGAATGGAAGGAAGTAGGGGTTTATTTTATCGCCTACGAATTCTCAGAAGGCAGCCCGCCCTCTGGCCCCTTTGTCTCCGCCTCCTCTTCATGCAAATCACAGGGATCTGGGCCTGTTCCCGAGAAAGCAGTATATCATTCGCGTCGGGCTCGTCAGACTCGTTTAAGGAAAAAAAGGATTCTGCCAGTCCGTGGTGAGTAATCACAGTCCTGATGTCCAGAAGTTATTTTCGGTCATAAGAGACGGTAGCGGCAACATTATGTACAAAATAAGTAAAAAAAATAAGTTACAAAAAACGCAAATAATTGAACAAAAAAAACACAATCGGTTGGGGACACGTAAAACGTCTACCTTCTTCTCCGGCGCCTTTTCGGAAACGTAGCAACGTTTAAGACATGGATTTCATGTTGAAATGTTAACAAGATACCCAAAAGTAGTTTGAAGTACTGTTTGCATCTTATTAGCAAAACAAAACTCTTTTAAACAGCTAAATTGTTGCGGAAATCAGCTTTGTTTGCATAGTGAGGATGAAAAGAACGTAATTTAGGCTGTAATGATCTCCAAAATTCGGTGCATTAGGTTATCACACCTTTGATATAGCAACGGATTCTAATAGTTTATTGAATCCCATTGTGAAGAGACTATTATTTTGCTTTAAAAATATATACAAAAGAGCAGAAGTAACATTGTGTATTAATTACAAACATAACAGAAATAACAACTATTTATGTACATTTCATTTGTCCCATATTTTATTTGCTTTGTTTTAATTCGCTCCAAACTGAGCTGCATTCACACTACAAGAGCTGCATTGAAGCAGCAGGCACTATTCTGTCAGGAGCCCAGTATCAGCCCAGTAACAGACCTACCTGTAGTGTCTTGGGATTTACGGTGGCTTCCCTCAGATGAGATTCACTGCAAGTAGCAATAGAGTCAGTTTAGGGTTAGGGTCACTTGGTATTAAATACATGGTTTCTCCGTTCCAGACATTATTATGAGCCGTCATCCCCTCAGCAGCCTCCACTGATACAGTGCCATGGGAAAGTATTCAGACCCCTTGACTTTTCCCCATTTTGTTACATTACAGCCTTATTCTAAAATTGATTGAATACATTTTTTCCTCATCAATCTACGCACAATACCCCATAATGACAAAGTGAAACCAGCTTTAGAAATGTATGCTAATTTATAACATAAAAAACAGAAATAACTTATTTACATAAGTATTCAGACCATTTGCTATGAGACTCAAAATTGAGCTCAGGTGCAACCTGTTTCCATTGATCATCCTTGAGATGTTTCTACAGCTTGATTTGAGTCAACCTGTGGTAAATTAAATTGATTGAACATGATTTGGAAAGGCACCCACCTGTCTACACAAGGTCCCACAGTTGACAGTGCATGTCAGAGCAAAAACCAAGCAATGAGGTAAAAGGAATTATCCGTAGAGCTCAGAGACAGGATGGTGCCGAGGCACAAATCTGAGGAAGGGTACCAAAAATGTTATTTATGGTACCCTTCCTTTTGCAAAAATGTTTGCACCATTGAAGGTCCCCAAGAACACAGTAGCCTCCATCATTCTTAAATGGAAGAAGTTTGGAACCACAAAGAGCTCCTAGAGCTGGCCGACCGGCCAAACTGAGCAATTGGGGGAGAAGGGCCTTGGTCAGGGAGGTGACCAAGAACACGATGGTCACTTTGACAGAGCTCCAGAGTTCCTCTGTGGAGATGGGTGAACCTTCCAGGACAACCAAATATGCAGCACTCCGACAATCTGACCTTTATGGTAGCGGCCAGACGGAAGCCACTCCTCAGTAAAATGCACATGACAGTACGCTTGGAGTTTGCCAAAAGGCCCCTAAAGGATTCTCAGACCATGACAAACAAGATTCTCTGGTCTGATGAAACGAAGATTGAACTCTTTGGCCTGAATGCCAAGCGTCACGTCACGTCTGCTGGAAACCTGGCACCATCCCTACGGTGAAGCATGGTGGTGGCAACATCATGCTGTGGGGATGTTTTTCAGCGGCAGGGACTGGGAGACTAGTCAGGATCGAGGGAAAGATGAACAGAGCAAGATCCTTGATGAAAACCTGCTCAGGACCTCAGACTGGGGTGAGGGTTCACCTTCCAACAAGACAACGATCCTAAGCGCACAGCCAAGACAATGCAGGAGTGGCTTTGGGACAAGTCCCTGAATGTCCTTGAGTGGCCCTGCCAGAGCCCGGACTTGAACCCAATCGAACATCTCAGGAGAGTCTTGAAAATAGCTGTGCAGCGACGCTCCCCAGCCAACCTGACAGAGCTTGAGAGAATCTGCAGAGAAGAATGGGAGAAACTCCCAAATACAGGTGTGACAAGCTTGTAGCATCATACCCAAAAATACTTAAGGCTGTAATCACTGCCAAAGATGCTTCAACAAAATACTGAGTAAAGGGTCTGAATACAAATGTAAATGTGATATTTCAGTTTGTTATTTTGAATACACTTGCAAAAATGTCTAAAAACCTGTTTTTGCATTGTCATTGTGGTACATTGTGTGTAGATTTATGAGGGGGGGGGGGTCTATTTAATCAATTTTAGAATAAGGCTGTAATGTAACAATGTGGAAAAGGTCAAGGGGTCTGAATACATTCCGAATACACTGTATATATGTATGCCGTTTGTGTCCATGTGTCACTTTTACATCCCAAACATAAGTTACAAGTTGTTCATGCAATGGGAAGTTGGTCTGTCTTACCTCCCACATGCAAACAGTTCAGAAAACATGGCACTCTTTCTCAGTGGTGGAAAAAGTACCCAATTTTCATACTTGAGTAAAAGTAAAGATACCTTAAAAGATAATGACTCAAGTAAAAGTGAAAGTCACCCAGTAGAATACTACTTTAAAAAGACTAAAATACTAAGTCTAAAAGTATTTGCTTTGAAATGTACTTAAGTGTAAATAATTTTACATTTCTTATACATTTCTTATATTTTATATTGTCCCTGCAAACCAATACGATTTTCTTTTTTAAATTATTATTATTTATGGATAGCCAGGGGCGCAGTTCAACACTCAGACATCATTTACAAACTAAGCATTTGTGTTTAGTGAGTCTGCCAGATCAGAGGCAGTTGGGATGACCAGGGATATTATCTTGCTAAGTGTGTGAATTAGACAATGTTCCTGTCCTGCTAAGCATTCAAAATGTAACGAGTACTTTTGGGTGTCAGGGAAAATGTAAGGAATAAAAAGTACATTATTTTCTTCAGGAATGTAGTGGAGTAAAAGTAAAAGTTGTCAAAAAATATAAATAGTAAAGTACAGATACCCCAAAAAACTAGTAATTTAAGTACTTTAAGTAGTTTCCCTTAAGTACTTTACACCACTGCTCTTTTCCATCGATTCTCTAGACTGGTGATGAAGGGCAAAGCAGACCAGACGAGTCTTTAGTGGCTTTTCTGACAGTACAGGAACACAATTCCAGTGTGGGCATTCAGATATTTCACAGATTTTTTTTTCTAAAATTACTTTTATGAATGTAGTTTTTTGGGGTTATTTGGCTTGTTTAAAGACAGAACAGTAGAAATTTGTACCACAATATCACACATCTAATGTCAGGCTATAACATTAATCTCTGCCATTAATCTAAAATGCGATCGTAAACCTAGGTAGTTCCACAAGTCCAGCATGGTGGGTTACAACCCCCTTTCAAGTGTATGCTATTGCATATTTCAATCACATTGTCTAACACAATCTGGACTAATTCCCTTAATCAATACCTGAGAAACCAAGGCTGGACCGTGCAGCGCCATGGTCACCGTGCACTCGAGACACTGCTATTTTGGCTGCAGTGTAGAGTGGCTCGGTCATCTACCAGTCACAGATTACTTCGTTCTAGTATGCAAACTTCACACAGCAAATATCTGTGATGAAAGTGTGATCTGTAGGCGACAGAAGAGAGAACTTCAGACTTGTGAATATGAGACATTGTACCTGGATTTCAGTCGCACCTTCTCGTTCCACAAATGTCAATGAAAATAGATGTATTCTTCCGTGTTGTGTAATTTAACGAATGGGTTTTAAGATTAATTGACATCATGATAAACCCATCGCTTACATTTACCAAAATAATTGTACTGTGCAGATGCATGGATTGAGGCGCACCAGTACAGACAACCTTTTGCTTGGCTTCTCCCAAGAGAATAAGTTACTACTGTAATATCATTTACATGTTTAACTCGATTTGCATTGTTTTGCCCATTGACTGAAATGTAGTTTAAATTGACAAGTGTTTTTTTCTTTTTCGTCATAACCGTTTATTAGCCAGACCATGGACAAGAAAGTGTCAGTTAACTCAACATAGATGCACAGTATTTGCTAGTTGTTGGTTTCTGATGATAGTGGTCCAGGTGGAGGTTTTTCTGCACCACGTTTTTCACACCAACTGTCAAAAGTTGTAAAGCCTAGCAAGACAAGGTCATTATTTTGATCTGGTAGACTTTCGGCTGAGAGGAAACCCCCACCTGTAACTTGAAAACTGCAGAGTAAAACAAGGAAAACAAGAGAAACAGATACATAAGAAACAAGATATAGCTACGGTGGTCACATTGTAAAGGACTTTACTCCTTTATGAACCGCTTTTGGTCAATGCAACAACAAAAGGACATCGACACGTCACCCATAGTTTCACAAATTTAATAAATTGAGTTTCAATAAAGGAAAATCAAAAACAATTTTCCAATAAACATATGTGATAATATACACTATTTACATCTTTACAAATGCATTTCTTTCTGACAAAACACAACACTGATAAGTTAATATATTCAAGCATTTTCTGAAGTGCACAGAACCACATACACGTTGGGGTATTATGTATATAAAAAAATATATTTTGCATCACAACATTAAAGACAATGTTTTATTTTGCAAAGGGTTATTGCAAAAGTTATGTAGTTAAGACATCAGATCCACTTCCTTCACATATCAATAATAAAAGTTGACATGTTGCCCACCGAGAGATAAATGCAGCTTCATAGACTTGAGGACATTAGAGACGACATGGAGATGGGGTTATGGTGCAACTCAAGGTAAAATGTGATAGTGTGTACAATACTGGTTTGCGTCATCTTTATCTGTAGGAGAGAGCAATGAATGGAGAGTGTAATAGGTGGACTCCATTGTGCTCACAAGACACCTCCACTCCCCCCCTGTCACAATTCAGGGCCAGGCCCAGCTCCATGGCTGTCAGCAGGGGGCCCACCCCCTCCCCCAACAGATCAGCATTGGTGTCCTGCAGAGACCATGGATCTCTTGGCCTTTCTCGTGGACCCCCGCTTGAAAGCTCCCCCACTTTCCGCATGTCAACCAGACTTGGCTCCCCTCTGACACCACCAGCTGCCTCCTGAAGACCTTGGAATAGGAACAGCAGATCCACTCGAAGCTCCAGGACATTCTCCTTTGACCCAAAACTGTATCTGTGGAATAAAAGGTTAAGACAGGACCCACAGTACTTTAGCCTAATAATTACAACTTTCAGTTTCCATAGATATGGAATAAATTTATATAAAAAGTTGAGGTATGACAGCTAAGTGAGTGTGCCATCATGTCAACCAGGACTCTTACCGTGTGGGAAGCTTGCGTTTTGCCATGTATGGAAGAACAGGCTCTATGTTCAGGTGTTGAGGATTCAACACATAGAGATGAATCTCAGCTCTCATGACTGTCACTGACAGAACATCCTGACTGAGAAGGAACTCCACATCTGTATCTAGGGTGGGAAAAGATCAACAAAATACTGTAAGGCCTAAATGAAATAAGCACTACTGAGAATGTGACCGTGGCCCCATTCCTTAGTAGAATAATTTATATATTCTATAAAACCAAGTCTAAAGGCACTTTAAAATGGAGATTCTCTACAGTAGGCCTACATACTAATTTAGTCCAAGAGTAGGCTTAATACATTGCTAAGAATCTACTTCAAATGACTGGATTTAGATTCTTACCTCCACTGATACTACCCTGAATCCCTTTGACGCCTCTGCAATGAAAACCTAACTGACAGCAATGATAGACGCGTCTGACAAAATGGAATAGTGGTTGCTCAGGAAAGACTGTGCGCCGTAAACCTCCTTGGGCCATTGAACGCACCCGGAGACGATGTAGCAGTGCCAATTCCATCGGGTACGCGCTGGTTTCCATCCAAGGCGCTGACAACACTGCGCAATGTTGCCGCTGCGTCTCATCGCTCTCCCGTCGCCATCGTCTCAAGATATCTGTAGGTAAAGTATTGGGACCATCCTGAAAAGCGGAGGACTTTGACAGTATCTCCTGCACCGCGCGACACTGTACTCCAATGAAATGAGTAGACACAGATAAGAAAATGAAGGCAATCCAAGAGCATGTGGTAGAAGCCATGGTGATGGGTCCGTAATTGGAGAGCTCCACTAGTTGTACCAGCTCCGTCCAGTGGTGCGGTGTATCTGAAAAAGACCGCTTATCTGCGTGGTTTATAGGGTATGCCCCTCCACTGACAATGGGGCATTCTGCCACTTAGAATTTTAATTCTGTTTCTCCACCCCCCTGTTTTGTTCGTGCCCCTAACTACCGATTTGCACCCCACTGACCCATAAAATTAGTTTGCATAATAAGGCACTCCGAAAACACCGACTCCAGTCATTCAAATTCAGCTACAGCGTATCTAATGACCCTAATTACACTATATTTGGACCATCAAGAAAGGTTATGGCTTAGGGTTGGTTTTTCGAGACTACTTATTTCCAGGACACCAGGCACAGAAACCGATGTTACTTTCTATTTGGATATATTTACGCACGTAGACAGTCCAGCTATCTTAAATTTCATGAAAACTTACATTTAGGCATTGTTCGTCCCCTTCACCCAAAGCAATATAATTACCATGATAACAATTGGGGTCAGTGTTCGTACTTTAGTGTTTGTAAAGTACTGTGGGCGCCGTATTTATGCTTAGCCTGAGCTGTGTGCCTGGTGCTACAGTAATACTATCGTTATGGCACTATAGGGAGCACGATGGCCGACAACCTTACGGAATATTATTGGCAAATGATTCATGTGCCCCATTCATCAGAGAGTATCACATTTAGTGTATTCAATGGCTTTTGGCTTGATTTCAGAGGTGGTCAAAATCAACTCTACAATGAAAACCCAAGAGTGCACTCTCAGGACAGAATATTACACTAAAAACACACTAAAAATATTACATGATATCTGTAATTATATATAATACGTTTTTCCTACATATGGTATGTCATTAGGTACAACATAATATTTTTTTTTAAATACATTGTGGTTGGTGGTGAAGGATTCAGTGGTAGCTGATTATCTTTATCCAAATGAAAAGGATTACAGTGATTAGGAAACCCGGCAGCCATGATGCCTTCATGATGTTTGTACATTGAATATTTGTTACACAACATCTCTATAAGATCATATTTCATGTGGTGTGTTGGTTTGGAATTTCATTATATATTGTGCAAAATGTCTTCTGTGTCGGGCCTTGGTAGGCAGAGAGAAAGCATTGTCCTGGTGGTCGGGGATGCCAGAGTTTCTCACCGCTCCGCCTTGCTGCAGGAAGTACGTCTCCTGGGCCACACTGCGGATCCCGTACACAGCTGCACCCGCACTCCTGTATTATAAACGTAAGACACATTACAACTCAATGGAAACACTCAGGGATTTATCTTAAGATAATACAAACTGCATAATGATGGCCTGTTCCCCCTCCCCCATCATCTGACTTGAGGAGGAGTAATGCATGTTGAGAGAGCCCCCTGCCAGTCATACTGACCTGACAATAGCCTCCTGCAGAGCTTCAGTGTGAGAGAAATGCGAGTGGAGCAGCGATGTGGCTCTCACAAAAGAACGGTCCTGGGCTCCCCCTGGCCTACCAGACAGGTTGCCTGCAGGGACACAGTATAGGCACTCATTACAAATACCACACAAACATGGATGACCATGAAAGTAAAAGACAGAGGTGGTATATACACTATACAGCATCTTACTAACTCAAATCACCACTAAGTACTACAAATGCCCCAAGATTCCACAATCAGCTAAAACTCATTTTCACAAGGCACCACAGCCCCACAAAATGTCCCAAAACATTCCAATCAGCTACAGCAAAGCACTGAGTTTACTACTCACTCCAGCAGTAAGGTCAACGCTGTGAGACAAGAGTTCCACAAATATCATAAGCAACAGACAAATAGAGAGAGGAAAAAAGGTAAAAGTCAGATAGATAGGACAGCTAGAAAAAAAATACAGCTATGGAATATACCGTGGTTTGACAACATTTCTGAGAGCTCTGAGAATATTAGAGCCTCACTTGTGAGCGTGTTCTGTATACAGTCAGTCTGTAGTGTCCCTGAGGGCCAGAGGCTCCCGGAGCAGTAGTCCTCAGATGTGCCTCCAGTCCATTCAGAGATGCCAGGCTTCTGAGATACTGGGGATAAACCACAGGGTGATGGCTGATTAAATGGTTTGACAAAATATCAAACTGCTGCAATAACATGTAAGGCAATAGTGGAGATATTCTATTTAATTTTCTAACAGTTGAACATGTGGTTGTCCAGACAGGGGAATCTCTTGTGGAACACTCATACATGAACAAACATTCATATCCCTCCCATATTCCACAACAGTTCCTCAACACTTCCTATGTGGCTTCAGTGTCGCTGTGGAATTGTCTCTCTACCAGTAGGGCCAGTACCAGCCCTCTCACCCTGTCCTGGTACAGTGCCGTGGGGAGCAAAGGGACATCTGTAGAGTTCTCACAGGGCAAGGGGGAGGCGGGGGGCAAGCCACCTGCTGGACTTTACTCCCCTTTCGTCCCTTCACCCTAAACGCCTTATCTCCCACATTCCCCATCCTCTGACTGCCAGGCGCTCGAGACTCCTCACCGCTGAACCTGTGGGCTGCAGACTTTTCTCCACCCAGTGTAATACTACCTCCATTCTGTCCATTGACGTGACGTCTGTTGTTGTTTTGCATTGACTTGCCTTCTCCCGCAAGACCTGACTCATTGCTCCCACCCTTTATGTTGTTAAAACTGTGGTCGTACGAACCTCCTGTGACACCCTCTTCCACCTCATGGGACAGCTTTCCATTGGACAACGTATGATGAGAGGTCTCTGGAGCGACATTGATAGGTGAGGGGCTGAGAGGGCCAGGAGTGTGAAATGAAGGACTTGGGCTAAATAGCAACTCATCAGATATGGATGACCCGGGAGTGGAGGGATAGTGGAGAGATAGTGGGTGGGGTCCGGGTCAGATGAATCAGTGGTCAGTGTGTCAGATAGGGTCCTTGACAGGAGGCGGGACTTCCTGGGTCACTTTACCTCCCTTGGAGTAGATTGGGATCTGTAGGACAAAGAGTCTCAACAATTTACACTCACATCAGAGTTGCAACCATTCTAAACGTGTCTAACCCCAACTTTCACTTGGCTTTGAGATTACTGTATCAGGACGGAACACATTATAACTCACTCGAGTAAGAGTGTTTAACAGAAAAGGGTCACACTTCATCTGGATAGACTGGATTTTCCATCTGTAGAGCATAGATGCTCTACAGATGATCATACTATCAACAAACTATCCGTTGATAAGCAACTGCTTGGTAAGGTTACGGTTAGGGTTAGAGCTAGGGTTAGTAGATAGATAGTTGAAATGTTACTGATAGTCTGTAAAGCATCTACAGATGGACTATCCAAATAAAGTGTTACGAAGGAAAGTGTTTCTACAGTGGAGGATGGAGGTGGGTTTCTTCCTGAGGGGGGTGAAGTACCTGGATGCTCTGTACACAGGAGAGGAGCGCAGATACTGTAGTTCAGTGGCGGTCAGGAACACAGTGGTGGAGGTCACTGCGCTAAATAGAGGAGTGCTGCCAGAAGAGCTGGAGGAACTCAGTCCATCGGGTCTCTGGTCCTAAGGCAAAGTATAAGCAAAAATGCATGACAAGGCCTGTTACTTAAACTGCTGACTTTGTAAAACAATCTAAAGCATAGCTTTTGTATTCAGATAGTGATGCATAATACAACAACCCAACTTAGAAGGAACCTCAACAAATTAAGATGATCACAAGATGATTTCTAAAATCTCAAAGGAGAGAAGCACCTAAATTATCAGCCACTGTTATCTGGTTGTACGTTTCAGTTTCATGAACCATGACTTTCACTGTCAGATTAGGGGGCATCTGTGTACTGTCAACCCTGTGGAGCAAAGACTTGTTTTTTGAGACATGTATATACAGTTAGTGTCTGATTCTAATCTGTGGTTAACTATTCCAGTCCTTTGGTGCTGCAAAGGTCAGACAGTACTCTCCCACGATAGAGTAAACAACCAGCTAACACTAGAGAGCAGCGCTGTTAGGCCTGCAGAATTAGGACAGCCTTGAGTAGGAGAAGTGGGTCAATCTGAGAATCAAAATGCCATACATGAAACAAGGAAATCATTGCCAGGCTAGGCCAGAAGTTAATAAACATAAAAGATGAATGAAATATGTATCGATATATCAACAAACTCCTTATTATTACCCTCCAGACGAGCTTCAATGCCATACAACTCTCCTTCCGTGGCCTCCAATTGCTCTTAAATACAAGTAAAACTAAATGCATGCTCTTCAACCGATCGCTGCCTGCACCTGCCCGCCCGTCCAACATCACTATTCTGGACGGTTCTGACTTAGAATATGTGGACAACTACAAATACCTAGGGGTCTGGTTAGACTGTAAACTCTCCTTCCAGACTCACATAAAACATATCCAATCCAAAGTTAAATCTAGAATTGGCTTCCTATTTCGCAACAAAGCATCCTTCACTCATGCTGCCAAACATACCCTTGTAAAACTGACCATCCTACCAATCCTCGACTTCGGCGATGTCATTTATAAAATAGCCTCCAATGCCCTACTCAATAAATTGGATGCAGTCTATGACAGTGCCATCCGTTTTGTCACCAAAGCCCCATATACTACCCACCACTGCGACCTGTACGCTCTCGTTGGCTGGCCCTCGCTTCATACTCGTCGCAAAACCCACTGGCTCCAGGTCATCTACAAGACCCTGCTAGGTAAAGCCCTGCCTTATCTCAGCTCACTGGTCACCATAGCAGTACCCACCTGTAGCACGCGCTCCAGCAGGTTTTTCTCTCTGGTCACCCCCAAAACCAATTCTTCCTTTGGCCGCCTCTCCTTCCAGTTCTCTGCTGCCAATGACTGGAACGAACTACAAAAATCACTGAAACTGGAAACACTTATCTCCCTCACTAGCTTTAAGAACCAGCTGTCAGAGCAGCTCACAGATTACTGCACCTGTACATAGCCCATCTATAATTTAGCCCAAACAACTACCTCTCCCTCTAATGTATTTATTTATTTATTTTGCTCCTTTGCACCCCATTATTTCTATCTCTACTTTGCACATTCTTCCACTGCAAATCTACCATTCCAGTGTTTTACTTACTATATTGTATTTACTTCGCCACCATGGCCTTTTCTTTGCCTTTACCTCCCTTATCTCACCTCATTTGCTCACATTGTATATAGACTTATTTTTCTACTGTATTATTGACTGTATGTTTGTTTTACTCCATGTGTAACTGTGTTGTTGTATGTGTCGAACTGCTTTGCTTTATCTTGGCCAGGTCGCAATTGTAAATGAGAACTTGTTTCCAACTTGCCTACCTGGTTAAATAAAGGTGAAATTTAAAAAAATATATTTAAAAAAATTACTTACATGTGTAGAGTCAATGGTGCTCAAGCAACTGAAGATGTGGTGGAGTTCAGTGGAGACTCCTTGTAAGTGGTAGAGGTACAGTGCCCATCGAACTGCAAAATCTTCCCGACTGTAGATCTAAATGCAAGGCAAATCAGAGGGAGACATATTTAGCATTAGCAAAAAACAATTTCAGGCCCTGCATGTCCCCAGGCACCCTCATTTGTTGACTTCTGTGATCGAAAAAGCCTTGGTCTCATGCATGTCAACATCAGAAGCCTCCTCCCTAAGTTTGTCTTACTCACTGCTTTAGCACACACTGCCAACGCTGATGTCCTTGCCGTGTCTGAATCCTGGCTTAGGAAGGCCACCAAAAATTCTGAGATTTCCATACCCAACTATAACACTTTCCGTCAAGATAGAACCGCCAAAGGGGGAGGAGTTGCAATCTACTGCAGAGATAGCCTGCAAAGTTCTGTCATACTTTCCAGGTCTATGCCCAAACAGTTCGAACTTCTAATTTTAAAAATTAATCTCTCCAGAAATAAGTCTCTCACTGTTGCCGCCTGCTACCGACCCCCCCTCAGCTCCCAGCTGTGCCCTGGACACCATCTGTGAATTGATCGCCCCCCATCTAGCTTCAGAGTTTGTTCTGTTAGGTGACCTAAACTGGGATATGCTTAACACCCCGGCAGTCCTACAATCTAAGCTAGATGCCTTCAATCTCACACAAATCATCAAGGAACCCACCAGGTACAACCCTAAATCCGTAAACATGGGCACCCTAATAGACATTATCCTGACCAACTTGCCGTCCAAATACACCTCTGCTGTCTTCAATCAAGATCTCAGCGATCACTGCCTCATTGCCTGTATCCGCTACGGGTCCGCGGTCACACGACCACCCCTCATCACTGTCAAACGCTCCCTAAAACACTTCTGCGAGCAGGCCTTTCTAATCGACCTGGCCCAGGAACCCTGGAAGGATATTGACCTCATCCCGTCAGTTGAGGATGCCTGGTCATTCTTTAAAAGTTACTTCCTCACCATATTAGACAAGCATGCTCCGTTCAAAAAATGCAGAACTAAGAACAGATATAGCCCTTGGTTCACTCCAGACCTGACTGCCCTCGACCAGCACAAAAACATTCTGTGGCGAACTGCAATAGCATCGAAGAGTCCCCGCGATATGCAACTGTTCAGGGAAGTCAGGAACCAATACACGCAGTCAGACAGGAAAGCAAAGGCCAGCTTTTTCAAGCAGAAATTTGCATCCTGTACCTCTAACTCCAAAAAGTTCTGGGATACTGTAAAGTCCATGGAGAACAAGAGCACCTCCTCCCAGCTGCCCACTGCACTGAGGCTAGGTAACACGGTCACCACCGATATATCCGTGATAATCGAAAACTTCAACAAGCATTTCTCAACGGCTGGCCATGCCTTCCTCCTGGCGACTCCAACCTTGGCCAACAGCTCCGCCCCCCCCCCCCGCTGCTACTCGCCCAAGCCTCCCCAGCTTCTCCTTTACCCAAATCCAGATAGCAGATGTTCTGAAAGAGCTGCAAAACCTGGACCCATACAAATCAGCTGGGCTTGACAATCTGGACCCCCTATTTCTGAAACTGTCCGCCGCCATTGTCGCACCCCCTATTACCAGCCTGTTCAACCTCTCCTTCGTATCATCTGAGATCCCCAAGAATTGGAAAGCTGCCGCGGTCATCCCCCTCTTCAAAGGGGGAGACACCCTGGACCCAAACTGTTACAGACCTATATCCATCCTGCCCTGCCTATCTAAGGTCTTCGAAAGCCAAGTCAACAAACAGATCACTGACCATCTTGAATCCCACCGTACCTTCTCCGCTGTGCAATCCGGTTTCCGAGCCGGTCACGGGTGCACCTCAGCCACGCTCAAGGTACTAAACGATATCATAATCGCCATCGATAAAAGACAGTACTGTGCAGCCGTCTTCATCGACCTGGCCAAGACTTTTGACTCTGTCAATCACCATATTCTTATCGGCAGACTCAGTAGCCTCGGTTTTTCTAATGACTGCCTTGCCTGGTTCACCAACTACTTTGCAGACAGAGTTCAGTGTGTCAAATCGGAGGGCATGTTGTCCGGTCCTCTGGCAGTCTCTATGGGGGTACCACAGGGTTCAATTCTTGGGCCGACTCTTTTCTCGGTATATATCAATGATGTTGCTCTTGCTGCGGGCGATTCCCTGATCCACCTCTACGCAGACGACACCATTCTGTATACTTCTGGCCCTTCCTTGGACACTGTGCTATCTAACCTCCAAACGAGCTTCAATGCCATACAACACTCCTTCCGTGGCCTCCAACTGCTCTTAAACGCTAGTAAAACCAAATGCATGCTTTTCAACCGTTCGCTGCCTGCACCCAAACGCCCGAGTAGCATCACCACCCTGGACGGTTCCGACCTAGAATATGTGGACATCTATAAGTACCTAGGTGTCTGGCTAGACTGCAAACTCTCCTTCCAGACTCATATCAAACATCTCCAATCCAAAATCAAATCTAGAGTCGGCTTTCTATTTCGCAACAAAGCCTCCTTCACTCACGCTGCCAAACTTACCCTAGTAAAACTGACTATTCTACCGATCCTCGACTTTGGCGATGTCATCTACAAAATAGCTTCCAATACTCTACTCAGCAAACTGGATGCAGTTTATCACAGTGCCACCCGTTTTGTTACTAAAGCACCTTATACGACCCACCACTGCGACCTGTATGCCCTAGTCGGCTGGCCCTCGCTACATGTTCGTCGTCAGACCCACTGGCTCCAGGTCATCTACAAGGCTATGCTAGGTAAAGTGCCGCCTTATCTCAGTTCACTGATCACGATGGCTACACCCACCCGTAGCACGCGCTCCAGCAGGTGTATCTCACTGATCATCCCTAAAGCTAAAACCTCATTTGGCCACCTTTCCTTCCAGTTCTCTGCTGCCTGCGACTGGAACGAATTGCAAAAGTCTCTGAAGTTGGAGACTTTTATCTCCCTCAACAACTTTAAACATCTGCTATCTGAGCAGCTAACTGATCGCTGCAGCTGTACATAGTCCACCCAATTTACCTACCTCACCCCCATACTGCTTTTATTTATTTACTTTTCTGCTCTTTTGCACACCAGTATCTCTACTTGCACATGATCATCTGATGATTTATCACTCCAGTGTTAATCTGCTAAATTCTAATTATTCAATTTATTGCCTACCTCCTCATGCCTTTTGCACACATTGTATATAGATTCTCTTTTTTCTACCATGTTATTGACTTGTTTATTGTTTACTCCATGTGTAACTCTGTGTTGTTGTCTGTTCACACTGCTATGCTTTATCTTGGCCAGGTCGCAGTTGCAAATGAGAACTTGTTCTCAACTAGCCTACCTGGTTAAATAAAGGTGAAATAAAATAAAATAATCTGTAAGCGTTTCCTCAAACATTTGAAGATGTCTTATGGGCCGTCATATGGTATGGGATCATCAATAAAAACAGGGATCATTCTTGGTACGCAGTTAGTATCAATAATCTCGCCTAGGGAACACATCTTCTCTGATGTCCTTACCTCTTTAGTAGCAGATTCCAGCTCTTGTAAGGTCACCCTCACCTTTGACCCATCATACCGGAATAAGTTAATGCATTTGCAAATCACCAAGAAATCAGTGTAACATTACATAACACCATATCAACACTACTAATAGAAAAGTAGGTACTATAGAATGGCCGACTAAGGATAGAAGCCCAATTAAATACAGGAGAATAGAATCTCAGATCAGGTGACAGTCCCTCCTTGAGTCAGGCAGTGATCTCAGCCATAGCTGTCAGTGGGTTGTACTGGTTGCCTCAAAGGCTGTCCTCCACATTCATCCCTCCATTTATAAGGATAGATTAATAATACGAGTGGATTCATTCGAATTGGAGTTAGATCCCAGGTAAAATGCATAGGTAGGTATACTGTTTATGTTGATATGCCATGCATTCACTATTCAACCAACTGTTGCCGGCAATTGGAGACTGCTTGATAAAAATAAAAACTGATCAGAATAGCCCAAAAGAATTACAGGAAATCATTTCACTTTGCAGATTGTGCCATGTCAAGCAAGCTACCAGCTGGCTGACGTTTAGCTTACCCAACAATCTTGTTCCAAAAGAAGTTCACGCACTCTTCCTCTGTTTTTCAAGGTAACACATTTAAAGTCAACTCAGCAGAATACTTTCACATTTCATAAACTTCCTTTGCAAGACTGTTTCAATTTTACAACTGAATTGAAAACAGATTTACTCGCAGGTCGTTACCACAGGCATAATTATGGCTAAACCCAACCTATTTCTACCATCACTTAATCTCATTTCAAGCCCAACCACACTGCTAACCTTATACCTCACCTTTAATACAAACATAATTTGTTTTACATTTTCAGGATAATTGACTTTGTGGCTGTGGTAACTAGTGACAACCCTACTGGTTTGCAAGAGTAATGCAAGTCACAAGTTAGTCATGTGAAAGTACGGTGGTAATTGGAGTCAAACAGTGTCGTTCTGAAACATGAAGTTCTAAACTCCTTTCGTTATTCTAAAACACATTTGGAGAAACAGACAGAAACCATATTGTGTCAAATTGAGAGTTAAGACCACAATGTATTTTGGTAATAATTATTTATTTTATTTAAGTTAAGCAGAAATGGTGTTAAATGGTCCAGAAAAATGTAACTAACATTTTGGGTCCCTTGTGGCAGGTGCACAGAGGTAAACATAATAGAATAGAGAAGAGTAAACAGTTTGGGGAGTGTGGTCCAGTAACAGTAATGAATTGAGGAAAGAGACTGGTCCCAGTGTGTGAGGTGGTCTGAGGGAGAGATCACTCATCACGTCCCTCATAGCCATCAGGGAGGGCATTCACTTCAGGGTTGTGGAACAGGCTCTTGTTGCCATCACCCCAAGGGAAACGCTGGTGAGAGAAGAATCAAGTTAACAGCGACAAAGTAAATTAACAGGGGGCAGATTCAAATGTAACTACTCAATGCAAAATTAGACAACGCTAAAAAGTATATAATCAAAGAAATGTCTTTTTGCAACAATAAATATTTAGGATCTTGACATAATTTATCAGACCTTGCTGCGAATGCGAAGATGGCTGTAAGGGACAAACTCTGGCTCCACATGGTGTGCAGCATGGTGCTGCATTTTTAGGTACATGTTCAACATGCACACTGCAACTCCTGGAAGGGCAACCACAAAGGAGAGGATCTTCCATGTTCTGGCTGGAGAAGAAACAAAGGAAACAAAAAAATACATTGTTGTTTGACGAGTAACAAAGGCTTCATTTACACTTAAGCCAGTTATAGTTAATACATTTAACCTTTATGTTCTGTTTAAATACATTGTGATGTGACAGACATGTTGAAAACTAACAGCTACTTTGAGGTCACTGGAATGTTAAATCCGTAACTTCCCTTTCCTTTGAATGTGTGCTCCTAAGTATCTCAATCTCTGCACATGTCATTGTCAATGCAACCACCAAAGTGCAACAGGTACAGGGTGTGTACTGTTGAGTTTCCATTTCCAAAGAGCCTCTAATTTAGCTAATCCAATCACATACTTTTTTACAAATATAAACCATGATCACTGCATGAGGCATTTGAAATTGTGTGCTCGCTGAAGTACCGTTTACAGACGTTCTGCCCCTGTTCCTAGGCCGTCATTGCAAATAAGCATGTGTTCTTAACTGACTTGCCTAGTTAAATAAATGTTAAATAAAATAAAAGGTTCAGTAGAGTATTTAACCACAATTGAACTACTGCACACAGTTGAGTGCCACAGCACTTAATCTTTTAGATTTAACATTTTGCTGACCTGGGAGAACAGATGTGAAGAATTTAGCAAGTTACTGTTGGTAAAGAGGTTATTGGATGAATAAGGTGTCATGCTAGGTTGACAAAGTCCTGCAGTACTGGCAGCACTCCAGGTACAAGGTTCCCTACTCCCCATGGTCATGGAGAGAAAACAGGAGAAGGCCTAAGTTATGGTCGAAATTAGTGAACACCTTTAACTCACTACGGCTATGAGCTTGTTAACTGATCTCCATGACATTGTTAAATCACAATTGTGAAACTGATTTAATAATTGTTTTCTTCATTGCCTTCCCATACCGCACTAACGTTGGCTAACTAAATCTGAGATGGGACATTCAAAACACAACCTAGACAGATGTTTGGTATGTTTGAAAACTAGCAATAGGGTGTACAGTTATCTAGCTAACTAGCGTTAAATATCTAGTCATCTAAAAGTTAAATAAAAACATTACCTATCGTAGTTAACATTTAATTAATCAGGGAGTCATGTTGAGACCAAGGTCTCTTCTGCAAATGAGCTCTAGTTAGCTAACTAGTCTAACATTGTGTTAATCCAGCCACCTGGGTCGTATAGAATGGGGATTTAGCAATTGCCAACGAGTCCTGTGTAGCTAGGTATGTGGTTGATTTCTCTAACCTAGCTAGTTAACGTTATCGAATACAGCAGCTGTATGCTGCCTCGCGCTAACGTTAGCTAGCAAGGTCACGAAGGTACCACGTCCTCCAAGAATATGTTTATGGTTTTGTCGTTCGTAAATCGTGTCCTTTGAGCAATGTTTGTGTGGCATTACCTGTTTGCTCCCCATGACCATGAGCCGCTGTGGCAGAGAGTTGACGAGTCTGGATCAATGAGGACCGCAGGAGAGTTTGAGAAATTCGTCCGAAGGCCGCCATTTCCACTGTCTTTCTGACTCGATCAGCAGATGAACGGAAGTGATGTAGGGGAAACGTGCTCTGCTGAAAACAACAACCAAACCACTTAGAACGGTCATCTGAAAAGAGAGGTAAAACACAATACAATACGAGTGAAATACTTTTCTTTCCAAAAAATGTCAATGACGCAATACAATACGAGTGGAATACTTTTCTTTCCAAAAAATGTCAATGAAGTATGCAAAAAAACAACAACATGGTGGTGTGGGCTTATACCGGTCATTAAACATATGAACGCAAGTAGACCGCTGATTGGCCCGCTCATCCTCCTTAGGGTGATGACATCATCCTATATGAGGAAATAGTAAGCATTTTTAAAACGTTATGTTTGAGATACAAGTTTGAGGTGGGGTTTCTGAAGTGTCCCCCCCCCCCCCTCTAATTTATGCTTTGGCCAACAATACGAGTATAGCACAGGAGGTTGGTGGCACCTTAAGTGGATGTGGAGGACAGGTTTGTGGTAATGGTTGGAGCAGAATTTTTTTAAATATTATTTTAAAATGTAACCTTTATTTAACTAGGCAAGTCAGTTAAGAACAAATTCTTATTTACAATGACGGCCTACCCGGCCAAACCCAGGCGGCGCTGGGCCAATTGTTCGCCGCCCTATGGGACTCCCAATCACGACCAGATGTGATACGGTCTGGATTCAAACCAGGAACTGTAGTGATGCCTCTTGCACTGAGATGCAGTGGCTTAGACAGCTGTGCCATTCGGGAGCACTCAGGAATTAATGGAATGGTATTGATGCTATTCCATTCGCTTTGTTCTGGCCATTATTATGAGCCGTCCTCTGCTCAGCAGCCTAGACTGGAGTATAGGATAAGTCAACAACATTATTTGGGTATGAGTTAACAGAATATTAACTTTTAAAAGTGAGATTTTTTTTAAATCATTACATTTTTACCCCTTTTTCGTGATATCCAATTGGTAGTTACAGTCTTGTCCCATCACTGCAACTCCCATACGGACTCGGAAGAGGCGAAGGTCGAAAGCAGTTCCTCCTCCCAAACATGACCCCGCCAAGCCTCACTGCTTCTTGACACAACACTTAACCCGGAAGCCAGAGGTGTAACGGATGTGAAATGGCTAGCTAGTTAGCGGGTACGCGCTAGTAGCATTTCAATCAGTTACGTCACTTGCTCTGAGACTTTAAGTAGGGTTGCCCCTTGCTCTGCAAGGGCCGCGGCTTTTGTGGAGCGATGGGTAACGACCGTGCTTCGTGGGCAACCGTTGTTGATGTGTGCAGAGGGTCCCTGGTTCGCGCCCGTGTCGGGGCGAGGGGACGGTGTAAAGTTATACTGTTACATAGGCACCAATGGGTCGGTGGAAACACAGTACACTAAACCCTCCCCTAACCCGGACAACAATGGGCCAATTGTGTACCGCCTCATGGGTCTTAAGGTCACGGCCGGCTGCGACACAGTCTGGGATCGAACCAGGATCTGTAGTGATGCAGTGCCTTAGACCGCTGCGCCACTCGGGAGGCCTAAAAGTGAGATTTTAACCATACTTTTTTACAGTAGCCTACTAGCTATAGCCCTATGCAGAGACTATGTGACAAAATGACCCTAACCAACATTGTACCAGATTCTTCAGTTTTGCATCTACAGTATACTAAATCACCAAATATGGACCCAACTGTACCGTATGGCAAATTCTACTCTGTCTGAATGAGTTCATAATAATCTTGACTTCTTATATAGCCTAGGCCTATGCTATCAAATCTTCTATATTGTTCTTTATATCAAGCTTGGATTGGTTACTTCTCAGAATTGTTTGTGTTCTTTGTTCAATATCACATATAACAAACTCAGTGGGAGGACTAGACACAAACACAACTTTGAACCTTTGGTCAAATACCAGAAGAAGACTGGACAGACTGATAGATCAGCTGAGAGCTGTTCACATTTCCATGAACATAACAGGAGTGAGGTAAGGGATAAATGCAGAGTGGGTGTCAGAGTTCCAAGATTTTGGGGGGGTTTGTGTTTGGTAGTAGGCAGCAAAATCATTCTCACCATCATCAGATTTAGCCTAAACATTTACAATATGATATGTATGTAGCCTACTACATTTTGAACCTGGACTTTTATTGAATAATCATATCATAACTTAATAATCATAACTTCATCTGAACTTAATTAGATTTTTTCTAAATACATAATTCTCTACTTTCCTCTAGTCTGTGTGATGAGATTTTGACACATAATAATTCAAATTGGGAAATCAATCATCATGGTGTCTGTATTTCATGTGATTGTGAGATGCAGGTTAGCATAGAGACTATTGATTGAGAGGTTAATATTCAACTATTTAGTCTATGACCCTAAAACACAAGAGCTCCTATCATCTAACTGTCTTTTAATTTGCTTTACTGTCCTGGCACGAATAAATTCACTTCCACAGCACAGGTTAATTTGGGACATTTGAACTTCAGATACATTACGGATTACCAGCTTTTCTATCTCTAAATTGCAAATGTCTGGATGCGATGAGTGACATGTTTCATTTTGAGTCAGGGCATATTGCTGACAAAAGCACTGAAGACCTCAATTCATTTTCAAAATGGAAATCTCTCCTCCGGAAATGGATTCCATTCAGTATGATGAATTTGGTACGTCTGACATTGAAAGTAACCACAGTCGGAGGAAAATCATCCCACAAAGAGGTAAACTAATCTATTTTAATCAATATCTGTTAATGTGCCTTCATATTCCATGTAATTTTCTCCATGTACAGTGGCAAGAAAAAGTATGTGAACCCTTTGGAATTACTTGGATTTCTGCATAAATTTGGCATAAAATTTGATCTGATCTTCATCTAAGTCACAATAATAGACAAACACAGTGTACTTAAACTAATACCACACATATTATTGTATTTTTCTTTTCTATGTTGAATACATCATTTAAACATTCACAGTGTAGGTTGGAAAAAGTATGTGAACCCCTAGGTTAATGACTTCTCCAAAAGCTAATTGGAGTCAACTAACCTGGAGTCGAATCAATGAGACAAAATTGGAGATTTTGGTTAGAGCCCCATTAAAAAACACTCACAAAATTTCAGTTTGCTATTCACAAAAAACATTGCCTGATGTGAACCATGCCTCGAACAAAAGAGATCTCAGAAGAATTGTTGCCTTGCATAAAGCTGGAAAGGGTTACTAAAGTATCTCTAAAAGACAATCCACGGTAAGACAAATTGTCTATAAATTGAGAAATTTCCGCACTGTTGCTACTCTCCCTAGGAGTGGCTGTCCTGCAAAGATGACTGCAAGAGCACAGCGCAGAATGCTCAATGAGGTTAAGAAGAATCCTAAAGTGTCAGCTAAAGACTTACAGAAATCTCTGGAAGATGCTAACATCTCTGTTGACGAGTCTAGATACGTAAAACACTAAACAAGAATGGTGTTCATTGGCGGACACCATGAAAGAAGTCACTGCTGTCCAAAAAAAACATTGCTGCACGTCAGAAGTTCGCAAAAGAGCTCCTGGATGTTCCACAGCACCACTGGCAAAATATTATTTGGACATATTAAACTAAAGTTGTGTTGTTTGGAAGGAACACACAACACTATGTGTGGAGAAAAAAGGCACAGCACACCAAAATCAACACCTCATCCCAACTGTAAACTATAGTGGGGCTGCTTTGCTGCCTCAGGGCCTGGACAGCTTGCTATCATCGATGGAAAAATGAATTCCCAAGTTTATCAAGACATTTTGCAGGAGAATGTAAGGCTATCTGTTAGCCAATTGAAGCTCAACAGAAGTTAGGTGATGCAACAGGACAACAACCCAAAAGACAGAAGTAAATCAACAACAGAATGGCTTGAACAGAAGAAAATACGCCTTCTGGAGAGGCCCAGTCAGTCCTGACCTCAACCCGATTGAGATGCTGTGGCAGGACCTTGAGAGCAGTTCACACCAGACATCCCAAGAATATTGTGGAACTGATACAGTTTTGTAAAGAGGAATGGTCCAAAATTCCTCCTGACAGTTGTGCAGGTCTGATCCGCAACTACAGAAAACGTTTGGTTGAGGTTATTGCTGCCAAAGGAGGGTCAACCTGTTATTAAATCCAAGGGTTCATGTACTTTTTCCAACCTGCACTGTGAATGTTTACACAGTGTGTTCATTAAAGACATGAACAATTATAATTGTGTGTTATTAGTTTAAACAGACTGTGTTTGTCTATTATTGTAGCTTAGATGAAGATCAGATAAAATGTTATGACCAATATATGCAGAAATCGTAGTAATTTTCTTCCCACTATATATTATTTCAGGTATGCAGAGCAGGGTGGTTCATCTCCTGTATGGTGTCTTGGTGCTTCTCCTGTTGATAATACTGCTGATAACTGGACTTAAATGTAAGGCTTGCTTAATTGTACAGTTAATTTATAATTCAAGGGGACCAAAATACAAATCAAATTGTATTGTTAAACTCTCGATTACCAATTAATAATTTTTTTTTTTTTTTCTTCAATCAATCCTTCCTCCATTTTCCTAAGTCTCTCAGTTAAACCAAGCGATAGTTGATGTCCATATTTACCTTGAGTCCCTGAACAAGACTGTGATGAGTGCTTGTGCCACATCTTCCAGTTCAGGTACAGTGATGTTTAAAGGCTTTTATTACTAAAGGGCTAATTAACCTCAGAGTCTTGTTGAAGGATTATATATTATATTAGACATGTACACTCCCCTCCTGTATTTATTTGGACAGTGAAGCTATAAAAAAAAAATACTCCAGTATTTTGGATTTGAGATCAAATGTTTCATATGAGGCGACAGTACAGAATTTCCTCTTATAATGTATCAGAGGGTATTTTCCTACATATTTGTTTGACCATTTACAAATAAAAGCACTTTATGTATCTAGTCTCCTCATTTGAAGTATTCATAAGTATTTGGACAAATTCACTTTTAGTGCATTAAAGTACTCAAAAGTGTAGTATTTGGTCCCATATTCCTGGCACGCTTTTGACTACAAACTTGTTGGATGCGTTTGCAGTTTGTTTTGGTTGTGTTTCTGTTTCGGAATATGTTTTGCCCAATAAGAAATGAATGGAGAATAATGTATTGTGTCATTTTGGAGTCACTTTTATTATAAGTAAGACTAAAATATGTTTTGGAACAGTTCTTTATTGATGTGGATGCTACCATGATTATGAATAATCGTGAATAATGGTGAGTAAGAAAGTTACAGAGGCACAAAGATCAATAACCCCTGTTATTGTAATGGTAAGAGGTTAGCATGTATACGGGGGATGATATTTGTGAAACTTTCTCACTTATCATTATTCATGATTCATTCAGGACAATCCTTAATCATGGTAGTATCCACATTATGTGTTTAGAAACATATTATATTATTATTTACAATAAAAGTGACTCCAAAATGACACAATATTTATTATTTTTATTTACTTTATTGGGCACCGAATAATCTTAAAACACAACCAAAACAAACAGCATATGGATTCAACACGTTTGTAGAGTCACAAGCTGATGTAATAATTGCCTGCTAGGAATATGGGACCAAATAGTACACTTTTGACTACTTTAATACACATATAAGTGAATTTGTCCAAAATTGCTCCCCTAAAATGGGGGGACTATGTACAAAAACTGCTATAAATACCCTAAAATTACATAGGGAGTGCCAGAACAACCACTATCATATGGTATGGCATTATGATCACCTGTGGGAAGAAAAAAAAGACATTTCAGAACTCCATTAGCCAGATCAAAGATTGGCCCATTGTTTCAGACATGACCTGATTTGTATGTGTACATGGGGAATGTGTGTACTAAGCTAACATATGGAATTGTTTAAAATGGTCATACCATGGATAATTTAGATTGCGAATTTTAGGAGCCCTGTAGGTATATACAGTTCAAGTCGTAAGTTTACATACACCTTAGCCAAAATACATTTAATCTCAGTTTTTCACAATTTGTGACATTTAATCCTAGTAAAAATTCTCTGTTTTAGGTCAGTTAGAATCACCACTTTATTTTAAGAATGTGAAATGTCAGAATAATAGTAGAGCGAATTATTTATGTCAGGTTTTATTTCTTTCATCACATTCCCAGTGGGTCAGAAGTTTACATACAGTCAATTAGTATTTGCCTTTAAATTGTTTAACTTGGACCAACGGTTTCGGGTAACCTTCCACAAGCTTCCCACAATAAGTTGGGGGAATTTTGGCCCATTCCTCCTGACAGAGCTGGTGTAACTGAATCAGGTTTGTAGGCCTCCTTGCTCACACACACTTTTTCAGTTCTGCCCACAAATTTTCTATAGGATTGAGGTCAGGGCTTTGTGATGGCCACTCTTATACCTTGACTTTGTTGTCCTTAAGCCATTTTGCCACAACTTTGGAAGCATGCTTGGGGTCATTGTTCATTTGGAAGACCCATTTGCGACCAAACTTTAACTTCCTGACTGATGTCTTGAGATGTTGCTTCAATATATCCACATAATTTTCTTTCCTCATGATGCCATCTATTTTGTGAAGTGCACCAGTCCCTCCTGCAGCAAAGCACCCCCACAACATGATGCTGCCACCCCCATGCTTCACGGTTGGGATGGTGTTCTTCGGCTTGCAAGCATCCCCCTTCTTCCTCCAAACATAACAATGGTCATTATGGCCAAATAGTTCTATTTTTGTTTCATCAGAGGACATTTCTCAAAAAAGTACAATCTTTGTCCCCATGTGCAGTTGCAAACCGTAGTCTGGCTTTTTTATGGCAGTTTCGGAGCAGTGGCTTCTTCCTTGCTGAGCGGCCTTTCAGGTTATGTCGATATAGGACTTGTTTTACTGTGGATATAGATACTTTTGAACCTGTTTCCTCCAGAATCTTCACACGGTCCTTTGCTGTTGTTCTGGAATTGATTTGCACTTTTCGCACCAAAGTACGTTCATCTCTAGGAGACAGAACGTGTCTCCTTCCTGAGCGGTATGACGGCTGCGTGGTCCCATGATGTTAATACTTGCATACTATTGTTTGTACAGATGAACGTGGTACCTTCAGGTGTTTGGAAATTGCTCCCAAGGATGAACCAGACTTGTGGAGGTCTACAATTTTTTTTTCTGAGGTCTTGGCTGATTTCTTTTGATTTCCCCATGATGTCAAGAAAAGAGGCACTGAGTTTGAAGGTAGGCCTTGAAATACATCCACAGGTACACCTCCAATTGACTCAAATTATGTCAATTAGCCTATCAGAAGCTTGCCATGACATCATTTTCTGGAATTTTCCAAGCTGTTTAAAGGCACAGTCAACTTAGTGTATGTAAACTTCTGATCCACTGGAATTGTAATACAGTGAATTATAAATGAAATAATCTGTCTGTGAACAATCGTTGGAAAAAATGGCTTGTGTCATGCACAAAGTAGACGTCTTAACCGACTTGCCAAAGCCATAGTTTGTTAACATTACATTTGTGAAGTGGTTGAAAAATGAGTTTTAATAACTCCAACCTAAGTGTATGTACTTCCGACTTCAGCTGTATATACTTAATTTAGATTATTTGATAAAATATTGAATTTGGCCTTTACTACTGTAGACCATGGAAACACATTGAATAATACATTCATAAATAGCAAAACAGACAGTCCAAAAATAAATAATAAGAAATTAGGTTTTGAATTGTCTGTCCTGTATCTAGAATATATAAGAAAGCTCAGGAATTATTTTAGTTTTTTGGACACATACAGTGCATTCGGAAAGTATTCAGACCCCATGACTTTTTTTCACATTTTGTTACTTTACAGCCTTATTCTAAAATTGATTAAAATTGTTGTTTACCCCATCAAACTACACACAATACCCTATAATGACAAAGCAAAAACAGGTTTTTAGAAAAATTGAAATATGACATTTACATAAGTCCTGAGCGCTCTGGAGCAGGTTCTCTCTGTACTTTGCTCTGTTCATCTTTCCCTCTATCCTGATTAGTCTCCCAGTCCCTTCCGCAGAAAAACATCCGCACAATATGATGCTGCCACCACCATGCTTCACCGTAGGGATGGTATTGGCCAGGTGATTAGCAGTGCCTGGTTTCTTCCAGACGTGACACTTGGCATTCAGGCCAAAGAGTTCAATCTTGGTTTCATCAGACCAGAGAATCTTGTTTCTCATTGCTTGAGAGTCTTTAGGTGCCTTTTGGCGAATTCCAAGCAGGCCTTCATGTGCCTTTTACTGAGGAGTGTCTTCCGTCTGGCAACTACCATAAAGGCATGATTGGTGGTGAAAGATTATTGGAATCTGTGTGGGTAGCTGGACAGGTAGAATGACTGACAGTGAAGGTAAACAGGTGGTCATGGATCAGGTGACAGAGGAATGGATGAGACTGAGGCAGGAATTCCTTTAACCATAAAGTGGTATATTTACTGGGTAGTTTGTCTGTGCTGCATAACAAAGGAAACAGAATAACATGTATCCAATCAAATTCATAATCACAAAGGTCAAATCATAACAATCATTCTCATTATTAACATAATTAGGTAATTCAGCAATTCAATTTAATAAGAAGTCAATAGGAATCGTCATTGAGTCATTTCGGCTCATAACTATTCATCATAATCATGAGAATAATAATACAAATAATTCAATCAGTAATCGGTTATTTAATCTATAATCTCCATCAGTTTGATATCAGAATTGATCAATTCAGCAAAAAATAATTGACGTTTTATTTTTCATCCTTTCAGGTTTGTATTCATATGTACATGTAATTCCGTTACATTTCAACCATATGTCAATGGCATAATTGGCCTGTGATGATCTGTAAGGCCGTGATCATTATCCATTGACATAACACAATAGGTTTGAAGCATGTGCTCCAAGCCACGCTCCACGGTAATAACTATAAACAATAACTGATGGCCCGCTCTCCCGAACGCAACAGATAGTTCAGATGAAAGGTAACAGATTCGGTGGATTTACGTTGATTTATGGACGCACAGAATGTCTGGATTAGACGGAGTTAAGGAAGAGACAGCAGTGAGGTCTGGCGATGGCGATTTCCTCCTTTTAATGAGTTGAGATCTTTCGGACATTTCCACCTGACCTAATTAAAGCGCCCCTGGCCCAGCTGAGCAAGTGGCCATGAATTAAAGGAACGATTCCACCAACTCCATGAGCCTTTCTACAGGTGGATTGCTGCAGAGATGATAATCCTTCTGGATCTCCACAGAGGAACTCTGGAGCTCTGTCAGAGTGACCATCGGGTTCTTTATCACCTCTCTGACCAAGGCCCTTCTCCTCCTATTGCTCAGTTTGGCCAGGCGGACAGCTCTAGGAAGAGTCATGGTGGTTCCAAACTTCTTCCATTTAAGAATGATGGAGGCCATTGTGTTCTTAGTTGACCTTCAAAGCTGCCGACATTTTTTGGTACCGCTCACCAGATCTGTGCCTTGACACAATCCTGTCTCGGGGCTCTACGGACAATTCCTTCAACCTCATGGCTTGGTTTTTGCTTTGACATGCACTGTCAACGGTGGGACTTAATACACTGCTCAAAAATATGAAGGGAACACTTAAACAACACAATGTAACTCCAAGTCAATCACACTTCTGTGAAATCAAACTGTCCACTTAGGAAGCAACACTGATTGACAATAAATGTCACATGCTGTTGTGCAAATGGAATAGACAACAGGTGGAAATGATAGGCAATTAGCAAGACACCCCCAATAAAGGAGTGGTTCTGCAGGTGGTGACCACAGGCCACTTCTCAGTTCCTATGCTTCCTGGCTGATGTTTTGGTCACTTTTGAATGCTGGCGGTACTTTCACTCTAGTGGTAGCATGAGACGGAGTCTACAACCCACACAAGTGGCTCAGGTAGTGCAGCTCATCCAGGATGGCACATCAATGCGAGCTGTGGCAAGAAGGTTTGCTGTGTCTGTCAGCGTAGTGTCCAGAGCATGGAGGCGCTACCAGGAGACAAGCCAGTACATCAGGAGACGTGGAGGAGGCCGTAGGAGGGCAACAACCCAGCAGCAGGACCGCTACCTCCGCCTTTGTGCAAGGAGGAGCACTGCCAGAGCCCTGCAAAATGACCTCCAGCAGGCCACAAATGTGCATGTGTCTGCTCAAACGGTCAGAAACAGACTAAATGAGGGTGGTATGAGGGCCCGACGTCCACAGGTGGGGGTTGTGCTTACAGCCCAACACCGTGCAGGACGTTTGGCATTTGCCAGAGAACACCAAGATTGGCAAATTCGCCACTGGCGCCCTGTGCTCTTCACAGATGAAAGCAGGTTCACACTGAGCACATGTGACAGACTTGACAGTCTGGAGACGCCGTGGAGAACGTTCTGCTGCCTGCAACATCCTCCAGCATGACCGGTTTGGCGGTGGGTCAGTCATGGTGTGGGGTGGCATTTCTTTGTGGGGCCGCACAGCCCTCCATGGGCTCGCCGGAGGTAGCCTGACTGCCATTAGGTACCGAGATGAGATCCTCAGACCCCTTGTGAGACCATATGCTGGTGCGGTTGGCCCTGGGTAATGCAAGACAATGCTAGACCTCATGTGGCTGGAGTGTGTCAGCAGTTCCCGCAAGAGGAAGGCATTGATGCTATGGACTGGCCCGCCCGTTCCCCAGACCTGAATCCAATTGAACACATCTGGGACATCATGTCTCGCTCCATCCACCAATGCCACGTTGCACCACAGACTGTCCAGGAGTTGGCGGATGCTTTAGTCCAGGTCTGGGAGGAGATCCCTCAGGAGACCATCCGCCACCTCATCAGGAGCATGCCCAGGCGTTGTAGGGAGGTCATACAGGCACGTGGAGGCCACACACACTACTGAGCCTCATTTTGACTTGTTTTAAGGACATTACATCAAAGTTGGATCAGCCTGTAGTGTGGTTTTCCACTTTAATTTTGAGTGTGACTCCAAATCCAGACCTCCATGGGTTGATAAATTTGATTTCCATTGATCATTTTTGTGTGATTTTGTTGTCAGCACATTCAACTATGTAAAGAAAAAAGTATTTAATAAGAATATTTCATTCATTCAGATCTAGGATGTGTTATTTTAGTGTTCCCTTTATTTTTTTGAGCAGTGTATAAGGATCGAGGAGGTGTGAATTCTGAGATGCCATTCTGCACACCGCTGTAGTACTGTGCCGTTATTTGCCTATTTGTGGCCCGCCTGTTAGCTTGCACGATTCTTGCCATTCTCCTTCGACCTCTCATCAACTAGCTGTTTTCGCCCACAGGACTGCCGTGGACTGGATGTTTTTTGTTTGACTAGTCAGGATCTAGGCAAAGATGAACGGAGTGGTGGCGGGTAGCTTAGTGGTTAGAGCGTTGGGTCAGTAACCGGAAGGTTGCTGGATCGAATCCCAGAGCTGACAAGGTAAAAATCTGTCGTTCTGCCCCTGAACAAGGCAGTTAACCCACTGTTTTCCGGTAGGCTTTCATTGTAAATAAGAATTTGTTCTTAACTGACTTGCCTAGTTAAATAAAGGTTTAAAAAAAATGGCGCAAAGTACCGATAGATCCTTGATGAAAACCTGCTCAAGACCTCAGACTGGGGTGAAGGTTCACCTTCCAACAGGACAATGACCCTAAGGACACAGCCAAAACATCGCAGGAGTGGCTTCGGGACAAGTCTCTGAATGTCCTTGAGTGGGCCAGCCACAGCCCGGACTTGAACCCGATCAAACATCTCTGGAGAAACCTGAAAATAGCTGTGCAGCAACGCTCGCCATCCAATCTGATAGAGCTTGAGAGGATCTGCAGAGAAGAATGGGAGAAACAGGTTTATTTTTATTTTTATTTTACCGTTATTTTACCAGGTAAGTTGACTGAGAACACGTTCTCATTTGCAGCAACGACCTGGGGAATAGTTACAGGGGAGAGGAGGGGGATGATTGAGCCAATTGTAAACTGGGGATTATTAGGTGAACATGTTGGTGTGAGGGCCAGATTGGGAATTTAGCCAGGACACCGGGGTTAACACCCCTACTCTTACGATAAGTGCCATGGGATCTTTAATGACCTCAGAGAGTCAGGACACCCGTTTAACGTCCCATCCGAAAGACGGCACCCTACACAGGGCAGTGTCCCCAATCACTGCCCTGGGGCATTGGGATATTTTTTAGACCAGAGGAAAGAGTGCCTCCTACTGGCCCTCCAACACCACTTCCAGCAGCATCTGGTCTCCCATCCAGGGCCTGACCAGGACCAACCCTGCTTAGCTTCAGAAGCAAGCCAGTAGTGGTATGCAGGGTGGTATGCTGCTGGCACAGGTGTGCCAAGCTTTTAGCGTTATACCCAAGAAGACTCAAGACTGTAATCGCTGCCAAAGGTGCTTCAACAAGTAAAGGGTCTGAATACGTATGTAAATGTGATATCTGTTTTTATTTGTAATACACTTGCAAAAATGTCTAAAAACCTATTTTTGCTTTGTCAGATTGATGAGGGGGAATAAACTATTTTAGCAATTTTATAATAAGGCTGTAACGTAACAAAATGTGGAAAAGTCAGGGGGTCTGAATAGTTTCCGAAGGCACTGTATATCAATGGATGACATTGTAGATGCTTTGTTCATAATCTCTCACTCTTCCTTCCTTCATTATCTTACTCTTGTTCCTTTCAGACCCAGCTACTATCAACCAACACTATTATGATGAATTTCAGCTTCCAGTGAGAGGTTAGTGACTTATTGGTAGATAAAGTCCATCCCTATCCATTGTGCAAAACATTGTGTCCTCCTCAGGAACTTGTAGTGAAGAATGGTGGTCCTTCCAGGATAGCTGCTACCTGGCATCAAAAAGGAAGCTCAACTGGAACAGTGCAGAGGAAAAATGTATTGAGCTGGGAGCACAGCTGCTTGTTCTTAACAGTGAGGATGAGCTGGTAAGGCCAAGGAGGTGAAGCGGTATCATATCAAGAGCTGTGGGCTCCGTTAAATGTTCTCTATTTGTGCTGTTTAGGACTACATCTCCCAAGTGATTGATGCAGGAGAGAGATACTGGGTTGGGCTTGTGGAGAGAACACAAGAGGGCCACTGGACCTGGGTGGATGGAACTGACTACAAATCAACTCCACAGTAAGGGAGTACTGGGATGAAGAGAGTAGGGCAGCAGCGGCTGGTGGGAGGACAGGCTCAGTGTAATGACTGGAATGGAATCAATGGAATGGTACCAAACGCACCACACACATCAAACACATGAAAAAAACACTTTTTTGACTCCATTCCATTGATTCCATTCCAGCCATTACAATGAGCCTATCCTCCTATAGCTCCCACCACCAGCTTCCTCTGGAGTAGGGATATTGTGTATTACATCCTAAAAACACAGTCACCAGACATTATAATTAAGCAATAAGGCCTAAGGGGGTGTGATATATGGCCAATATACCACGGCTAAGGGCTGTTCTTATGCACGACGCAACGCAGAGTGACTGGGTACAGCCCTTAGCTGTGGTATTTTGGCCATATACCACAAACCCCCGAGATGCCTTATTGCTATTATAAACTGATTACCAACCTAACCAGAGCAGTAAAAATATATGTTTTGGCATACCCGTGGTATACCACGGCTGTCAGCCAATCAGCATTCAGGGCTCGAACCACCCAGTTTATAATAGGTAATATACTTCCATCTACTGTCTTTGCTCAGCTTCTGGGATAAAGGGCAGCCAGACAACTGGCAGGTTGGTGTGAGTGGAGAGGACTGTGGACAGCTTCATGACGGTCCACACAGACGACGCAAGCTTTGGAATGATGCAGACTGCAACCTAACGCACAACTACATCTGTGAGGCAAAGGGGAAATGAGAAACAGAAACACATGCTTGCCATTGACACATGAGCTGTAAGCTATGCCAGTGCTGCCTGACTGATATAACATGACAGTCTCAGGATACAGGAGAAAGGATGGATTTCTTTCAGTGACTGTACAACAATCACAAATTATGGTATTGAGGATAAGAAGCACACAGTGTACAACGTGAGCTTATTCACAGAATAATGTTTAATTAAACCTTGGTATGTCAGAATTTAATAGCTTTCTTGGAGGTCTTTTCATCAGATATTTTTCCAGTTCAGCATCTACTCTATCTGTGGGTGTATATGAAAAGCAATAACCAATACAGAGGCACATATTGGATCATAACAGCTGTTATTGATTTCAAGAGAAGGTGGGCCACTGCAGGTTATGTCCTGGTTTCCCGTGCATTTCCATACTAGCAGTTCTCACCAGGAAGGTGCGCATGATCTGGGTTGTACTCCGCCTTGTCAAAGCACATGGCTGCTTTTCTGTCACACTCACAGATAAACATCTCACATGGATTGTTGTTTTCTGTATGAGAGAGAGAAAGAAGAAAAAGTAAGGAGGCGGGAGGGGAAGAAGAGGAAAAATTGAGAAAGAGAAAGATGGGTAATGGTAAATAGTTTTCAAGGGGGAAGGAAAATAGAGCTTCTCCAATTTAAAAGATGCAGAGGACTAGACCATCCTAAAGAGGGTGCTGTTGCAGAATAAAAGTTATATTTTGACAAAGGGACTGTTTTTGAATCATATAGTTATGCTGATCACACTCGCCTTTGCAGGTGACAGTCTTAGAGGCTCTGTCACACTGGTAGCTATATATTTCAGTGTAAGGGTTGTCAAATATGCCCCAGCACTCCTCGTGCTGCATGGAATCAGAGTAGCAATAGTCATGAACCTGACAGCATCTGGAACACACAGAGGGCATCTGTTTCAATACAAGTACAATGACTGACTTCCCGTTAAAGCTAATGTATATAGCCCCCCCCACACACACACAATGTATAACTCCCGCCGTCCACCTACACAGTGTACACAACCTCCAGGTTCAAATTCATCCTCTCAGATTCTTGCCGTGTTCACTACCCCTGACCCCATCTTCCCCTCCATGACTGCGTACCTGTCCAGATCATCCACAGGTGTGCCTGAGCCACCCTTCCCACAGTAGCAGCCGTAGTCAGCATAGTCCAGCACAGGCCAGCTGCTAGGGTTAACACAGACGATCATCGCTCTGAACTGCCATAGTGCCCATGGGTTGGGTTCATGCACCGCCAGCACTGAAACACACGAGAGGCCACGTCTCAGACAGACAGAGCACATTTAAATATCTACACCGGACATTACCATTTTTATATCAGAAACAAATAAAAACTAGTGAATCACTCAAATGGAACCATACAGCATCATGGTTGAACTGGGCAACGTCACATTCACAACTGGGCAACGTGCCTGGTGAGCCCTTATTGCTTAATGTAAATGTATTTTGCATAACCAGCTGTGAGTAAAATATTTTGCAGTACACACTGACTTGACTAAAGGAATATTTTCTGCAAAGAAAGCTATGACAGGATGACTGTACACTGCTCTGTTATTAAAAAGCATAGACAGCATCAAAGCTCTGTCTTAAAATACAGTGTAATTAATAATACTTACAGACTGGCAGACAGAAGGCTAACAGCAGCAGCGTGTGAGAAGACCTCATTTTGGCGATGAAGAGTATCACTGATCTGGAACGCAACTGATATATATAGAATCATGGCCTTTAGGGGCAGGCTTTGGATGATTAGATAGGGTGCGATACACAGTGGACTGCACAGACATATTATAATAAACACTTGTGTATAGTGATAAAGGTGCATTGAATCACATTTCAATACCGGTTACATGTTTTATTTATTTAACCAGGTTAATCTCACTGATTAAAAATCTTTTTCAATAGCGATAGGATAATATGCAGAAATACAGGAGACTCATTAGGTCATTGTACAAGGCTTGACTGGAGTTGTGTAATGGAAATGTGTGGGAATTTAAGCATGTGTTTTGTCATTTACACAGCTATCTGCTGGAATGTACTTTGGAAGAACATCAGGGGAAATGCAAAATGTACCTTTCAGAGTATTAGCAATTGATATGATAGAGGACAAGGCTGGTATTTCAACCCCAACAATGACTGCTTTAAGAAAGCAATATAAAAGAGGAAAAATGACATAAATCAGTCTAATTTGATTGGATATACCATAGAGAATTAAAATATTTATTTTATCCAGCCATAAAACATCCACCAGCCAATATTTCAGTTAGGATTTGACTTACTTAAACTCTACTTTATAGACCCGAGGCTGATATTACTCAGCAGTCCCCAATAGCATAACAGCTCCTGTCATTTTAGTGTCATGTAGAAATCACATTCAACCCATGTTTCCCTTTACATGTCATATCATGTTTCTGTTTTGAATTTGTATATGTAATAGCAGTAGCAATCTTGGGTAAACAAGTTTAGAACCTGAGGAAAGCATTTTAGCTGAGATATCATTCATATTCCTGGCTGTATGACACAACCCCTCCCAGTTTACCTCCCATTTTAGCACTTGTTCTCCTTGACCTCCCTTCATCTAATATAAGAGGAGGTAAGGTTGGTATATACCCTCAATGTTTCCTGTCATGCATCCAAAATCCCTCCTGTTGCTGCTGACCGGTAAGCCTGTTACATTTCAATATTGATTCGAAGCTTGTTGTCCACTTTTTCACTTGCCTAAGAATATACATAAAGTCTGAGATGATTTCAGATAGAATAATAATCATGTGTGCCCTCTGTAACTCTTATTTGGAACCTCAATGTCAGGAATATGTGCAGTAGTGTGACTGATAGCTTCACCTCCCTCCTCTGCCAGCATACGTAGCCCATGGTTCACTGCAGCCCCAGGCTCTGTGGCAATTTGGCAGAATGATCACGTGCACCCAGCCTGATGTCAACCCCTTCATGTACAATAACTATGGCTGTTGGTGTGGCTTGGGGGGGACTGGGACTCCCAGGGATGACCTGGATAGGTAACTGGATTTCATTCCACTTGTGTTAGACATCATGACCAGGTTTTTCCTGTATATCTCAGAAAACGCGTAACTTTCTTCTCTCAGGTGTTGTGAGGTCCATGACCTCTGCTACCGAGCGAGCAGGCATCTTCCAGAGTGCCGTCCCATCATTGACGTCCCTTACATCAAGGTGTACATATTCTCTTGCACGAATGGGCAGGTCTCCTGTTCAGGTAACAACTGAATGGTAGAAACAATAAAATAATTTGTGGACATACATTTTCAATAAACTATACAATCTGCCCAAGCTCTATATTGTCAGATGCAATGATGTTTTGAAGTAAAGGTGAGGTTTCATCTTTCTGATTATAACTGCAACTAATGTTTATCATGAGCCTAAACCTGTTTCCTCACGCCTCAGCTTCCAACGATGTGTGCCAGGCCTCAGTGTGCGAGTGTGACCGAGTCGCCGCCAACTGCTTCGCCCAGTCCACCTACAACCCTGAGAACAATAACCTGGACCCCAAAACCCACTGTATCACCTGAGCCAAGACAAATCCTCTGGAAGCAGTACAAACATCTGAAACTACTGTAGATTCACTGAATGTTTATGAATCCTGTTTCATGGATGTGTGTCATGTTTGCTGGAATGGAATTTACTGTGCCAATTAAACTGTTGACCTATTAAATGATTGAATGGCATTCTTTTGAGTATGTGTTTGTTAGTTCTGTATTTGTATTGAACACATAGAATTCTGTGTAAGTAATAACTGGAGAATACCTTTATACAGTGCATTCAGGAAGAATTCAGACTCCTTGACTTTTTCCACATTTTGTTACTTTACAGTCTTATTTTAAAACAGATTAAATAAAACAATCTACGCAATCTACACAATTTTCCTCAATCTACACACACAATACCTCATGACAAAGCAAAAACAGGTTTTTAGAAATGTTTGCAAATGTATACAAAATAAAAAACAGAAATACCTTATTTACATACAGTACCAGTCAAAACATTGGACACATCTACTCGTTTGGACACACCTACTCAAGGGTTTTTCTTTATTTTTACTATTTTCTACATTGTGGAATAATAGTGAAGACATCACAACTATGAAACAACACATATGGAATCATATAACCAAAAAAGTGTTAAATCAAAATATATTTGATATGTTAGACTCTTCAAAGTAGCCACCCTTTGCCTTAATGACAGCATTGCTTACTCTTCGCATTCTCTCAACCAGCTTCATCTGGAATGCTTTTCCAACAGTCTTGAAGGAGTGCTGAGCACTTGTTGGCTGCTTTCCTTCACTCTGCAGTCCAAGTCATCCCAAACCATCTCAATTGGGTTGAGGTCAGGTGATTGTGGAGGCCAGGTCATCTGATGCAGCACTCCATCACTCTTCTTCTTGGTCAAATAGCAATTACACAGCCTGGAGGTGTGTTGAGTCATTGTCCTGTTGAAAAACAAATGATAGTCCCACTAAGTGCAAACCAGATGGGATGGTGTATCGCTGCAGATTGCTGTAGTAGCCACGCTGGTTAAGTGTGCCTTGAATTCTAAATAAATCACAGTGTCACCAGCAAAGCACCCCAACACCATCACACCTCCTCCTCCATGCTTCACGGTGAGAACTACACATGCGGAGATCATTCGTTCACCTACTCTGCGTCTCACAAAGACAACGCGGTTGGAACTAAAAATCTCAAATTTGGACTCATCAGACCAACTGACAGATTTCCACCAGTCTAATGTCCATTGCTCGTGTTTCTTGGCCCAAGAAAGTCTCTTCTTATTGGTGTCTTTTAGTTGTGGTTCTGTTGCAGCAATTTGACCATGAAGGCCTGATTCAGTCTCCTCTGAACAGTTGATGTTGAGATGTGTCTGTTACTTGAACATCTGTGAAACATTTATTTGGGCTGCAATCTGAGGTGCAGTTAACTCTAATGAACATATCCTCTACAGCAGAGGTAACTCTGTGTCTTCCTTCCCTATGGCGGTCCTCATGAGAGCCAGTTTCATCATAGCGCCTGATGGTTTTTGCGACTGCACTTGAAGAAACTTTCAAAGTTCTTGAAATTTTCCATATTGACTGACCTTCATGTCTTAAAGTAATGATGGACTGTCTTTTCTCTTTGCCTATTTGAGTTGTTCTTGCCTCAATATGGACTTGGTATTTTACCAAATAGGGCTATCTTCTGTATACCACCCCTACCATGTCAAAACACAAGGTAGCATTAAACACATTAAGGAAAGAAATTCAAAAAATTAACTTAAGGCACACCTGTTAATTGAAATGCATTCCAGGTGACTACCTTAAGAAGCTGGTTGAGAGAACGCCAACTGTCAAGGCAAAGGGTGGCTACTTTAAAGAATCTCAAACATCAAATCTATTTTGATTTATTTAACACTTTTTTGGTTACCACATGATTTCATATGCTTTATTTCATAGGGTTGATGTAGAAAATAGTAAAAAATAAAGGAAAACCCTTGAACTGGCAAGTGTTTTCACTGACATTTTCAACCTCTCCCTGAACTAGTCTGTAATACCCACTTTTCAAGCAGACCACCATAATCCCTGTGCCTAGGAATGCGAAGGTAACCTGCCTAAACGACTACCGCCCTGTAGCACTCACATCTGTAGCCATGAAGTGCTTTGAAAGGCTGGTCATGGCTCACACCAACACCAACATCCCAGAAACCCTAGACCCACTCCAATTCGCATACCGCCCCAACAGATCCACAGATGGCGCAATCTCAATCACACTCCATTCTGCCCTTTCCCACCTGGACAAAAGGAACACCTATATGAGAATGCTGTTCATTGACTACAGCTCAGCGTTCAACACCATTATGTCCACGAAGCTCATCACTAAACTAAGGACCCTGGGACTAAACACCTCCCTCTGCAACTGGATCCTGGACTTCCTGACGGGCACCCCCAGGTGGTAAGGGTAGGCAACAACACATCTGCCACACTGATTCTCAACACTGGTTCCCCTCAGGGGTTTGTGCTTAGTCTTCTCCTGTACTCCCTGTTCACCCATGACTGCGTGGCCAAGCACGACTCCAACACCATCAAGTTTGTGGATGACAACAGTGGAAGGCGTTTCTGAATACTTATGTAAATGTGATAACCGTTATTCTTTTTTTATACATTGTTAACATTTCTAAAAACCTGTTTTTGCTTTGTCATTACGGAGTAGTCTGTAGACTGACGAGGTTGAAAAAACGATCTAATCCATTTTCAAATAACAAAATGTTGAAAAAGTCAAGGGGTCTGAATCCTTTCCGAATGCACTGTAATATAGTTATTGGAGTGTACGAGTGGAAGTGAGATCAAAAGGTGTTAGACCAAGAATCAATATGCAAAAGCAGTCTAACAAGGTCATTTCTGGACTGAATCCAATAACTTTTTTGTCCACCTTGGTTTGTGTATTTATATGGCTATCTTCCACTTTCTGGTGTAGTTTTGGAGCAGCTGGTTTTGTCTCACCATTACATAAGGATACATTTCCATTAACTAGCATGATAAGTGTCTGTTTGGCAAATGCAGGTCTTTTTCCTTGAGCTAATATGACGATATCTGAACAGAACATTTGAACTCTTAAAGGTCAAGGGGTCATATTATTTACAAATCATCTGAGATAGAGAGAAGTTTAATCATCGATATAAAAAACAGAATTATACAAGAATAGATTTGAAACGTTTCTAGGCAGGAAGCACATGATGGCATGATTAGATCGGCTTGTACAGAAGTGTGGTCACATACTTCTTTTTGTAGCGGTGGGTTGCGCTAAGAACCATCACCCCATCCTGAAAGAAAATAAAATAGACACGGATCAGGCAGGAATGTCTTGAGATGCAGAGTTGAGGTCTATTTAACACAGAATTTGAATTGCTCTATTCTATGTCAAATTCAACTGACAACAGGGAATGTAATTGACCCCATCTCTGCTGAGGTGTCTGGTCTAGTGAGGAAACAAATGAGTTGAGAACAGCAATGATTTACCTTGATGGAGAGGGCATAGAGGTGGTTGAGCATCACATGGTTGGGCTCTGGAAGAAGGGCTGGGTCACACTGTTCAGGATATAGAAAACAAACAATTAGCACTAAGAAATTGACACCAATCAGAGAAAATAAAAACATATTTCCACCATCATGACTCCCAATGAAGGTGTTCTCCAGCCTCTAAACCATCACTCACAGACACGCCAGTGTCCTTATTGAGTAGGACTTGCAGCAAGTGTGGTGGCAGGATGGGGGGGTTCTTGAGCTTGTCGCTTGTCTTGGTTATGTATGGGTCCTGCTGGTAGGGTCCCGGAGGGGAACTCGAGAGGTCTGAAATCACAGGGACACACACAATGATTCAATGTGCAGTAAACCACCAGGTGAAATTAGGCCCCTTAATTAATTTATCATCAGAATTTAAATGGCCTTCAACACTAAATGGAGTTGTTATTGGTAAAACACATAAATTATGATGGTAATCAAGCATCAGTACCTGACATATCTGCACATTCCTGAGAATCAATCATGAGGGCTTCAAACACCTCAAAGTCAGTCCTCTTCACCTGAATGACATTATTGACAGTGCCAGTTTTGGTCGTCAACACAGCCTGTGAAGGATGAAATACAGTTGAAAGACAGAACAGAGGGAATGTTATTATATCATTCCGACAGAGGGTTTGTACTCACCCCTGTCGGGTCGAGGGTCCACTGTCCATCTACACAGAACTTATACTGGTGCTCTCCCTCAGGCAAGTCCACAACCGCTGCAAAGTTGTTCTGGCTGGGTCAGAAAAATAACACAATACAAACAAAATTGAGCAGGAAATATCATTCAATTTCAATCAGTATGAACTATTCACATTTTGCCAAATTAAAGTGCTTTGTTCAGGTTTTCCCCAAACCTGCTCACCTTTTGTTGAGGGGAATCTTGGTGGCCCAGTTGTTGAATGATCCAGACACAAAGATCTCTTTGCCAGCGCCTGTCCAACGGAACACAGTGGGCTTGGCCTGACTGGGACATTTACTGTCACTCTCAAGGTCCCTCTGCCAGGCTAGAAACTCCTGGATCTCCTGAGGAGCCTGGCACAATTGGACTCACATTAACAACATCACTACACATTGAGGCCCACAGAAAAAAAGTTGGGTATAGCCTGCCCTACAGGCAACCTTGTAAATACTTTAATGTAAATCTGAATGAATTAATCCCTTTAGACTTCACTATCTATATTTCTATACATTTTTAGCCTCTCGGGTGTTAAACAGGTCAGCATCATCTGTGCTGTCCATGAGAATCTTGGGCCGTGCGCCATCCTTGGCACCTTGTCCATCATCACGCTGATAGGGTCTCTCACCCTGACCTGCACTGGCCCGCTCACCACTGCTGCTGTTGTTTCCCATTCTGACTCAGCAACAACCACTGCACTGATCATCAACACACAAGTGTGAAAAAATTATCAACAACAATAATACTGTCAATATAGTACACACCAGCCCTGTTATATACAAGGCACATTGACATAATGTAATATGAATATATCTTCTAATATCTGACATTTACATGACAGAAAATATTTTCAGAAGCTGGCCTGGTTGAACATTTAGCCATTCTGAGCATTTCCTTCCTTGTTGAACAGACAGCTTGCACTCGGGTGGGACAGCAGCGTTCCTGTGTATATTAAGACGTGCAATGGGTTGTGCTCAGAATTGATAACTAGGACAAAAACGGCAGTTTACTTAAAAACTATCCGTCATTAAATCTACTCGGTGTAACAGTTGGGATAATGGGACAATTCGGAGTACAGCCCATTTCTCATCCCTGGTTGAGGTAGGGGCCTATGTTTCCAAGCCATATCTCGCGCAGGCTACACCGTGCCTTAATATACACAGGGATGCTGTCTGATCGCAGTGCAGCTGGAAATAAGCAGGACCGAATCTGTTGGCGAATCCTCCACCAAAGCCTATTGTAATTGATTGAGAAATGGCCAAGACCAAAATGTAAGCATTTGATAAAAGATCCCCGTCTCCTGACATGACCAATACCCCTAACCCCAACACAAACGTGCTCGCAAAAACAAACACCGGCGCAGACACACACTGACATTAGGTTTGCGTTTCCGTGCATAAGCAAAAACCATATGACCTACTATATATACCACCTATGGCAAAAACTGCCTCGTTACTCAAACTTTAAAACACATCACATCCGGAAGATCCATGCCAAAGTAACATTGAAGTAGGCCTAATTGTTTTCACTTTTCTTACCTTCGTTTAATTTCTGGAAATTCTAATACTGGGAATCTACGCTATTGTATTTCCTATCGCCATTTTCCCCTGAAAGGGTAAATTGTAACCTAACCCAAAGACAAACAGTAGGCTGCACGAGCACACACCTCTTCCTGTTTTTTCGCATTCGAAGTCACGCCTGTCTCGGAATGATTTTTCAGACCATTGAGGACAGTTCAATTTCACAAACTAGTGTAACCTTTTCTAGGTCACAACATAAAACACTACTCTGATTTAACAAACAAAAGGTGAAGCTGTAGCACATTTTAGGATTGGCCATAATGGCTTCCTAGGTTTAAAAAAGGAAACGTTCAGGGCCCGGTTTCGCAAAAGCATCTTAAGCTTCAATTAATTTTAGAACCATAGAATTTATCCTGTGGTTCTAATTATGAATTTAGCCTTAAAGTGGCAATCAGCATTTGAAAAAACAACAACACGTGAATCCGCTCCTGTTTCGGGAAAAAGCCAAGGAATGAGACTGGAGAACTGTAACAACTCAAATTCATAGACAGAGCTATGGATGCAAGGACTGACCATCCATGATATCACAATTATAGTTTTAACCATGTTTTGAGGCTATATAGTGTTAGTTTACATGTACTTTGTTTACCAATATTGGAGTAAAACAAGCTTATATGTTGGGTTCTGATGTGGTATGACAGTTATACAAAGCTCATGAGGCATTCTTCAAGAATCAATGGGTAGGGTACAACATTTTTTTTAATCATTAAGTAAAAAAATTTATGTAGGAAACGGCAGATTTCCACTTTAAGATGATTTTGGGAAACCGGACCCAGGTCCAAGAACAGACCTGGGTTATGTCGCTTGAACTTTTGCTACGTTGCGGTTTGTGCTGAACTACACGTTTTTCCAAAACGTTATGTAGGTTCTTGAACAGACTTTGAGAAAAGTTTGCTCTGTTTGGTGGGTGTGTCGGGGTATGGCTTGAAGCAATGAGTGACGTATTTAAAAGGAGATGTGCAATATGAGCCCACAACCCAACCCCTCCCCGTTTTTCAACTAGTCGTTCAGTACAGCACCATTTCCGTTCAATTGAACGTTCTATTACATTTGTATGTACTGAACGCAGCCCATGGATAGGAACCTTGATTCAGCCTTGGGATAATTTTTATTGGAGCGAGTGGTTGTGAAATATTTATAATAATTTGTACACTGCAAATTGACGACAACTAAACCGAAAAAGAGATTGAATTGGAAAATAACAATAATTTCATTCCTGGATTACATTGATAAACGATCATATTCTCTTTCTTTATTTGTGTGAATACTTGGGAACAGATTTCCTGAATGATTTTATTTTTGGATGAATTCCTGGTGATTCTGGTGATTCTATGTGAGTCTTTTTTAAATTATTATTATTATTTGTTTTAATTAAAACTTTTATTTTTTTTAACTTTTATTTAACTAGGCAAGTCAGTTAAGAACAAATTCTTATTTACAATGACAGCCTACTGGGGAACATTGGGTTAACTGCCTTGTTCAGGGGCAGAACGACAGATTTTTACCTTGTCAGCTTGGGGATTCGATCCAGAAAGTACCTGCCGCCACTTTGGGGGCCTGTCATGCCAAAGTGGCGACAGGAACTGTCATGCCAAATAATGTCCCCCGGTCAAATAGTGTCCCCCTCTACGTCACAATAGGATTCGATAAACTATTAGTGTCTGGGTGTTGGGCAGAACCCCTAGGTCCTGGAGAACAGGAGCAGAGTTAAAGGGAAAAGGGTAGGAGACAGAGACTTAAACAAGCAAACACACAGGTTACACTTTACTGTGAGAAAATTTGATGGATTAGTGCAGTGTTATAAATGGGAGATATGTACTTTTCAACACTTGTGGAAGGTATAGCCTATCTCAAGCTGGTCCCCCTTCGACTCAGAGCACAGAGAATCAGACTGATCTGAACTTGCTGGTTCTGGTGGATGGGATACCTCCTGGGTGGCTCGGACAGTCAATGGTCCTAAAGTCATTAGGAGAGGTAAATTGAAGAGGTACATTTTTATAATCTTAGCATAACTACCATTTCTTGCTTTCTCAAATGTCAACCAAAGCTTAACATACTTCGTCTATTGGGCTTCACTGAAGTGTAGGGCGTCAGTGCTTCCAGTGTTCGACCGTCCAACTGCTCCAACTGCAGAAGATTGTATCAGTGTTAGGGAAACTAAAACTAGCTCCAGGTTATTTTGTGTGCAAATGCAAATAGTGATGATATTTTTTATGCTTCACTTTATCAGACGGTGACCCCAGCTAGGAGCAAAAGAGCAGCGAGGTTTCCCAGGTCACACCTTCCTTTCGTCCTTCTTCCAAACCAAGTAATTCGCCCGGATGTCGTAGCACTTGATCCCCTTCTTGATTCTGCTCCGGTAGCTCTCCTTCTGTTTCTCCTGCGTCTTGTCCATGTTCAGTCTCACCTTGATTGATGACAGAAATACATGCAATTATATTTCATATTACAAATACATTTTTTACATATCTCTTGGAGGGCCAGAAAATAAATTAACGGCAGACAATCATTTTTGCCTGGTCAAAAACCGCCACATCCTTCTCAGTCCGTGCCTGAAGGTAGTACTCGAAAGTGTTCTGATCTGGTTCGACAACTTCCACCACATCAGGTGGGGTTTCAGTGATTTGAAAGTACAACTATACAAACATAGCAATAGACAAACAACAACACTAAGTCAATCACAAATTTGAAAGACTACAGCATATACACTGCTCAAAAAAATAAAGGGAAAACTTAAACAACACAATGTAACTCCAAGTCAATCACACTTCTGTGAGATCAAACTGTCCACTTAGGAAGCAACACTGATTGACAATAAATTTCACATGCTGTTGTGCAAATGGAATAGACAAAAGGTGGAAATTATAGGCAATTAGCAAGACACCCCCAATAAAGGAGTGATTCTGCAGGTGGTGACCACAGACCACTTCTCAGTTCCTATGCTTCCTGGCTGATGTTTTGGTAACTTTTGAATGCTGGCGGTGCTCTCACTCTAGTGGTAGCATGAGACGGAGTCTACAACCCACACAAGTGGCTCAGGTAGTGCAGCTCATCCAGGATGGCACATCAATGCGAGCTGTGGCAAGAAGGTTTGCTGTGTCTGTCAGCATAGTGTCCAGAGCATGGAGGCGCTACCAGGAGACAGGCCAGTACATCAGGAGACGTGGAGGAGGCAGTAGGAGGGCAACAACCCAGCAGCAGGACCGCTACCTCCACCTTTGAGCAGGAGGAGCACTGCCAGAGCCCTGCAAAATGACCTCCAGCAGGCCACAAATGTGCATAGATGTCAGTTAAAACTGACTTTTGGGAACTAGAGTCCTATATGGTCTGTCTACACATATGACTCCTGATTTCGATATCCTACGGTATTCCTGCTCAACCATTGCAGGTTGACTTATTCTTCTAATGCTTTCACACGGCTATCCAGTTTCACCGTCTCACAACTGGGCCACAGCAAAATATTCACTGGGAAACCAGTCTCAAAGCTTTCCTCAGAGGCTCCAAAAAGTGTACCCACTTAGATAAACACAGACTGGGGTGTGAAAAGCAGTCTTAGCAAGTTTGTATTTGTATTTTTTTAACCTTATTTAAACAGGAAATCTTATTGAGACCAATACTTCTTTAACAAGTATGACTGCACACAATCATACAAATTAACAAAATTGACAATTTACAGTTTTGACCCTGAGGTGTAAAAAAAGTTCTTGTTTTGTGCATGGATTCAGTTTGCTGTGCACTGCTCAATGTTGAATCCTTAAATTCCTGACTGAAATTAAATAAAAGATTAATGATCATTCTTCTCATCTTCACCATCGTCAACATTGTCATCACCACCACCATTGCATCATCCAAATAATGACTAAGGGATGTTGGGTTGTTGAAGCCATCGTTAAGGTACCAGCTAAGTGCCAGGCCTCTATTTATAGCCTTTAATGATGATATTATTACATATCAGAATACAGGATCCTCCAGACTCTGCAGATTGCAAAGGCTGTGAAGGATACTTGGGAATGTGGGGCATGGGGCATGAGGGGGGAGTAAGGAAGGCAATCAGCCAAACAAACATCTCACCCATCAGTGGCTTAACCTGTGAAAAAAATCACCTTTGGTGTATGAATAAGTGCATGTATGCTTGTGTGTCTGTGTCTTTGTGAGAGAGAGAGAAAGAAAGAGGTCATGCAGGTAGAATGTCAAAATCAAACGATAACTTTAAAATTGCACAACATTTATTGGAATACAACACACACGTTCTTTACCACAAGTGGCTGAACATCCATTTCAGTTCCATAGTAAAAGTGGGAAAATATGAATACACAATAAATTCTACATTCATCAGTTCTATTTCATTTTTATATCTTTTTCCATCAGATGATAAAATAAAGACAGAGCAGCTGTAAGACAACATCAGGCTATGATACAGGAGAACACCACGGGGTATGACATGTATGTACTGAACCCTATCTGTATTCAAATTTCATCAGGATCATGCAAGCTCTCAGACATCAACAACTGTTTGTCCTTTAAACAACCCTACATAGATTATACTATGTCGAGATCTATAAAATGCTAAACATACACACATAGAAAAGAATGACAGGAATTACGCACCTTTAACCATCTGAGCACAATTCATTTGCCTATGCCCTTTAGGCTAGTGTACAATACTTTTGTGTTTTTGGTATGTATAAACAATAAGCATTCATAAAAATGTTATTAAAATGTTACTGTACAATACTGACAATATAATGCTTTTTTTAAGTTTCATGTCAGAAAACGATCTGTGGGCTGGTTCCACAGACTGCATGTTCCATCAGATGCGGCCAACAGCATACTGTACATTACAATAAGACCGCTGAATGTTAGTTTCTGTTTTCACTACAAAGTAAACTGATGTGAGGGTTATCATAATAGGAATACAGACAAGACGATCCAACCCAGGATTCAAAGGTTCAAGCCCGATCAGCAGATGATTCTCTGAAGAATGTCTGGTCTGATCATGAAAGTGCCCAGAGAGGATCCTTCCCCAGGAGATGATCACTCCTGGTGAATGTTGCCATCTTTCATCCTCCAGCATTCATACAGCATGCTATGGAATTGAACAGAGATAGAAAAGCACAAAATAGTTCATAATTAAAATCTCCCGATAATTCTAAATGAAGCAAGAAAAACATTATCATGAGAATGGATTCAGGTACACTGATGGTTGTAATCGTACCGTGGTAAAGTGCACTATGGATAAGATCAGGATGATCAGGAGGCCAATGATCATGGAGGCTATCGCCATGTGAAAGGCTTTCCTACCGAGCCTCTCGGAACCCGCATAGTCCTCCTCATCATAACTGTTCTGAGACTTCAGAAGACAGGAGAGGGAGAAACAGAGAGAGAGGGAGGGAGGACAAGAACAATGGTTACAGTTGAGGCAGAGCAACAGAAAATATCACTTTTAAACAATTAGAACCATTCATCAATAAATGGTGTAAAGTTTTCTATAATTATTCATCAATAACCATTACTGTACACCATTAGTGGACACTGGGGAGATACAGGTAGGTTTCATCCCAGCCAATAAACCATCTAATATTTAGCCAGTGATTCAAAGGGGGACACACCAGTTAAAGAGATCATAATACTACGAATGGAGGGAAGAGTGACGCTGTATCATTGGTGAGTCAGATGAAATGGTTGGACTGGACCTGTAAACACTAAATCATTTTTATGGGAAACCCTTATGGGCACTGATCAGTACACTTCTCGGCACTCGGTTGAAGAGAAAATGCTCTTGCTGAACTTCTGTTTCTCACCCCGTCCCTGCCTTGGATGGCATCTTAAATTCATGTTTATATTAAGGTTTGTCAGAGTGCTGTGGATTACTCAGTGTCATGTGCTCCTCATCTTGTTTCTCACAGCCACAAAGCTGCAACAGCTGCCATTGGCACACATTATGTTTAATGGATCCTTAAGTCGATCTAATTATATAATAAAATAAATCCATCAAAATCATTCTGTTTAAGCTAGAGATATCTGTTTATTTGTATGGGCTGCATTTCAATCCACCACATCTGCCTGTTTGCCTTCCTCATCTGCTGTGGAAAGTGGCAGAGCTACAGCATTGTTTGTCAGACTAGGGGCCTCATTTAAAACCGTTGCGTACATTTTATACTAGATATCTGCTTGCACCCTTTCTGAAAAGACTGCCCATGCACACAATATTGAAATTAATAAACTTGGCGCACCCCATACATAGCCTATGCATTTTCCCGTTATAAATCAGACCTGTTGTAAAACTGTGCGCGTGAACGAGCATTATAACTCTGCCTAAAAATTGCCCATCATTCACCTTTTATGGTGACAAAAATGTCCTTATTTGCTGTATACTTTGGAAGTATTAGAACTAGGCTAAGACACTATCTAAAGGAAATAGCAATGGCAAAGTAAATCAAATGTTTTTGGAGAATGTTTTCTTTTGCAGTGATTTTTGGTGTAGTCTAACTGACCGTTTCTGAAAGACAAAACAATTGCAAATTGTTGTCTACCTGTAAGCACACTGTTTGATTTCAATAACGTTTTGCATTGACTTTTTCTGAACCTAAATATGTTGCACTGCCTGTGAATTGTGAAACATTGCCTACTCTGAAAAATATGAAAACTACAGTAGGCCTACTTACAGTGGTAGCCTACACATTTCAATGCAAAGCATCAATTGTCTATCAACTGTCTGTTCACCTGTTAAATTATACTGTATACATAGAGCAAAAACGTGAAATGAATAGCCTATTTAATACCTGTAGGCCCAATTAAATTAGACATGCGCATGGCAATTTGTTGTATGGCTACTTTGAGAATATGAACTCATGTCCAGAAAAAGGTCAAAACCATTGCAAAATATATTTATGATATGTATTTTGTATTATATTTATCAATTAAATATTGTCTACTCCAGAAATTTAACATTACATTATTCAGACGTAGCCTACAAACGTCAATAGAAAAGGTGAACCATCTGTTCCACGTTAAACTGAGCTTCAGTTCGGATCACAGAGCTAAATAGTTAAAATAGCTTATCTACACTGAACCAAAATATAAGTAGCTTATCTACACTGAACCAAAATATAAATGTAACATGTAAAGTGTTGGTCCCAAAATAAAATAAAAGATCCCAGAAATGTTCTATATGCACAAAAAGCTTATTTCTCTCAAATGTTGTGCACAAATTTGTTGACATTCCTGTTAGTGAGCTTTCTCTGTTGCCAAGATAATCCATCCACCTGACCGTTGTGGAATATCAAGAAGCTGATTAAACATCATGATCATTATACAGATGCACCTTGTGCTGGGGACAATAAAAGGCCACTGTAAAATGTGCAGTTTGGTCACACAACACAATGCCACAGACGTCTCAAGTTATGAGGGAGTGTGCAATTGGCATGCCGATTGCAGGAATGTTCACCAAAGCTGTTGCCAGACGTCTGTGTTGTTTTAAATGTTGTTTTAGAGAATTTGGCACTACTTCCAACCGGCCTCACAAACGCAGACCACGTGTAACCACGCCAGCCCAGGACCTCCACATCCGTCTTCTTCACCTGCAGGATCGTCTGAGACCAGCCACCCGGACAGCTGATGAAACTGGGTTTGCACAACCAAAGAATTTATGCACAAACTGTCAGAAACCGTCTCAGGGAAGCTCACTTGCGTGCTCGTCATCCTCACCAGGGTCTTGACCTGACTGCAGTTCGGAGTCATAACCAACTTCAGTGAGCAAAAGCTCACCTACCATTGCCACTGGCACGCTGGAGAAGTGTGCTCTTCACTGAAGAATTCCGGTTCCAACTGTATCGGGCAGATGGCAGACAATGTGTATGGTGCTCAGTTTGCTGATGTCAACGTTGTGAACAGAGTGTCCCATGGTGGCGGTGGGGTTATGGTATGGGCAGGCATAAGCTATGGACAATGAACACAATTGCATTTTATCGATGGCTATTTGAATGCACAGAGATACCGTGACGAGATTCTGAGGCCCATTGTCGTGCCATTCATCCGACGCCATCACCTCATGTTTCAGCATGATAATGCATGGCCCCATGTCACAATTCCTGGAAGCTGAAAATGTCCCAGTTCTTCCATGCCCTGCATACTCACCAGACATGTCATGTTTGGGATGCTCTGGATTATCGTGTACGACAGCGTGTTTCAGTTCCCGCCAATATCCAGCAACTTCGCACAGCTATTGAAGAGGAGTGTGACAACATTCCACAGGCCACAATCAACAGCCTGATCAACTCTAAGGATAAATCTAATATATGCACTACAACTTCCTCTGCAACGAAATGCTGCAGGGCAAACGCAGCTTTCCATTGGAAATTAATGTACTTCTGGTGTACCAAAATGCAATGACGCTGTTGGGGTGGGTTTGATTGAGGCGTTACACCTCGATCACACCGACAGCATCATTGCATTTTGGTACACCAGAAGCAGTGACGACCCATCATTCAGGGCAGGTGGGACAGTTAATAAAGCTGCATACACATATGGTCTCTTTTTTGTTTTCTTGAGTAAGTCAGCTCCAAAATGCAGGTGTTTCAGCCTAGCTCAGTGCTTTCTGTGGTGGTGGGCCGAGCCAACAGAAAATAAGAGCACTGCGCGGTGATTGGCTCAGTGTTCTGTCACTCAGTTTAAGTCCTTAGTAAGGGTAGACATCCACATTTTTAGCCCTTTGGGTCCTGCCATAGAGTTATATTACAAGTGCCCTTCCAAGAAGGCTCAAGGTCATTGGCCACAGATAAAATTACATCAAATCACATTATATCTACAGTAGCTTTGATTGGACTGACGATGTCAAGATCTTACTTTCAAAGTCTTAGCTAGCCGTCATCATCATGAATTAAGTTGACAATCTACTAGCACATGCTTTTTAAACCTTTTCATATGTAGAGAAATAATGAAGAGAAATTATAGATAAAACGTATCGGTGCTCATCGGCCATTGGACATAGAGATTACACAAGTTGAAAATCGCAAATTCAACAAATAAGTCATCTGTAAATAATCAGTGGCTAACTGCAGGCATTGCAAAGCAACCACTAACGTTAGCCTGCTATTCAATGGAGTGGCTATGTGTTTTTCCCCCCAGAGTTCCCACCATAAATCCAGAGAATGCCAGACTTTTATGACAAAATTTGCAAAGAAAGGACCGCCGCTCCACCTTCCGAAGGTGAGTCCAAAAATGTCTTGTATGCTGCTGCATAAATGATGTAATATGCAAGGGAGATATGTATACTGTAGCTAAGAAAGTAATACTAAGTGTATGTTGTGTAGTAAGCTGTTAATAGCCCATGTGCCTCACCCTAATAATTTGGTCTATTTTCACCAATGCGGTATTGTAAACACATCATTTGTGGCCGATGTGTGCTTCTTTTTGTACAGCTTAGACAGTGCTACTGATAGGAGTGGTGGCGCTTGGCTTGCACATGCAAATTCAGCACACACAACATTCTACAATAGAATTGTGTTATTTATTAATGTGTCAATTGAAAAGCGTATTTAACGTGTCAAATAGTGTTATATGACGTGTATCTTTTTTGACACTCAAAGACCCAAACGACGTGCAATGTGCCTCACCCTAATTTGGTCTATTTTCACCTCTTAATTTTGCCTACTCTTCTGACTTGGTGGTGCACATGTAGCCTATAACCTGTTTTAGAGAAATGTAATCATTGAATATTGTAAGAGCTTTCAATGTCTGTTTATATGCCCCCTGTATTTATCCTACTGTTCTGACTTGGTGTACAGAGAGAATACTGTAAAAATGGCCCATGTTCTGAATTTTGTTGCTGTACAAAAGTGCTGAAGAAATAGTTATATTGACTACATCTGTCGTCGTTTGCTCATTAATGTCTAAATCAAAATTACGGATTGCCTCTTATCCGCTTGTCGTCCCCTTGTGCCATAGTTTGCACATCTCAACTGTCAGTAGAAACCACATTTTTTAAAGCAAGTCAGCCATATCGGCTATGTTTTTTTTACAGGCAGTAAATGAGGCTGAATGAACTGTTTTGCTGCCAGACAAGGCTCCGCTGAAAGCCAGGTGTAGCAGTGGTAAGGTGTTGGGACTGCTGTTGGGATAGCTTTGTGTAGGCCGTAACAGTTTGTGGTTCCGTTTGTCACAGTTATAGTGAAATGAATGTATTATTTAGTGCTGTGTTGTGGCTTTGCTGGCATGTATCCCACATTTTTTGTTTGTTTGCTCCACCAAGATTTACATGCTAAAATCGCCACTGACCATAAGAACATTAATTTCCAATGGAACGCTGCATTTGCCTTGTAGCAGCTCGGTGCAGTAGGAGGAAGATTTTCGTGTGTGAAAAAATATTAATGTCTAGGTTACACTATCCCGCGAATCTCCCGCAAAATCATCTTGTTGTCCCACATTTGGGTATTTTAAATGTGGTCACCCACGTCTGAAGGTAACCCGGTATCATTTTTTTTTAATTATGGAATTATGAAAGTAGTTTTGTGACAACAAGAAAAGGGTGTCTATATATATATATATATATATATATATATATATATATATATATATATATATATATATATATATATATATATCTCCTGAGCTTTCTTATATCTCCTAGATATAGGACAGACACTTCAAAACCTTATTCCTTATGATTCATTTGTGACTGTTTTGTAATTCATGAACGTGTTATTCAATGCATTTCTAATGGCTGTAGTAGTAAAGGCCAAATTCAGTATTGAATCAAAAATATATACAGTATACACTACATGGCCAAAAGTAGGTGGACACCCCTTCAAATAAGTGGATTCGGCTATTTCAGCCACACCCATTGCTGACAGGTGTATAAAATCGAGCACACAGCCATGCAATCTCCATAAACAAACATTGGCAATAGAATGGCCCGTACTGAAGAGCTCAGTGACTTCCAACATGGCACCGTCATAGGATGCCACCTTTCCAACAAGTCAGTTCATCAAATTTCTGCCTTGCTAGAGCTGCCCGGTCAACTGTATGTCCTGTCTCCAGAAACAACGTCAGCACAAGAACTGTTCATCGTGAGCTTCATGAAATGAGTTGCCATGGCCGGGCAGCAGCACACAAGCCTAAGATCCCCATGTACAATGCCAAGCGTTGACTGGAGTGGTGTAAAGCTGGAGCAATGGAGCAATGGAAACGGGCTCTCTGGAGTGATGAATAACGCTTCACCATCTGGCAGTCCGACAAACTAATCTGGGTTTGGCGGATGCCAGGAGAACGCTACCTGTCCCAATGCATAGTGCCAACTGTAAAGGTTGGCGGAGGAGGAATAATGGTCTGGAGCTGTTTTTCATTGTTCGGGTTAGGCCCCTTATTTCCAGTGAAGAGAAATCTTAATGCTACAGCGTACACTGACATTGTAGACAATTCTGTGCTTCCAACTTTGTGGCAACAGTTTGGGGAAGGCCCTTTCCTGTTTCAGCTTGACAGTGCCCCCGTGCACAAAGCGAGGTCCACACAATATATATTTTTTTATTAACAATGTATTAATTGTCATTTTTTACAATTTAACAATCATCAGCAAAATGTGACACAGATAATGCCTCGTTATTCCTTCCACCTACACAAAACAGCATGCTACATGGGAGCACAAAACAGCATGCTACATGGGAGCACAAAAAAGCATGCTACATGGGAGCACAAAACAGCATGCTACATGGGAGCACAAAACAGCATGCTACATGGGAGCACAAAACAGCATGCTACATGGGAGCACATCGTACAAAACCCTTCCGTCCCCAACCCATTAACAACTCATGCCTCCCATCTACGGGTATTAGCGTCGATGATTAGCAAAAATGAAACAGAATGACCTTCACATTCAATGTAGAAAATAAATTATCAACGCAAAAACAAATAATACATTAATAAATAAAATAATAATGAGGCAGCTAAGGTGACAACTCTAGAAACTGTTGAAAGTCCCCCCCCAGACCTCATTAAATTCAAAGGGTTTATTATGTGAATTGTAGTAATTTTTTCAGATGGAATATAGGATGTTAGTTTTAGCCACATCTGCTTGCTTGGCGGAGTGTCATTCTTCCATTAAATATCTGTGCATTTATTGGCTGCAATGACTGCCAATTTAATGAATCTGGTTTTGCAGAGTCATCTTCAAGAAGAATAAGGGAAGGATCTAGTGGTACAGTCATTTTAGTGACCTGTGATAAGATCTGAATAATGTTTTTCCAATAATTGCCTAGTTCAGGGCAGGACAAAAACATATGCATAATTGTGCCCACCCCTGTTTTACACCTTGGGAAAAATGCAGATGTAATTTTTTTTTCTTATACAGTCTCTCTGGTGTTAAGTAGACCCTATGTAAAATATTGAATTGCATCAATTTGTGCCGTGTCTTAAATTAAAGATGCTGAGCATCTAAAAAGAGCTTTTCTCATCCTCAACAATGAGACCAAGGTCATCATGCCACTTCATGCAAGCCTTCAGAGCGCCATCGTTCCCCAACAGACCTTGAAGACCAGAGTACACGTAAGAAATGAAACCTTTGACCCCTTTTCTCTCCAGCCACAGTTTATCAGTTATAGGTTTACACATGGACTGAATCCTACCTCCCTGCTGAGTGCCTAACCTGTAGGTAATGCCTAACCTGTAGGTACTTGAAGAAATTTGAAGAAATTTGTTTCAGGTAATTGAAAATGAGATGCCAGTTGTTGAAAGGATAGTAGTTCACCTTCTCTATAGAGATGACCAAATGTTTTAATTCCTTTGTTGAAACAAGAACATGTAAAAGCATCTCTCAGGGGTTTGGGTAAGATGGGGTTATTATAGAAAGGTGTTTGTTCATATATAGATTTATACCCTTCTGTTTGTTTATAGACTTCAATCAATAAGTGTTTTTAATGAAAGAGTAGTTTATGATACCTAGCAAAGCTTTAGGTGGGCTAATGTAAGGTATATTTGCCAATATTACAAGGGACAGACCCTCTTCCTCTATCTGTCTCCAAGAGGGTGAACTTGTTGTATTTTGCCATACCCACACAGCCTTTAACTGAGATGCCCAGTAATACAACTGGAAGTCAGGTAGGGTAAGTCCTCCTCCTGAGTATGGTTTGCATAAAGTTGTGAGTTTCACTCTTGGGGGTTTCCCTTTCCACAGAAATGAAGAGACCTTCCAATTAAGTTGTTTGAAAAAACTTTGGGAATAGGAAAGGGCAAGGTTTGAAAAAGGTACCAAATAATTTTGGTAATATATGAATCTTTACACAATTGACCCGCCCAGTAAGAGAAATTGGTAAATCCCGCCATCAATCCAATTCTTCCCCAACATTTTTTGAGAAGTGCAGCATAGTTCAGTTGATATGTCTTAATAATTTCAGAAAAGATTTGCAATCCAAGGTATGTCATTTTCTGAGGTCTCCAAGAAAACAGCTGGTCTAAGATTGGGTTCTGCATAGCTGCCCTGTTAAAATACATAATTATACTCTTCGATAGGTTAATTTTATACCCTGAAAAGGTCCCATATTCTTTCAGGATGTCAACTAATGCTCAGAGTGAAATTTCTAGTTTAGTGAGGTAAAGCAAAATGTATCAGCATATAGCGAGACCAGAAGTTCACGCACACCGATACGAACACCATGGATGGATGGATGAGATCTAAAAGCTTCTGCCAGTGGCTCTATAGCCAAAGAAAAAAGGAGAGGACTAGCGGGACAACCCTGTCTTGTGCCACGTGATAGGGAGAACTGTGAGGAAATGTTTCCATTAGTCAGGATCTGAGGTACCGGATATTTACACAGTAATCTAATCATACCTACATAGTTAGGTCCAATATTCATCCTCTGTAAAACTTCAAACGGGTAGGTCCATTTTATGTGGTCAAAAGCTTGTTCCGCACCTAATGAAGCTGCCAATACAGGTTCTTGGTCATTCTCTACATAATGCATAATATTAAATAATCTTCTGATATTATCAGGAGATGAGCGGTTTCTTACAAAGCTTGTTTTGTCCATATCAACCAAGTCAGGAAGAACCTTATCTAGTCTAAGAGCTATGAGTTTTGCAAGAATCTTATATGAAGTGTTCAATTAAGTTATTGGTCTATACGACCAACAAAGCAGAGGATCTTTCCCAGGTTTGAACAAAACTGTGGTCAGTGCTTATTCAAGTGTGTCTGGGAGCTTTTCTGTCTCTATGGCATAATTAAACATATCTCAAAGAGGCTCGATTCAGTTGGGTAAACATTTTGCTGAGGCGTTCAGAAAGTCTCTTGGATTTTTGTTATACCCTTGTCCATCTCCATTCTGAACCATGCTGGTGCTTATTCCAAGCTAGCATCCGTCGAGGCCGAAGAAGGGCTGTCAGAGGGGGTTACCTTTCCATGTTTCGTCTGAGGCTTTGCTAGATTGGGCAACTTTTGTTGTGGCGATAAAAGAGATGTTTTGACTTCCAACTCACTATTAATGAACAGGTAAACCATGTCAAAATGCCTTAACATTTTATGAAAGTTCAAGGGCGCTACGCAGACACGTCTTGTTAGAGCTTCGCCATTGCTGGAAGTCTACAGAAATGATTTGTTGAGATCGGTGTGGAAGAACTTGACTGATCTGCACAGAGCCCTGACCTCAACTCCATCTAACATCTTTGAGATTAATTGGAGCCGGGCCTAATCATCCAACAACAGTTTACGACCTCACTAACGCCATTGTGGCTGAATGGAAACAAGTCCCCGCAGCAATGTTCCAACATCTAGTGGAAAGCCTTCCCAGAAGAGTGGAGTCTGTTATAGCAACAAACGGGGGACCAACTCCATATTAATGTCCATAATTTTGGAATAAGATGTTTGACGAGTAGGCGTCTACATACTTTTGGTCATGTAGTGTAATTTCATACCTACAGGGGACATAAAATTCTATGCTACGACCATATTAATCTCCCCCCCTCACCAACGGCTTAGGCTTTTAGGGGTTAATGAAAAGGAAAGGAGAGAGTCAACAGTGGTGTTTGCTCTACTGAAACTACAAAACCCTATCAGATACGGACGGAGGCCATCCAGAAGTATGTTTCTCCACCCTAACCCCCCTTGCTGTTACTTCAAAAACAATATGGCTTTACTCCAAATTTGGACACTCAGGGCTGAACACTGGTGTGTTAACTCAGACTGTCACACAAATCATACATTGATGTCACATACTCTTAATCAGTCCGTACAGTGCCTTGCAAAAGTATTGACCCCCCTTGGCGTTTTTACTATTTTGTATCATTACAACCTGTAATTTAAATTGATTTTTATTTGGACTTCATGCAATGAACATACACAAAATAGTCTGAGTTGGTGAAGTGAAAAGAAAAAAAAAAATTGTTTCAAAATATTCAAAGAAATACAAAACGGAAAAGGGGTGCGTGCATATGTATTCACCCCCTTTGCTAAGAATCCCCCAAATAAGATCTGGTGCAACCAATTACCTTCATAAGTCACATAATTAGTTAAACAAAGTCCACCTGTGTGCAATCTAAGTGTCACATGAGCTGATCTCAGTGTATGAGATCACACCTGTTCCCACCTGTTCTGAAAGGCCCCAGAGTTTGCAACACCACTAAGCAAGGGGCACCACCAAGCAAGCGGCACCATGAAGACTAAAGAGCATTCCAAATATGTCAAGGCCAAAGTTGTGGAGAAGTACAGATCAGGGTTGGGTTATAAAAAAATATCAGAAACTTTGAACATCCCACGGAGCACTATTAAATCTATTATTAAAAAATGTAAAGAATATGACACCACGACAAACCTGCCAAGAGAGGGCTGCCCACCAAAACTCATGGACCAGGCAAGGAGGGCATTAATCAGAGAGGCAATAAAGAGACCAAAGATAACCCTGAAGAGCTGGGTTTTACAGAAGAGTGGCCAGAAAAAAAGCCATTGCTTAAAAGAGAAAAATAAGCAAACACGTTTGGTGTTCGCCAAAAGGCATATGGGAGACTCCCCAAACATATGCAGAAGGTACTCTGGTCAGATGAGACTAAAATTTAGCCTTTTGGCCATCAAGGAAAACGCAAACCCAACACCTCAACTGGAAAAAATCCCAGTGGCTCTATGTGCCAAGCTTATAGAGACATACCCCAAGAGACTTGCAGCGGTAATTGCTGCAAAAGGTGGCTCTACAAAGTATTGACTTTGGGGGGGGGGGGGGGGGGTGAATAGTTATGCACACTCAAGTTCTTATTTCTTGTTTGTTTCACAATAAAAAATATTTTGCATTTTCAAAATATGTTGTTAAAATCAAGTGATACAACCCCCCCAAAATATATTTTAATTCCAGGTTATAAGGCAACAAAATAGGAAAAATTCCAAGGGGGGTGAATACTTTTGCAAGCCACTGTATGCTCTTCCTGCCCTACAGTACTGCTGTTGATGAGGGGAAACTATACTCACAATACAGTCATTGTACTGTGCAAAGCTGTGTCCATTTATTTTGGTTGTCTAAACTCTCCCGGAATGTTAACCCTCCAACACATCTCGGATCTGGGATTTGACACAGTCGTGGACATATATCCTATCCTGTAGTTGAACTTGACTTCAGCTCCAGTCATGACCGAGCACACATCGTCAGCATTATGTGTACGTGTGTGTGATGCTGACAGGGGTTCAAAGAGGTGGACAGGCTATTTTTGTAACTCATGAGACTGAACTTCACAGGCACACTGACTCATTAGCCATTCAGTGATCATACACCACTGACACACTTGCACTGAGACAGGTGTATCACACAGAACAGTATGTATCATTGCAAATAAACTGTTGTGCCACAAAATTACCATGACGAATTGTCATGGCTGAGATTTCACTCATGATATATTGCTAATAAAATGATCAGTGTTTCTCAAACATTTTTAAACACAGTCAAAATAACCAGTCCTCAATACCTTAACAGTATCCAGAGATAAGAGGTCACATATCTTTGATCCATCCTCTTTACTTCATGCCTGTCTAAAGATGAGACGTATACTCTAGTCTTGACCGACATTGAGGTAGAGGCAGACAACATTGACATGTTGACCCAACTCTTGATCAGACTCACCAGTACAGAGAAGACCAGAGCCACGATGTTGACAGGCCAGGCTGGGCAGAAGCAAGTGAGGATGGTAAGGTAGACATAGTTCTTCAGAGGGGGGATCTCCTGGGCCTCCCTGCCCCCTAAGTGGTCAGCACTCACATCCAGTAGCTGCTTATTTTTCACCTCCGTTGGCTGGGGCATCCCTGGAGACATTGAACCGGCTAAACAGGTCACACTGGTCAGTCAAAGATGGACAGAAAGGAAGTAGAGGAGCCAGGTAAAAAAGTAAGCCAATGTATGGGAGGAAAAACCCTATCTGGGGACTTAAGACTGTCTTAAGACTGTCTTAGGTGTGAGAAGACTGAAGCAGACTAGGGGCTCCAGCCAGAGACGAGAGATGACCTAATTACTTTCAGGGGTGAATACTATCCTTCTTCTGAGAGAGGAGGGGCACTAGAGGACGGAGAGAGGGAGGGACAGGGAAGAAAGTGAGATGAACAGAGTTCAAGAGAGAAAAAGTGAAGAAAGTAGATTAAGGCATGCACATAGGGCCCGATTCCAATTTAGTTAATTATGCCTTTCTTACTCACGTCTTTCCTACACACTTCTCAGTAATTGATATTCAGACTTACCTTGTGCAGGTGCTTAATGGGCTTTTCAGGCGTGGTTCCCTTGCACGCATTGAATACATGTAATTCAACTGATGAAAACCCTCCCACTTGCAGGCAACAGATTTTCTCATGGAGTTTATTCAATAGGGTTTTCAGTACATTTATCTGAAACCATCCCTTTAAATACAGTGTACCTTTTAGTTTGAATATTGTCCACAGACTCAGTAGAATATATGAAGAGAATGGGTTCAGAATATTAGGGATAATGTAAGAAAGCCATCAAAATATTAGCATTTTTTTCTGATAGATATAACACCATTTTCTATGCACTGTAATTTACTTCATATGACCATATTTATTATTGAACCTTTATTTAACTAGGCAAGTCAGTTAAGAACAAATTCTTATTTTACAATGACGGCCTACGTACAACATTCGATAGGAGTGAGACATGGGGTGCGTTCGATCGGATTACTTATGTTAAATCGGTGACCAACTTCAGTGTGTTGCATTCTGGGGATAAAACTTGTGCCTACATTATCACGTTTTAAAGGTATGTCCCAGTTGCAGAAAGGGTTGAAGAAAAAAAACATTTTTTCTTCAAACAGGGGCAGGCAAAAGACAGGTCAAGCAGGCAGGGGTCAATAATCCTGAGAGAGTGTAAGGCACCGGAACAGCAGGCGGGTTTAGGGTCAGGCAGAGTTCAGCCATTGCCTGCATTGTGGGAGGCACTATTTTTGTTTGACCCATGCGAACGGGACCAAAAACATGACTGAAACAGGAATTAACTTTGCTGCAATTCACTTGTACACAGTGGATATGTACAAATTCAATTGATGACAAATTCAATTGATGTTTGAGCCTCTCTCTCCCCAATTGATAATATAATGTAGGCTACGCACATATTTAGTGTGTGATATGGGGTTGGAGACATGTTTATTTCGACATTACAACATGGCTGTATACAGATGCACCTCCTCCGACTTCACTCTTCGACTTTCAACAGCAGTCTTATGCTTCAACCTTACTACTCAAACAAGCCCCATGGTGATGGAGGTTGGGAGATTATGGACAAGTCATGGACCATGATGTTTGTGTGCTTCTGCCCATTGTAAATGGCTCAGAAGAGTAACTTAATGGCAATTCACCTAAGAATCACTACTTTGATTACTTTAAATATACTTTTCCGTTATGCTTACATTTCCAATATGGATGCATAACACATTGGGGCTAGTTAATCTAAATGACTAAATTGCTTGAATGTTTCCTAACCTTGAAAGTAGTCTATGGAGAGACTGCAATCCCTTTATATCTGACATACAGTATACTAGTCATGTTATGTCACCGTTTTTACTTTTTATGTAGCTACACCTTTTGGAGCTTCAATCAATCCATTACTACCCCCTCCCTTCCTCCTCTTATACTGTTTCTACACCTTTTCATGAAAACAATGTTCGGAAAGACAGTTACAACTCAAAGAATGAATGGAATGTTTTAAAATAATTTATTAGGAATTTTAAAAAGTTTTTTTCCAAAGAAAAAAAGAGAAAACAGGAAGAAAAATAACTGAAAGAGGGTTACAGTGTTGACAAGAACATTACCTTTCAGAGTAAACACAGAATCCAAAGGCTGCAACACCGTGGCAACCAGCAGGCTTAGAAAAATATCAAAATCTACAACTTGGTGATAGAAATTGACAGTGCCTCTTTTTCTTAAACTAACCATAACATTAAAACACTTTATTTTGACCTCCCAGTGCAACAACGTAAAATTTCTGAACAAAATTATTGAGTTCTCTTAAAAAAGTATATTGCTTCTTATGAGTTTCATGGCTACAGTCTGTGTCACCCAGTAGATATGTAGTGTCTCTGTCGGTGTGGAGGAGGGGTTGAGAAATACATACAATCTCATCATGGAAGAGCCTCAGGACCACCTCTGAGATAGTGTTCATTTAGAAATGAACAAATCCCTTCCACACACCGAAAGAGACAAGGAAGTTCAGTAACAAACCAAAATAGCAGTAATACATTCACATTTACCACCAATGTATCCATTCCCTGACAATACATTTCACACATGATGCCAATAAGTGTGACCACATATAGCCATACAATGCACACACACACACACAAACGCGCACTCACACACATCAACACAATCTGCAGGAGAATTGAGTCGTAAAATCGTACCATTGTGAAACTGTTTTACGACTGTTTCTGCATGCTTGTCCTTCATTTTCCTTTACAACCATTACATATTAAAAATTATAATTCTAAAACAACAACAAAATAACACAGTACCAAGTAATGAGGATAGAAACAGCTAGTTTTTCTCATATTAAAGGAGTATCCCAACACCCGCGTCTCCCACGTTAATGTAACATCTCAAGCTTTCTCTCTCCCAGTAAAAGGGATTCCTGGGTGAATTCACAGTATAGGAGAAAACCCTTTCACTCTGACAGACCTGGGCCAGGCTCACAACTAAGACAACTAAATATTATGAATCAAACAAATACATCACTAATAAACCCTCCCATAAAACTATATCATAACTTCATGTTAGTGTCATGAATGTTGTCCAGTGGAAAGAGAATGATAAAACTGACTGACAAAAACACAGTTTGTGTCTGACAATACCTGTGATGATGACTGACCTCCCGTCTCTATTATACTATGATATGGAACAGTCTGGATTTCCAGTCTGGGTTTCCAATGAAACTATAAAAATATCTGCTGAAAACAAATACCATCGTACCATTTCCCCTGCCCTCCCAACACCCTTCATTTTTTTGCAGAATCCAAAATACAGTTATATTTACAATATTTTACAAAAACAGACATCACACAGTTCAATCTGACTGGAAAGAGACTCATGACTATCAATTTTGTTACTTTGATCATTATTAGTATAACAAATCCTTGTTCAAAACCTACCAAGATATACATTTTCAACATTGTAATACGTTTTTAAAATTTAATTCATTAATCAGACATTTTCTGTTAAAATTCAGTATGAACTAAAAGACAAAATATAAACTTATTCAGTAGAAATGATTGTTCCAGTCCTTCACACATTTCATACATGGAGATCACTCTTTCTCCCTCTCCGCCTCTCAATAAAACACCTTCTGACAAAACATTTCCCAAAAACGAAACAAAGAATCAAGACATATGAGATTACATTACAATTTTCACAAAACATTTAAGTGAAATAAAACAAAAGAAAAAAGTAGCTAGAATGATCTGCATGTCTTTCTAATACAAGCAGAAACATTTGAAAGGTTGTTGTTCCTTTCTGCTAACTACAGAAACATGTTAGACAGGAGGTGATGTTAAGACAGAACACAGGAAGTCTGAAGAAGAGAGATCCCCAGCGGGAGGAGGGGCGGGGACATCAGGGGTCAAGGATCAGGGTCCAAACTGCAGGGTCACACAGCCAGAGAGGAGTAACCATAAAGAGTCGGATCAGCTCAAAGCAGCTTCAACTCCTTCCATCTCTCAGACCACAGACCTGCAGAGAAATAGAGACAATGTTTATTTTATTTTCATGTTTCTATTAGACAACATATCTATACATTTGTTACAATAAATATACAGTAAATTAGAGTGATTCATTTGAATGGAACATGACACTTCTGAGTATGTGATGCTGTGGGTGGGTGTAGTAGCAGACTCACTCTCTCAGTGATAGCCGTTAGTGAAAGCCGTAGCAATCAGAGGGCCCTGTAGGGAGCAGTCAGACACACAGGAGTGATTAAAAGGCGCACCCAGTCATCACAACACAACCACCAACAACACCAATATCACACTCAACAATACAATAACACAACCCTCACCAAATCTGCCAGACAAGTCTGTCAAAATAGACAGTATAGATAGGCTCTCATTACACGAGAGCAACATTACTTGTTCATTTGACCTTTATTTTATCAGTCACACAATGACAGACAGATGCTCATACAGTCATAACAAAGGAATGGACACTAGCCAGCTACCACCCAGTATGCACCTTAGAGACCGCTGCCCTATGTAAACAGAACACCGGTCACTTTAATCATGTTTACATACTGTTTTCCGCACTTTATACGTATATAATGTATTCAACTCAAGGCTCACCCTATTTACTATACACACCTTTTGTATTCACATACTGACCATTCTGTCTATACACACCATTCACATATATATTATTTATATTCCGAACTCAGGTCCGGAAGCTAATTTCATGCAATTCTATCCATTTTGCTATGGGGTTTTGTACTGTGTTTATAAAGTGTATTCTTGACATAGCTCATTTTAATATTTCTACTACTGTACATTGCATTTTAGTTACACTGTTTATACACCGGATATGTATTTACAGTGCAGTCAGAAAATATTCAGAACCCTTGACTTACACACAATTCCCCATAATGACAAAGCAAAAATATGTTTTTAGAAATTTGAGCAAATTTATAAAAAATACCAAACTGAAATATCACATTTACATAAGTATTCGGTACCTTTACTAAGTACTTTGTTCAAGCACCACAGCCTCGAGTCTTCTTGGGTATGACGCTTCAAGCTTGGCACACCTGTATTTTGGGGAGTTTCTCCCATTCTTCTCTGCAGATCCTCTTAAGCTCTGTCAGGTTGGATGGGGAGCGTCGCGGCACAGCTATTTTCAGGTCTCTTCAGAGATGTTCGATCAGGTTCAAGTCCGGGCTCTGGCTGGGCCACTCAAGGACATTCAGAGACTTGTCCTGAAGCAACTACTGCATTGTCTTGGCTGTGTGCTTAGGGTCGTTTTCCTGTTAGACTGGTGCGAAGGTTCACCTTCCGAGGTTCTGAGCGCTCTGAAGCAGCTTTTCATCAAGGATCTCTCTGTACTTTGCTTCGTTCATCTTTCCCTCGATCCTGACTAGTCTCCCAGTGTCTGCCGCTGAAAAACATCCCCAGGGCATGATGCTGCCACCACCATGCTTCACCATAGGGATGGTGCCAGGTTTCCTCTAGATGTGACACAAGGTATTCAGGCCAAACAGTTCAATCTTGGTTTTATCAGACCAGAGAATCTTGTTTCTCATGGTCAGAGTCCTTTAGGTGCCTTTTGGCAAACTCCACACGGGCTGTCATGTGCCTTTTACTGAGGAGTGGCTTCCGTCTGGCGACTCTACCATAAAGGCCAGATTGGTGGGATGCTGCAGAGATGGTTGTCCTTCTGGAAGGTTCTCCTATCTCCACAGAGGAACTGTCAGAGTGACCATCAGGTTCTTAGTCACCTCCCTGATTGCTCAATTTGGCTCTAGGACGAGTCTTGGTGGTTCCAAACTTCTTCGATTTGAGAATTATGGAGGCCACTGTGTTTTCGGGGACCATCAATGCTGCAGATATTTTTTGGTACCCTTTCCCAGATCTGTGCCTCAACACAATCCTGTTTCGAAGCTCTACAGACAATTCCTTCGCCCTAATGGCTTGGGTTTTGCTCTGACATGCACTGTCAACTGTGGGACCTTATATAGACAGGTGTGTGCCTTTCCAAATCATGTCCAGTCAATTGAATTTACCACAGGTGGACTCCAATCAAGTTGTAGAAACATCTCAAGGATGATCAATGGAAACAGGATGCACCTGAGCTCAATATCGAGTCTCATAGCAAAGGGTCTGAATACTTGTTTTTTATTTGTTATAAATTATCAAACATTTCTAAAAACCTGTTTCCCTTTGTCATTATGGGGAATTGTGTGTAGATTGATGAGGAAATATTTTTATTTAATCAATTTTAGAATAAGGCTGTAACGTAAAACAAAATATGGAAAAAGTCAACGGGTCTGAATACTTTCTGAATGCACTGTATATAGTGGATTCTTGACATAGTTCATTCTAATATATCTACTGCTGTTCATATCATTCCTAGTATATCTTGTATAAATTAATCCAGTGTACAAACGCATAGATTGCGTTTGGATTACTGTTAGTGCTATTTGGGTTGTTAATTGGATTGATCTCAACATTTTTCTTTTAACTTTTTGGATTATGTGTGTATTGTTTTGTATTACTGCACTGTTAGAGCTAGAAAAACAATAATTTCGCTGCACCTGTGATAACATCTGCAAATCTGTGTACATGACCAATAAACTTTGATTTTATTTGATATTCCACTCAATCTATAAACACATGCCAAGATCAACATCTTAGAAGCACTGCTATGAGGCATAGATATTCTTCCTATGACAAACTGAACAGATAGTTTGTATTACCAAAAATGAATAGGGTCTAAAATACCTACGTGATAAGGGCTGTGTCTTACCCCCAGACTATGGCCAAACCCAGTGCTTGGGGAGGGGCTTGCAGCGCTGAGGTAGCTGCTGACAGCAGACTCCTGATTGGCTGCTGCATACAAGTCTGCCATTGGCCCAGGGCTGCTGGTTCCCAGGAACCCTCCTGAACGAGAGGGGGTGGAGCCTAATATATCAAATACAGATGCAAATAAGTGGACAGTCACAGAATTAAGTACACACAAGAAATACTGTACAACAAACAGACAATTTCTCCATTCAGTCATACCCTGGCAGAGATACAGATGACAGAGGTTTTCAGTCTTTCAACCCCTCATACCAGTGGAGGCTCCTCAGAGGAGGAAAGGGAGAACCATCCTCCTCAGTGAATTTCAGAAAAATTGTGAAACATTAAAAGTGTTCCTTTTTTGATAAAACTGTACTAAATATATTCACGTCACCAAATAATTAATTAAAACACACTGTTTTACAATGAAGGTCTACAGTAGAATCAACAGCCCTCTGTAGGGTAGCACCATGGTGTAACCGGAAGACAGCTAGTTTCCGTCCTCCTCTGGGTACATTGACTACAATACCAAATCTCATGGTTCTCACCCCCTTCCATAGACTTACACAGTAATTACGACAACTTCCGGAGGACGTCCTCCAACCTATCAGAGCTCTTGCAGCATGAACTGACGTGTAATCCACCCAATCAAATGATCAGAGAATGAATCTAGAACATTTTAGCGGCCCCCCTCGTGACAGCGAAGAGAAGAAAAAAAAGTTTTAAAGTTAATTTCCTTAAATTCTGCACATTTTGGCATGGGGCGTAGAGAAAATGTTGCCATTTTAAAGCAAGTTTGCTGCAATTCTACACATTTTGCCATGGGGTAGAGGCAAATGTTTACCCTTTTTAATATGATAACTGATGATCAAAGGGCCCCATACCGGTCAGTAATTTGACAATGCTTACTAAAAGTTTAGATAGCTGGCTGCTAGACTAACTTACCAATCAAAAAACATTTTAGTTGACATGATCTAATTGAGTGAAAAAATTGCACTTTGTGTATTCTATTATTCTAACTCTCAACAGTAAGTTATAGTTTTTAATTGGTCCGCATGCCGCCAGTTGCCCATCCCTGAGCTTGATGTGCAAGACAGTATTGAACGTGTCACTGTCTGTCACCTTGATTACTCAAATTTGTCTCTTGACCTGTGCACCTACATTGTAAATGTTTATTCGTAGGCTATGTTGTAGCAACCTCATGATGGGTATAGGGAGAATCTGAGTATCATGTAGTAGCCTAAACCTATCACTGTTACATTGAACTGGGTGAAAGGAATATGAATGACAGTCATCCAATATGCTGTAATAGAAGAAAAATTGTCCTCCCTCATCTTAAACAGCACCGACATACCTCTAGCTACTGCTGCTGCCGCTGCTGCCATTGGTCCGTATGCCGACAGAGGAATGGCTGACAGGGAAGAGGAGGTACAACAGGTTACACATCCAGCTCAGGCTACAAAAACATACATGACCTCTCTAGACAAGTCAGTCAGAAAATGAGTTTTACCATTATCATCGACATCATGTCAAAACTCTAACATATGGAGCTACATAGTGATGCAAGGTACACTACCGTTCAAACGTTTGGGGTCACTTAGAAATGTCCTTGTTTTGAAAGAAAAGCACATTTTTTGTCCATTAAAATAACATCAAATTGATCAGAAATACAGTGTAGACTTTGTTAATGTTGTAAATGACTATTGTAGCTGGAAACGGCAGATTTTTTATGGAATATCTACATAGGTGTACAGAGGCCCATTATCAGCAACCATCACTCCTGTGTTCCAATGGCAAGTTGTGTTAGCTAATCCAAGTTTATCATTTTAAAAGGCTAATTGATCATTAGAAAACCCTTTTGCAATTATGTTAGCACAGCTGAAAACTGTTGTTCTGATTAAATGCAATAAAACTGGCCTTCTTTAGACTAGTTGAGTATCTGGAGCATCAAATCAAATCAAAATCAAATTTTATTAGACACATGCGCCGAATACAACAGGTGTAGACCTTACAGTGAAATGCTTACTTTCGAGCCCCTAACTGACAGTGCAGTTTCAAAAAATACAGATAAGAATAAGAGATAAAAGTAACAAGTAATTAAAAAGCAGCAGTAAAAATAACAATATATACAGGGGGTGACGGTACAGAGTCAATGTGCGGGGGCACCGATTAGTTGAGGTACTATGTACATGTAGGTAGAGTTAATTAAAGTGACTATGCATAGGTGACAACAGAGTGGCATTGGTGTGGAGAGGGGAGGGGCAATGCGAATAGTCTGGGTGGCCATTTGACTAGATGTTCAAGAGTCTTATGGCTTGGGGGTAGAAGCTGTTTAGAAGCCTCTTGGGCCTAGACTTGGCGCTCCGGTACCACTTGCAGTGTGGTAGCAGAGAGAACAATCTATGACTAGGGTGGCTGGAGTCTTTGACAATTTTTAGGGCTTTCCTCTGACACCGCCTGGTATAGAGGTCCTGGATGGCAGGAAGCTTGGCCCCAGTAATGTACTGGTCCGTTTGCACTAGCCTCTGTAGTGCCTTTCGGTCGGAGGTCAGCAGTTGCCATACCAGGCAGTGATGCAACCAGTCAGGATGCTCTCGATGGTGCAGCTGTAGAACTTTTTGAGGATCTGAGGACCCATGCCAAATCTGCATCAGCATTTGTGGGTTTCGATTACAGGCTCAAAATGGCCAGAAACAAATAACTTTCTTCTGAAACTCGTCAGTCTATTCTTGTTCTGAGAAATGAAGGCAATTCCATGCGAGAAATTGCCAAGAAACTGAAGATCTCGTACAACGCTGTCACGTTGGCATGAATGATCCGGGAGACAGACGCAGGAATGCGTAATAGTTTTTTTTATTCAGCCCAAATTATGGCGTGCCGATTAAGGGCACGGGGACAAAGACCAAACAAACACGTAACAAAAACACAGGGTTGAAACCCAATGATTGTCCCATGACTTTCCCGTGATGTCAAGCAAAGAGGCACTGAGTTTGAAGGTAGGCCTTGAAATACATCCACAGGTCCACCTCCAATTGACTTAAATTATGTCAATTAGCCTATCAGAAGCTTCTAAAGCCATGACATAATTTTCTGGAATTTTCCAAGCTGTTTAAAAGCACAGTCAACTTAGTGTATGTAAACTTCTGACCCACTGGAATTGTGATACGGTGAATTATAAGTTAAATAATCTGTCTGTAAACAATTGTTGTAAAAATGACTTGTGTCGTGCACAAAGTAGATGTCCTAACCGACTTGCCAAAACTATAGTTTGTAAACAAGAAATTTGTGGAGTGGTTGAAAAACAAGTTTTAATGACTCCAACCTAAGTGTATGTAAACTTCTGTCTTCAACTGTATATACAACTGCTAATCAGTGGGAATAGGGGACATGTGCGTGATGAAAGTTCCAGAGGGATCCGGAAGCGCAACGACACCGGCCTCGAGGACGATCACAGGAACGCAGTGCGGGTCGAACTGGACCCGATGCAGCTGCCGAAGTAGCGTCGTCGTCGGACGGGCCAGTTGCCGCTGCCAAAGTTGCGGTGGCGTCAGCCGGACCAGTTGCAGTGGCGTTGGACGGTCCGGTTGTGGCGGCGTCGGACAGGCCAGTTGTAGCTGCTGAAGTTGCATCGTCGGACAGACCCGTTGTGGCGACTCAGACGACCCAGTTGCAGCTGCCGAAGTTGCGGCGTCGCTGGACGGACCAGTCGCAGCGTCGTCGGACGGGCCATTCCCGCTGTCTCCCTCATTGGTCGATTATTCTGTCACGTCGGCATGAAGAGATTCGGGAGACAGGCGCAGGAATGTGTAATAGGGTTTTTTATTCAGCCCAAATTACGGCGTGCCATGTAAAGGCACGGGGACGAAGACCAAACAAACACGTACATAAAACACAGGATTGAAACCCAAACAAAAGAGTGAGGAATACCTTGAATAAATAACACACTAGCACAATGATTAACCCACGGGACCAGACCCGTAATCTACTGCGCAATCCACAAGGGCACAAAAGCCCAAAACTCACAGCACAGGTACTCACACGCACCAACGGACATTGTAACAATAATGGACAGCACCATGGTGAACAAAGGGCACATATATACAAATACAATCAGTGGGAATAGGGGCCAGGTGTGCGCAATGAAAGTTCCAGAGGGATCCGTGACAAACGCTGTGTACTACTCCCTTCACAGAACAGCGCAAACTGTCCCTAACCAGAATAGAAAGAGGAGTGGGAGGCCCCGGTGCACAACTGAGCAAGAGGACAAGTACATTAGAGTGTCTAGTTTGAGAAACAGATGCCTCACAAGTCCTCAACTGGCAGCTTCATTAAATAGTACCCGCAAAACACCAGTCTCAATGTCAATATTGAAGAGGCGACTCCGGGATGCTGGCCTTCTAGGCAGAGTTGTAAAGAAAAAGCCATATCTCTATACCTATGTAGATATTCCATAAAAAATCTGCCGTTTCCAGCTACAATAGTCATTTACAACATTAACAAAGTTTACACTGTATTTCTGATCAATTTGATGTTAATTTAATGGACAAAAAATTTGCTTTTCTTTCAAAACAAGGACATTTCTAAGTGACCCCAAACGTTTGAATGGTAGTGTATATTAACAAAAACACTGATGAGCCCACGACTCTGTAGTGTGTAATTACTGCGTAATTACTGGTGTCACTTTGTAATAACTAGTTTGTAGCACAGTAAAGGGGTGTGTAGCAGACTGACAGCAAGCTGCTTGTAAAGGCCAGAGGAGGGACTGACCTGTGAGCTCAGGGGGGTGGGATGATGTCAGAAGGGGGGTCCTCTCTAAATGGAATTCTAGAACAAAAACATCAGAGTGCTGTTGAAACACACCACCAGTGAGGCAAGGGGCACACACACACACGCACGCGCACGCGCGCACACACACACACACACACACACACACACACACACACACACACCTGCAGAGAACACACAACTAGGGTGACAACAGGGGAACACAACACTGAGCTGGAGCAATGGAGTAAGAGGTAGAAATGAAAGAAGAGAGGGAATGGGAAGTGGCAGATTGACATAGCCGAAGAATTAATTGCTTAACTGGTCGTACAAGCCTAATACATTAGGATGGATTAAGAATATACTGGCCCTCACAAACACACCCACTCTCTCTCTTTCTCTTACTAACACATACAATCACACACAAAGCATGCAAAGCATATGTCATTCCACTCCCTGATATTTACAAGCAGCCAATGACACACACAGAGTGCTTCATGAGCTTCCATGGAGGCATGTGTATTGGTTAAAGAGTTTGTCTGTATTTTGTTTGAGCTATATACAGTATGACGAGTCTAAACACACACCAACTGGAAATGAATAAACCCTAAGAATTACACAACCATCGTCAAATGATTGGACTCCTCTACTGCTCAGTGATGGTCCAGGGAACGGGCAAAATGGCCATGATTGACTCAAGGGAGTATGAATGGGTGGAGGAGTAGCTTCTTACCAGGGAATTGATAGGTATATCCAGGGGTGATGCCAGTGTAACTTCGACTAGCATACGTAGCTGCCTGGAACCCTGGGTAACCTATGGTGAAAGGACAGTCATGGGTCTGTGTTTGAGTGAAACAGTGCTGCCCCCTGCCTGTGAAAGAGGATACTGTCAATGTAACAACAAGTTCATAGAAACAATGCAGTCAATGACATTATCTAGTCTAGATCAGCCAATAGGATATTTAGTGTATGTATGCTCAGCCCACAGTTGATCTAACTTAACAACTGTACCCTTGACTATAATTCCTCTTGTCCTGCCAATGTCATTGTGAATATTGCAGTTCTCAGACTGAACAGTAGATGATGGTGGTGTCAAATAACCCCAAATGACAAAATTACATGCTGATTTCCTTACCCTGTAAGCAGTCTAAGGATAAGGTATAACAGCAATCCATGCATTGGTGAAATGCTAATATCGGTACCATAACTTCAATGGGATTTTTGCCACAAATGCTAAAACGTTAGCATTTGGAAACAGTGCCAGGGAAACTAAGCCAAAGCATGGATTGCTGTCATACCTTGTCCATTGACTGCTTACAGGGTAAGGAAACCAATGTGTCATTTGGGATTTCATAAATTGCAATATTACACACATACAAGCACTACTTTACCCTAAGATTGCATAAATTCCAGGGTACCACTTAAACTAATTTGGTAGTACATGTTTAAATAGACTTTTCAGTTGGCAGACTCAAGTATGGAATTATCTTATTATGGGGAGATGATCCTATAAGGAGTATGACATCTGTCCCCTAGAGGTTGTACTTTCTGTGGTAAATTATCTCCACATGATGTAAAATATGATATTATGAGAAGATTCTTTACAGTGTTTCACAGTCATTTGACGATATGGAGTAACAAGATATAAGGGGCCACATCATCATCGTTGGCATTACTGTCGTCCTCATCGTCACTATGAGCTTACCCAGCATGCCGATACCCAGCATGAAAGCGTCCATGCCATAGGGCATCACCCGAGAGCGCCCCCTGGCCGAGCCCATGGGTGACATCACTTCCTTGGGCTGAGCCTTCTTACACTCCACCTGTCAGAAACACACGAGGGGGGAAAAACAGTCAACAACTACACCTCTCACAATTACATTGTGTATTGAATTACGAAGGATTGATTTACGGCCTTCTTAGCTCACCATTTTGTTATTTATCTCATGGAAGTGGATCTCACACACTTTATCTACCACGTCCTCATTCTCAAACGTGACAAAGCCAAATCCTGGAGTAGACAAAATACAAATAATGTATGTGATGAGGTTCAACTCGTGAAGCATTGTGCTTGACACAATGGATTAAAGCTCTTGTTCCCATTACTGGACATCTCAGACCCAAGTTTGGGTAAATCCCTTCAACTGTCTCTAGGGGGTTAGAGTGTGGGGCTAATGCACTGCTGCTAACCCCCTCCTGTATTAGGTCCTGTAATAACTGCTTAGAATGTTGGCACCCTCCCCCCTCTGGGGTGCTGTTCCTGGCTCATCCCCTCCTCCTTCCCATCCCTCCTGGCTAGGCCAGCGAGCCTCCCCTCCTCCCTCAGCCCAGTAAAGCTGGTAGGCTGTCATAATCGATCAGGCCCAGGGTGGGGAGGAGGAGCTTAAGGAGGCTTTATCCTGATCCCGATTAACGGACTAATTAGCCTAGCCTCGTTCCTCTCCTGATGCTCAGTTCTTCCTGCTCAGCCTATGGGGGGGTAGTGTTTTTTTTTCCTACTAGCATTGACTTTGCTGATAGTTGCTTTCTGGAGAAAAGTTTTACTTACTCCGATTGTGATACGTGGTTGTCTAACCTAGCTACCTTAAGATGAACGCACTAACTATAAAAGTGTCTGCTAAATGACCAAAATGTTTAAAAGAATGTGTTGTTGAGGATACAGAGATGGAGTCTCACCTCTGTGTCTGTTGGTGGTCTTGTCAAACATGAGCATGGCATCGTCAACCTAGACGAGACAAACACAGAGTTGTACACACATCACCTCAAATAACGCACGCTCGCACCATATTGTCTGACCTCATCCCTTCTCAAGTTCTGCAGGGAGGCTCAGCAACAGATGGATGGAAAGGGCAGAATGAGGAGGAGGGGGGGTTACAAAGGAGGAGAGGGAAGGATAATAAGAAAAAAAACTGAAAAAATCTTGAGGGGACATTTGTGGTGCATGGGCACAAGATGGTCGCTAGGAAATGTTTGATTCATGCCAAAATTAGAAACCCTTCACTGTTAGATTTCCTGCCTCTGAACTGCATTATCGTAATCTCTTAAAAAAAGAAGACATAATCCATCCTCGTTCCCCCTACTTTCGAAAGTTTGCCCTTCACATAGCAAATGTGCAAGAAGTTCTCCTAAAGAGCTTTATCGGGCAACAAGCACTATTTGTGAAGAGGGAGAGAGAGAATGTGTGTGAGAGAGAGACAGAGGGTGAGAGAGAGAAAGAGAGAGAGTGGTAGGGGGTACAATAAGTAAAGTAAAAATGTGGGCAAGTATAGAATTGATGACAAGAAGAGAGACTGGGGAGAGAATACGGGTATAGACCATAGTGAGGTAGAGATGAGTGTGTGTGAGAGAGTGAGAGCAAGAGAGAGTGAGATAGAAGATACAGTGTCGTGAGATAAAGGTGGAGACAGAAAGTATGGGACAAAATAGGGAGGGAGGAGAACAGAGAGAGACAAAGAATGGGAGCAAGAGAACAAAGAGGTGTGGAGGCTTTGTCTGTTGGCACAGCCCGCCATAACTCCTCCTCTCCTTGTGCCCTTTCTCTCTCCCTCTCTGTCCCCCCCTTCAAAGTGAAGAGACTCAGGTATATCCTTCAACTGAACACAGACTAATACCTTTCAATACAAAATCTAATTAAAAAAGCATGAAATATCACACACCTATTATAATTCAAATAAACTCCTCAATTCAAATAAACTCCTAAATTAATCTGAGTTTTCCACATAAAATGTGTTTCGGTTGTAATAAAGCCATTGACAGGTGCACATGGTTCCACCTAACTTTTTGCCAGAACCATTGACAGGCCTATACGGTTCCACCCAGAACTGGTACATTGTGTTAGTGTCAGTGAGTGTGTCAGAGTGAGTGTGTGTGTGTGCTTGGGGATATCATTGGGCAGCTTGCACGCAGAAAGGTCAAGGGTGAGGGAGGAGTGCCTCCAGCCAGTGTGAAAGAAGACCTGTTGGTCTTAGCCCTCTCAAATCACTGACTCTTTCCACTCTGACATTTCCCTATCACCCCTCCTGTCTCCCTAACCAGGCCTGCCTCTTTCTAGGCCAAGCCCCATGACACAGCAATGAAACACCACAGACAACGTCACTCCACGGTTTACACCACCAACTTGTACTGAATTAGAAGCTGAATTATATGCTGAAATCTACAACTCGCAAAAAGACAGAACTGACACTTAAGATATGTTATTCACATGTGCTATAGAGTCATCAACAGAGATTAACCACAAGCACCCAGTGCAATTAAAAGTTAAAACGGCAATAATGTCCTCATTTAACAAAATGTTTCTAAATCAATAACTGTCTTTTAAACCTAGATATTTCAAACACGGGACATTTTAATGGCGCACTGGACAATATTTCCCTCTTCCACCGCTCATCCTCCCTGTCATTCTCTCCCCATCTCTCTCTCCACCCCCTTGTCCAGAGCAGGACAGAATACAAAAGGTCCAGTGAGGCAGGATAATCAGGAACTTCCATGGATGGCTGGAGCCTACATTTCTCAATCCATCCATCTCTCTCATTCCGTTCATGCTGTTTTATGATTGGGAGTGAAGCATTTCATGTGTCACATATAGTATTGTATATAATAGATACAGGAAGTACCATTTCAACTATCAAGACTTCGAATGTAATATTACATAATCAAACTCTGCCCTGACTGACTAGACTAGACTGACTAATGGCTGACTAAACTACATAAATGAGCTTTGCCTCAGCCTATTACTGGGGTTGAAAGCTAATCTAGTTAGCATCCAGGCTCATTGGTTTATCTGATTTCCTATTGAATTGCACCTTACCTACTTCTGTAGGTTACCTGCGGCCACTATTTTAAGTTTTGCCTGCTTAAAATAAGTACAGTGTCATCAAAAAGTAAGAATATTTTGAAGATTCCAAAATATTTGCCTAGCTTTGTTCAAATATCTAATAGTCCCCATTAAATCCCTGCAACCCCATCTCTCTGGCCTAGTTCCTCTCTCTCTCTCTCTCTCTCTCTCTCTCTCTCTCTCTCTCTCTCTCTCTCTCTCTCTCTCTCTCTCTCTCTCTCTCTCTCTCTCTCTCTCATTTCATGACCCTTGGAATTTATGGTGGGAAGAGTAAAAACAGTACATTACGGATATTCAAATAAATATCTATGAACTGATGACAGACTGGAAGTGAAAAGTATGTTGGTTTGGGTCTGTTTTGACCGTTGGTCGACGAGTGTTATTGTTACACAACTCCTGGGTTGACACACCCCCCACCCTCAATACAAAACCCCTTGCCCGCTGAATTACTTGGGGACAATGGGCAAGCCGGGTCACCACGGTAATGGGCCAGGAGGGGGTTGGGGTAGAAGCAGCTGTTACATCAGATTAATTCAGATTCTGATAATCCCTCCCCACCATTGCCACACACACTCACTCCAAAACTTTTTTCTCCCTATTTTCCCTAACTTAGCCTAGTGCTCCATACCTCCCTAAGCCTGTCCACTCTGGTTCTACTCTCTCTATCCCTCTTCTCCTCCACCCCTCCCACAAGTAACTCTCCTTCCTTCCAAAGCAACTCTTCTATTCCACTTAATTTTTACCCTTACCTCAGCAATCAGTTTCATGGAAACAACAAAGATGTGAGACGTGTTGAGGAAAACACTGCCATGGAGGAGGATGCAACATCACACTCATCTCCTCCCCTCAACAACACAGTCCAAGAAACAGATCCACCAGCCGCCCAGTGTCCGTCTGGAGCTCTGTTGGTCGTGCTACTGTGTTGCGACCTAGCCGTGCCGAAAGCCTATGTAAATTACGATCGGCATAAATCCCCAAGGTGAATTCTTTAAAAGTTCGCTACAAATCAATATATTTAATCAAATAGTGATCCATTCCGACTACTACATTTGTCGTCACACAGACACACTTGCTGACACAGACCAATCTACGAGAAGGCTGCCGGTTGACTCTCTCAGGCAGGATGAAAATGACTACATCAACCATGATCCTTTGCTAGCTACGGTCACTTTCACAATGACATGTAAAGATTTTTTGGTGCCATCAGGAGTTTTCCATAGGAATACGCGAATGACGTCAGCGCTATTACTATCTACTGGTTTTGGCTATGAGATCCAGACACGTTTACTAGGACAGGGGTTCCCAAACTATTTCACTCAGGCCCCCCTTCCAGCATTGGGGAACATCCCACACCACCCCTGCACGTGCACCCGCCACGTCTATTTCTATAGGCACTGTTCATTACACAAACTGTTGTTGGCAGAGAGAACATTTTACTGGTTTAAAGCTTTTTTCCTGCAATTCTACACATTTTGTCATGGTTGAAGAGAAATTGTGCAGTTTTAAAGTACATTTTCTTGCAATTCCATACATTTTGCCGTGTCTAATGTGTATTCATGTGATATATAAGTGACTCAAACATTACAACAAAATCTTTAGGCTAAAAAAACCTAGCTAGAAAACATTAGCTGACATGGGCTTGTTGATCTGGACATTTCTGACAAGTTATAAATAGCTCTCTAAGGTATACAATGACTGACATGACACGAGGAACTGATGATGCACTACCCAATTTCGAAATTGCACCTTGTGCATTCTACTATTACAACTTTCAAGAGTAAGTTGAAAGCTGGACCCCCACACTACCCCTGTCGACCCTAGGGGTGTGTGCCCCACAATTTGGGAACCACTGTACTAGGGCTGGGAATTGCCAGGGACATCACGCTATAAAATTGTCACAATACTCAGGTGCAGATACAATATGTATTGCGATTCTACAGGGCATTTGGAAAGTATTCAGACCACTTTTTCCATATTTTGTTATGTTACAGCCTTATTCTAAACTTCGAGTCCACCTGTGGTAAATTCAATTAATTGGACATGATTTGGAAAGGCACACACCTGTCTATATAAGGTCCCACAGTTGACAGTGCATGTCAGAGCAAAACCCAAGCCATGAGTTCGAAGGAATTGTCCGTAGAGCTCCGAGACAGGATTGTATCAAGGCACAGATCTGGGGAAGGGTACCCAAACATTTCTGCAGCATTGAAGGTCCCCAAGAACACAGTGGCCTCCATCATTCTTAAATGGAAGAAGTTTTGAACCATCAAGACTCTTCCTAGAGCTGTCCCCCCGGCCAAACTGAGCAGGCTGGGGAGAAGGGCCTTGGTCGGGGAGGTGACGAAAAACCTGATGGTCACTCTGACAGAACTCCAGAGTTCCTCGGTGGCAATGGGAGAACCTTCCAGAAGGACAACCATTTCTGCAGCATTCTACCAATCAGGCCTTTATGGTAGAGTGGCAGAATGAAGCCACTCCTCAGTAAAAGGCACATGACAGCCCGCTTGGAGTTTGCCAAAAGGCACCTAAAGGACTCTGACCATGAGAAACAAGATTCTCTGGTCTGATGAACCCAAGATTGAACTCTTTGGCCTGAATACCAACTTGAACCTGGTTGGACATCTCTGGAAAGACCTGAAAATAGCTGTGCAGCTCCCAATCCAACCTGACTCCCAATCCAACCTGACAGAGCTTGAGAGGATCTGCAGAGAAGAATGGGAGAAACTCCCCTAATACCGGTGTGCCAAGCTTGTAGCGTCATACCCAAGAAGACTCAAGGCTGTAATTGTTGCTAAACGTGCTTCAACAAAGTACTGAGTAAAGGGTCTGAATACTTATGTAAATGTAATATTTCATATTTTTTGTATTTTTGTAATTATTTAAATGCTTTGTCATTTTGGGGTATTGTGTGTAGATTGATGAGGGGAAAAACAATGTAATCAATTTTAGAATAAAACTGTAACGTAACAAAATGTGGAAAAAGTCAAGGGATCTGAATACTTTCCGAATGCACTGTAGATGTATCACGGCTTATAACGATAAAAAATACAAATGAATTACATGTTGGCACACCATTTAAAAAGAAGCTTGAGGCCAAGCTATAGGAGGAGAAATACCGAAGTGTTGGTGCCGGTACAACTGACTAGCGCTAGCTAACGTTAACTACCTAGCTAGCTAAATAAAACATTTTAAAAAGACACATTCAATAGCAATACTAGCTCACATGCTGCTTACCTTTCCGAACTGGTCGAAATACGCCTTAACATCCTCGATGGTCGTGTTCACGGACAGACCTCCAACAAAGATCTTCTTGGTCCGAGTCACTAGCTGCAAGGAGAAAGGGGTCCGTTTATTTATGGATGGAGAATGAATTCATGAATGAGTAACTGATAAAACCAAGGTTTAAGATCAACCATTAATGGTGGCTGTCGTTGGGTAGCCTGGTATTGTCCATCATATGTTTGTGTTATCATCTCTCATGTGTTTCGTCTAAATTATAAAATTATTCAGGTGCCAATGGAAAAACCACCAGCAGGCATGTTTCCAATTCCCCCTAAAGCTCCTAAAAGACCACTTAGCATGGCAAATAAAGGAATCAGATGAAATAGCTCTGCCCATGTATAACCACAAAATGGTCATAGACTTTATGTTGATCTTTATGCCATCACGACCAACAGTACGGTACATTATTAAGATACTATTGCACTGCTTATGTAGAAAATTACTTCTGATACCACAATCAGCATTAATGCCGGTGAACTTGCCATATACACTTTAGGCTCTTGAGAATATACCATGTACATTATTGTGCTGTATAAGGTGTTAACAAAAGCCACTTGCTCACATAAGAGTGTACGGAGCACAGTGATGTCACAGCAGCAGTCATGTTCATCTCATTACAAGGCATTAGCCCAGATAGAATGGGAAAAGCTAAACACAGCAAGCACAGGCTAACCTGCTCCCTCCCAGCAATGTCATTCACACTGGACTGATTAAGCCCTGACAAATAATGACTAGACTGGCTCACTCACCTTGGGCTGGGCTCTACGCGGGAACGCAACTTTCGGATCAATCTAGAGGAGGGAGTTAAGAGGAGAAAGGCCTGTTTACACACACAGTTCAATATAGATAAACTAGCCCATGCAATCAGGTGAATCTGTGTGAACCAAGTCCATGGTTATGGTCTCTTTGATGCTGCTCCTTGCCTCATCCTGTAAGGGTTCCTTAGCATGGGTGTTTGGGTTATAATGCTACACCAGTACATAGGTCATTATGAGACCTAGAGGAATAAGACAAGTAGAGGATAGATGGAGGGGTAATTGTTCCCACAAGGTGGGGCATAGAAGGTGAAAAAAATGTTGAGTATAAAATGTGCTTTCTCTTTGAAGAAATGTTCTCTTTTCAGCATTGTTGGAAAAGGACCCACGAGTAACCATTTCACTGTTAGTCTACACCTGTTGTTTACAAAGCATGTGACAAATAAAATGTTTTGAATTGAAAGAATCTGCTGGTAGATTTGGAACTAAGTAATTCTCATTTAACTTCATTCTAACAATAACCCAATTGGCCTACATCGTGCACTGGCCAGAGCTGGTCTCAGATGTACTGAATATTGCTCCAACCTCAGAAGTGCTGGTCTATTGGTGTGCTTGTGCAGGTAGAATGTGTGGGAATGTTGGAGTGACAGAGGCACAGAGGTGCCTCTCCTCTCTGGCCCGCCTGCCTTCCAAAGCCCTCTCCTCCTCTCGTCACCAACATGTGACATGTGATCTCCTGGAATCTCACACAGGCACTACAATCACAAACACATCTCACCTCCGCAAAAAAGGACAGAGAAAGAGTCACAGTGAGCTAAAGAAAGGGAGAAACAGCACAGAACAAGAGGAAGACAAGGAGGGAGAATGGTCGGACGCAAACAGAGGAGAGATACATCAACCTCACACACTGACAGCACATCAGCCTCATTTTGTTTGTGTTTGTTTGTTTTTGCCTCCCTCTCCCGCTAAGACAATATGATGATCTTGTGCGCTATTTAAAAATCAACATTTCATAGTGTTTTCATCACACAGTTCTTCCACTGTGTTGACCTCTGCTCTAAAAGCATCAGTAAACGTGAGAGCTAAGCTATCACTCACAGTGCAGACTGAAATATTGGACATTTTATGATGATGATGATAATAATAATAATAAATAAATATAATAACAATGCAACTACATAAACTGTCAGGTCAATTGTAGATTCACCAGGATATGTGTCACACAAAAGCCAAACCCATTTGAATTCATACATTTACAATATAGTAATTTACTCAGATTGGATAAAGAGTAACTACACCATGCCAAAAAGATGCAACTATAGAGACTATAGTACAGCAATTGGAGACCTCTAGCTATAGTATTAGTCTATACTGATCTAACAGAACTAAAGAATGACTAGACTACTCCACGCTGTACTGTTGTTATGCTACGAGACAGTAAGACAGTACAGTGCTAAGAGCACTATATTAGTCCGTAACCATGACGGGGTAGAGCAGAACTACAGTAAACAGCTAGAGCCTCTATGGTAAACCACATGTGTTTACCAGAGTAAAGTACAGTGTTTAGTCTACATGTGTAGTGTAGACATCACGGCAGGTTCTATAGAGCAGTGTGAGAAGGCTAGGCTAGACTGGACGGAGTATCGGATGCAGAGTCTACTGTTTAGTTCTATGGTCTCTAGACTACTCTGATAGTCACCTCCGGTCACCAACCCTCCTGATGTCCAACACTCCTGTGCACATTCAAAAACAAACAAACAGACAAAATCAACATAGAGCAACCAGCACACATCCATGGGGGGAAATATGGACATTAGACAGGTGAGGTAACTTTTTAATAAAAGTATTTTTAAAAACAAAATGAATGTCCCGAATAAACAATTGATTTTTGAAAAAATGAAATGTCCCTTTCTTCTATATTTATGACAAAATAACAGACATAATCATGCAAAATGAATAAAAAATCTAATGATCACATATTGATTAGATGGTAACAGTTCCAGGATGCTAAATGTGGCAGAGGTGTTGGTGTTGGAGAGACAGGCCAGGCCGTAACCCAGGCTCACCCCCACCGTCCACAGAGCTGAGTCTAAGAACAAGGCAAGGGGGTTCATCAAATCAGAACAATCCCTTTGATCAATTACTGTCCAACCATAGGCAACAGTTGGTGAGGTGCACGACCCGGGCCTTAGTTAGCAACACACACAAACTCAGGGGTCAAACACACTGTCAAGTAAAATATCTGTGACTCAGAAGTACAACCCAAGCATTTTTCCTTCAATCCTATTAGCTGCTTTGTAGATCCATACTAATCACAGATGGGGTGATCCCTCCTGCCACCTTCCCTCCCTCCCTTCCTCCTCCTCATCTTCTGCCTTCTGGGTCAGCTTGTTAGTCTCTTCACATTAGGGTGAACTGAAACATCGTATTCTATAATCAATAGAATTATTGATTTTAGGATGTCTCAAACTGCTTTGATCTGACCTGGACGATGTTTAGGACAGGTTAATATTTTCCTTTTCTTAGGACTGAGCACCTGCCTTGAGGGTGCATAGCAGGTGTGGGACTGCACCAATGTCCATATTCAGGACTGAGTCCGACTGACACAGTTCTCCATGTTTAGACAGAATATTTCTACAAGCTGCAGGGGTCTTTAACACTCTGTAACTTGAAGCACTTGAAAATGAACTACTGTTGTTATCATCAATATACTGTATATCTGCCTATTGAAGTATCCTTGTGCTAAAGCTATGCTGGAGAAATGTAGGATGACATAATATCTTGTAAAACTCATTTTCCCACAAACACTATTCTAAACCTTTAACGTCCAACGTCACTCAGATAGGGCCCTCTCTATCAAAATCCCATAGCAGCCAACCAGTCTATCCCCCTCCGTCAACTTGTGTCAACTAGGACCCAAGAACATTTTGTTGTAGACACCATGGGGAGCTAGTATAATCTTACAACAATATAATATAATAATTCTGCATAGATGGGTAGATGGGCTACTCAAGTCACTAGCAGACAGTGTGCTAGCAGCTACAAATAAAAGTCCATTAATTCCTCTCCAACTCTGAGAATAGTTGCCCTCTACTCTCCTGTCTGAGTAAACCTCTCTCCATTCTTGTCCTGGAGCAGTTCAGTCTGTCAGAGCATGGCACATTCTTTCTGTTGCCACTGGAGAACTCTCTAACAGGATAACCTGCCTGTGGCTGCGAGAGAGGAGAGGGGGCAGGGTATTCTCTCTAAACTAAAGCCTACTCTACTCACCATCCCACCCCTGCCGCTGGTCACTGAGCCTTCTCCTTGCCAGAAACACACACTCTAAAGATGCCACAGAGCACCATCCATGCAGAGCACAGTCCCACCCTGTTACCAACCACACTCAGCCAAGCTCCCTCCAGCTGACATCACATTGATCTAACCTATTACTGCTCTAGGGTTTTGCTATGAGCTTAAACTGTTGGCTCGTTTGGTATTGAAGAAATTATCATTTTCAAAGATGTTGGTTTTGTGTCCATTTTCTTTGGAGGGAAGTATCATAGAGACAAAAAAGCCATGGCGACTAACCATTAAAGCCCTCATTCTAAGTTATCATCATGCCAAATCAGACTGCTGCAGTAACTTTAGATTTGGTCAGACTTTGGTCTATTGTTTATCTACAAACCACTTTCCATACTTCTGTACAGAATGCTTGTACAAAACTACTGTACATCTGAAACTGTCCCGTTCCCATCCCATAAAGTGCTCCACCCTAACTATCACCCCTTTTAATCCTTCATTCCTTCCTGAGTGGTGTCCTCTTAAGTGTCTACAAATCTTCCTTGTGTGTATCTGTAGATATGTTGAGATGGTGTCCCGCTCCAAACACAAAATGGGAGAACGAACCTCAACACATTTCAATACACTGATCTACCCCCAGCCATCACTGATCTACCCACAGCCGTCACCACTCCCACCCAGTAAGGGGGAACTCAGCCGTCCCTATGGCGACCAACGGGCAGCATTGTTCCCAGACCAGCCCACATTCATTACTGACAAAGACACACACACTCACACAACAGAGTTTACAAACACAAGTTACACGCACTCCCTCACGCACATGTACACATAGAAACAGGTTATGTCTGAAACAATGGGGCGATCTTTGATTTGGCTAATGAAGTTCTGAAATGTCTTTTGGTTTTCGCACAAGTGATCATAATGCCATTCCATATGGTAGTGGTTGTTCTGACACTCCCTATGGAATAGCACCTATATGATGTTAGGAAAATCACTATCTTGCACCAACTAGATCAACATCTGTAGCTTACTGGTCTCAGGGTGCAGAGGCACAAATGAATTAATAGATTTGTTCACATAAGACATATTTGCAAACTGAAACACAAAACAGCATGCGGAATGTTTGATGAGTTTGCTATGAAGCAGAGACTGTGCTATTGAGCACAACCCTGTCTGGGTCCCCCAGTTACCATGGAAATTGACACCGAGTAACACTTTCTTGACCGTTTCACTGTGGGAGGGTGAGGGGAGAGAGAGCACATTCTGCAGCCCAGTCTATTCCTGAGCTTTCCTCCATGGTTCAACATGTACATTTTAGATCCCATTACACTTCAAGTGTGAAGAACACTTGCAAATCATAATGGGAACAGCATTCCAAAGTATTTTACTAGTAGCCTCGTTTATAAGTCCAATTTAAATTAAAGTTAGTAATGGCAACTTCTTTAATAGTGCCATATAAAGGCAATAATGTAGGCCTATCTATATTTACTTAATTTTTAAAATGTATATTCAACTTATTTCCTAGAGATAATGTAAGAACTTTAAAAAAGTAGAACAAGTAGTGTATGTCTAAAAGAATATTCAAAGTGATCAAACTGCTACAGCCATTTGCAATAATGTTTCAGTTAGTTCTTGAGAGTGGAAACATGTCTTGTAGTATTGGGTGAAATGGAAGTGATAAGATTAGAAGAGTATGCTCGTCTACATGAATACTTTTAGTGGTTTAATAACTCACTGTTTTTGAATCCAACTCATGCCTGGTTACTGCCGAAACTGAATCCACACCGGCCTGGTCAACAAAAGTGACAAATCCAAAACCCCTTCAAAAAAATATCAGAATATACAATCATTAAACACAAAGTATCGACACAGATAATAATCTGAATATGAATGAACTAGACCTATGTCGTGACTAGCAGTTGAACTGTTGTGTTGTGACCGAGCGGGCTTTTCTGATAGGGCGCTACACCGCGGACGCCTCCCTCACCTCGAGCGCTTAGTAACTGGATCCCGCATCACCATGCACTCTTTCACCTCGCCATACTTGCAAAAGTACTCTTTCAATCCCTCTGAAAGAAAGAATAGTAAGAAATTGTGCGCAACAAAAAAAAGTATGTACGTAGCATAAGCCTACAGCAGGTGGTGTGTGACATATAGCCTACTACGGCGAAATTGTAGCCACCATTGTTAAACTTTCTGATGGTCGCAGTCTGTGACTGTCTTCAGACATCAACAATGCTACTGTCCAGTGTCCAGAAATGAGAACGTAAAATAAGGTCGACAAGCCAGCCTATACAGTTACATCAACCTACATACCGCATAAAGAGTCAATTATGATCCAATTACAGAATCTGGACAAAACTCATCCCTCAAGAGATGCTAGAAAAGCTCTATGTTATAAGTGTGCAATTATTGTCTTGAACAATAGCCTGTTGCCAAGGTTTATTGATCAGAACTTTTGTAAACTCCTTTTCCAAAATGCCACACATTTTTCACGGATTTATAGGCTAAGGCCAGTTGTAGTTTTTTCTAATTACTTTAGGATTGGTTTATTTTCAACTTGGCATTCTTTATTATGTCCCCCTGTAGGCTTCTGATCTGTGTTGAATGAGCGCTTTGATTTCAGCATTGGACCACAGATTTGATTTATATAGACGACAAGCGAGAGTAGTAGCCTACAAGTAGCACAACTCATTCATCACTTTTAGAAATCTTGAATCAAAACAATGATTTTTACAGATTCTTATTTCCGATTCTCACTTTGTATTTTTAACAGCTTCATGACTGAGAATTGTATAAGAGAATAAACGGATTAAAGTTTGATCAAGTTTTGAGTCGATAATAAGCTTACCTTGTGTCGTCTGCCAGCTGAGACCGCCTATGAACATTTTGCTAAAAAAAAGAACACATGCAAGTGTAAATGTAACATGAAAGCGTTGATGTTAGGTAACGAGGACAGTTCAATTATTTAGAAATGTCGACCCGTTATATAAGTTATTATAAGTTATAACACCGTTATTAAAACCAAAATATACTTTCTCTGTCCACAAAAATACTATGAATGAGCGGTCTCTCAGAAGATGAGCACTGCTACCAACAACACAAAAAGTGCGAGCATGCTCTCCTTCATCTCAATACTCCAATAGGAAGTTTCTTTCAACTCATGGGCTTGTCTTGAAGGTGTATCCGATCTCAGGACTAGGTAGAGCCGACGGGGAAGGTAAGTTTACCAGGGATCGTGAGGGGAGTCCGTGGATGACAGGCTGCTCTGGCTCCTTTCCATCTCCATTCCGTGCCCGTGTGTTCAGACTGTACCGTATGGAAAAACAGGCAGAGTGGAGTGATGGGGCGGGGGTTTGGCCAAGGGTTTTAAGGGGGGAACGGGCTGTTGCAGAGAGAAGGGAGGAGTATATCGGGCTCAAGGAGCTGGTAGACTCCTCCTCTCCCTGTGCCGGCTAGTTCCCCTCATCAGCGTCAGCGGTGCACGGCTCTATCCCATACACTATTTCGAAATTATGCACGCTTATTTTACGCACGCTTATTTTACGCACGCTTATAAATACAACAATTTCTTAAAATGTGTAAAAGATACAAATAGAGATATCAATAAAGGTATTCTAATTTGTATGAATGATAATATTGTATGAAATAATTGGAATTATAATTTTTGTTGTGGTCTGGCCTCCAAATATCATGCCTGTTTAAGGTGTTATTTGAAAATAGAAGTAGACGTGTAACGTGTTGCTACTATGACTTCTGCCAAGAGGTCTGGGCCTTTATGCCACAGGAGAGATGGAGCTTGCCCAGTTACTGCATGACCACTGGACCATGATGGCTGTTTCCCCTCAATCTCTACAATGGTGTCAGTGATGGGATATTTCAAGAGTTTCAAATGTCCTTTTGTAAGTGGGCTTCAATCTGTAAGCATTGGATTTATTAAACTTGTGTGCCCACTCCTTGATAGATGAAAATATACTGGCCTCTTCCAAGAGATTTGTCTCTAAGGCACAGGAGGTAGTGCACTCTCCCTATAACCTCAGGGTTTCTGGTTCAAACCCCACTGTGCGTGCTCCCCCTCACTAGGTTTAACTGGGATTCTCTTTCAACTGGTGTCTTGAAGAGAGAGTCATTTTTTATTAGTTTGACAAATGGTTTGCAATGAAACAATCCTAAATTGAATGTGCTAGCATGTCTTCATTCAGTTGGATAACAGGATTGAATGAACAGGCCTAATACATGTGCTTTTCGTTCACCCAACTCACTAAGGTGACATAAGTTGCTGCAAAACTTTGCAAGACATAGTCAACAAAATTAATTACTAGGTTTGATGAACATTAACACCAAATGGCGCTCACACTAATCTATATTGTTTCCAACCCTGTACAGCTTACAAGCTTAAAATTCTATTTAGTTTCACAGTAGGTCAGGTATAGTAGTTGTTTGTTAGCTTTCTGACCACTGCATTACTAAATATACAGTAGCTTGCCTTTATAAATCGGCTCTTGACTTTTAATCAATCCCACAAAACATACCATTGTATAACTACAGTATAGGCTATCATGAAAATGTGCCCTTTTTTGTCCAAATAAATACATAATGGATTGAGAAAATGAAACTTTTAGGCCTAATTGATGTTCTTTGTTCTTTGAAAGACAGACCATCATATCAGTGTCCACATAGTTTTAAATTCTGTGTCAGTGTCTCCAGGCCTTGGTTCGCCTAGTCCTAACACTAGCATCAGTAAGACAGTCCCTCACTTTGGTAGGATCCAACCACCCCCCCCCCCTCCCCCCACCAAAACCCCCTGATGAGGGTTGTGTTTCATATAGGAAGTGGTTTTGGGCAGTGTGCTTGCTCATTCACTGCTGGGTCTTAAGTATTTAATTAGTCCCAAAGCCAGCTCCACCTAATCTCCTCTCCAACACCGACTCAACATGTGACTCGTTAACCGTTTGGAGGCCGATCACAATGTCGCTTCTCAGAACAGCCACTCTAATAATTCAAGCAATGGTAATACATTAGCACCAATGCCTAGAGTGATAAAGGTAAACAATGTTGTTGATTCACATACCTCTGAAAGACTGTTGAGGGAACTCTGGGAAGTCTAATCTGCATTAAAACTTCAAATTGACTAACAATAACTACTGTATTATCAAACGAGCCTCTGGTTCTTCAACTTCCCTTTACACATGCAACTTGTTCCATTAGGGGGTACACTCATGACAAGCTGTTAAACTAATTCCAGATGACATTAAGAACGAGAATATCGCTCAATATGTGAAACAGCAAACCTTCTTACATTCCTATTGCCATGTCTGTTGACTGGTTTTGAAACAGTTTATTTGTTTGTGCTCTGGATGATAAACCCTGTGTGTGAAGTGTCCATGAGGTTTATACTGGGTGAGTTGTTGGACGTTGTTGGAGACACCCAGCGTAGGCTACACAGCCTCTGTCCTCAGCAGAGGAATCTCCAAAAGTGGGACAGGGCCTATTCGGGCAGGAATTAAGGGGTGTGTTCAATTTCTGCATGCATGATCAATGGGGTTGAATAGCGTGTGGGGTAGAGGGGGGTGGCGGGGCGGTATGGACACAATATTGAGAGAGGAGGGGGCAGAAATAGGGAGAGAGGTTGGCTGACTAATGAGACTGTGAGGAGGACAACAGGAAAACAGTAGCCCTGTTCCTTAGTCAAGTAAAGAACGTTTAAACTGGTTCTGTGGTTCTTTATTTCTAGAAACAGAAATTACAGTAGGTTACATATTAAGACAGCACACTTGTTTTATATAATACAAAAATTACATAACTGCATATTTACTTTCTCACACCAAATGTATGCTAGAATGTGTCATATAATACACTGTATGGGGTTTAAATGCAGTACAAGCCACACTACCATGCCCCCTGTTTCCCTCGCTAGGCTGTCCTCTGAACAGTGCAAACTAAGGCACAATGGGACTTAATTACTGGTCAGAAAGATAGAGGGAGCCCTGTTTCTCAGAGTTTCCCCCCTTTCAAATACTGTACAATGCCATCTTCCCTAGGGTAGGGCGGGTGAGGAGAGAGAGCTCAACACAAAAAAGGCAGGTGATAGGCTGAACCGGAGGAAGGCATAAGATAAGAGAGGGGGAGGGAGAGAGAAGGAGAGAGGAGAGAGTTATTGGAGTTGAATCCACACTGAAAGCAACACTACCAATACAGCATAGCTACAATGCCACCTGCAGGGGTTCTTAAGTATTACTGATTCAGAAGTAAGCATAAAGTTAGACAAAATCATGAAGGATAATACAGTAGATGTATGTCATCTAAAAGCTGCGTCAATCAGACCTCATCTGTCTAAGATGACACAGTAGTGCTCTCTAGTGCTGTCCAGTACAACACCTACTTTCATTCCTCTGTCCAATTCATTCCTAACATGTCTCAAAAGACACCTATTAGGTGTTCATGATAAACGTTAAGCTACAACATCCATTCCATTGGGCGTTTACATTACAATTTATTTGAAATAGTATAGTATAGTGTAACCAGCCATAAATTACATCAAGGCAGGCCAAATATTCATTTTGCTGTCATCCTTTTTGGATCCTAAAATGAATATCTATAAGTGTAATAAAGAATTGTGTTAATTTTGAATATATTGAAAAAATTAACATTATAATTTGTAATGGTTGTATTATTTTTTAAACCTTTCATCTATGTGTGTTATACAGGAAGGAACCTGAAAGAATGTGCATGTGACAGGAAAAGTTTATTTTCATTTAGAGTTTTTGACTGCACTTTGCTCACTTTTAGGAATGGAGGGAGATGGGGACAAAGTTCAAAGAGAGCACATGGGGGAGTAAGGGGGAGGAAGATTTTTAAAAATGCATTTGAAAGCTTAACAGCAGGTGGAGGGCTTAAACTAGACAGCTCAGAACGAGACGAGAAGAAAATCGAACTGGGGAAAATGAAATGAAAGCAAACTTTGTATTTTCCTGAACTAAAGAAAGACAGAAAGGTAATGACTCCAGAAGCCACAATTCTTCATCTTTTGTGTAAGCGCTTGACTGCAGTGTGTCTTAGTGTGTGAATATGTGTATGTTTGTGACCTGTTGCCTGCGTAGTCTGTGTGTTGTGCTAGTGAGGTAAGGTTTAGACAACAGTGTAATGGAGGGAGAGGAGAGGAAATGGGGCCCTGGGCGTCTGACTAATCTCCAGAATGAGTTTATCTGGGCACTGCTGGGCTCTGGACTGTCCCGGGAGGTCCTGGTCCAAGCACTGGAAGAACTGGAGCAAGAGAGGGTCACCCCTGGAGCAGAGAAGGGGGACAGGGGAGATGGAGAGAGTTCGAAGGAGAGAGAAATGGATTTTCCACCACCAATATTCCAGGAGCTGGAGGCACTACCCTCAGAGGAGGCAGCCAGACAGAGGGCTCTGGTCGACCAACTGCTGCAGTAAGTAGCTCCCAAATCTCTGCCCTCCACCCTATCCTCTCCTTAACAACATACACATCAATCTCTTCATTTCATCAAACCTCAACTATTAATACAACAACACAATTGCCACATCCCTTTCCTGTGGTTTTATTCTCTCACACAAGCTTTCATTTCTCAAAACAATGTCCAACTCATTTGTTAATAATTATTTTAAAACAAATACATTTTAGGGTGGTTACTTGATTCCGTTTTCCATTCTCTTTCTTTTCTGCTATCTTTTCCTGATGTTTTCTCACCAAGAAAAGAGTACAAATATGTGAGTTGTTCTTTATCAAATTTGGTCCCCCAATCCCCCCTTACTCCCTCATGCTCCTGCTTCACTCCACCCTTCCTCCCTCATTCTCCTGCCCCACTCGCCCTTCCTCCCTCCTTCTCCTGCTCCACTGCCCCCTTCCTCCCTCATTCTCCTGTTTCACTCCCCACTTCCTACCTCATTCTCCTGCTCCACTCCCTCCCTCATTCTCCTACTCCACACCCTCCCTCATTCTCCTGCTCTACTCCCCACTTCCTCCCTCATTCTCCTGCCCCCACTCCCCACTTCCTCCCTCATTTGCCTACTCCACTCCCCACTTCCTCCGTCCTTCTCCTGCCCCCACTCTCCACTTCCTCCCTCATTTGCCTACTCCCCTCCCCACTTCCTCCGTCATTCTCCTGCCCCCACTCCCTACTTCCTCCCTCATTCTCCTGCGCCCACTCCCCACTTCCTCCCTCATTTGCCTGCTCCACTCCCCCTTCCTCCCTCATTCACTTGCCCCACTCCCCCTTCCTCTCTCATTCTCCTGCACCCCACTCCCCCCTTCCTCCCTCATTCTCCTGCTCCACTGCCCCTTCCTCCCTCATTCTCCTGCTCCACTCCCCCCTTCCTCCCTCATTCTCCTACTCCACACCCTCCCTCATTCTCCTGCTCTACTCCCAACTTCCTCCCTCATTCTCCAGCCCCCACTCCCCACTTTCTCCCTCATTCTCCTGCCCCCACTCCCCACTCCCTCATTCTCCTGCCCCCACTCCCCACTTCCTCCCTCATTTGCCTACTCCACTCCCCACTTCCTCCGTCATTCTCCTGCCCCCACTCTCTACTTCCTCCCTCATTTGCCTACTCCACTCCCCACTTCCTCCGTCATTCTCCTGCCCCCACTCCCCACTTCCTCCCTCATTCTCCTGCGCCCACTCCGCAGTTCCTCCCTCATTCTCCTGCGCCCACTCCCCACTTCCTCCCTCATTTGCCTGCTCCACTCCCCCTTCCTTCCTCATTCTCTTGCCCCACTCCCCCCTTCCTCTCTCATTCTCCTGCCCCCCACTCCCCCCTTCCTCCCTCATTCTCCTGCTCCACTCCCCCCTTCCTCCCTCATTCTCCTGCTCCACTCCCCCCTTCCTCCCTCATTCTCCTACTCCACTCCCTCCCTCATTCTCCTGCTCCACTCCTCACTTCCTCCCTCATTCTCCTGCTCCACTTCTCACTTCCTCCCTCATTCTCCTGCCCCCACTCCCCACTTCCTCCCTCATTCTCCTGCCCCCACTCCCTCCCTCATTTTCCTGCCCCACTCTCCCCTCCCTCCCTCATTCTCCTGCCCCCACTCTCCCCTCCCTCCCTCATTCTCCTGCCCCCACTCCCCTCTTCCTCCCTCATTCTCCTGCCCCCTCTTCCTCTTTGTGAGATCTCTCTCGGCCTCTGAGGTGCATTTAAAGGAGGGTTCCTCCTTTCCTGATTACTAATTACCCAGCATTATTCTCTGGCCATTTCTATCGCTGAATGAACTACATGCATGGGTTAAGATGAACAGAAATGTGCTGTGTGTGTGTGTACTTACTGTGTGTGTGGGCGCGCGTGCGTGTGTGTGTGTGTGTGTGTGGACGTGTTTAACTATTCTTGTGGGGACCAGAAGTCCCGACAGGAATAGTAAACGAACAAAAAGTTGACCAGCTGGGGACATTTTGTTAGTCCCCACAAGGTCAAATGCTATTTCTAGGGGGTTTAGGGTTAAGGTTAGAATTAGTGTTAGGGTTAGAATTAAGTTAAATATTAAGGTTAGGAGCTAGGGTTAGTTGTAGGGTTAGGAGCTAGGGTTAGGTTTAGGGTTAGGATAAAGTTTAGGTTTTTGGGTTAGGGTTAGGGTCAGGGTTAAGGTTAGGGTTAGGGTTAGGGTAAGAGTACCGGTTAGGATTAGGGTTAGGTTTAGGGTTAGGGTTAGGGGTTAGGGAAAATAGGATTTTGAATGGGACTGAATTGTATGTCCCAACAAGGTTAGCTGTACAAGACTGTGTGTGTGTGTGTGTGAGGGAGAACAGATGTTAGTCAATATTTACTACAACTTGGAAGGCCATTTCATTTTCATCACATTTCAAACTACAACAATTACCTCAGATTATGGTATAACTTGTAACGATAGTCATTTTCTTCTTCCTCCTCGGACGAGGAGAGGCAAGAAGGATCGGACCAATACGCAGAGTGGTTAGTTTCCATAGTGATTTAATATAACAAAACAATATGCGATACAAAATAACAAAATAACTACCGTGACAGTCCCGTATGGCGAAACACTGACACAAGAACAAACACCCACAAAACACATGTGAAACCCCCGGCTGCCGAAGTATGATTCTCAATCAGGGACAACGATTGACAGCTGCCTCTGATTGAGAATCATACCAGGCCGAACACACAAAATCCCAACATAAAAATCACACATCGACAACCCACCCAACTCACGCCCTGACCAACTAAATAAATACAAAAACAAGGGAAAACAGGTCAGGAACGTGACAGAACTGCTCATTGTATGTAACTTAAAGTTGGCAATTGTACAACAATTAGCATGAAAACACAAAACTTGACCAATCATGCCTTAGTATCAAAATGTATCAATCATAGATAAAGCTTTTGTATATTTTAACATTTAATATACATAATAGCTATGTTATGTACTATTGCTCACTATTGTGTCACAGCAAGTAGGCTATGTTTCTGGGTATTATTTCAAGTGACCGGAGAGAGCTGGACTTTGCCCTACTGTGCGTCCCCTTATCTCTTGCCAACACCTTATGCGCATGTGTTTTGTCTGTGTGTGTATGTGTCTGTGTGTGATAGGGACGATCCATGGCATGTGGCAAAACTGGTGAAGAGCTACATGCAGCAGCATAACCTCCCCCAGAGAGAGGTGGTCGAGTCCACAGGCCTCAACCAGTCCCATCTCTCCCAACACCTCAACAAATGCACGCCCATGAAGAACCAGAAACGGGCTGCTCTATACAGCTGGTATGTCAGGAAGCAGGGCAAGATTAGCCAGCGTGAGTATTTAGCCAGCTGATAAGCTGACCCTGCCTGTACTGCAATATGACATTACAGGAAATTATAGGAAATTCTCAAAGCTGCTAATGAGAACCTTGACGACCTTGTACCTAGCCGGTGGGGATTCCGGTGGGGTGCCCCCACCCAGGCAGTGGCAGTGCTGGCAACAGTGCTGGCAACCACTAGCTGCAGTAACCCATGGGGAGGGGGTCACACGCGGACATTCAGAGAGGGGGTATATTTTTGTGACCCTGGTGGCACAAAATCAAAGTCTGACTGCATGGAGATGCTAGGGAATATGGTCAATACGGGTGACCGTATTGTGGGTGTTTCAGGGAAAAGGTCTACATTTGACCTCCATCATCTAGGATGTGACAATGGTTAATAAAATCTCTCAATTTCTGCCCATTTTTTGCGCTGTCTTGCAGGCCTTCTCATGCAGCTGCAACTGTAAGTGCATTTGTAAATCAAGACCTATCTTGAGTTGGGCTCTGGGATGGTGCAATTGTTGAGAGTGTGAGCTTATGGTTGTGTGGGGGGCAAGGGTTGAGTGTGTGTGGGTGTATGTGTGTATCCCACAACTGTTGCGAAGGAGTAAAAGTTGTTAGGGACAATAGAGGATGATCCACAGCTATATATAATACAAATCGAGGTGAGGGCAATGGAAATGCATTTGGCAGTTGATCTACTTCAATTCGGTAAATGGCACTGTGTGCTCTTTTCAAAGGATGGATCCCAGTCGGTTCAGGGCTATGGGATACAGGGGGTCGAGGGTGGTCTGCCGGGCATTGGGATGACAACCCAACTCGGGATGAGGGGGGCTTTTAGCGGGTGGAATGGTAGGGACCAATTGGAGGCTTACTTAGTAGCAATGCAAATATCATGGTACAGCTATATAGACACTCAATCATCATGTTACTTTTTAATGGTACCTTTACAAACATACATTTTGATAAAAATAATTGAAAGTTGTGTCTTATTATGGTAAGTGGTGAAATAAGCATAGCCAGTTACAATTGTAATGGCCTAGCAGATAATAAGAAAAGACGATCAGTATTTACCTGGCTAAAAGAGAAGGAATATAATATCTATTGTTTACAGGAAACCCATTCAACAGTTTTAGATGAAGTTTTGTGGAAAAAGAACTGGGGGGGCGAAATATATTTCTCCCATGGGCAAAGAAATTCAAAAGGGGTGATGGTTTTAATTAACAATCATTTTGATCTAAATGTGCAAATTGTCCAAACAGATCCTCAAGGTAGATGGATTATTTTAAATATGTTATTGGACAATAAACATATATGGCTTATTAACCTATACGGTCCGAATAATGATGATCCAAGCTTCTTTGAAAATATAAATAAGAATTGATCAACTCTGCAAGAAACACCAAACTCTATTATTATGGTGGGAGATTTTAACACGGTCTTAAATACCTTATGGACTGGAAAGGAAATCACACTACAAACTATCACCCTCAGGCACTTAAGGAAATCATGAATGTCATGGATATATTGGAATTAGTGGATATATGGAGACTTAAATACCCTGACCTAGTGAGATATACATGGCGGAGGCTTAATCAAGCTAGTCGTCTTGACTACTTTCTTATGCCATTCTCTCTGGCACCAAAAGTTTAAAAAGTGTTGATAGGGGACAGAATGCAGTCGGATCATCACATAATTGGCATATATATTACTCTTACAGAATTTCCACGTGGGCTAGGATATTGGAAATTTAATCAAAGCCTACTAGATGATAAATTGTTTAGAACTAGGACAGAAGAATTTATAACTGACTTTTTCAGACATAACATAGGTACAGCAGATCTCCGTATAGTATGGGACACTTTTAAGTGTGCCTTTAGAGGCCATGCAATTCAGTACTCATCTATAAAACAAAAGCAATTTAGATCAAAAGGGTCCATATTAACAAAGGAAATTGAAGGACTAACAGTACAGTTAGATAGCAATAAAAATGGTACCACAGAGGCACAGAATAAGTTATAGGAAAAACTAAAAGAAATGGAGGAACTTATTCAAGAAAGATCCAGTGTAATATATTATAAAAATAAAGCGAACTGGATGGAATATGGGGAAAAATGCACCAAATTCTTTTTCAATCTTCAGTATAGAAATGCTACCAAAATTGTTTTATTAAAACTTGTTACAAATGATGGAGTCACGCATGATTCACCAAATGATATTTTGAAAGAGGAAGTAAAGTACTTTAAAAATATGTTTTCGTTTCAGGCTCCTCCATCTCCACTAACTGCAACTAATTGTATGGATTTGTTTCCTAATAATAATGTAAAATAAACATCTGTACAGAAAGCCTCATGTGAAGGCCAAATTACAGAGAAGGAACTGTTTGATGCAATTGGGGCCTTTAAGGCTGGAAAAACTCCAGGGATGGATGGCATACCAGTGGAAGTTTACAAAACTTTTTTTTATATACTCAAAGGACAATGTTTAGCATGTTTTAACCACTCCTATATAAATGGTAGATTATCAGACACGCAACAAGAAGGTCTGATATCATTATTACTGAAACAGGACCCAAGTAGTATATATAAAAGATCCAGTCCATTTAAAAAAATTGGAGACCTCTTAAACTTCAGTGTTGTGATGCAAAATTCCTAGCAAAATGCTTGGCGCATAGAATGAAAAAACTATTGTCAGATATTATTCATCCTAATCAGACAGGTTTTTTACATGGACGATACACTGGAGATAATATAAGACAAGTACTGGAAACAATAGAATATTATGAAATATCGGGGACACCAGGCCTGGTTTTCATAGCGAATTTTGAAAAGGCTTTTGATAAAGTACGACTGGAGTTTATATATAAATGCCTAGAATATTTCAATTTTGGGGAATCTCTTATAAAATGGGTTAAAGTTATGTATAGTAACCCTAGGTGTAAAATAGTAAATAATGGCTACATCTCAGAAAGTTTTAAACTATCTAGAGGAGTTAAACAAGGTTGTCCACTATCGGCATATCTATTTATTATTGCCATCGAAATGTTAGCTGTTAAGATTAGATCAAACAATAATATTAAGGGATTAGAAATCCGTGGCTTAAAAACTAAGGTGTCATTGTACGCTGATGATTCATGTTTTCTTTTAAAACCACAATTAGAGTCTCTCCACGGCCCCATAGAGGATCTAGATACTTTTGTTATCCTCTCTGGATTAAAACCAAATTATGATAAGTGTATTACGTATTGGATCACTAAATAATGCAAATTTTACATTACCATGTAGTTTACCAATTAAATGGTCTGACGGAGATGTGGACATGCTTGGTACACAAATCCCAAAAGAAAGAAATTATCTCACTCCAATACATTTTTATAGAAAGTTAGCAAAAAATAGATAAGATCTTGCTACCATGGAAAGAAAAATACCTGTCTATTTGTGGAAAAATCACCCTGATTAACTCTTTAGTCATATCACAGTTGACCTATTTGCTTATGGTTTTTCCTACACCTAGTGACCTGCTTTTTAAATTATATGAACAAAAAATATTACATTTTATTTGGAACAGCAAGCCAGATAAAATTAAAAGGGCCTATTTATATAACGAATATGAATTCGGAGGGCAAAAATGATTGAATATTAAAGCATTAGACCCCTCACTAAAGGCATCAGTCATACAAAAGTTATATTTAAATCCAAACTGGTTCTCTAGTAAATTGGTACGAATGTCTCATCCTATGTTCAAAAAGGGCCTTTTTCCCTTTATTCAGATTACACCTGCTCGCTTTCGGTTGTTTGAAAAGGAAATCATCTCCAAAATATCTTTAATTTTTAAACAAGCCTTAAAAAGTTGGTTGGAATTTCAGTTTAATCCACCTGAAAAGACAGAACAAATAATACAACAAATATTGTGGTTAAATTCAAATATACTAATTGATAAAAAAAACTGTATTAATCGAAGAAAAAGAAAAGAAAAAAAAAGGTATAATTTTTGTGAATGATATCATAAATAGGACTGGTGGAGTTATGTCACACATGCAGCTAACACAGACATATGGAAATGTCTGCTCTACCCAAAATTACAACCAATTAATTGCAGCATTACCACAAAAATGGAAGAGACAAGTAGAAGGGGAAAAAGTAAGGAACTTGTATGTCGGCCCTGTATTAAAGAACATAAATGGTTAAAGAAAAGTGTGATAAATAAAAACATATACCAATTTCATTTAAGGACCAAAAAACTGACAGCTGTGCATTATAAATTGCAAAATAGTTGGGAAGAGATTTTTGTTGTACCCATTCCATGGCACATGGTTTATGAATTGATACGCAAAACAACGCCGGATTCAAAACTTGGAATTTTTCAATTTAAATTACTATACAAAATTCTTGCAACTAGTAGAATGTTATATATATGGGGGATACAATCTTCCCAGCTCTGCAGATTCTGCCGTGAGGAGGCAGAGTCATTAGAACATTTATTTTGGTATTGTCCATATGTAGCTCGTTTTTGGTCACAGGTCCAGGAATGGCTGAAGAATTTCAACATTTGCCTACAACTAACGCTACAGATAGCAATACTGGGCGATTTGAAAAGCCATAGTCAATCAATCAATAAAATAATAATTATTTTAGCAAAAATGTTTATTTTTAATTTACAATCTGTAAAAGCTATGAGAATAGAAAGGTTCAATTATTTTGTGAAGCATCAGAGCACAGTTGAAAGATATATGGCAAATAGAAATCCGAAATGGATGATGTTGAGAGATAGATGGGAAGTGTTGAATGGAGCTGAAGGGTGGGACTAATAACAAGATAAACAATGTAAAACATACGGGATCTGTAAAATGTATATAGGTTCGGAACTTTTGTGAAATAGCACAGTTACAAATAGAAATCAAACTGGATGGATGTCAGGACCCGGTTACAAACTCGGGTCTCCAGTGTGAGAAACAGTCACTTAGCAAACTGAGCCACTAATAGTCGGCAGAACCCAGAAGATGAGGCAGACACAGCAGTAATTGAGACAGTGTTTTAATAAAGTAAAAAGGAAAGTTCTTCAGGCAAAAATATAAATCCACAACGTCAAAAGTAATTCCAAGAGAAAAAGGTAATCCTCCAAGTCAAAAGGTAAATCCACAAGGTGGTAGGTACAGCAGGAAAAAGCCTCAAAAAACAATCCAAAATAAATAAACGAGAACAAAAACAGAGTACCACAAGAGAGTCCAACTGGAGCAACAAATGTTCACAGCATCGCTAGGGCTGGGTGCTAACATTCAAACACAGAGCAAAGAACTGAGGAAAACTAAGGGTTTAAATACATTCAAGGGAAACGAGGCACAGGCGCAAATAATAACTGGAAACAAGGGAAAACAAAAGGGTAAAAAAACACAATGGGGGCATCTAGTGGCCAAAACCGGAACAATCCTGGCCAAATCCTGACAATGGACATCAGAAACAGAGGAAGAACTAAGAACAAACAAGAGAGAACTATTGTAAAGTAGACTGTGTCTGTAAAATGTGTATAAAAGGTATAAATTGAAAGTAAAAGCTGAAGTGTTTATTAGTTTATTCCAATTGGGGGATCGGTGGTAGGGTTTGCGGGGAATAATAATAAAGGTATATTCTTTAAAAAAGTATGTCTATATATGTATGTATGTATGTGTATATGTATGCATGCGTGTTTGGATATATTTACCCAAACAAATATATGGAGGATTGGAAATGAGGCCGACAATTACATTGATGGAAGCAACATTCTTTACGCAATATTCAGCTGATCCACCCCTTAGAAGATTTTTTTTTTTTTAAATATTTAATTTTTTAAATATGACATTACAGTATGGACTCTCTAAGTGTAACATTTACACTACCGTTCAAAAGTTTGGGGTCACTTAGAAATGTCCTTGTTTTTGAAAGAAAAGAAAAAAAATTCATTCATTAAAATAACATCAAATTGATCAGAAATACAGTGTAAACTTTGTTAATGTTGTAAATGACTATTGTAGCTGGAAACGGCAGATTCTTTAGGGAATATCTACATAGGTATACAGAGGCCCATTATCAGCAACCATCACTTCTGTGTTCCCACTTCTGTGTTCCAATGGCACGTTGTGTTAGCTAATCCAAGTTTCTCATTTTAAAAGGCTAATTGATCATTAGAAAACCCTTTTGCAATTATGTTAGCACAGCTGAAAACGGTTGTTCTGATTAAAATAGCAATAAAACTGTCCTTTAGACTAGTTGAGTATCTGGAGCATCAACATTTGTGGGTTCGATTACAGGCTCAAAATGGCCAGAAACAAAGAACGTTCTTCTAAAACTCGTCAGTCTATTCTTGTTCTGAGAAATGAAGGCTGTTCCATGCAAGAAATTGCCAAGAAACTGAATATCTCGTACTACTCCCTTCACAGAACAGAGCAAATTGGCTCTAACCAGAATAGAAAGAGTAGTGGGAGGCCCCGATGCACAACTGAGCAAGAGGACAAGTACATTAGATTGTCTAGTATGAGAAAGTCCTCAACTGGCAGCTTCATTAAATAGTACCCGCAAAACACCAGTCTCAATGTCAACAGTGAAGAGGCGACTCCGGGATGCTGGCCTTCTAGGCAGAGTTGCAAAGAAAAAGCAATATCTCAGATTGGCCAATAAAAATAAAAGATTAAGATGGGCAAAAGAACACAGACACTGGACAGAGGAAGATTGGAAAAAAGTGTTAAGGACAGACGCATCTAAGTTTGAGGTGTTCGGGATCAAAAGAAGAACATTCGTGAGACGCAGAAAAAATGAAAAGATGCTGGAGGAGTGCTTGACGCCATCTGTCAAGCATGGTGGAGGCAATGTGATGGTCTGGGGGTGCTTTGGTGGTGATAAAGTGGGAGATTTGTACAGGGTAAAAGGGATCTTTAAGAAGGAAGGCTATCATTCCATTTTGCAATGCCATGCCATACCCTGTGGACGGCACTTAATTGGAGCAAATTTCCTCCTACAACAGTACAATGACCCAAAGCACAGCTCCAAACTATGCAAGAACAATTTAGGGAAGAAGCAGTCAACTGGTATTCTGTCTAAAATGGAGTGGCCAGCACAGTCACCGGATATCCACCCTATTGAGCTGTTGTGGGAGCAGCTTGACCGTATGGTACATAAGAAGTGCCCATCAAGCCAATCCAACTTGTGGGAGGTGCTTCAGGAAGCATGGGGTGAAATCTCTAGAATGCCGAAAGTCTGCAAGGCTGTAATTGCTGCAAATGGAGGAATCTTTGACGAAAGCAAAGTTTCAATGACACAATTATTATTTAAATAAAAAATAATTATTTACAACCTTGTCAACTTCTTGAATATATTTCCTATTCATTTTGCAACTAATTTCATGTATGTTTTCATGGAAAACAAGGACATTTCTAACTGACCCCAAACTTTTGAATGGTATGTCTGTTAAATCATGACTACCTCATTCATTAATATTCACAATTAATTACCATAAATCTACACTGAGTATACAAAACATTGAATACTCATTGAATACTCCCCCACCTTTTTGACCTCAGAACATAAATGTATAATTGTTGTGCAATTTATAGGCTATATTGAGGCTATATGGCGTTAGTGTGAAGCCTATAAGCCTAATTAAACTACAGGTAGAAAAAGTTAATCCACTGAGGCAAAATAACAATCTGAGTTTGACTCAATGAGATAAAAGCTGTGAAATTGAGAGTTGAAAAAGAGAAGGGAGGGCCAGAAAAATAGACTGTTTGGGAAAGATTTGGTGAAGTGGTAAAAGAGGATGATAGCAGTGCCGGCGATGTTATGTGAGGCATTCTAAAGTCACAAAATAGGGACTTCAAATAGGCCTATGGCACGTCAAGGGAACGGTAGCCTATACTGTTCAGATGGGTTAAATGGAAACTGAAATCTGGACACAGACTGTAGGTCTATAACCTCTAATATAGCCTTAATATTAACTCCTGCAGAATACATTATTTCCTGCGGTAAAATGACACCAAATGTAGGCTAAATTTTTCTTTCTTTCAGCATCTTCAGGGGATTCGAATGTGCAGTTAGTTACCATCTGTTGGTTGTGCCATCTTTATCAGCATCATAAATGCTGACAACTCAGCCACATAAAATATGCATTCAAGCCAAACTGAAATCTTATCAGAAACATGTTGGTTCATTTTCACAGCTCTCTATTTCCTTACAACCGATCAAACTGATGTCATTTGGACATTTTGCATAGAAAGGCTTTTTTGTTGTTATTTATTCCATTTTCTTCCTGGTCCCTATAAGTCTTTGCTCAACGAAAGAAGCGGAGATGACTGAGAACTTCACCGATGTCAACTAGATTGAAGCATTCATTCTATCGATCTATGACATTATTTTGGAAAGCAAGGTTTTATTTAGTCTTCTAGGGCAACATATAGCCTAATGACAGAAGAAAAACTGCTTGTATCTAATAATAGACAAGTTGACTAACAAATATCCTACCAAAATTAAGGAAATTATAAGCAGAAACATATCTAAATCAGGCACCCCCTGTCAAAAAAGTGTTCTGCTGTCTCTGACTGCCTACGGTGCGGGCCTCAGATTTTCACTTTATCACATATAGTCTGTTAGTTGCATTTAGGTTATTAGCAATTGCAGGCAGGTGTGCGGGTGAACAAACAGCTGACCCATGGACCACTGCCATGAACACCAATGTGAAGTTCATTGGAGCATGTCAAATTGGGTGTCACATGAAACCTATATACATTTTCAACAATTTTCCATCCTAAAATGTAAGAATAAGCAAAGGCTTTGATTTCTGGTCAAACAGATGTAAAGGGGGTCTTAGACAACATCTACCAGAAAAAGTATTTAAAAGTATTAGAAATTAGTCAATCAAAACATAATGTTGAAGTAAAGCCCCCTGCCAACTAATATCAACACTTATATTTTGTTTTGGCGAAATTACATGCCTTCTGTAAGTTTAAGAAACATTGACTTGTGATTCCATTACCAAAAACCTACATATCTCCAAGATATTTTCTAGATGATGAAAGTTCACAGAAGTAGCAAGTAAAGGTAGGTAATGGTACCGATTAGTTGGTATTTTTTGCTGATATATAGTTTGTTTATGAATTATTAAGTCATTAAAACTCAATTCTGTTACCAAATCTTTAACGGAATTACTGCAATTGTGTCATGTGTGCTCCCCCTCCGGCCTCTAGGTCACCAGGCTGCTCGTTATGGCGCACGCCTGTTACCATGTTACGCGCACCTGCGCGTCATCAGACTCACCTGGACTCCATCACTTCCCTGATTACCTTCCCTATACATGTCACTCCCTTTGGCTCCTTCCCCAGGCGTTATTGTTTCAGTTTTCTGTCTGTGTGTTGTTCATGTTTCTTTCATTAAATGATGCACTCCCTAAACTTGCTTCCAGACTCCCAGTGCACTCGTTACAGAATAATGCCTCACCAAAGGGAAGCATCATGGGGTGTTTTTTATTTACATTTTTTTGTGTGGGAGGTGATGTCGGTCTGAACCGGAGCTACCTGGGAGGTCTCAGCCGGTTTATCGGGCTCCCCTGCCTCAGCTGGCTGGAGGGGTTTCCATACCTCAGCGGGCTCGATAGGCTCCCGTGCCTCAGCGGGCTCGATAGGCTCCCGTGCCTCAGCGGGCTCGATAGGCTCCCGTGCCTCAGCGGGCTCGATAGGCTCCCGTGCCTCAGCGGGCTCGATAGGCTCCCGTGCCTCAGCGGGCTCGATAGGCTCCCGTGCCTCAGCGGGCTCGATAGGCTCCCGTGCCTCAGCGGGCTCGATAGGCTCCCGTGCCTCAGCGGGCTCGATAGGCTCCCGTGCCTCAGCGGGCTCGATAGGCTCCCGTGCCTCAGCGGGCTCGATAGGCTCCCGTGCCTCAGCGGGCTCGATAGGCTCCCGTGCCTCAGCGGGTGAACAGGTTCCCGTGCCCCAGCGGGTGAACAGGTTCCCGTGCCTCAGCGGGTGAACAGGTTCCCGTGCCTCAACCGAGGCCAGCTCATCAGGCTCTCAAGCCTCAGCCGGTTTGTCAGGTTTCGACCGGTCGTTATGGCGCACACCTGTCACCATCATTACATGCACCTGCGCCTCATCAGACTCACCTGGACTCCATCACTTTCCTGATTACCTTCCCTATATATGTCACTCCCTTTGGTTCCTTCCCTAGGTGTTATTGTTTCCGTTTCAGTTTCCTGTCTGTGGGTTGATCATGTTTCTTGTTTTGTTCATTAAATGATGCACTCCCTGAACTTGCTTCCCGACTCCCAGTGCACTCGTTACAAATTGAATAGGCTACAATGGGAAATCACAGTAGTCACAAACCACAGTAGGACGACAGCTGCCACTGTCCTCCCTTCCACTGGCATACTGTTATGTTCAGCTCATAACTTTTTCTCTCTTTCTGTCATTTCGTGGTCAAAACAAGACTGTGAAAAAAGTCTGGACAACCCCTTCCTCTCACTCTGCCGCTCTCTCGCTCTACTCTCTCTCTCCAGTTAATGCCACCTCTCCCGGCTCTTACTGGCACCTACCATGACACCTACCACCTACCCTCTTTCCATTTACTGTAATAAGCATCCTCACCCACTGAGCACTGACCGACATCGGACGTCCATGGGCGTTGAAAAGTAGTTGAAATTTGGTCAGCCCGCCCTTGCCTGACCAAATCTGAACAAATCATAGACTATGTTTCTCAAGTTTGGCGAGCACAGTACAGTAGAGCACACTAGAGTAGGGTACAGTATACTGTACTGAACATATCTACTTTTCTCTACCGTGCTGTACTGTACTCTACTGTGCTGTACTGTGATGTCCAAACTTGTGAAACATAGACGTCTATGATTGTTTAAGATTTAGTCTGGTCCGGACGAACCAAATGTGGTCTTGTTTGGGGCCGGAGCTCATTACAATAATAGCCAGTGTGTAGAATAATACCCAAATGTGTACCTATTCAGGATACATCACCATGAAGAGAATGATATTCATATCCATAATTATGCATTTCTGTATAGTAGCTTACAGATCAGAGAGCCATGATGTCAGGGCTGGTTCCAGGTATAAGCTACATAAGCGACCGCTATTTTTTACTTATTTATTTATTTAACCTTTATTTAACTAGGCAAGTCAGTTAAGAACAAATTCTTATTTACAATGAGTGGACTGGATGTCCAATGAGAGGACTGGAGGTAAGTGGACTGGAGGCAGGGCATGAAAGGGATAACGAATCCAGTTGTTTGTGTCATCCATTTTGGGAAAGTACCTGCGTAATTGCGCACCCAACTCAATCAGGTGCTTCGCTATATCACATTTGACATTGTCCGTAAGCTTGAGTTAATTTGCACATAAAGAATCATAAAATGATGGAAAGACCTGTGTGTTGTCCTTGTTAATGCAGACAGAGAAGAGCTCCAACTTCTTAATCATAGCCTCAATTTTGTCCCTCACATTGAATACAGTTGCGGAAAGTCCCTATAATCCTAAATTCAGATCATTCACGGGAGACAAAACATCACCCAGATAGGCCAGTCGTGTGAGAAACTTGTCATCATGCAAGCGGTCAGACAAGTGAAAATCATGGTCATTAAAGAAAACTTTAAGCTCGTCTCTCAAAAAACGTGTCAATACTTTGCTCCTTGATAACCAGCACACTTCTGTATGTTGTAAAAAGCGTTAAATGGTCGCTGCCCATATCATTGCATAGTGCAGAAAATACACAAGAGTTCAGGGACTTTGCTTTAACAAAGTTAACCCTTTTCACTGTAGTGTCCAAAACGTCTTTCAAGCTGTCAGGCATTCCCTTGGCGGCGAGAGCCTCTCGGTGGATGCTGCAGTGTACCCAAGTGGCGTCTGGAGCAACTGCTTGCATGCGCATTACCACTCCACTTAGTCTCCCTGTCATGGCTTTTGCGCCATCAGTACAGATACCAACACATCTTGAACACCAAAGTCCATTTGATGTCACAAAGCTGTCCAGTACTTTAAAAATATCCTCTCCTGTTGTCCTGGTTTCCAGAAGAGGATGTCTTCCTTAATTGAAATCCCATAAATGTAACGGACATATATCAGGAGCTGTGCCAGGCCCGCCACGTCTGTTGACTCATCCAGCTGTAACGCACAGAATTCACTGGCTTGTATGCGAAGCAGTAATTGTTTCAAAATATCTCCTGCCATGTCACTGATGCATCCTGAAACATTATTGTTTGATGAAGGCATTGTCTGTATAGTTTTTTGGGCCTTTTCCCCCAGCAGTGTCACTGCCATATCCACAGCAGCAGGAAGAATTAAGTCCTCACAATAGTATGGGGCTTGCCTGTCTTAGCCACTCGGGAGCTCACCATATAAGACGCTTCTAGCCCTTTCTTATTAATGGTATCTGTTGCTTTTATTCACGTCTTACTAGTCGAAAGTAGTCTTAATTCTCACTCAAAAAACTCCTGTGGCTTATTTTCCAAATTGGCCTGTTTTGTTTCTAAATGCGCAAGAGTGAAGGTTTCATCGAGTTGTGAGATAGTACTTTTGCACATATAACACACTGTGGCTGAGTACTCCCAATATAAGTGAACCCTAAGTCAATGTAGTTCTCATCATACATCCCTGTCTGTTGTTCGGTGCTTTTCCGGGTAAGGGGGCAGTAGCTCTTCGGCTGCATCAGATTCACAACTGTCAGTGTCCATGCTAGCTGGGCTAACAACAAATGTAGAATTACTGATGCTAACAGAACAACTTGTGTCTCTTGTGTAGAGCTGGTATGTGTCTCTATGGACGCGGGCCGTACTTTTTTTTTTAACCATTTATCCATTTTCAAACTGAATGAGCAACAGCTACGTTTGGCTACATATGGACCGTTAGTAGAATTCCTGCGAGAGAGTAACGGTTAATGTGATTGGATGTTAATTATTTGACTAGGCTACCTGTATTTGACATTGTGTTGTTATTTCGCTGAACACTAGATGGTTTAATTTTATTTTTGGCAGTGAAACGATGCTACTCAGGCAAGAAAAAAACCTCACCCAAATGTATAACCATGTTGGAAAATATAAATGGACTGTATGAAAATGTGAAAAAGACTTAAAACTTAAAAAAAAAAAGTGAATCACATTTTTATTTGGCGTACCCCTGATGGTATTGCGCGTACCCCAGTTTGGGAATACCTGATCTAGTTGATGATCCCTGCTATAAAGCCTTGGCTATAGGTTCAACAATTTACAGCTCTGATTTTCTCCCCATCATAACCGCCAAGGGTGTAAATAACAGTGTTTTCCTTGAAAGGGGGATCATTTGAGCTTTACAAAAATGCCAGAAATATTACTTTATTCAACAAATTGCACAAAAAAACAACATCCGCAACTTGCATTTGCGGACTGCAGGACCACAGATGAGTGAATAGCAGTGCACACGGGAAAATAGAGCTTCTAATGTGATCAATGTAAAAGTAGCCTACATGAAGGTAGAGAGAGAGTAAACATTGTTTCTAGATGTTTACTCTTGTTTCTAGTTACAAGTCAAGTGTCCTGGCTTCGCAGCAGTTCAAAAGATTGATGAGTGACTGAAGTGACGGCTTGGGAGCTGTGCGGGAGAGCTGGGCAGATTAGCTCAATCAGACCGTGCAACTGAAAGATGTCAATTCTGCCAAGAATTGCATGAAATATTCTGCATGCATTCTTAGGATTGGACAAAACAGATGAAAAGGCGCTTCATGTCAAATTTAATGTCAATTAGTCTCACATGGAATTATTGTCTCATCCCATTTTCATCAACTACACTGAACAAAAATAAATGCAACATGTAAAGTGTTGGTCCCATGTTTCATGAGCTGAAATAAAAGATCCCAGAAATGTTCCATATGCACAAAAAAATGTATTTCTCTAAAATGTTGTGCACAAATTTGTTTACATCCCAGTTAGTGAGCATTTCTCCTTTGCCAATATCATCTATCCACCTGACAGGTGTGGCATATCAAGAATATGATTAAACAGCATGATCATTACACAGGTGCACCTTGTGCTGGGGACAATGAAAGGCCACTCTAAAATGTGATGTTTTGTCACACAACACAATGAAAAAAGATGTCTCAAGTTTTGAGGGAGTGTGCAATTGGCATGCTGACTGCAGGAATGTCCACCAGAGCTGTTGCCAGAGAACTTTATGTTAATTTCTCTACCATAAGCCACATCCAACGTAATTTTAGATAATTTGTCAGTACGTCCAACAGACCACGTGCATAGCGTCGTGTGGGCAAGCAGTTTGCTGATGTTGTGAACAGAGTGCCCCATGGTGGTGGTGGGGTTATGGTATGGGCAGCTATAAGCTATGGACAACGAACACAATTGCATTTTATCGATGGCAATTTGAATGCACAAAAATACTGTGACGAGATCCTGAGGCCCTGTATTCCCAGTCATTCGAAATCTAAAGATTAGGGCCTAATGAATTTATTTCAATTGACTGATTTCCTCATATGAACTGGAACTCAGTAAAATCTATGAAATTGTTCCAAGCTGCGTTTATATTTTTGTTCAACATAAAATTATAAGTAATTGTAATAGTTATGTATTTTTTTTAGGCCGTCATTGTAAAAGAGAATTTGTTTAACTGACTTGCCTAGTTAAATAAAGGTTTTTCCAGGGCTTCAGGGCTTCAGGAATAGGTCGTTGACGAGTATTTTTCGTCATTTATTGGTTACAAAATGAACACTGGCATGTCAGCAACAACATTTTAGATTGGTAAATTTGTATACTCAGCTATCTAAACTTGTAGTAATCATGGTCGAATTACCAACCGGGCACGCAATTTCATTTAGTAATTCCGTTACCATAATTCCATTGCCAGATGTAAAACCACTTCACTTACTGTAGTTCAATAACCAAAATATTTGTTTTTCAAACTCAAGGTGCCATGTCATAGCTGACACTCAGTTCTTTTTGAAGCCATCTTTGAATCTTAATTCGGAGCAGATATTTAACCGTTTTTGGTAAACGTGAACGCATAAAAACTGAGGGAGATTTTACCGTAATTCTGTTACCAAACAAACTTTGCATCTGCACACTTCTTCTAGTAAATGTGTTTTTGTTCAATTGTCTGTGTACATTGTTCAAAGTACTCCTTGTGTATAGAGTTGAATGGTTTGTTAAACTTTCAAATCAATGTTTTTTGTTTGGCATACATTTTAATGTGAAAGGGTAATTCCGTTACCGTGGAATGTTATTTTTTTAAATGTATTTTTTTAACCTTTATTTAACTAGGCAAGTCAGTTAAGAATAAATTCTTATTTAAAATGACGGCCTAGGAACACTGGGTTAACTGCCTTGTTCAGGGGCAGAACGACAGATAAGGTAAAAACCTTGTATTCGATCTTTACCAGGGATTCGATCTAACAATCTTTCGGTTACTGGCCCAATGCTCTAACCACTAGGCTACCTGCCACCCCAATTGCCCATTACGTAACCCCTGTTACATGTATTCCGTTACTACCCAATATGTAACATAATAAGTTCCTGTGAATTATCCCTATGTTTAAAAATATAACACAATCCTGTCTGAATAATACAGATACTAATGTAAATACTGATATTAATATGACGATAGCAGATGAACAATACAAAAATATGCATGTTTTCCATGCAGAGTTTACCAATGCCAGTCATGGCCTTGGGACCGGAGAAGAGCAGGGAGAGGACATAAGGAAAGGACGGAGGAACAGGTTCAAATGGGGACCCGCCTCCCAGCAAATCCTATTCCACGCCTATGAACGACAGAAGAACCCAAGTAAAGAGGAGAGAGAGGGATTAGTCGAGGAGTGTAACAGGTGAGATAGGGGTCAGATGGAGTCAGATGAAAAGTAATGGAAATGGTAAGAAATTTTCCCAGTTCCAGTGCAATGGAGGAGCTGTCATTGTCATTTTAGCGTGCCCCTTTTAAACACGTTTTTCTTGCTCTGGGGTCTTTCTGGCTCTCCCTCAGGGTTGAGTGTCTCCAGAGGGGTGTGTCTACATCCCAGCTGGCTGGCCTGGGCTCTAACCTGGTGACAGAGGTACGAGTGTACAACTGGTTTGCTAACCGCCGCAAGGAGGAGGCATTCCGCCATAAACTGGCTCTCGATACGCCTTACACCAGCCAATCAGCAAGCACCACCAACCACACTCTCTCACACAGCCCTGTGCCAGGTATCACTCACTAAGACCAAAGTAAATAAAAATATGAATTAATTTAATCCACAAACAGCATAATTAATCATTCATGTTGTCCTCAGATGTTCTGTTATGTACTATTATTAGTACCGCGATACAAAGGAACAGAACCAAGACTGCCAGGGTGCAAAATGTCCTTATACCAGGAAACACCTGATCCTAACTCATCCTAACACTCTTCCTCTGTTCCAGGCATGAAGTACAGCCAGCAAATCCCATGTGACAGTCTGGGATCAGCGAGGGGTCGCAGTGGAGACCGAGGCTTGGGAGGCCGCCTGGCCAGCACCATCCAACTTGAGCCCAGCCACACACTCCTGGAAACACACTATCACAAACTAGTGAGATCACCTACCATTATACAGTGCATTCGGAAAGTATTCAGACCCCTTCCCTTTTTCCACATTTTGTTACGTTACAGCCTTATTCTAAAATGGATAAAATACCAAAAATCCTCAATCAACACACAATATCCCACAATGAGAAAGCAAAAACAGTTATTTTTAAATTTTTACAAAATGTATTAAAAATAAAAACGGATATACCTTATTTACATAAGTATTCAGACAGTTTGCTATGAGACTCGAAATTGAACTCAGGTGCATCCTGTTTCCATTGATCATCCTTGAGATGTTTTTAAGTCCACCTGTGGTAAATTCAATTGATTGGACATGATTTGGAAAGGAACACACCTGTCTATATAAGGTCCCACAGTTGACCGTGCATGTCAGAGCAAAAACCAAGCCATGAGGTCGAAGGAATTGTAGAGCTCCGAGACAGGATTGTGTCAAGGCAAAGCTCTGAAAAAGGGTACCAAAAAATGTCTACAGCATTGAAGGTCCCCAAGAACACATTGGCCTCCATCATTCTTAAATGGAAGAAGTTTGGAACCAGCAAGACTCTGGCCGACTGGACAAACTGAGCAATCGGGGGAGAAGGGCCTTGGTCAGGGAGGTGACCAAGAACCCAATGGTCACTCTGACAGAGCTCTAGAGTTCCTCTGTGGAGATGGGAGAATGTTCCAGAAGTACAACCATCTCTGCAGCACTCAACCAATCAGGCCTTTATTGTAGAGTGGCCAGACAGAAACCACTCCTCAGTAAAAGGCATATGAAAGCCCGCTTGGAGTTTGCCAAAAGGTACCTAAAGGACTCACAAACCATGAGAAACAAAATTGGTCTGTTGAAACCAAGATTCAACCAAGCGTCTGGAGTCTGGAGTCTGGAGGAAACCTGGCACCATCCCTACGGTGAAGCATGGTGATGGCAGCATCATGCTGTGGGGATGTTTTTCATTGGTAGGGACTGGGAGACTAGTCAGAATCGAGGGAAAGATGAACGGAGTAAAGTACAGAGAGATCATTGATGAAAACCTGCTCCAGAGCACTCAGGATCGCAGACTGGGGCGAAGGTTGACCTTCCAACAGGACATTGACCCTAAGCACACAGCCAAGACAACGCAGGAGTGGCTTCGGGATAAGTCTCTGAATGTCCTTGAGTGGCCCAGCCAGAACCCGGACTTGAAACCGATCAAACATCTCTGGTGAGACCTGAAAATAGCTGTGCAGCAACACTCCCCATCCAACCTGACAGAGCTTGAGAGGATCTGCAGAGAAGAATGGGAGAAACTCCCCAAATACAGGTATGCCAAGCTTGAAGCGTCACACCCAAGAAGAATCGTGGCTGTAATCGCTGCCAAAGGTGCTTCAACAAAGTACTGAGTAAAGGGTCTGAATACTTATATAAATGTGATCTTCAAATTTGCTAAAATGTCTAAAAACATGTTTTTGCTTTGTCAATATGGGGTATTTTGTGTAAATTGATGAGGGGAAAAAAAGATTTAATCAATTTTAGAAAAAGTATACGTAACAAAATGTGAAAAAAATATTAAGGGGTCTGAATACTTTCCGAATGCACTGTATAATCATTAACCATTTCTCATACCGACACACATTGTCACCAACCAGTGAGATCACAAACAACCTCCCATTTTCACAAACCAGAGAGATCAGCAAATATGTTCACATAATCACAATACACACAACCACAATACACTTCATCACAATACACATAATCACAATACACGGCATCACAATACAGAGATTATTAACTGCACCACAACATCATGCAAACCAGTGTGATCACAAATAATATTATATCATAATAAGCCAATCACAAACCACAATATATCATAATAAGCAAATGCGATCACAACTCATATTACATCATAATAAGCCAATGAGATAGCAAACCATATTTATTACATCATAATATAAGCCAATGAGATCGCAAACCATATCATCACAAGTGATAGATCATCATGTAAGCCAGTGAAATTACAAAGCCATATCGCATAAAACTAGTAAGATCGTACAATACTTCCATCCATCATAAACCTTTGAGTTTACAAAGCATCTCAATCCTTACAGTAGTCTATGGCTGTGGTTGTCACTATCTGCCAACCACCCTCTTTCCCATCTCAGGTATCAGGAGGTGGTCCATTGCCCCCAGTAAGCACCCTGACCTCACTCCACAGTCTGTCTGCCTCACCTTCTCCCCCCCAGGGACTCGTCATGGCCTCCTTGCCCAGCACCATGAGTCTGGGAGAGTCCTCTCTCCTCATAGGTAACTTATGACATTATCAATCATAGTCTCCTGCTGGAAAAACATATGTGCAATGGCTTTACACCCCCTGCTATATTGTGGATAAAAAGTTACCTGTCTAACAGAACACAGAGGGTTTTCTTTAATGGAAGCCTCTTCAACATAATCCATGTAGAATCAGGAATTCCCCAGGGCAGTTGTCTAGGCCCTTTACTTTTTTCAATCTTTACTATTGACATGCCACTGGCTTTGAGTAAAGCCAGTGTGCCTATGTATGCGGATGACACAACACTATACACGTACGCTACTACAGCGAGTGAAATCCCTGCAACACTTAACAAAGAGCGGCAGTTAGTTTCAGAATGGATTGCAACGAATAAGTTGGTTCTAAAGATTTCAAAAACTGAAAGCATTGTATTTGGGACAAATCTGGTTCATCCTTGGGAGTAATTTCCAAACGCATGAAGGTATCACGTTCATCTGTACAAACAATAGTACACAAGCATAAACACCATGGGACCATGCAGCCGTCATACCGCTCAGGAAGAAGACGCGTTCTGTGTCCTAGAGATGAACGTACTTTGGTGCGAAAAGTGCAAATCAATCCCAGAACAACTGGAGGAAACAGGTACAAAAGTATCTATATCCACAGTAAAACTAGTCCTATATCGACATAACCTGAAAGGCTGCTCAGCAAGGAAGAAGCCACTGCTCCATAACCGCCATAAAAAAAACAGACTACGGTTTGCAACTGCACATGGGGACAAAGATCGTACTTTTTGGAGAAATGTTCTCTGGTCTGATGAAACAAAAATAGGACTGTTTTGGCCATAATGACCATCGTTATGTTTAGAGGACAAAGGGGGAGGCTTGCAAGCCGAAGAATACCATCCCAACTGTGAAGAACGGGGGTGGCAGCATCATGTTGTGGGGGTGCTTTGATGCAGGAGGAACTGGTGCACTTCACAAAATAGATGGCATCATGAGGAAAGAAAATTATGTGGATATATTGAAGCAACATCTCAAGACATCAGTCAGGAAGTTAAAGCTTGGTCGCAAATGGGTCTTCCAAATCTTCCATGACCCCAAGCATACTTCCAAAGTTTTGGCAAAATGGCTTAAGGACAACAAAGTCAAGGTATTGGAGTGGACATCACAAAGCCCTGACCTCAATCCCATAGAAAATTTGTGGGCAGAACTGAAAAGCGTGTGCGCGCAAGGAGGCCTACAAACCTGACTCAGTTACACCAGCTCTGTCAGGAGGAATGGGCCAAACTTCACCCAACTTATTGTGGGAAGCTTGAGGAAGGCTACCCGAAACGTTTGACCCAAGTTAAACAATTTAAAGGCAATGCTACCAAATACTAATTGAGTGTATGTAAACTTCTGACCCACTGGGGATGTGATGAAAGAAATAAAAGCTGAAATAAATCATTCAGAATAATCATTCTATTATTCTGACATTTCACATTCTTAAAATAAAGTGGTGATCCTAACTGACCAAAAACAGGGAATTTTTTACTAGGATTAAATGTCAGGAATTGTGAAAACTGAGTTTAAATGTATTTGGCTAAGGTGTATGTAAACTTCCAACTTCATCTGTAAATACACATCCTACACATTGTACCCACCTCTCAAATGGCTCTAAGTCTGTGCATATTATCAAATGATAATTTCAAAATACATCCACTGTAGTGTATCGTTTCCTTTTCTAGTGATGATCAGAAAACTGTCAGATATCAACTTTAATTGACATTTACAAAGGAGCCTAATCCATGTTTTCCTGGCCTATGTTGGTCAACAGGTCAAACAGTACCTGTCATCAACAACATGGGAGGCGGGTTCACCACCCTTCAGCCAATCTCTTTCCAGCAGCAACTCACACAGCAGTTTCAGAATCATATGGGCCACAGTCCTTTCATGGCAACCATGACAGGGCATCCATGTCACAGTAAGGCCACAGTGGGAGCATGTTATTCATTCATTTTCCCTGTTGACATAAATACATGTATGAAACAAGTAATAAGTGACATAATAGAACAGCTAGAACTAACAAGGGTTTCATAAAGTATCTCTGCACCTGCTCTCAATTTCTCCATTGCAGTGTACAGCAAGTCCGATATGTTTCCCTACCCTCCGTCCAGCCTACTGTCCCAAGCCATGATTGTCACTGACAGCAGCAGCCTTGGAACACTGACCAGTCTAAGCGCAGTCAGACAGGTACTGTGAAGCCAAATATTTACCAATATGAAAGTGATGCCATTAATAATCGTTTACATATAGGCTGTTATAGGATATAGGTACAGAAAAGTCTAGACTCACCGGCTAATGATCAGAAATAGTATTAATGTGGATTGAATCTGATAATTACTTTTGCATTGGTTAGATTCTGACAACAGACCCTGAGGAGGAGACAGAACCCATCCAGGATGACTCCCTACACCTGCAATCCCCTTCACCTGTACCAGGTAAGAAACATCACTCTGGTATGGAATATTTCCGTGAAGATGCAGTTTGACACTACAGGGGAGATTCAAGAAATAAAACATTTAAAAAGTTAGCGTAACACATATTTCAAAGTCATTTAACATCACTTAGGGGTAAATATAACCCATGGTATTCTCTAGTTGGTAGTGAAAATAGGGAATTTTAAATGCAGGTCTGTAATTGGAATGTTAGTACAGAAACTGGAAACTAATAACTTACTATCGCTTTCTTCTAGTTTCCTCTGGGAACTTAGAGTTGTATCCTCCATGAAACTCATCCACCTCACCTCCTCTCATCTTCGCCGGCAGACATCAACTCCTACATTACTGAACATATGGTCTCTACTGCACAGTAGCAACAGAATGTAACTACTATGTAATGTGAAGGGGTGGGGGTAGAGGAGGTGAAACTAAAAGTTTTACAGTAGGTAGAGAACTGTAATAAAGATGCAACACAAATTCACAAAATTTGCAGAAAAACTACCTCTGCAGTAACATTTTCCAGAGAAGCCATATTTCCCATTCTGCTAGATACAGGCAGTACAAGTCAAAAATGTGGACACACCTACTCATTCATGGGTTTTTCTTTATTTTCTACATTGTAGAATAATAGTGAATGGATCAAAACTATGAAATAACACATACGGATTCATGTAGTAACCAAAAAGTGTTATTCTTTTTTTTATGCATTCCGATCCCTAAGAGCTAGGTTGCAGAGCCCCCCCAGGTGCCGATTTACAAATTAAGCGCTGGATGTGTGTACCTAATAAACTGTTCGGTGAGTGTATGTGTTCATTGTAAAACGGGGATCAATGGCTCAGCGGTCTTTGCATTGATTTAGGTGAGGCTGTTTATAATGGTTTATCTCTGACCTCAGATCAGCAGTATAAGACTGACACCCTGTGTACTAAGTACACTGTTCAAATCAAATGTTCTGTCTAATAGTAAGGCAGCTTCTTCAAGTGACTAGACTAGTAATTGGCAGTGAGTCTCCCTGATGTACAGTACCATTCAAAAGTTTGGACACACCTACTCATTCCAGGGTTTTTCTTTATTTTTACTATTTTCTACATTGTTGAATAATAGTGAATACATCAAAACTATGAAATAACACACACACACACAAACCTAGGCCTAGGCTATTTTACTTTGTAAAACAATATTTGGAAGTTGATCAAATATTTTGGTAGCCTACAGCAGATAGATTAGTCTTCTATTTTCAGCAGGAGCCATTTGCTTTGCAACCTGTGTTTTCCTGCGATTGTATTTGAAATATTGCGAAAGGCCTGTTTTATCTGCATACTGTTCAATGAAAGATTTGCCACGCATTCCCGACTGTATTGCCTTGTTATTGGGCAACACACAAGCCACAGCTTGGTTATTTTTTTAAAGAAGCTATTGATCCTCTGTGGCTAAATTATATACTGCGTGCACAATTAGGATAAATAAGGATCAATTTTATTGTTTAACAAACAGTCAATCCAAAATGTTATTGAACCTCAAACCTGAATGTTTAACAAAGGAAAGTGAGTTTTGTCTTTCTCAGGGAATGTAAGTGTGCAGAATTAATAGGCAACTAAATTACAAAAATAATTTCTCCCAACTCACTTGTTAATTCTCAAATTTTAGAGTAAGTGTAACAAATAAAACAAAATGACAATTAAATAAAAATGTTGGCCTTTCAAAAATATTCAGTGACCAATATAACCACCCTTCTTTTCAATAACTTCCATGAGCCTTCCATCCATGAAGTCTGTCAGTTTCTTGATCTGTTCACGGTCAACTTTCGCTGAAGCAGCAACCACAGCCTCCCAAATGCTGTTCAAAGAGGTGTATTGTTTTCCCTCACTGTAAATGTCACATTTGAGAAGGGCCCACAAGTTCTCAATAGGATTTAAGTCAGGTCATTATTCGGGCATTTTTGAGGCCCTTGCTGACTAGCCATGCAGTTGAGTACTTGGATGCATGTGTTCGAGCACTATCCTGCATAAAGACCATGGCCTTCTTGAATGCTGAGGACTTCTTCCTGTAACACTGCTTGAAGAAAGTATCTTCCAGAAACCATTAGTAGGTTCGGGAGTTTCAGACCATCTTCAACCCGAAAAGGTCTAACTACCTCATCCTTAATGAAAGCAGCCTATACCAGTACCCCTCCTCCACCTTGCTGGCGCCTGACTCCCATCCATCAAGTCCCTCTCATTTAATCTGTCCATAAAACCTTTGACAAATCTGTCTTCAGGTATTTCTTTGCCCAATCTTGACACTTCAACTTGTGAATATTATTCAGTGGTGGTCATGTTTCAGCCTTCTTGACCGTGGCCATGTCTCTGAGCAATTGACACCTTGTGCTTCTGGACACTCCAGGTAGGTTGCAGTTCTGGAATATGGTGGCACTGTAGGATAATGGGTTCCTGGTAGCTTTATGTTTAATTCCTATCAAGTCTTTTGCGCCTTTTCTTCTCCATGCGTTTTTTTTCACCCCAGTTGACTATTCGCAAACAAAACGTTTGATTGTCCGGTGGTCACGCCTCAATAGTTTAGCTATTTCAAGTGTTGCTTCCGCCTGAAAGGTATTTTACAATTTTTGACTTTTCAGTGTCAGTTAAATCTCTTTTTTGGTCCATTTTACCTGAGGTAATGAAGCTGCCTAATAATTATTCACACCTTGATATAAGATGTTATTCACTTTCGCCACACCCTCCCTCATTACACAAACACATATCACCTGAAAATGATTAAATCCAATAAGCATTCAAGTTTATGTGGTTTGGAATTGGAAAATATGCATAGAAATAATGATAAGATCAGACTATTAATTGTGCACGCAGTGTAGTCCTTTTCATTGTGTAGCAGAGTATTCTGAATTATTTAATTTCTTTCTGAACAGATAGCAGTAATTCTATAACTTTGGCAAATGTATTTCAATAAATCAGATAAATAATTGTTGAGGTGAGACCATGAGAGGTACCGGATCCGGCCAAATAGGCTGCGTAGCGAAATAGTCCAAAACGGAGAGGTGCCGGATCCTGTTCTGGCAAGATCTGACTCAAATTAAGCACTGCACCCATCTAGTGCCCGTTCAGACCCCCTTTGCCTCCAGGGCAGCCTGAATTTTTCGGGGCATGAATCCTATTAGGTGTCAGAATATTTGGTTGCTCAATTGGTATCAAGAGACCTAACGTGTGCCAGGAAAACATTCCCCACACCAGTACACTACCGCCACCAGCCTGTACCGTTGACACCAGGCATGATGGGTCCATGGATTCATGCTGCTTACACCAAATCCTGACTCTGCCATCAGCATAATACAACAGCATTTGTCGGGGATCGCATCCCCACTGGAGCCGCTTCTTCTTGTTTTTAGCTGATAAGGAAAGGAACCCAGTGTGGTCGTCTGCTGCAATAGCTCATTCGTGGCAAGGATCGACAAGTTGTGCGTTCCGAGATGCCCTTCTGCGCCGTTAAATGTCTGTTTGTGGCCCACCTGTTAGCTTGCACGATTCTTGCCATTTTCCTTCAACCTCTCTCATCAACAAGCTGTTTTTTTCCCACAGGACTGCATGTTTTTGTTTGTTGCACCAGTCTCTGTAAACCCTAGACCAGGGGTGTCAAACTCATTCCACGGAGGGCCTAGTGTCTGCAGGTTTTTGGTTTTTCCTTTCAATAAAGCCCTAGACAACCAGGTGTGGGGAGTTCCTGACTAATTAGTGATGTTAATTCATCAATCAAGTACAAGGGAGGAGCGAAAACCCGCAGACACTCGGCCCCCCGTGGAATGAGTTTGACACCTGTGCCCTAGACACTGTTGTCCGTCAAAAGCCCAGGAGGGTGGCTGTTTCTGAGATACTGGATCCGGTGCACCTGGCACAGATGATCATACAACGCTCAAAGTCACTGAATGCCTCGATGCCCGTCTTATATACCAAGCCACAGTCACCACAAGTGACTCACTGTCTGTACAAGCGATCCATTTTTGTGAACAGGTTATTGTACCAAATAAACGGGCCAGAGTGTGTACGTTATCAACAGAGAAGTGTTAATAAAAAATTATTGTATAGCATTCTGCTCATAAATTTACATGTAAGTCGAATTCAGTGTAAACTACTTCCTTTACAAAACAAGGCATAGAACAAATTGTGTTTTGGGTAGAGAAAACGGTCATCAAATATCTTGTGAAAGACTTATTTCACATTTCTGAAAGATCACATTGTTATTTTCTGGAATGCAATCTACAGAGTACAAAATTGCTGTGATATGAGTGTATGACCTGACCACGTTATAATCAGTGATAAGATTCCCAAGTACAACAGGTCTCACAAGTACGGAACAAACAGCCAACATCCCAAATCACAGCACACAAGTCTCTCAGTGCTTTTATACTTCATTGGCGCCTTTCTTCTTCTTCTTCTTCTTCTTCTTCTTCTTCTTCAGGGGTAGAATGTCCTCTTCTGGCCTCTTCTGCTCCTCATCGGTTTTAGCATTAGGTGAGGATTCTCCACAGTGCTCTACATCTCCACACTCCCCCTGGAGAGCTTTCCTTTTCTTATTTTTCTTTGGGACAGGGCTGCTATTATGGTCCTCTCTTTCTGCCTCCTCTCCTTTGTTGTTGTTGTTGTTGTTCTTCTTCTTCTTCTTCTTCTTCATTTTCTCTGAGCTGGGGGACTCCGGCAGGGAATGTGTAATCCCGCAGGGGAGAGCTGATGATAGGAGGTCTGTGACTGACACTGCTGCCTCTCTGAGTCTCATCTCCATTTCACTGTCACTGTCACTAGAATAACATTGCAGAAACAAACATTTATTACAGTATGCAATGCTACTGTATAAGGATTCCTCCCAACGTAGAAATTAAGGTGACATCAAACCACCTCACACAACCCAATGGTTAAAAGGCCAGGCCTAAACAGAACAAGCATCACCTTGAGCTGGGGATGGGCCTGCGCCTTACAGGAGGAGGAGGGGGATCAATGGTAAACTCTCCTGGGACAGATGTGGTGAACAGCCGGAAACCTTCAAAACCAAGAAATAAGATCAAGACCACATGCAGCATCTACATCACATCACACATTTTGTAATTACTGTATCAGTTTCAATGCAAACCAATTTATGGATAAACCCTCACCATCTTCACATTTGGTTGACTCTGTGCAGGGTCTTGATGTTTCTGCAGATATCACTGAAATACAACTGAACCTCAAATTTCATAGTTGGATTAAAGTATGCGACTGAAAAGTAGACAGGTGATGGTAACATGAGGCAAAGGCTATAACAGTTTGATGTAGCTAGCTAAAATAGTAAAACTGATGTTTATTAACATTTTCCCATGACAAGTAAGAAATACCTGTCAGGTCCAGGAATGGCTGAAGAATTGCAACATTTACCTAGAACTAACGCTGCAGATAGCAATACTGGGTGATTTGAAAGGTCATAGTCAATCAATCAATAATATAATAATTATTTTAGATTTTTTTTCTTTAATTTACAATCTGTAGAAACGATGAGAATAGAAAGGTTCAGTACTTTTGTGAAGCATCACAGCACAGTTGAAAAATATATGGCAAATAGAAATCCAAAATGGATGGTGTTAAGGGATAGATAGGAGGGGTTGAATGGAGCTGAAGGGTGGGACTAATAACAACAAGATAACAAATGTAAAACATATGGGGTCTGTAAAAAGTATATAGGTTCAGAACTTTTGTGAAATAGCAGTTACAATAGAAATCAAAATGGATGGACATCAGAAATAGAGGAAGGCCAGGACTAAAAACAAACTAAATATAACTATTGTAAAATAGATTGTGTCTGTAAAATGTGTATAGTATGTATAAACTGAAGGTAAGCCTAAGTGTTATTGTTTAATAGTTTACTCCAATTGAGGGAGGGGTGGTAGGGTTTGCAGAAAATAAATGTATATTCTAAATTTAAAAAGTATATATATATATATATATATATATATATATATATATATATATATATATATATATATATATATACTGCTCAAAAAAATAAAGGGAACACTAAAATAACACATCCTAGATCTGAATGAATGAAATATTCTTATTAAATACTTTTTTCTATACATAGTTGAATGTGCTGACAACAAAATCACACAAAAATTGTCAATGGAAATCAAATTTATCAATCCATGGAGGTCTGGATTTAGAGTCACACTCAAAATTAAAGTGGAAAACCACACTACAGGCTGATCCAACTTTGATGTAATGTCCTTAGAACAAGTCAAAATGAGGCTCAGTAGTGTGTGTGGCCTCCAAGTGCCTGTATGACCTTCCTACAACGCCTGGGCATGCTCCTGATGAGGTGGCGGATGGTCTCTTGAGGGATCTCCTCACAGACCTGGACTAAAGCATCAGCCAACTCCTGGACAGCCTGTGGTACAACGTGGCGTTGGTGGATGGAGCGAAACATGATGTCCCAGATGTGCTCAATTGGATTCAGGTCTGGGGAACGGGCGGGCCAGTCCATTGCATCAATGCCTTCCTCTTGCAGGAACTGCTGACACACTCCAGCCACATGAGGTCTAGCATTGTCTTGCATTAGGAGGAACCCAGGGCCAACCGCACCAGCATATGGTCTCACAAGGGGTCTGAGGATCTCATCTCGGTACCTAATGGCAGTCAGGCTACCTCTGACGAGCACATGGAGGGCTGTGCGGCCCCCCAAAGAAATGCCACCCCACACCATGACTGACCCACCGCCAAACCGGTCATACAGGAGGATGTTGCAGGCAGCAGAACGTTCTCCACGGCGTCTCCAGACTCTGTCACGTCTGTCACATGTGCGTGTGAACCTGCTTTCATCTGTTAAGAGCACAGGGCGCCAGTGGCGAATTTGCCAATCTTGGTGTTCTCTGGCAAATGCCAAACGTCCTGCACGGTGTTGGGCTGTAAAGCACAACCCCCACCTGTGGACGTCGGGCCCTCATACCACCCTCATGGAGTCTGTTTCTGACCGTTTGAGCAGACACATGCACATTTGTGGCTTGCTGGAGGTCATTTTGCAGGGCTCTGGCAGTGCTCCTCCTTGCACAAAGGCGGAGGTAGCGGTCCTGCTGCTGGGTTGTTGCCCTCCTACGGCCTCCTCCACGTCTCCTGATGTACTGGCCTGTCTCCTGGTAGCGCCTCCATGCTCTGGACACTACGCTGACAGACACAGCAAACCTTCTTGCCACAGCTCGCATTGATGTGCCATCCTGGATGAGCTGCACTACCTGAGCCACTTGTGTGGGTTGTAGACTCTGTCTCATGCTACCACTAGAGTGAAAGCACCGCCAGCATTCAAAAGTGACCAAAACATCAGCCAGGAAGCATAGGAACCGAGAAGTGGTCTGTGGTCACCACCTGCAGAACCACTCCTTTATAGGGGGTGTCTTGATAATTGCCTATAATTTCCACTTGTTGTCTATTCCATTTGCACAACAGCATGTGAAATTTATTGTCAATCAGTGTTGCTTCCTAAGTGGACAGTTTTATTTCACAGAAGTGTGATTGACTTGGAGTTACATTGTGTTGTTTAAGTGTTCAATTTATTTTTTTGAGCAGTGTATATTTACCCCAAAAATATATGGGGGATTCGAAATGACGCAATTACATTGATGGAAGCAAAAATCTATCCACAATATTAAAGCTGATCAACCCCTAAATTTTGTATATATATATATATATATATATATATATATATATATATTTTTTTTTATAAATAAATATAAAATAAATACCTGTCAAGCATAGCCCCTAATTTCTTTGCAACGTGCGCACGGAACTCTGGGGTCGTCTGCAACTCGTCCCCATCATGTTCATGTTTAGATACAGCCACACTGTTGACCATGGTATACAATAAAACAGTATAGGTGTAGCTGGTAAAGCCAAGCTAGGTACAAAACCTCTATTAATGATGAGTAAAAAATAGAGGGAATAGCAGGATTTCACGTTAAGTTAAAACTTACCGACGGGATTGCTTGACATTGCTTACCCCATCTAAAACAACAGCAGTTACTGTCGTTGGGAGAAAGATAGATTTGCTCGTTGGCTCAAGATTTCACACATTTAGCTAGCCATCTCCCACCCCACTTCTGTTGTTATGACTGTTAGCGTTAGCTAGCTAACTACACCCTGGGTCTTAGCTAAAGCAAAGGTGCACTAAAGTTTGGCTGAATTTACCTGCCGGGTTGGCATTGTGTGTACCATTAGTTCCATATGTGCCAAGACTCCAAGCTGCTTCCTTAAAATGTTCTAGATCTTCATCTTCACTGCTTGAGTCTTCGGCCATCGTCCCAACAGGCGCTTACATGTTGGATCGAGCACGTGTGGCTACAAAGCAATGCACTATGGGTAATTCATTATTTCAAGGCAAACGGTTGTCACTAGTTACCCCAGCCACAAAGTACAAATTGGCTATGTATCGTAAACATTTATGAAAACACAAATTAGCTTTTTGGTCTTAATTTAAGGTTAGACATAATGTTTGCAGCGTGGTTAAGGTTTGGTTTAAATCTTATTTTAAGATGATAAATTGTAGAAATTGGCGTGGTATAGCCATAATTTTGACTTTGTGACTGTGGTAGCTAGCGGCGACAAGGGCAAACCAGCAGGCTACAATGGTTTGAGTTTGACGATTGAAGCCAACATTTTTCTTCAATGGCTTTTGTTTATTTCTCCCTCGTTCTGCAGAATATAAAAGGCAATGTTAGGTGGGCTTCTAGTTCTTACCAGATCCTCACCAAGTACACATCCAAAGATGTAGACAATAGTATTTGACATAGAGTAACATGTAACATTCAAGACACCACACTTTGTAGTCACTGAGATGTCTGTCATAAAACACATTCATCTATAGGCAAAAGTACTATTTGTTCAATAAAAATCAATGGGGTTTCAATTTATTCAGTATGTGGGTCCAACTAAATAAGAGTGAAAAATTATATCAGTAGCGACCATGTTGTAAAAGCCATAATTAGTGTTAATTTCAAATCAAACTTTGCCACATGTGCCGAATACAACAATTGTAGACCTTACAGTGAAGTGCTTACTTACAAGCTCTTAACCAACAATGCAGTTCAAGAAGAGTTAAGAAAATATTGACCAAATTAAATTAAGTAAAAAATAAAAGTAACACAATAACGATGCTATATACAGGTGGTACAAGTACCGAGTCAGTGTGCGGGGGTACAGGTTAGAGGTAATTTGTACATGTAGGTGGGGGTGAAGTGACTTTGCACAGGAAGCTTGGCCCCAATGATGTACTAGGCCGTATGCACTACCCTCTGTAGCGCCTTACGGTCAGATGCCGAGCAGTTGCCATACCAGGCGGTGATGTACCGGTCAGGATGCTCTCAATGGTGCAGCTGTAGAACTTTGAGGATCTGGGGACCCATGCCAAATCTTTTCATTCTCCTGAGAGGGAAAATGTTTTGCCATGCCCTCTTCACGACTGTCTTGGTGTGTTTGGACCACGATAGTGTGTTAATGATGTGGACACCAGGGAACTTGAAACTCTCGACCCGCTCCACTACAATCCCATTGATGTTAATGGGGGCCTGTTCTCCCCGCTTTTTCCTGTAGTCCACAGTCAACTCCTTTGTCTTGCTCACATTAAGGGAGAGGTTGTTGTCCTGGCACCACACTGCCAGTTCTCTGACCTCCTCCCTATAGGCTGTCTCATCGTTGTCAGTTATCAGGCCTACCACTGTTGTGTCATAAGCAAACTTAATGCTGGTGTCGGAGTTGTGCTTGGCCACGCAGTCGTGGGTGAACAGGGAGTACAGGAGGGGACTAAGTACACACAAGTACGAACTGTAGTCAATGACCAGCACTCTCACATAGGTGTTCCTTTTGTCCAGATCGGAAAGGGCAGTGTGGAGTGCAATAGAGATTGCATCATCTGTGGATCTGTTGGGGCGGTATGAGAATTGGAGTAGGTCTAGGGTATCCGGGGAGGATGCTGTTGATGTGAGCCATGACCAGCCTTTCAAAGCACTTCATGGCTACCGACGTGAGTGCCACGGGGCGGTAATCATTTAGACAGGCTACCTTCGCTTCCTTGGGCACAGGGACTACGGTGGTCTGCTTAAAACATGTAGGTATTACAGACTCAGTCAGGGAGAGATTGAAAATGTCAGTGAAGATATTTGCCCGTTGGTCCGTGCATGCTTTGAGTACATGTCCTGGTAATCCATCTTGCCCCGCGGCTTTGTGAATGTTGACCTGTTTAAAGGTCTAGCTCACATCGGCTACTGAGAGCATTTTTACACAGTCACCCAGAACAGCTGGTGCTCTCGTGCATGCTTCAGTATTGAATGCCTCGAAGCGAGCATAAAAAGGCATTTAGCTCGTCTGGTAGGCTCGCGTCACTGGGCAGCTCACCTCTGGGTTTCCCTTTGTTGTCCGTAATAGTTTTCAAGCCCTGCCACATCCGATGAGCGTCAGAGCCGGTGTAGTATGATTCGATCTTAGTCCTGTATTGAGGCTTTGCTTGTTTGATGGTTTGTCTGAGGGCATAGCGGGATTTCTTATAGGCGTCCGGATTAGTGTCCCGTTCCTTGAAACCGGCAGCTCTAGCCTTTAGCTCGATACGGATGTTGCCTGTAATCCATGGCTTCTGGTTGGGATATGTACGTACGGTCACTGTGGGGACGATGTCATCGATGCACTTCTTGATGAAGCCGATGACTGAGGTGGTAAACTCCTCAATGCCATTGGATGAATCCCAGAACATATTCCAGTCTGTGCTTGCAAAACAGTCCTGTAGCGTAGTATCCGCATCATCTGACCACTTTCGTATTGAGCGAGTCACTGGTACTTCCTCTAGTTTTTGCTTTTAAGCAGGAATCAGGAGGATATAATTATGGTCAGATTTGCCAAATGGAGGGCGGGGGAGAGCTTGGTATGCATCTCTGTGTGTGGAGTAAAGGTGGTCTAGAGATTTTTTCCCTCTGGTGCAAATGTGACATGCTGGTAAAAATTAGGTTAAACTGATTTAAGTTTGCCTGCATTAAAGTCCCCAGCCACTAGGAGCACCACTTCTGGGTGAGCATTTTCTTGTTTGCTTATAGCGGTATCCAGCACATTGAGTGCGGTCTTAGTGCCAGCATCGGTCTATGGTGTTAAATAGACGGCTACGAATAATAGATGAGAACTCTCTTGCTAGATATTGTGGTCCACAGCTCATCGTAAGGTACTCTACCTCAGGCGAGCAATACCTTGAGACTTCTTTAATATTAGACATTGCGCACCAGCTGTTTTCGACAGAAAGACACACACCCCACCCCTTGTCTTACCAGACGTAACTTCTCTGTTCTGCCGGTGTATTGAAAATCCCCCAGCTTGATATTATCCGTTTCGTCGTTCAGCCACGACTCGGTGAAACGTAAGATATTACAGTTCTTAATTTCCCGTTGGTAGGATAATTGTAAGTCTTCAATTTTATTTTCCAGTGATTGCATGTTAGCAAGTAGAATTAATTGATGGCAGTGGGAGTTTACTCGCTCGCCTACGGATTCTCAAAAGGCAGACCAATCTGCTTCCTCTTGTCTTTTCTTCAGGCAAATGACGGGGATCTGGGCCTGTTCCCGGGAGAGCAGTATATATCGTTCTCGTCGGACTTGTTAAAGGAAAAAGCTTCTTCCAGTTCATGGTGAGTAATCCCAGTTCTAATGTCCTGAAGTTATTTTCGGCCATAAGAGACTGTAGCAGCAACATTATGTACAAAATATTTTTTTTACTGGAGTTACAAACACACCCCCCCCCAAAAAAACAGCACAATTGGTTACATGCATGTAAAACGTCAGCTATTCTCTTCGGTGACATCTTAACAATTTGAGGGAGCTATTAGAAATACAGAATTTAAAATGGTGGATGCCATCACAATTTCCATCAGTAAATGTAAAATAAAAAATAAAAAAATACACATCACAAGTCTAGAAAGTGATCATCACATCATACCTTCCACTGAGCATTGACCTGTAGTTATAATTTCATAGCTGAAAAATATTTAATTCACAAAATCTCTTCCTGCCTGCTTTTGACTACTGTTGATGAGTGTTGTTGGAGAGATGTGTAGCGGAGCACAGCTGGACTTGACTAGGATTTCTCTCACACACACAAAGCCTCGAATTTAACAGTCTGAATACAAAGGCCCACGGGGAGGTTTAATTTAGTGTTGGGAGGCTCAGTATCACTCCAGCAGGCACAAACACACTACAAGTAAATTTACAGCACTGTCACAAACGCTAACAACTTAAAAAGGCCAGGGGTGCTGTCTGACTTACTACCAATGGCAGTTAATACAAAAATGTCTCATAGTCAACAAGGATTATTGGTTGTATATACAGCTAGAGGTGACATGGGACACCCAATATGAATAATACAGCTTCCATCAAGGCAAGAGTTCTAAGTCATGGAGCATTTGTTAGTCTCACAGCTGAATATTTAGCCCACTATCTGAGGGGGGAAGACACAGCAAAGGAAAATGATTGTTACTAGAGCACAATGAGTAGCGAAAATGTATTTACTTGTTCAATCAAATTAGGTGGTATCAAACAGTTGTAATTGGCTTGCCATCTGTCAACTATTGTTGTATAGACAAAATAACACAAAACATGCTCAACTTCAACCAGTGTTCATCTTACGGGCTAAAAATATCTAGTATTCAACATTCACTTTGGGATCATGTAAAGTTCCAGATTCCCTCTGTAGAGCCGTTTGGTAACAGAGTGGCCTTTCACCAGGGAGATGGCAACCCTGAAAAAATTGACAACTTGAGAAATTGAAACTAATATTATTCAATTTGAACGAGTGTATTAGATCATTAGGCTGATAAGAGTTACACAAACCCACAAGATATGCCTAAATGTATTCCAACAAAAACAAGGATATTGCAACAAATACTGAACTAACTCAAGACAGATTAAAATAATACTTATTAACTTCTCTAGGATAGGGGGCAGCATTTTCACTTTGGATGAATAGCATGCCCAGAGTGAACTGCCTCCTACTCTGTCCCAAATGCTAATATATGCATATTATTGCACTCTGAAGTTTCTAAAACTGTTTGAATGATGTCTGTGAGTATAACAGAACTCATATGGCAGGCAAAAACCTGAGAAAATATCCAAACAGGAAGTGTGAATTCTGAGGCTGGACGATTTTCAACTCATCGCCTATTGAAATCCCAGTGGGATATGGATCTGTTTGCACTTCCTACGCCTTCCACTAGATGGCAACAGTCTGTAGAACGTTGAATGAAGCTTCTACTGTGATTTAGGGCCGGATGGGAGTTGTTTGAGTCAGTGGTCTGGCAGAGAGCCAGTTCCTGGTCACGCGCAATCCACATGATATCAACTTGGGTTCCATTACTTCTATAGACACAAAGGAATTCTCCGGTTGGAAAGTTATTGAATATTTATGATAACGTCCTAAAGATTGATTCTCTACTTAGTTTGACAAGTTTATTCGACCTGTAATATAACTTTTTGAAATTTTCATCCGACGCTCGCGCAGATCCAGGCGAACGTTTGGATATGTGTACTATACGCGCTAACAAAAGTAGCTACGTGGACATAAATTATGGACATTATCGAACAAAACAACAATTTATTGTAGAACTAGGATTCCTGGGAGTGCATTCTGATGAAGATCATCAAAGGTAAGGGAATATGTATTATGTAATTTCGTATTTCTGTTGACTCCAACATGGCGGAGAAATGTTGTTTCTATCTGAGCGCCGTCTCAGATTATTGCACGGTTTGCTTTTTCCGTAAAGTTTTTTTGAAATCTGACACAGTGGTTGCATTAAGAACAAGTGTATCTTTAATTCTATGTAAAACATGTATCTTTCATCAAAGTTTGTGATGAGTATTTCTGTTATTTGATGTGGCTCTCTGCAATTTTTCCCGATATTTTGGAGGCATTTCTGAACATGGCGCCAATGTAAACTGAGATACTTGGATATAAATATGCACATTATCAAACAAAACATACATGTATTGTGTAACATGATGTCCTATGAGTGTCATCTGATGAAGATCATCAAAGGTTAGTGAATAATTTTATCTCTATTTCTGCTTTTTGTGACTATCTTTGGCTGGGGAAATGGCTGTGTTTTTCTGTGGCTATGTACTGACCTAACATAATCGTTTGGTGTGCTTTCGCCATAAATCCTTTTTGAAATCAGACATGTTGGCTGGATTCACAACAAGTGTAGCTTTAATTTGGTGTCTTTCATGTGTGATTTCATGAAAGTTTGATTTTTATAGTAATTTATTTGAATTTGGAGCTCTGCATTTTTACTGGCTTTTGGCCAAGTGGGATGTTAGCGTCCAACATATCCCAGAGAAGTTAAAAGTAACCATTTAAACGTGAAAACATTCAAAAAGATAAAAAGAAAAACATGTTCAACATTACAAAAGAGTGATTGACAAGTCTCCTATGAGTCCCAGCAACAGAGGGGTACGAGGTAACAAATAAACAATCAACTTGTTTTGAAGGCAGATATGGTCCTGTTTCCCCAAACCTGGGGCTGGTAAAGTTTGTTGGAATGTCTGAAGTGGAGGAAGTATACACCTGTTCCCAAAAGGGCTATAATGTGGTTGTGTTCTGGGGCAATGTGACCGCTGCGTTGCATTGCACACAAGACGCTAATATTCAGGCCCTACTCGCCCCCATCGTAGGCGTAGTCTGCCTTATTGTGCATGATCAGTTTGTTGTCCACAAAGTAGAAGCTGTCTGACCTGGTCTCATACGGGTGCTCCACCATTAGGCAAACTTCATAAGAAAGAGAGGGGGAAAAAAACAAAACAAGGGATTTCAGTTTGGAAATAACTTCATAAGGAACAGCAGAATGTACATTAGCCTGGCTTACAGTAAATTACTCCTGATGGGGATCCATGTGACTATCTAGTACCACATTACTTATCTTATAATTTGAGTGGCCTGACTGGCTCTGTATGGATGTGTATAGTATACAGACTTGGCTAGCTATGTTGTGGCCAGTCTGAACTTTAGCTTGTAGGACACAGGCTAAAACAAAGATGATAGACAAAGTGAGAGGGGGCATTGCTGGTGCGCTCCTACTACTAGTAGACTTACTGAGGTCCTCAGGGAGCTGGGGAAACTCATAGATATGTTCGCAAGTGTTGCAGCTGTTTGGGATGCAGAATCCGAAGTCAAAGTCAAAGTTCTTGAGAACTTTATCCTGGAAATAATGCCTCTCTATCATGCGAAAGCTGTTAACAGGCCGGTCCCCCACGGTGAACTCGACACTGAAAGCAGGGAAGAAAGAGAGGCACTTGAGATACTAGTAGGGACATGCAGAACATAACTGCATGAAATGGCTTAAGCTACTAGAATTGAAGCTTTATTCATTAACCATCTATATTTCTAAAAGTCAAAAATAAGGATGATTATTTCAATTGTATTGTTGCCAGCCATGTAAAACAACTTCAGGAGAAAAGCATTAAGTGTGGTGTCAGGGCTCTGCCAAATCCTCTCTGTAACCACAGTTGGATTGGTTGCCAGAGCTGCAAAGCCCCACCAGCAAATGAAATTGAGCATGAAACTGAGATCATGATTCGTCTGCATAAGTAACTGCTGAGTTATAAGCAATGGACCTGAACTGAATTTGAGGGTGCTAACAGCATACTAGAGCTTGAGGTAAGCCTGCCATATTGGAAAGCAGAAAGCACATATATTATGAAACATTTAAGTATAACCACAGTATGTGGTTTTTCAACTACGAGTTATATGATTTCTAATAATGATAATGCATGTGGTGTTTCCTGTTTAATCCACTGATTTACGTTGCACCAACAGTCCGCAGTCTGAGGAAGGCCGGCGTAAACTGATACCGCACAAAGCGTCCAGCACTGGTGTCTCCATTCTCTTCTTCCTCATCTTCAGGGTCTGATAGAGAACATGAATTAAAATGTAATTGACATCCAAATAAGTGTCAACATGTCATCTCTGATTTCAACCTAAAATTGTATCTACAACATTTGTGTAAGGACTACATCAATTATCACAGAGGGAATAACTTAGCTTGTGTTAGGCCTTACTTGAAATAATAGACCGATTAATTTGGTCTGGGCCCTTCTAAGTAGACTTAGCGATACTACATCATACACAGCGGGGCAACTTCCTGCTTACTAAACTAATGCTAAAATCTGCCAAGACTATGGGCTTTCTCATTTATACCTTCTAATGAGGCAAGTCCTCATTGGAAAGAGAAAATATAGTGGCAGATTTGAGCATTAGTTTTGGCACCCAAACCTAATAACATGAGTGCACCTTCGGCTGTTGTTTTTCCAACTAGGCTGTTTTACAGATTGAGCCTGGTGCCCTGTTCAAGTTGACAGTGACCTGGACTTGATTTCTATAATTAGGAATACACTCCAATGTGTATAATGATGTCATATTGCTGAGTTTACCTTTAAGATGTGGCCTATCCAAGCTATTTATGCTGCGCCAAAGTGTAGTTGAAAAGTTGAAACTTCATGCTTGATAAGACATTTGAGTTTACCACAGTTGTGCGGTTTAGCAATCTCAAAGAGCACTGTCCCAGTCTCCAGATCTCTAATCTTGAAACGTGTGAAGTCAATATTGTAGACATTGTCCTCAGGTTTACATAGATAATCTGGAAGGAAATTCGTAGTTAGAAGCACATACAGACAGGGAATCTGGTGTGTTGACGGATGCTTTGTTTGGTTACCTCAAACCATTGATGCAAATTTAGTTTGCTAGTTCACTAACAAAGGGAACGTTAGCTAAAATACATGAACTTGAATCTTATCCAAATCCCATCAACACCGGCATACATACCCCGTGTAACAGCACGCAGACCAAGGACTTCGTCCGGTGTGATGTGTCTTCCTAGCGCCCTTAGCTCTTCTTCTGTAATAACAGGCCGCTGTTTATCGGTTTGATTTCGTCGCGATTTGAGTCTCTTCAGTACACCTCCACCGGACTTTCGCTCCCTTGAATTTGCAGTTGGGCCGATATCAGTGTCCGGTCCTTTGACTGTGGCTGCAGTCTTGTTTCGAGAGTTAGAGCCGCTCATATCTTGGTTGTTTTGTGTTTGTTAAGGAGACTGTGTCTATGGCTGTCTGCAACTTTTACTAAATTCAAGATGGCGAAGCGTCTCTACGGAGAACATATGCTGAGAATAGTCGATTGTAATTGGCTTAAAACGCTAGGTGGTTACCATAGTTACCAGTAGGGCGGACTGTTTAGAAACCTAGCGAGTAAATTGAACTCCAGTTATAGAACACCAGCGGTCACGTTCAGTTGCAGATAGAAATGCCACGAATCGAGCCAACATGATTCCTTGAGCTACATGTCAGAGACATGTTTGTTCTACATATCATATTTCTATCTTAACGTTCAAAAACGTTGTGTCCTGCTCAACGCGCAGCTGAGTATGGTCCAACTTCATTAGTATATTGAGCAATTTGACCATACTTATGTAATTTGCCCATGCACTACCTTTATATAAAATATAACGTCTCTTCTTACATCTCTCATCTGCATTACTGTCATTTCCCTCTACATGTCTCCCCAATATAAATATAATCTCATTCTACTTCTAGGGTTTCCCCATTACTTATGACTACAGTATCTCAATACAGCATGTTGAACAGTTCAGTTACATGAGGGGTACTACAATAACCCCAAGGATAGTAAAACATGAGATAAATCATATGGAAAACATTTGCCAGAACACCAGTTAGATAAAATAGCACATTTATTAAAAAAAGAGACAGCATTTATCAGCAGTTCCCACTTAGATGTTATTTGTAGAGCCACAACGGAGTATGGAGGGGGCATCTCAAAGGACTCCATCAGTCCACATGGGGTGGGAGAAATCAATAAGTAGAGTAGGATTCCTTATGGACATTGATCGCTTTCTCTCACATTCACACTAATTAATTCACACTCTCATTCTGTGATTCATAAGACTGTGTGTGGACTGCACAAGAGTGTATGGTTGTTCCGTCTGCACCTCAGTAGGGCTAATGGGAGAGTGGTGTAGCAAGTATTTGGTTCTTATCTTAGGTGAGCTCAAGTAAGGTTAGGATTTTTGCACACTAGGACTTTGGTGTGCAAAAAATAAATAAAACATCCAATGAAGTAATCAAAAGCACACCAAAAAAAAAGGAACCTCAAAGCTGACAATGATAATGCACAACTGTATTCAAATTCAAGGCAACAGGGATTCAATTAAAATAAAATGTACACACAACAAATGACAGACAAATGCTTTGAAAATAAACCAAGTAGTCACACCACTAAAACATCCTGGTAAAAAGTAAAACAAAACAGATCCTGAGAAAAAATTAAAAGCTACAAATCCTTTAGTCATTAAGCAAATTATCGCAGATTAAACCCCTTTCTTAAACTATACAATAAATGTAAAAAATTCCATGCTTCATTAATCTCCTCTCTTCCTGACAGTCAGTACGGTCAGTCAAGACCTTTTCTTTTCTACAGTGCCACCGTTATAAGTTATCCCGAGCAGAAATACCAGTCTTCTTTAAAACGAACCATTAAAAACACCTCATTAATAACAATATTTAGATGAGAAAATAACCGCTGTCACACTACAATAAGTGTGATATTGTACCTTACAGTATATACACACGCAACTGTGTAGCGATTTCAATTAGCCAACAAAAGATGATAACTTTGGTACTGAATTAAATAAACTTTTTTTTCATTTTTTCAAATAAGTAACAAAGGTGCTTCTCTCTTATTAGATACAGATTTTCTTTTTTAAATGTATTTTTTATACAAAACAAGCCAAACAACTATCAGTTGACCAAGTATTGTAACCTCTCCCTTGCTGTTTTTTTCCCCACCAGCATTGAACATGGAGGGGGAAACCACAAGAGTGAGAGAGAATTTAAAACACCTGGATCATCTATTTGTCAAGTATTCAGCAAGTATAAAACCAATGACAAGTGTGGAGAGGCAAGTGTAATAGGCTTGGTAAAAGATTTGTCCCTCATGGAAAGAGCTATGTTCCTGATACAGAGGCAGTTAGACACACTAAAACAATGGAAACATGCAGCTAGTGACCTCCAGGCTAACTGTATTGAAGGACATATGGATGTCCGTGGAACACCTTAGAGATTAGTAATAACAAAATGCTGCCGTCCACTTTAAGGCAAGTTTTTTAAAACAGCTTTGGAAAGGAATCAGAGGGAGCAGACAAAAAAATTATAATAATAAACTGGCCTAAACTTAAAAAAATATAATTTCATGGAGAGATGGGAAAGAGGGAAAATATTCCCAATAGTGAAACATGTACACACATCTATAGATAATCACACGTGCACAGTAAATATAGATCATAATTAAGACTGGTGCAAGCCCACTGTTTATACATCATGTTAATTTGACAGATTGCACACTTTTCAAACTAATTTGGGGAGCTGGCTTTTAGAAACACTTTTCTCTGGGATAATCCAAATTGAATGCAATAAAATAATTGTTAAGAAGGCTGCTCTTAAGATTTCTACTCAAAGACAGTTTCAATTTAGGCTACCACTAACAATCTTGGTTGGCCTTAGCAAAAGATGTGTAACATAACTAGTTCTTTCTAACTCCTCACTTTCTAACCTTCTTGGTAGCTGTGTAGCCATGGATAGCTGACACACACACACTTGTAAGTCCTACATTTATATGCCAATATACTAAAAGAATCCAGCAGTTTTTCCATGAGAACTTTACATAAATAGTAAATAAATACAAAAAAAATGCTTAAGCCCTTCCGGTTATTCATTCTAATGACACACTGTATTGGGATAACTTCTGATGTTTACGTTATATCTTGACCTAGTACTTAATCATTACTCCAGCACCAACATTGTGAGTTAAACTAAATTATATCAATCACAGTGCTATGAACAGAGGATTACTGGGACTTTTATAGAACAAAATTCTACAACACAAAACACTTTGGTGAATCAAAAGAAGGCATGCACAGTCATGAATGGAAAAGGCAGTGACCATGACAAAGGACTACACTACATGCATCTCTGTGACAATTCAGACATGTTCCTGATTCGGGACCTGTCCCACTCGCTTGAGAATTTGTTTAATTACCAGGTCCCTCAGTGTTGGCAAAGCAACTAACTAAATCACTCTGTACTATTTCACATAACCTTTCAGAGGTGGCCTTTCACCAGATGCAAACCAAGCTAATGTACCGTTAAGTGGAAAACACATACAAGTTAGAGGGTTTAATAAATGTGATTGAATACCATGTAAACCCTCAAAGGATTCAAACACTCCAGGGCTCGAACATTAAGGCTTGTCCTCTTGTCCGGGACAAAAAAAATTGTAAAATAAAAAAAAAGGTAGAGAATAATAATATAGATTTGGAGTTGTCTGAATAGACAATTTTTTTTTTTAAAGCACAATATCAAACAATTACTCAGATCAGAATTAAATCAGAGGGGCCAACAATGGAATAACATTCAAATCTATTTTTCCATGTACATAAATAAAAAAAAGCCTACATGTCAAAGTCTAGGTGATATGCATATTGGCTGCAGCTTCATGTCCAAACCGATGCTGACATGAGGGAGGCTCCGTAAAATGTAGCCAAACTTTAATGAGACTGTTAATTACATAAATATAGGCAAACACCAGTCATTTTTGAGAAATATAATGAAGGAAAATTAACATTAACGTTTAAAGGCTTGAGGCACGGTTTGTTCAGATCAAATGGTCACAAGACCAGAGAGTGAAGGACAGTGCCTGTTGCGCACCACACATCACCCACCTTGAATCTGAGCAGTGGTGGTCAGTATTTTAACTATTTAACCATAAACTTGTTTAAAACCTGGATGTTTTATGTTATTTTATGAAGCATGGCTTACCTTGTTAAAAGTAGCCTAGCCAAAATACAACCATAGAAATGTTGAAGTAATTATTTTATAAACACCTAACATGCCAAATGTTCGATTGGTTTTCACATTATTTAAATTTTATTGTCGAGCAGCCAAAGGAATAATCCTAGTCATATAAGTAACCCATGCTAGTTGATGCATCTTTAGATCTCCCCTCTTTCTTCATTTCTAACAAATATTTTTTTTTTTATCTCCGTCACATGAAACCACTCACGCGTGCAGTGCACTTTTGGCAACTGTTTTCACCGCTAATTGCATTTTGGAACCTTCCCACATAGCACAGCCATGTGCACATTGTTGAGCTTATAATATGAAGAAATAATACTTAATCAACATTTTAAGCTAAACGGTCTGATCTGTTTTATCAGCCTCATTGCTTTTTTAAGTCCGTTTTGAACCGTAGACATTTATTGTCCCAGGGACAACAGGACGCCCTTAATTTCAAGCACTGGAAGACAAGTGGCTGAAAAAGTTACCCTGCAATTTCTGATAACTCTATAGTATAGCTGTCTCAAAAGGTACCTGCTAGTACAGATAGTTATGCATGCCAGCACAACAAGTGGACTTCCTACCTGTGACCACATTTGAGGAAACTTGCATTGTTATATGAAACAGCACAGCATGGTATAGTCCCATGGAGGTACACATGCATTTTAAAACACATTATGCAACATAATTGTGAAACCCTCCTTAGACGTGAAAACACAATCAGCCTTCTTTTCAAACAGCACATGAAACATCAATTCTCCGCTATGGAATAGGCTGAGGCTGTAACAGTACAGACTTGTTGAAATTATTAGTATGTTGTTTCTCAACAAATTATGGCACAGCTTGTATCAAAAGCTCAAATAAATTGTAGCTTTACAACACTAGCAAGTTTGGTGATAATCAAGCCCAAAAATAAAGTAAAAAAAGAGCAAGCAAAAACATTCAAAAGCCTAATTGGCAACCATCTCCCACTGCCCCCTCCAATCTCCACCAAACACGCATTCTCTAAAACAAAATATCTTCAATTTCCAAATTTGTAAGAATCAATACATTTTCTGGATATTATCTCCTGTATCATCTGACTAAATAATGGGCCTGACTTTTGTTGATCAGCATAGCAGCCTATCTGCATTCACTTCAAGCCACACCTAATCCAAAGCCATACTAGTCTATAAAGAGGGACAGCTAATCACATTTCAGCACCCCTCAGTATAGTCCCAGCCTCTTCCTGCAAGACAAGACAAACCTGGTTTGAAAGTGGTCAATCCGGTCTCATGCGAGATCATGTCTTTGCGATGTGGTAATGTGCAACATGGTGGAAATGTATAAGATGTACAACACACAAACTCACTTTCTCCATCCCCTTTTCTCTTTGTGACCTTAAAGTCAGTGAGGAAGGCATTTTATTCTGTCACCTGCCCTGCATTCCAAATTTGTTGTCTCTTTTTTGTCCACTGTTATCACCATTGGCTCTCGTGCTCACTCCTGTCTATTTGCCTTGACTTTCCTTGTGTCTCTTCCTTGCCCCCCCCCCCCCTCCCTCTTCAGTCTCTTGTCCATCATGTTCTGTTTCCCCCTCTATTTTACATTCTCACAGCCGACAGAGGCAGAAGAGTGTAGGGATGAACACCCCGAATGCCACCAGGATAGGGAACATGAGGCTACTATTGTCGGCCGCATACGGGTTTGGTGTTCTGGGGCCTGACTGGACCCTGTACTTGGGAGCTGTCGAGGTACTCTTCTTACCACCCTCCTCTCCTGCCTCAGAATCCTCTTCCTCCTCCTCCTCAAGTTCTTCACGTTTCTCCAGTCCAGGGTGAGGCTGAAGTTTTGGTACATCTGAGATGCAGAAAATATAGAGATGGGAGAGATCATGGGTTTAAAGATAGGGTTGAGTGAAATTAATTTCATGCAGAACTTAGAGGTAAGACATTGAGGAGAGGGTGTGATGTCTTTAGACTGGATTGTGCATACAATTAATTGTTTGAGCAGCCAATGAATAATGTTATTGAAAAGGAATGTGAGTTAAAAAAGAGAGCAATCATTTTGTAATACAACAATTTTTTTTAAATAATTTCAGAATTATTTAGACAACATCTTAGAAAATGCTATTTTTCACTGGCACTAATGAATATTCTCCTGTTAATAGTCTGATGAGGCTCACCATCTAATGTCCCCTTCATCACATACAGAGCACAGACCTTGGGGTTGTCGTAATAACCCTAAGAAAACAAAGGGCAGGTTATCAGTTCACAGCAGAGATAAAGCCATGTGTCAATTGAACATACAGAGAAACACTGTCCTACCATTATTTGCACAAAAAAAAGATTAGTGACACAGAGAAAGGATTAAACAAACATACAGTCATGGCCAAAAGTTGAGAATGACACAAATATTAATTTCCACAAAGTTTGCTGCTTCAGTGTCTTTAGATATTTTTGTCAGATGTTACTATGGAATACTGAACTATAATTACAAGCATTTCATAAGTGTCAAAGGCTTTTATTGACAATTACATGAAGTTGATGCAAAGAGTCAATATTTGCAGTGTTGACTCTTCTTTTTCCAAGACCTCTGCAATTTGCCCTGGCATGCTGTCAATTAACTTCTGGGCCACATCCTGACTGATGGCAGCCCATTCTTGCATAATCAATGCTTGGAGTTTGTCAGAATTTGTGGGTTATTGTTTGTCCACCCGCCTCTTGAGGATTGACCACAAGTTCTCAATGGGATTAAGGTCTGAGGAGTTTCCTGGCCATGGACCCAAAATATTGATGTTTTGTTCCCCGAGCTACTTAGTTATTACTTTTGCCTTATGGCAAGGTGCTCCATCATGCTGGAAAAGGCAGTGTTCGTCACCAAACTGTTCCTGGATGGTTGGGAGAAGTTGCTCTCGGAGGATGTGTTGTTACCATTCTTTATTCATGGCTGTGATCTTAGGCAAAATTGTGAGTGAGCCCACTCCCTTAACTGAGAAGCAACCCCACACATGAATGGTCTCAGGATGCTTTACTGTTGGCATAACACAGGACTGATGGTAGCGCTCACAAGCTTTTTTTCCGGATGCCCCAAACAATCGAAAAGGGGATTCATCAGAGAAAGTGACTTTACCCCAGTCCTCAGCAGTTCAATCCCTGTACCTTTTGCAGAATATCAGTCTGTCCTTGATGTTTTTCCTGGAGAGAAGTGGCTTCTTTGCTGCACATCTTGACACCAGGCCATCCTCCAAAAGTCTTCGCCTCACTGTGCATGCAGATGCACTCACACCTGCATGCTGCCATTCCTGAGCAAGCTCTGTACTGGTGCTGCCCCAATCCCGCAGCCGAATCAACTTTAGGAGACAGTCCTGGCGCTTGCTGGACTTTCTTGGGCGCCCTGAAGCCTTCTTCACAACAATTGAACCGCTCTCCTTGAAGTTCTTGATGATCCGATAAATGGTTGATATAGGTGCAATCTTACAGGCAAGCAATATCCTTGCCTGTGAAGCCCTTTTTGTGCAAAGCAATGATGACGGCACGTGTTTCCTTGCAGATAACCATGATTGACAGAGGAAGAACAATGATTCTAAGCACCACCCCCCTTTTGAAGCTTCCAGTCTGTTATTCAAACTCAATCAGCATGACAGAGTGATCTCCAGCCTTGTCAAAACTCAAGGCTGGAGTGTTATGAATATTTGTGTCATTCTCAAAACTTTTGGCCACGACTGTACATTCAGAGTTGTGTGCAGGTAATCACTTTAGTGCTCGACTTTAATTTGAGGACACATCTGAAAAATATTTTTTAAATGGGTCAGGAGAGGAGAAAACATTGAGCAGTGACACACTTCGGTCGTGTCAACACACCTTGACAAACTCCACAGTGAGCTTGCCGTTGAAGGTGGATACCTCTCCCTGGACACTCAGTTTACCGCGGCGTATGGAGAATGGCACAATCTCGTCATGAGCTGTACTGTGACCCACCCGCTCAAAGATATCCAGATCTTTCACCACCACATGGTCATTAAGACGCACGTCAAATACCTGTAGAATGTCAAAGGTATTTATATATTACTAATAAATTAACTTGCAATAAAACATCTTTTGGAAACTGTCTTTTTTTGGAGACTATCAATATCTAAGTTGAACAACATTATTTGCTGCGAAATTAGAATAACATTACTATGACTTACTGTTTACAGTAGTGATAACTTTGAGATCTAAACTGAAAACATATTTTGATGATTTGATTGGAAAGCTGAGTGGTACCTTCTGCTGAGACTGAGCAAAGTAGACCTCTGCATACTTCAAGACAAGTATATAGTCTCCTTCCTCACGAATCGGCACCTCATAGCCAAAAGTATCCTCATTGTAGCGTTCTGTCTGGTAGAGAATCTGGTCCTCGGGACTAGAGCGCAATATGGGCAGACGCACTCCATAATCTGAAGCTAGAGGGAAATACAGAGTAGAATGTTCACTATGTTGTCGATTTATAAGCAATTCTGTCACATATCCACCCAACACACTCCTTGCCTAAGCTTACATAATACAAGCCCATTTGCTTACCCATGTACTGGAACAGTATAGTGATGGCTGCATACATTTATTTACTGTACTTGCACACAAATGGTGAAAACCAGGAAAATAGCACATGCATATTTTTGGCTGATAAGGTCATTTTAAAAACGTGAAATGCAAACTTGCTGGCTAACCATAGCTTGGATTGTTAAAATATTCATGACTTATCTGTTCTGGCAAGTGAGATGCGATATACCTGTGTCAAGTGTCAATGTTTCCTTAACTGTCTGGTTTCTATTTGCAGACAGACCCATTTGGTCTTTAGTTTTACTGGGATGGATGTCAGAAACAATATGAAATGTCGCTTCAGAATGAAGTTTGTTTAAAAAAAAAATCTATGAACATGCAGAGGAACTAAGCATAGTGGCTATAATACATCAAACAAGAAATGTCATCAATATATCCTTTACCTCAATATAGTTTTATTTTAACTGCTCATGTTATTAGTTTCCAATTGATTTGAAATAAATACATTTCTGAATATCAGTCATTATCACTTGCCTAGTTAAATGTTACATAAAAATAAAATAAACAAACATTACAGTTGAGTTTACTATTCTTCCATGAGATGGTTCATTTTAGAAGGAGAATCTCAACAAACAGCACTACTAATACTGACTATTCATTGGGTAAATCGGTTAAATAGCAGAAGTCAAAACAATGCATGAGTCAGCTTGAAATATCTTCTTACCGAGAAATACACATCTCTACAACCATATGATCACCCTCTGGCAGAAGCAAATCTTTCACTTGCTTTCAGCCAAAAGGCTACAAATGTAGCTAATTTCACACAGACTAGCTGCCTATAGCGTTCAATTCAATTTAGCAGTCACATTTGCTATTATTAACAGGGAATAGTAATCTAATAGAGCCATTTTGATGACCCAGCCATGCCTACATACTCACCTTTCCCAAGCTTTCCTTCCAATGGATCCTTCTTGAAATGAATGCCATGCATGTCTGTGTGAGCTTCCCCGCCAGCGTTCACTGCCCAAATAACTCGTTCAGCAAGGCCCCCACCATCCGCCCAACAGTGTTCAGCCAGCAGCGACAACACCACCACCATGACCAGCCCGGCGACCAATGGCACCGTTACCCGCCGCATTGCCATACACAGCTTGGAACAAGCAGACACACACGAGTTGGCCCAAGGAAGCTGTGTGAGAGAAGGCATCAATTGTAGCTAGCTAGCCAACTAGCATAAATGACAGCACAAAACCCTCCCACCCCCTCCCCAGATAAGGTAACGTTAGTCAAATATATTTAGGTAGCTAGCTATCTGGCTAACATTAGCCAAGTATGACTGATGAATGGTTGCAGCTGGCAAATGTTCGCAAACACTAAACATGGCTAAATCTCAAATACTCTCACGTAAACGAACAGCCTCGTTGGCCTTCACTATAACTAGCTAGAGTATAGTAGTCTTATCTGTTAGCTAAAAGCTATCTATGTGGCTTGCTAGCTGACTTATTGCTCGGTCATCAACGTTCCCAGAAGCTCTAGCGGAATATGAGGTTCTTACGTTGCAAAATCTTTGGTGCAACTTTCTTCTATGCCTGTTTGCTTCTAGATGTAAATCGAATAGTCCACAATCTACACTGCAGCTCTCATTAACAGCAATGACCGTTTAGTCTTCTCTGCCAAACCGGTATGACTGACGTTGATTTCCTCCGATGCACACACAGTGCATGAAGGCTGAGTCGAGAGAGGGTGTGAACATGCTGGTTCACTGTAGAGAGGGAGTGAATGACTGAAGTGACAACCAATCACATGGCATTAGTTGAAAAATGTATCTCAATCTCTCTCTCTATATATATATATATAAATATTTGACGCTATATATATATATATATAGAGTGAGAGAGTTTAGCATATTCATAGAAATGCATCGGATTCAATTCCATACCACCACTGTATATCAACGAGCTAAGGGTCTGTTTGATGCAAAGCTGTTTAGTTGGAAAAATGCAGAAGGTGAAAGGTACACACAATTACACCAAATGGGAGTTATTCGTAATTGTATTCATCTTCGAAAAGAAAACATTTAGAATAGAATGTATATACGAATTTCATAAAAACGACATTTGCAGTCCACATGTATGCGATGTATTTTGTGCAAACTTGAAGGACGAAAGTGATATCAATTTCCTAAAAAAAAAGGGTTTAAACGACTGTAATGCAATGGCCCTATTCCAGGTCGTATTTATTGTAGTTGTGCTGTACAGATGATCCGATCTCACAATGTCAGGAGAAGTGTCTAACTTCTCAGGAAGAACATTAATATGATACGAAACAACGGGGCTCTCGATAAGATAAAACCCCCTCTCAGGCATTTTGTGATCTGATAACCGGCGCAGCGCTACTACAATATGGACGACCTGGAACGCAACTGATGTCTGAAATTTTGGCCAATCAGGAGAGTCCAACGCAGCGTGCTTGCAGTGCACTCTGGGTTTGTCAAAAAGAATGAATGAACAAATAACGTTGCCGTAGTAACATTTGACGCTTAGATTTTATATGAGGGCTCTCTGGGCAAAGATGGTTTAGATCAGTGGTCACCTACCTTTTCTGAGTCAAGATCACTTTCGCAATCAAAAAACAAGCCGAGATCTACAGCAAATTTGTTTTTACTAAATAAAGACAGTTCTGTAGGAATGTGGACTAAAACATTATCACAGCATAGTGGCTATTGTCCTATGCCCGTCCTGCCAATATTGTTATTCTCAGAACATATTGTAGGTTATTTCAAAATTGGAGCTTTGATAACAAAATAGATCAGGTGTAGCATTTGCAAGTGATCTTCAGATCGGAAAGTCGGAGCTCTGGAAATATGCTGAGTTTCCGTCTTGGAATTTTGATTTGGATGTCCGTTCAAAACGATTTTTCCCAGTTGGATCTCGTTTCCCCCCACAAGTTCCCAGTTGTCTTGAACGCACTGAAGTCAGATATGTATTTTGTTATCAATTCTCGAGTTTAGTCTCAGTTGTGAGATTGACCAGAGAGAGGGGACAATGTGTTCCACCTGATGGCGAAACTCGAGTCGCATTGCATCTGCCTCATGCACAAATTCATGCTATGACCAGAGAAAGTGAAATATTCCTCAATATTAAAACAGACACGACGAGCTGCTAATAATAGCCTAATAGCCTGATCACCGACAACGATGAGACAGCCTATAGGGAGGTCAGAGCCGACAACAATCTCTCCCTCAATGTGATCAAGACAAAGGAGCTGATTGTGGACTACAGGAAAAGGAGTGCAGAACCCCCCCCCCCCCCCCCCCATTCAAATCGACGGGGCTGTAGTGGTGCAGGTCGAGAGCTTCAAGTTCCATATCACCAACAAACTACCATGGCCCAAACACACCCAGACAGTCGAGAAGAGTGCCACGTCTAGGTCCAAAACGCTCCTTAACAGCTTCTACCCTCAAGCCATAAAACTACTGAAGAGTTAATTAAATGGCTATCCAGACTATTTGCATTTAACCCCCCTTCTTTTTTTACGCTGCTGCTACTCGCTGTTTATTATCTATGCATAGTCACTTTTCCCCTACTTACATGTACATATTACCTCAAATGACACCCGCACATTGACTTGGTACTGATGTTGTGCCGAAAAGATCACCCCTGCCAGACCCCCCCCTTCGCGTGAACGCGCACACACTCAATTCTTCATTGCTGTGACTTGCTTGCTAGTCTGGATTTTTCTGATCATGTTAGGCTGCGTTTCATTTGATTTATTCATGTCGGTTTGATCGCGGGGAGGCACTAATAATGTGTGCAGTTTTTGGTTTGGCTATTTTTTTCAAGTGTATTAGTCTATAAATACAAGTGTGGCAAGACCTGCCACACTTCAGAATAATTTTGGTAACTCATGTGACCTGTAGTGTGTGCCACAGAAAGTATTTGACTCTAGCCACAAAATTAAGGAAATTAGAAGGGGGTGGCTAGAGGCTAGAGTCAAATACTTTCTGTGGCACACATCAGAGTCAAATACTTTCTATAGAACAAACTTCACGTCAGGATAAGCAACCGAAATGAATAAGTAATGTATGTGTGTTACATTAAACATAGATGAGGGAGAAAAATGTAGGCAAGCAATAAACATTTCAGAACAACTACTAGTCAAATAAGACATGGGAGAGATGATGAATTTTGGCAAATAGATTTATTTATAGACTAATACACTTGAAACATATGGTCAAACCGACAACTGCAGACATTACTAGTGCCACCCCCGCGATCAAACCGACATGAATAAATAAAATGATACGCAGCCTAACGTGATCAGAAATCCCAACTAGCAAGCAAATCCGAGCAATGGAGAATTGAGTGCGTGCGCGTTCTTCACGCGAAGGGGGGGATTCTGGAGGGGAGGAGGTTCTGGCAGGGGTGTGATTTTCGGCACAACACCGGTACCCCTGTATATAGCCTCGTTACTGTTATTTTATTGTGTTACTTTTTAAAACTTATTTAGTAAATGTTTTCTTAACTCTTATTTTTCTTAACACTGCATTGTTGGTTATGCGGTTGTAAGTAAACGTTTCACGGTAAGGTCTACCTACACCTGTTGTATTCCGCGAATGTGACAAATTACATTTGATTAAATAAAAAAATGCGTCTATCGAAGAACTTGCTAACTCATTCATTGTAGCTGCAGCGTGAGTGGAAGTATAGAGAAGCGCATTTTATCTTTTGTAATAGTGTTGAATAAAAACAGTGTTGACAGTGCTGAATAAAAACTTTGTCATTAACTCACTCATATAAACAGCAACTCTTTACTGTATTCTTTAAAAGTATTTATCTGAACATGGTTTTAAAAGTTATGAATTCTCACATTAGCTAGTATCAAACTTTTCTGTCGCCGGGGTCCTCCTGTCTTAGAAGCTTGTTGGCACGGTGATGTGAGCTATCCGATTGGCTAGCAGAGTAGGCGCACTCGATCTAGCCACAGATCTCCCTGGTCTGCCGGGTAGGCGGAGTTTGGCGATGACTAGGCGATCAACCAGTCGATCGCGATCGAACAATTGGTGACCACTGGTTTAGAAACTGTGCCCTGGGTTTTGATCAACCACAACAGACCATGCCGATATGTTGTCACTTTAGCAAAACACAACCTGTAGCCTACATAATCACATCAACAGATGACAATTCAGCAATACACAAAACACAATTCACACACAATATGCATACAGCGAACACTATGATGAAAGAAACCTGTACCTGACTTTTTTAAAGTGCTGTGTAGCTAGCTGTATGCTAACGATGAGACAGTTTTATCTCTTGCATCTCTTTAGTTTCGAAAATTGAGAACATCAAGAACTCAAAACAAAATGTATTCTAGACATTTACCACACGATGGAGCCCGTGCGGATTTTTGGTCCTAGGGAACAAAGAAGAGAGATGTTGCGCCGCTCCTGCGGATCCAGGTGGAGGAGCGAGACAGTTACCATGACAACTTGTTCTTCTGTTCCAGCCAGCCAGTCATTCGCGCACCATCGTTGTGTCCTGGTACCATGAAAACGTCTCTTTAGTAACGGTAGTCTCCAAATAATTTCTGTTCTGTCAAGGTCGGCCTTTAGCCATATCTGTTTGAATACTTTCTTAAATTTTGATATTGTTTGAGCCCAGAATGGTCTAGGCCTATTGCTCTGTATTGTTTATCCATTATGCAAAAAATTAAAAGGTTTGATGTGTCAGTCCAATGTCCTTGTGAGACACTTCTTCACTTCACAGTAGCCCCTAGTATAGGCCCTTTACATGTTTGTCTTGTATTGCAATAGTTAAATCTGTCTCTTCTTTCCTGGCTTTATACCATATAGCTATTTCCCTGGGACTTATTGCATCACTGGAAAAAAACAGGTTCACAAGTAGACATTTATTTTTAGTAGATTGCGTGGCCTACTATATACATTAGACAATGTATTACATTTACTGTCACACCCATACAGATACTATATTTCAAATTAGGTTAGTCTCTGGCATGCATAAAAACAGCACAATGACAAACTAGGACTCTGCAATTTATTTGTCAAACTGTACAGACAGACAGACAAGATACTGTACACATAAACCATCATGTTTATGCACTGCACACAAATGTGAAGAAAAGCTACTATTTTCCAAATCTGGGGTTGGCGTGTTTGCTGAGGTCCTCTTAGCTCTTGCTTGTCCCATAAACCCAGTGCATTAGAGAGGATCTGGTGCTTTTATGGTTCTGGGTAAACACAGTGATCACCTCACAAAAGATCACAGTGACAAACACACACACAAATAAGACTCTCTGCTTTTCTCACTCTATTACCCAAACTTGAAGAACGTATCAGTAGTCACAAGTAATATTGCCATTTAAAGGTTGAGAAACAAAACTTGCCTAAACAGCAGGCTACACACAAGTGTATACAGTTCGTGGAGGGTTAATAGTGCGGAAACCATTAGCGGGTCAGTCTGTAAGCTACAGTAGAACCTGTCTAAGTTGGAATGTGGGGCTTTAGGGGAAGAACACTATTTTGAGCAGTACCGTGGTCTTCCGTTTCTACTTAGAGGTAAGGGCTTTAATTCCAGTTTTTCTCAGGAAAAGATAGCTCAGAGGTCCAAGTATTTACTCCGTTTCGCTCATTCAATGATGATGACAAAGGGGCAGAGGTTCACATTCAGAATAATTAACTTGAAGCCATATCGACCATGCCTCCTCTCAGCGGGACATCATTCGTACAAACTCTGTGAAAAGAGAGGATAAGATCTGTCAAATATTAGAAGTTCAGTCTGTGTGTGTGTGTTAAAATATGCATAGGACATGCAGACTATGTGTGAAAGTGGACAGTATCATATGTTACTGCACATGTCTATATTTGAGTCACAGTGACCAGTGGGGCCCCATAGTTGTCTGCAGCCGAGAGACATATTGAATACTGTATCATAATGCATTTACCAGTTTAAGGATTGGGGTATAGGGATTGTGTTCTCGCTGTTATAAGGAAAACACAGGAGGAGACCACACTTTCCTTACATGGTTGAAACAGACAGTTTGCAAATGTGAAAGCTATTTGAAGCTTTGCCAGAAAGTGGATAAAAGGAAGGAAATATCATGAAATTGAAGAGTAAGGAAGACCAGTTGACATCAAGCGTTTATGAAGCACTCCTGTCCCATCAGCTGAAGACGAGCTTGCACACACAGCATGAATAGCAAAATCTCTAGCTATTACAATATTGTCTGTGATTTTATTATTCTGTTGGTATAGATAAATAAACTCTGCTCAGCTTACCTTCAAAGTCAACATGCCCATCACCATTCAAGTCGATGTCCCTCAGGATATCTTCTAAGTCCTTGTGGCCAACCTACAGTCCAGTAACAAAGGAGGAATAGGTGTGTGTAAAACAAACAGTTTTTAGTAGTGATGCATACATCGATTAAGCTACTCAGACAGACTTCATTCTGTAACCTCACCTGTTGTCCCAGCAACTTCCTCATGGCTTCTCTCAGCTCAGCTGTGCTTATCGCTCCATCACCATTGGTGTCAAACTTCATGAGGAAAAAACAAATGATCACATTCATAATCCAGAGCATGAAATATTAGACAGACAGGCAATTTTCTCCGTAATCACCCTCTCCTCCCTCTTTTCTCCGTAATCACCCTCTCCTCCCTCTCTCTCTAGCAATCCAGTTTCTCACCTCTTTGAAGGCATCTCTCAGTTCTTTCACACCAATCATATCTGCAGTTTCAGCGAGAAGTTTGGGGCCCATCAACTCCACAAAATCCTCAAAGTCAACATGACCTCCCACTTCCCAAAAAGAGAAGGAACAAGGGAGAAAATGTTAGGGGAGGGAATTAGCAAACAATGGTGTAATGTACTTGTACTGCAAATATCTAGACTAGGGCACACTCTTACAATTCATGTTGATCTGTTGGCTCAGTTCTATCAACTCCATTTCAGTAGGCATGTATCCCATGGTTCTCATACAGTTTCCCAGGTCTTTACAGCTGATGAAACCATCTTTGTCCTTATCAAACTCCTTAAAAGCATCCCGCAACTCTGCAGAGAGAATACAGAGAAAGATTACTCTCCTGTAATCTGAAAACTCCTGCCACTACCAGAGACACAACTACAGAGAGACAAGCACAGGAACATGAATGAAAAACAACTTACCATCAATCTCCTCTGGCCTCAGGTCTCTGTCCTATTGGGGCAAAGAAGAGTGTCAGTGTAATCAGAACTTCAAATACAATTAAGTTATTAACAATTAATAAATAAAGATTATGATTAAGTCATTTAGAGACAACAATTGTCAAAGTCCATCATATTATATTCTTACACTATCTGATGTTAACAATCCCAGGAACATAGTGACTTCAAAAGGTGAATCTGCGGTCTGCGCCATGATAATCCTCTATCTACTCTGGTGGAACTCAAGCAAGGGACAATAGCTATATAGTCACTGGAATGTTTTCAAACATCTTAATGACTCCCATTCAGACTGCTCCCAGCGTCATCAGAGACAGAGCATAACCAGGAAACGCATGTCTTTCAGTCTGCAAGGAATGTAGCTATGTTCTTTTTTCAGCTCTTGCTTATAATGAAAGCAACCTTTAAAGGATATAGAGGACAGAGAGAGAGAGAGAGAGAGACATATCCCAGAACCCTTAGCGGTTAATCTGCAGGGAGAAGTGTAAACACAGTGGCCTGAAGAAATACATTTGGTTAAACATCAATCAGCCATCAGAATCCTAAATTAATCCAATAATGGAACAAACTGCAGGGGTTTCTTTTGACATCAGTCACAACACAAACATAGAATGTAAAAGAAAGAGTGTTGACCAAGGAGTACAGTAGCCCCAGGTAGGTAAGTCCATGTTTGCGGTCTCATTGTCACGGTAGCCTTCCCTCTCTTCACTAAAAGAGGGGGTGAAACAGGGATCGGACCAACACGCAGCGTAGCCAGTGCTCAACATGTTTAATTAAACAATAAACAGTGAACACTTACAACGAACAAAAAATAACAAAGTGTGGCAAACCGAAACAGTCCTATCTGGTGCAGAACACAAACACAGAGACAGGAAACAACCACCCACAATCCCCAACATAAAACAAGCCACCTATATATGATTCTCAATCAGGGACAACGATTGACAGCTGTCTCTGATTGAGAACCATATTAGGCTGGACACAGAATCAGACAAACTAGACACACAACATAGAATTCCCACCCAGCTCACGTCCTGACCAATACTAAACAAGCAAAGCACATAAGAACTATTGTCAGGACGTGACACTCATCCACATATTTGTACTTTATCTGCCACACACATCATGTCTGGTTACATTTAACACACACGCACACGCACGCACACGCACGCACGCACGCACACACACACACACACACATTGATACATCAATGTACACTAAGTATACAAAGCATTAAGAACACCTGCTCTCTCCATGACATAGACTGACCAGGTGCATCCAGGTGAAAGCTATGATCCCTTATTGATGTCACTTGTTAAATCCACTTCGATCAGTGTAGATGAAGGGGTGGATACAGGTTAAAGAAGGATTTTTAAGCGTTGAGATAATACACGTAGAATGTGTATGTGTGCCATTCATATTGTGAATGGGCAACACAAAAAATGCAAGTGCCTTTGAACGGGGTATGGTAGTAGGTGCCAGGCATACAGGTTTGTGTCAAGAAACTGCAATGCTGCTGGGTTTTTCACGCTCAACAGTTTCCCGTGTGTATCAAGAATGGTCCACCACCCAAAGGACATTTAGGCAACTTGACACAACTGTGGGATGCATTGTAGTCAATATGGGGTAGCATCCCCGTGGAACGCTTTCGACAGCTTGTAGAGTCCATGCCCGACGAATTGAGGCTGTTCTGAGGGCAAAAGCGGGTGCAACTCATTATTAGAAAGGTGTTCTTAATGGTTGGCATACTCAGTGCATATGTGTTTGTGTGTGTCCAGACTTACTTACAGCCTGCCTGATATCGGCCAGGCTCTTGAGCAGGAAGATGCAGGTGGGCCCCATAATGTTGTGAATGAGAGCACAGTTTTGTGCTAGGGTTATGAGCGGCTCCTGATAGGCCCCTCAAATGGTTGAGGCCCCTTTCATCATAGGACTGCACCACCTCTGTACTGCTTCCTGTCTTCCTTGACCAGCTTTCCAGGGGGGCCAGGGAGGTTCGGGTATAGGGGGACAGAGACAGTGTTAGAGACCTGTAGTCAACAGCAGCTTCGGGACAGAATGAACTCAGAGGTAGAGTTGAGAGGGAGTAGTAAGTCAATTTGATGTGTATAGCGTCAGTGAGTCTCTAATTTCTCAAAAATCTACATGCCTTGTCAAATAAATCTGATAGAAAAAAAATAACATTGTAAGGGCTGTAGTGCATAATATCCTTTCATATGAACGACCTGCTCAATGTGTTTAGGGCCTGTCATGACGTTGCCTGTTTAGGTACATAAAGCCCATTCCCCTCTCCCTGCCACTCCCTGCCTCCCCCTTTCCTCCTTCAACCCATGCTGTGGTCACAGAGAGACGTCGTAAATTCCTGAGAATCTCCTCATGGCCAAACAGTATTAGAGAGAGGGTAAACTTTCAGGACAAAGGAAGTTTCTTCCACCTCACAGAACTTGAGGTACGAACAGATTTCATGTTCCTGAAAAAGTATAAAAGATCGGTGAAGATTCCAGCTATTTACCGGTCCGTTTGACACAATGTGGGAAACTCATGGGAGACTGTGTGGCTACATTACCATACCGCTGTTTATATAATAACCTCAGATATGAGGTTTACATCTGTTTGTTGTATAAAATGAATGAGTATGATACTGTTGGTATAATTGTGTAATATGATTTTGGACTGTTTAATGAAGAAAAATACAAATCCCTTTTGATTTGAACTAAATCCGAGGACCCGCCCCTCGGGTCCTCGAATTCACCTTTTGAAGGAGGAGAACGAAGGTTGAGTACCATTGCTGAATCTGTTAACCATACCACGTGGTTAAACTCTTAGACGAATAAGAACAAGTCTTTGATATTGACTACTAGTCTGTAGCTAGGAATTCGGTATCATTGAACGCGAAGAACGACAACCGCTGAAACATCCATTCTATAACGAATGTCACTCTGAACTATCCACAATAACCAAGACAGAGACGGACGAATCTCTCCAACAGAAACTAACTTTTCTCCAGCGATCAAGACGACACACTTAGCGTAAATATATATATATTGATTGCAATTGTTCCCGAATGAGTGAGCGTTCATGTGTAAAGGATTAGCATGTCAATTGTTATAATTATGAACTCTGTAGTGACTTCTTAGTCGAACCCCAATTTTCCCTTTGTCTAACAAGCCGCCATGCCGGTTCAGCCCACTAGGGCATATTTCTCCCATCATTTCATGTAACCATTTTAAGTTTGTTTGTTTGTTTATGCATTTCTGTGAATTACTTAGTTAGTAATAAATAAATGATTTAAGACAATTGATGTATGGATGACTCATAGTGAAGACTGGGTTCGTGCAGATAACCAACAATTTACGACGTTTGGAATGAGACTAACGTGAGGTAAAATAAATAAATCATTAATCAGAAGACTATTGTTCAGATATGAAAATATCTGAAAGGTTATATTGGGAAATTATAACTTTGTAATCTGACTACCTTCCCTGGTGCTCCCAAATTCATAGTTAATTAGTTTCATTATTAATCAGTTGATCGCGTAATCCCTAATTACAGGAATCTTTGATATAAACTATAAGTCTTCAATTTAATGATAGCAAAGACACGACAGGCCCTACCTTTGACCTGTTAATTCTGTCATGCTACAGTCATGTTGTAATACTTATCAGTCAGTAGCTTGTCCTGCTTGCTACTTTTGATCAAATGTGCTTTATGCTAGTCTAGCAGGAATTATCGACAGCTTTCACACCCAAAAGCCCTCTCCTGTTTAATAAATTACTCCCATTCATCCTACTCCCACTTCCTAATTTATTAAAGTGATATTTTTTTTTTTTACATAAACCTTTCACACAGCAAACATGACTGATTGCAATAATTATAGTAGATCTGCCAATGCTGCCAGCGGGATTGGGGTCTGTTAGCAAGCCTGTTGACACATCAGTGGAGACTTTTACAGTGCTTGTAATCAGTAACGTCACACTTGCTGTCATTGCTGTCAGTAAAATGTGTTCTAAATGTGAATGTTTTAGTGTGTGTGTGTGTGTGTGTGTGTGGGGGGGGTGTGGGTGTGGGTGTGTGTTTGAGACAGAGAGAGGGAGAGAGAGGGAGAGAGAGAGAGAGAGAGAGAGAGAGAGAGAGAGAGAGAGAGAGAGAGAGAGAACGAGAGAGAGAGAGAGAGAGAGAGAGAGAGAGAGAGAGAGAGAGAGAGAGAGAGAGAGAGAGGGCGCAAAAGAGAGGGGTGGAGGGACTGTAAATCCACATCAATAAAAAGGTGTGTGGACAACTTTCCATTCTTTCATCATAAGTTTACTGGTCACATCATGTAGACTGGCACTTGAGACCTATACACTGTCAAAACGACAGTAAGCACACACACAGGGGGAAAGGCGAGAAAGACTAGTGGATGAAAGGCAGAGAATAGATGGAAGAGAAGATACTTTCTTTCAGTGAACTAGGACTGAACTCACACCTGTATTCCATTTAACTCTTAATCTGCTACTAGAACCTGGATCTGTCCATCATTCTACACTGATGCCAAAGACTTCACTTGCATTTTTCTTTCTACGACAGAGCATGTTTCAAGAGGCAGGCCAAGTATAGGTATAAATAGTCATGTAAGAGGCATTGTGAAAGTAGTAGATGTCCCCAAAAAATGTTTTGCTGTCATGAGTGAAATATAATTGTAAAAACGTGGCCTGACATGAGTAGACAAACAGTAAAAAATACTCTTCATCACTTTGTAAACTAATTTACACAGATGAAGAGCTCTGCAGTCTACAGACTGTTATGAACTTTACTGTATATGTAATAAATCAAGTGACTTGTACTGTATTACTAGAATAAGAACCAGTCAAAAGTTTGGACACACCTACTAATTCAAGGGCTTTTCTTTATTTCTACTATTTTCTGCATTGTAGAATACTATGAAATAACACATATGGAATCATGCAGTAATGAAAAAAGTGTTAAACAAATCAAAATATATTTTATATTCAAAGTAGCCACCATTTGCCTTGATGACAGCTTTGCACACTCTTGGCATTCTCTCAACCAGCTTCATGAAGAATGCTTTTCTAACAGTCTTGAAGGAGTTCCCACATATGCTGAGCACTTGTTGGCTGCTTTTCCTTCACTCTGCGGTCCAACTCATCCAAAAACATCTCAATTGGGTTGAGGTCAGGTGATTGTGAAGGTCAGGTCATCTGATGCAGCACTCCATCACTCTCCTTGGTCAAATAGCCCTTACAAGCCCTGGAGGTGTGTTGGGTCATTGTCCTGTTGAAAAACAAATGACAATCCCACTAAGCGCAATCCAGATGGGATGACTTATCACTGCAGAATGCTGTGATAGCCATGCTGGTTAAGTGTGCCTTGAATTCTAAATAAATCACTGACAGTACCACCAGCAAAGCACCCCCCCACCATCACACCTACTCCTCCGTGCTTCACCGTGGGAACCACACATGCAAAGATCATCCGTTCGCCTACTCTGCGTCTCACAAAGACACGGCGGTTGGAAGCAAAAATCTCAAACTTGGACTCATCAGACCAAAGGACAGATTTCCACCGGTCTAATGTCCAATGCTCGTGTTTCTTGGGCCAAGCAAGTCTCTTCTTATTATTGGTGTCCTTTAGTGGTGGTTTCCTTGCAGCAATTCGACCATGAAGGCCTGATTCACGCAGTCTCCTCTGAACAGTTGATGTTGAGATGTGTCTGTTACTTGAACTCTGTGAACCTCTCTTTTACGCTGCTGCTGCTCTGTTTATCATATATGCATAGTCACTTTAACTATACATTCATGTACATACTACCTCAATTGGCCCGAGCAACCAGTGCTCCCGCACATTGGCTAACCAGGCTATCTGCATTGTGTCCCACCACCCGCCAAACCCTCTTTTTACGCTACTGCTACTCTCTGTTCATCATTTATGCATAGTCACTTTAACCATTTCTACATGTACATAATACCTCAATAAGCCTGACTAACCGGTGTCTGTATGTAGCCTTGCTACTGTAATTTTCAAATGTCTTTTTACTGTTGTTTTATTTCTTTACTTACCTACACACACACACACACTTTTTTCCCCCCCGCACTATTGGTTAGAGCCTGTAAGTAAGCATTTCACTGTAAGGTCTACACCTGTTGTATTCGGCGCATGTGACAAATAAACTTTGATTTGATTTGAACTTATCCTCTGCAGTAGAGGTAACTCTGGGTCTTCCTTTCCTGTGGCGGTCCTCATGAGAGCCAGTTTCATCATAAAGCTTGATGGTTTTTGCGACTGCACTTGAAGAAACTTTCAAAGTTCTTGAAATCTTCCCGAATGACTGACCTTCATGTCTTAAAGTAATGATGGGCTATTGTTTCTCTTTGCTAATTTGAGCTGTTCTTGACAAACTATGGACTTGAGCTGTGTTTGAATACCCATAATAACATACTGTATACAACATACTTAATGAGTATATACTACATACTATTTTTTCATTTTAGTATACTGTAAATGAATGGTATCGTTTCAGTTGAGCATACTGGCGCTTCGCCTGTTAACCGGAAGTTGATGGTGTTGCTATGCAACCTCTTGCTAGCTTGTTAGCATAACAAATGACTAGATAGACATTTTATGATGTCGGGTGTGTTTGTAAATTCAATCTGGAGTGCCAGAGAGCATTCTGGGCATTCGTAAATTCAGAGCGTTTTACTCTGGCCGAGGAGTAGGGTTAGGGATCCGAACATTCTGACCTTACAACGGCAGTCAAGCACCCAGTCCAGACACAAATGAGAGAGCACCTCACTCTGACCATTTTACTCGCCCTAGCAGAGCTGGTTAGGCTGTTTTCATGTTATCCAGATTGTTGGTGACTGTAACTGTGCTGCTGGATACAATTTAATTACTATGTTTTTTGCAACTTTTACTGACACTCTGACTCTGGCACACTATGAAATCGGAGTAGATAGCCAGAATTAACAATGTCCATTGAGAACGCACAACAACTATAACACTTAGCTAAGAATTACGTGAATAATCCAGTCAATAAATGTTGGGTAGTTATTTAGCATATAGTTAATATCCTGCCTGGCAAGTTTGATGTATTAGCCAACTAGGTAACTAGCTAACATACCGGCACATACTGCTGTAATGCTATGCATTTCATAAGGATAGCGTAGCTAACAAATTGTCAGCCAACATAACGTGTAACCTAACTTATTTGAAAAGTAATTTCTTTATTACATTGCTTAACATTTTCTTAAAATATGACATAATTAGTTAAAGCAATGCATTTGTAACCACTCTCGTCGGACTTCGGCTGCATATTTTCCACCATTTTCTTCAAATCTGAAAATGTGAGCCACGTCCATTTTCTGAAAAATTGCATTATGGGCCCTAAAAGCATGGATTGAGTGTCCGCTGCTTGTATACTTCGTATTTTGGCAAATTTAGTACGACATCCGGGAACTTTTGGCATACTAACAAAATCCATAGAATGACCAATAAGCATACTACATACTCAATTGACGTCGCAAATAGTATGGTTAGTATGAGTATTTGAACACAGCTCTGGTCTTATACCAAATAGGGCTATCTTCTGTATACCACCACTACCTTGTCACAACACAACTGATTGGCGAATTAAGAAGGAAAGAAATTCCACAAATTTACTTTTAACAAGGCACACCTGTTAATTGAAATGCATTCCAGGTGGTTGAGCTGGTTGAGAGGATGCCAAGAGTGTGCAAAGCTGTCATCAAAGCAAAGGGTGGCTACTTTGAAGAATCTCAAATATAAAATATATTTTGATTTGTTTAACACTTTTTTGGTTACTACATGATTCCATATGTGTGATTTCATACCTTTGATGTCTTCACTATTATTCTACAATGTAGAAAATAGTAAAAATAAAGAAAACCCTGGAATGAGTAGGTGTGTCCAGACTTTTGACTGGTACTGTATATTTGACATAATTGTCAGGTGGTAGATTAAAACAAAATAAGCAGTGGATAGTAACAAAATAAAGTCTCCTCATCAGAGCAACAGTTTCACACTCCAACTGTAAATATGAATGTTCCTAAATACACCACACAGTAGTAAAGGCAGTTCTACAAATTAGGTGCAATAAAAAACCCTTTCACATTTAATCACTTTTCAATTAGCATATCTCTGTACAGCATTTTGTACAAATTGTGAAATAGTCCAGCACATGGGAACAGACACAAGACATAGAGGATAGACAGCTGGAGAGGTAGAGCACATGCGCTATAGTCAGGGTTAGGTAGGTATCTTTGTAACTGTAATCCGTTACAGTTACTAGTTACCTGTCCAAAATTGTAATCAGTAACGTAACGTTTGGACTACCAAAACTCAGTAACGTAAACTGATTACTTCAGACTACTTTACCCTTAAGAGGCATTCAAAGAACACAAAAAAGATCCATCAAATGCATTTGGTGTGTCATCATTGCGGTCTCTGACTTTTCAATGCTGAATTGAATGTCATTAAGAAAACAGAAAAGTGTCATATTGTATTTTTTTCGCAAACATCCTTTCTGAATTTAAAAGTAATCCAAGAAGTAATCATCTAGTTTTTCAAATGTATATGTAATCTGATTTCAATATTTTTTTCTGGTAACGTATCCGTACAGTTACAGTATTTTGTAATCAGATTACATGTAAACGATTACATGTAATCAATTACTCCTCAACCCTGGCTACAGTGCATCACATTAAATACAACCTTACCTTTTTGGAGAGGCTTCTAAAAGGAGATTTTACACACTTCCCAATGGTAGAAAACAAGGGTTTGCACCAGACTTAAAAAAACCATAATGGTCTTTCTGAGAGGGTTTGGAGGAGAGGAGAGTTAACACAGGTTTGAGGTAGATCTATGTGGATAGAGGTCGAGAGCTTCAAGATCCTTGGTGTCCACATCACCAACAAACTATCATGGTCCAAACACACCAAGACAGTTGTGAAGAGTGCACAACAACGCCTATTCCCCCTCAGGAGACAGAAAAGATTTGGCATGGGTACTCGGATCCTCAAAAAGTTCTACAGCTGCACCATCGAGAGCATCCTGACTGGTTGCATCACTGCCTGGTATGGCAACTGGTCGGCATCTGACCGCAATGCGCTACAGAGGGTAGTGTGTACAGCCCAGTACATCACTGGGGCCAAGCTTCCTGCTATCCAGGACCTCTATACCAGGCGGTGTCATAGGCACTAAAAATTGTCAAAGACTCCAGCCACCCTAGTCATAGACTGTTCTCTCTGCTATTGCATGCCAAGCGGTACAGGAGCGCCAAGTCTAGGTCCAAAAGGCTCCTTAACAGCTTCTACCCTCAAGCCACAAGACTGCTGAACAGTTAATCAAATGGCTACCCGGACTAATTGAATTGACCCTTCGTTTTTCTTCACGCTGCTGCTACTCGCTGTTTATTATCTATGCATAGTCACTTTACCCCTACCTACACTACCGTTCAAAAGTTTGGGGTCATTTAGAAATGTCCTTGTTTTCCATGAAAACATAAATGAAATTAGTTGCAAAATGAATAGGAAATATAGTCAAGACATTGACAAGGTTATAAATAATGATTTTTAATTGAGATAATAATTGTGTCCTTCAAACTTCGCTTTCGTCAAATAATCCTCCATTTGCAGCAATTACAGCCTTGCAGACCTTTGGCATTCTAGTTGTCAATTTGTCGAGGTAATCTGAAGAGATTTCATCCCATGCTGGTGGACTTCCGGCGCCGACAGAGATGGCCGCCTCGCTTCGCGTTCCTAGGAAACTATGCGGTATTTCGTTTTTTTACGTGTTATTTCTTAGGTAATCTTAGGTTTTATTACATACAGTCGGGAGGAACTACTGAATATAAGAGCAACGTCAACTCACCATCATTACGACCAGGAATATGACTTTCCCGAAGCAGATCCTGTGTTTTGCCTTCCACCCAGGACAATGGATCTGATCCCAGCCAGCGAACCTAAACAACGTCGCCGTAAAAGGGGCAAACGAAGCGGTCTTCTGGTCAGGCTCCGGAGACGGGCACATCGCGCACCACTCCCTAGCATACTACTCGCCAATGTCCAGTCTCTTGACAACAAGGTTGATGAAATCCGAGCAAGGGTTGCCTTCCAGAGAGACATCAGAGACTGTAACGCTCTTTGCTTCACGGAAACATGGCACACTCGAGAGACGCCATCGGAGTCGGTGCAGCCAGCTGGTTTCTTCACGCATCGCGCCGTCAGAAACAAGCATCTTTCTGGTAAGAAGAGTGGCGGGGGGGGGGGGGGGGGTATGCCTTATGATTAACGAGACGTGGTGTGATCATAACAACATACAGGAACTCAAGTCCTTCTGTTCACCTGACTTAGAATTCCTCACAATCAAATGTCGACCGCATTATCTACCAAGGGAATTCTCTTCAATTATAATCACAGCCATATATATTCCCCCCCAAGCAGACACATCGATGGCCTTGAACGAACTTTATTTGACTCTATGTAAACTGGAAACCACATATCCTGAGGGTGCATTCATTGTAGCTGGGGATTTTAACAAGGCTAATCTGAAAACAAGACTCCCTAAATTCTATCAACATATCGATTGCGCAACCAGGGCTGGTAAAACCCTGGATCATTGTTATTCTAACTTCTGCGACGCATATAAGTCCCTCCCCTGCCCTCCTTTCGGAAAAGCTGACCACGACTCCATTTTGTTGCTTCCAGCCTACAGACAGAAACTAAAACAGGAAGCTCCCGCGCTCAGGTCTGTTCAACGCTGGTCCGACCAATCTGATTCCACGCTTCAAAACTGCTTCGATCACGTGGATTGGGATATGTTCCGCATTGCGTCCAACAACAACATTGCCGAATACGCTGATTCGGTGAGCGAGTTCATTAGAAAGTGCATCAGCGATGTCGTACCCACAGCAACTATTAAAACATTCCCAAACTAGAAACCGTGGATTGATGGCAGCATTTGCGCGAAACTGAAAGCGTGAACCACTGCTTTTAACCAGGGCAAGGTGACCGGAAACATGACCAAATACAAACAGTGTAGCTATTACCTCCGCAAGGCAATCAAACAAGCTAAGCGTCAGTATAGAGACAAAGTAGAGTTGCAATTCAACGGCTCAGACACAAGAGGTATGTGGCAGGGTCTACAGTCAATCACGGATTACAAAAAGAAAACCAGCCCCGTCGCGGACCAGGATGTCTTGCTTCCTGACAGACTAAATAACTTCTTTGCTCGTTTTGAGGACAATACAGTGCCACTGACACGGCCCGCTACCAAAACCTGCGGACTCTACTTCACTGCAGCCGATGTGAGTAAAACATTTAAACGTGTTAACCCTTGCAAGGCTGCAGGCCCAGACGGCATCCCCAGCCGCGTCCTCAGAGCATGCGCAGACCAGCTGGCTGGTGTGTTTATGGACATATTCAATCAATCCTTACCCCAGTCTGCTGTTCCCACATGCTTCAAGAGGGCCACCATTGTTCCTGTTCCCAAGAAAGCTAAGGTAACTGAGCTAAACGACTACCGCCCCGTAGCACTCACTTCCGTCATCATGAAGTGCGTTGAGAGACTAGTCAAGGACCATATCACCTCCACCCTACCTAACACCCTAGACCCACTCCAATTTGCTTACCGCCCCAATAGGTCCACGGACGACGCAATCGCAACCACACTGCACACTGCCCTAACCCATCTGGACAAGAGGAATACCTATGTGAGAATGCTGTTCATCGACTACAGCTCAGCATTTAACACAATAGTACCCTCCAAACTCGTCATCAAGCTCGAGACCCTGGGTCTCGACCCCGCCCTATGCAACTGGGTACTAGACTTCCTGACGGGCCGCCCCCAGGTGGTGAGGGTAGGTAACAACATCTCCACCCCGCTGATCCTCAACACTGGGGCCCCACAAGGGTGCGTTCTGAGCCCTCTCCTGTACTCCCTGTTCACCCACGACTGCGTGGCCATGCACGCCTCCAACTCAATCATCAAGTTTGCGGACGACACTACAGTGGTAGGCTTGATTACCAACAACAACGAGACGGCCTACAGGGAGGAGGTGAGGGCCCCCGGAGTGTGGTGTCAGGAAAATAACCTCACACTCAACGTCAACAAAACAAAGGAGATGATTGTGGACTTCAGGAAACAGCAGAGGGAGCACCCCCCTATCCACATCGACGTGACAGTAGTGGAGAGGGTAGTACGTTTTAAGTTCCTAGGCTAACACATCACGGACAAACTGAATTGGTCCACCCACACAGACAGCGTTGTGAAGAAGGCGCAGCAGCGCCTCGTCAACCTCAGGAGGCTGAAGAAATTCGGCTTGTCACCAAAAGCACTCACAAACTTCTACAGATGCACAATCGAGAGCATCCTGTCGGGCTGTATCACCGCCTGGTACGGCAACTGCTCCGCCCACAACCGTAAGGCTCTCCAGAGGGTAGTGAGGTCTGCACAACGCATTACTGGGGGCAAACTACCTGCCCTCCAGGACACCTACACCACCCGATGTCACAGGAAGGCCATAAAGATCATCAAGGACAACAACCACCCGAGCCACTGCCTGTTCACCCCGCTATCATCCAGAAGGCGAGGTCAGTACAGGTGCATCAAAGCAGGGACCGAGAGACTGAAAAACAGCTTCTATCTCAAGGCCATCAGACTGTTAAACAGCCACCACTAACATCGAGTGGTTGCTGCCAACATACTGACTCAACTCCTGCTCACTTTAATAATGGAAATTGATGGATATTGATCAAAAATGTATCACTAGCCACTTTAAACAATGCCACCTAATATAATGTATTTATATATACTGTCCTCTATATCATCTACTGCATCTTGCCATCTTTATGTAATACATGTATCACTAGCCACTTTAAACAATGCACTTTTATGTTTACATACCCTACTTTACTCATCTCATATGTATATACTGTACTCGATACCATCTACTGCATCTTGCCTATGCCGTTCTGTACCATCACTCATTAATATATCTTTATGTACATATTCTTTATCCCTTTACACTTGTGTGTATAAGGTAGTAGTTGTGGAATTGTTAGGTTAGATTACTCTTGGTTATTACTGCATTGTCGGAACTAGAAGCACAAGCATTTCGCTACACTCGCATTAACATCTGCTAACCATGTGTATGTGACAAATAAAATTTGATTTGATTTGCTTCCTGAAGCACCTCCCACAAATTGGATTGGCTTGATTGGTACTTCTTACGTACAATACGGTCAAGCTGCTCCCACAACAGCTCAATAGGGTTGACATCCGGTGACTGTGCTGGCCACTCCATTATAGACAGAATACCAGCTGACTGCTTCTTCCTTAAAAGGTTATTGCAGAGTTTGGAGCTGTGCTTGGGTCATTGTCCTGTTGTAGGAGGAAATTGGCTCCAATTAAGTGCCATCCACAGGGTATGGCATGGCATTGCAAAATAGAGTGATAGCCTTCCTTCTTGAAGTACTCTTTTACCCTGTACAAATCTCCAACTTTACCACCACCAAAGCACCCCCCAGACCATCACATTGCCTCCACCATGCTTGACAGATGGCGTCAAGCACTCCTCCAGCATCTTTTCATTTTTTTCTGCGTCTCACGAATGTTCTCCTTTGTGATCCGAACACCTCAAACTTAGATTAGTCTGTACATAACACATTTTTCCAATCTATATCTGTCCAGTGTCTGTGTTCTTTTGCCCATCTTAATCTTTTATTTTTATTGGCCAGTCTGAGATATGGCTTTTTCTTTGCAACTCAGCCTAGAAGGCCAGCATACCGGAATCACCTCTTCACTGTTGACGTTGAGACTGGTGTTTTGTGGGTACTATTTAATGAAGATGCCAGTTGAGGACTTGTGAGGAATCTGTTTCTCAAATGAGACACTTTAATGTACTCCTCCTCTTGCTCAGTTGTGCACCGGGACCTCCCACTCCTCTTTCTATTCTGGTTAGAGCCAGTGTGCGCTGTTCTGTGAAGGGAGAAGTACACAGCGTTGTACGAGATCTTCAGTTTCTTGGCAATTTCTCACATGGAATAGCCTTCATTTCTCAGAACAAGAATAGACTGACAAGTTTTAGAAGAAAATTATTTGTTACTGGCCATTTTGAGCCTGTAATCAAACCCACAAATGCTGATGCTCCAGATACTCAACTAGTCTAAAGAAGGACAGTTTTATTGCTTCTTTAAAATCAGAATAACAGTTTTCAACTGTGCTAACATAATTAAAAAAGGGTTTTCTAATGATCAATTAGCCTTTTAAAATGATAAACTTGGATTAGCTAACACAACTTGCCATTGGAACACAGGAGTGATGGTTGCTGATAATGGAACTCTGTACGTCTATGTAGATATTCCATAAAAAATCTGCCGTTTCCAGCTACAATAGTCATTTACAACATTAACAATGTCTACACTGTATTTCTGATCAATTTGATGTTATTTTAATGGACAAAAAAATAGCTTTTCTTTAAAAAACAAGGACATTTCTAAGTGACCCCAAACTTTTGAACGTTAGTGTACATGTACATATTACCTCAATTACCTCGACTAACCTGTACCCCCGCACATTGACCCGGTACCGGTACCGGTACCGGTACCCCCTGTATATAACCTTGTTATTGTTATTTTATTGTGTTACTTTCTTTTACTGTAGTTTAGTTTGTAAATATTTTCTTAACTCTTTTTTTTCTTAAAACTGCATTGTTGGTTAAGGGCTTGTAAGTAAGCATTTCACGGTAAGGTCTACACATTGTATTCGTGTTAGGATCAATGAGGACAATTGTAAGGAGTCAGGCGCAGAGAGCAAAGGTAATGGGGAAAACCACTCTTTAATGTCCAACCAGATGAACAACTGGTAACGTCAAAAACATTTGGCGTAAAAATCCGACTTGAATAAAGTACACACTGGAAAATAAATCCAGACTGTGGAAAAACCCCAACATGAAAATAACAACCTCATACAAAAAACAGAGAGACAAGCCCGCACAAACAGAAACGGGCTAAACGAACTTAAATAACACCACCCTAACAACCAAACAATAAACAGGTGAAATCAATTAGTCAAAACCAAACGAAAAGGAAAAAGGGATCGGTGGCAGCTAGTAGACCGGCGACGACGACCGCCGAGCGCCACTCGAACAGGAAGGGAGGCCACCTTCGGTAATACTCGTTACAATTTGGCGCATGTGACACCATTTGATTTGAGGTACTGAGTGTAAGAATGATTGTGAGAGAGAGCTGAGCTGCTTAGCACCTAACGAAAGTGGAAACGACAGTGACAGGACCGACAAAAACAGTAAAAGAGAGAGAGAGAGGACAGAGGGAGGGAGGAAGGGAGGAAGAAGTAGTAAGAGGGAGGGAACAAGATGGAAAAGGGGGAGAAAAGGGGAGGTAGATCCAACTTTCCCATGAAATGCACAAGCTGAAACAAATAATGCAGAGAGAAGATGCCGATCCTTTACCCACATAGTCTCCTTCCGCCTCTCTTAAAACACATGACACATTCCATTACCTACACAAACATACACGATTCTAATCAGCAGGAAGGTTGTGCAGAGATGTTTAGGGGGCAGCAGGTGTTTAAAAAAAGGCACATCTGTTTAAAAGCGGCAGGATACCATTTTCTGGCACATATAAAGAATGCAAGCTTGACTAAACAACATCAACAATGTTAAGCAAATATATAACAAAATGAGGATAATATGCAGGGAAATTAGCAAAAGTATTTGTAACAATGTTTTTACCATGCGTTAAGTGCAGGTTTAGGTGGGACTAGTAGTAATTCATGGTTTAATGAATGGATTATTATATACTGCTGTGCCATTGAGTGTTTTTAATTCCACTTTCTCTCAACTGCCAAGCCATGAAAATGATCCCTGACTGTACAGTACTGATGAATAAGTAGTAGACCGCTACACCTCAAGAGTTTTGTCTTTCAGGCGTATCAGAGGGGGCAATTTGCACTACGGTTGGTTGCACTGCCATTGATATCACAGTTATCACTGTGAGACAAATACAACATGCCCCACTCATTTATTGAGCCATTTCCTTAAATTGTTCATCAATAGGCTATAAATGTAAAACCAGCAAAATATGCAGCTACTTTGGGAGACAGGCATTGAGAATTGGCTGACACATTGGATGACAGTGAAACACGCAGATGGTGTAAGTTATTTGTACAAAATCTCTGATATAACCTTCCTCCCTCGCAATCTCTCTCTCTCTCTCTCTCTCTCTCTCTCTCTCTCTCTCTCTCTCTCTCTCTCTCTCTCTCTCTCTCTCTCTCTCTCTCTCTCTCTCTCTCTCTCTCTCTCTCTCTCTCTCCCTCTCTCTCTCTCTCTCTCTCTCTCTCTCTCTCTCTCTCTCTCTCTCTCTCTCTCTCTCTCTCTCTCTCTCTCTCTCTCTCTCTCTCTCTCTCTCTCTCTCTCTCTGGTGATGATTAATCTTGGTAGGAGCATATTTAGCTAATGTAGCACTCTTTCTCAGAGTCATGGTGAACTTCAGAACACATCACACATCTGATCAGAGCCATTCTTTGGTTTGCTTGCATCATGTTAGCATCATGAAAATGTGTACGCATGCACATCCACATGTAGACAGTACACATCAAACTCTGTTCAATTTCACACCTGGTTTTAAGCTCTAGATAGAACTCTGACTGTAAAATGACACAGTTCCTTTTAATGTGCCTATAAATAATTCATTGTAAATGTACAGGTACATCGGAGATGAATACATTTTTCTGCTCAACTGTCACCTGGCTCTCTATCTCCTACCCCCTATTTTCCCCATCATCCTTCACTCTCCTCCCCTCTCCCCCTCCCATCTCCACCACTCTGTAGACTATGACAAGGTCACACTGACCTAACAGATACAGAGACAAATGATCAGAGAACGTCATGGAAGGGGAGGGAGAGAAAACCATGGAGGGATGGAGAACATTGGAGCATTGGATTAATTTTGGAACACTCTGTTATACCGGTAGTCTGTAAGAAAAAAAAGCAACTAGGTAGAATGAGATGGCTGCTTTATTTGTCTCAGAAACATTGTGTCTTATAACACATGCTACATTGGGATCTAATAGAAGATGTGTTACGCTTCTTCCCTGTGTCTCACCACCTCTCAATTAATGTGTCATAAAGAGCTGATTCATATTGCGCTTATGTTTCACTGGCACACACTTCCTGACTGACTCACAGATGACAGGGAAAACACCCGAGAGACAAAACAATTATGTAAATAGATTGACTGCTGAGCTGAAGGTTGTCACAAAGACTCACTGACTTCATTGTTAGAAGCACCAAAGCTTCAGTTTGCAAACGCTCAGCAAAAACACAAAAGGAAACGAATTAAGCATTGAGAACACATAATATACTCCACCTAGTCCGCAAGACACTTATTGAATTGATTATAACCAAAGTATGAGGCATAGCATATCACAACACACCATCACCATACAAGTCAAGAGTGATCCACAAAGTAAGTCAAGAGCCCATTCCATTATGCCGCACACTCCCATTGACAGACCAATACCAACTTCCTCTTTATGAACACTAAGGACCCCAGTCTGCAGAAGGGTCAGCGCCAGCACATTACTATGTTTACAGAGCAGGGACACAAATACTTCACTAATATAGGAATGTTTTCTGATCTTATCATGTTTCATTTTGAGCAACACTAATACATTATCAGAGTGTCCTCTAGCGTAAAGTGTCATTATAATGCCTGAATGTAGTTACTACTGTATTCCATGTGGCTTATAAGCATCAACGGTATTTGACATATTTTGACATTTACACAACCATCCTAAAACAATTGCTTGAGCTATAGATAGGCATATCTAAACACCAGTAAATCGACTATGTGAAGGCCTATGTCACTATGGAGATTAAGCTCTGTGCATGAATAATAATTGGCTATTTATTTCTGGGCAATAATTTGAATATCTATAAAAACATCCAGCACATGTTTGGAAAACACCTGTTCGGAGTGCAGTGACATCTGTGAGGAACATCTAACATCCTTTCATCGTGACCAGATACTTCAAAGTGACTAGGCTACCTTCAAAGTGACTAGGCTACCTTCAAAGTGACTAGGCTACCTTCAAACAGCAAAATACAAAAAAGGTAGTTCTATTTTTAAATCAATGTATTTATGAATATGCAAATCACATTGATTTCAGTGTAATACAAATGAATACTTCAGAACCGTTCTCCTCTGCCTCTCTCCTCTCTCGATCTCCTCTGCCTCTCTCCTCTCTCATTCCAATGTGTAGGCCTACTACTGTACATCCATGCTGCGAAACCATCAGTCGAGACATGGCTTTATATGGCAATGTGTGTCGCTGTGAATATTACAGAGGCAGAAGAATCTGGAACGTAAGGCTAAATCACCTGTGACATCATGGTACATGTGAGGATAACAATTTGTGCACCAAATGTGAGCATTACATTTCTGGATAATTTTATGTGAAATGTACAATGAGGATAGCCTATATGGTTCCCTTTTCACGGTTCATTAACATAGGAGCTCTAATAAGAAGACTCACTGAAGCCCTCTCTGTGCTTTCACAGACAAGCTCATCCATTAATAATGTCATTGATTTACTGAGCTCAGTGAGCCAGGCATGTCCAATGGCTGTACGATTCCACTACAAGACAGTAATGTGACCCTCAAATACTATAGTTTTCATGCACTATCAATTACATTCAGACTACTACCTCTAGCTGAGATCAATACTCTGATAATGGTAGGCCTTCTCCCTCTTTAGAAATAGCCTACATTACTAGGCTAAATAGGCCTTACTGATTATGAAACTATTTGAAGAAGCTTAGCCTTATAATTTGTGATTGCAAGTCAATTATTATTTTTCATAAATAAGAAATACTTTTAATTAACAATTTAATGTGTATTATGTTTTAGGCAAGGGTCTTACCTGTCCAAAAACCGAGTTGAGAATTGGCCGCAAAAAGTCAGATTCACAAGATGCTGCGCTGGACCTTCGAGAGCGGTGAGAGGATCGGCTGGATACGGGGATAGGTGAGGAGGACGCTGGGGACGGGATGCTGGCATCCACGCTAGCAGACGAACTGGCCCTTGTATGGTCCCTCGATTCAAACAAGAGCGCGGTGTCGTCTTTGCAGTCTGAGTGGGGCTGTATGCCTATTCTGGGGTCTAAACGGGTAGGGTGAGTGTGGCTGTGGTGTTGTGCAGCTGGCTGGTCGTCCCGGGTCGTTTTCCGGTGGTGTCGGTGATGCTTGGATGACTTGCAGCGTTCTCTCACACCTCGACCCACACCATGTTGCTCAGATGGGTCATCCTGGGAGTGGGCGGCGGGAACGTTGGCATGTGGGGCGTGGGGCTGGCTCTTACTAGCTCGGGTCGTCGCCCTATTCCGGGTACCGAGGAGCGAGGGGTGGCACAGGGGTCTCCGCGCAGTAACGTCGCACTCTGCCGACCAGAAAGACTCCTCTGCGGCATTGCTGCTCACTTGACTTGCAGCTGGACGGTGGTGATGATGATGATGATTTCGGTCGGTTCCTGTCGTACGTTCAGGGAAGTGTGTCGATCTTCCGCTTGCCGAGGAAGATTTCAGCAATGAGGTCTTGGATTCGGATTTGGGAAAAGAGGAGCTCATGATTGTGTCTTGTTTCTAGTCTCGTTTCATCCGGTTAACCTACTCATTGCCGTTTAGTTACCCATCAAATATGTCATTTTCTCATTTTGTCGGCCCTCGTAAGGTAACAACAACACCATAGCTGCCTTCAAAAGCTATCCTTAAAAGTTGTATTTTACCACCTGATTGCTATGTGGCCCGGCCGCTGATGCAGGGCGCGCGCAGACGCGTAACCAAAATCATAGTGATGAGGGAGAGCACGATGTTCACGTCGCGTCATCCTGTCACTAATGTAAACGTCCCTGGAACCTTGAATTTACTGTGCGTGTTCTGTTGTGGGAGGACCAAACACCGTGCTCATAAATGATTGCGGTAGGCTATGCTGTCTTCAATTGGAATGGGTCATAATTCAGCAGTAAATGTCAATGCCCATCTCTCGGTTGCCAGCTATGGTAGGCTACATCTCTATTGATTTAAACAGAGAGGGCAAAGCTCCAAAATGAATGCAGATAAAAGCTATGGATATGGAAACCCATTTCCTCCACCATTTTTTTTAAAGTTCCAAAGCAGTAGGTTTATTTCAATATCAAAAAACTTTTGGATAACAATTAATTAAGTACCTTACTGTAATTGTTTACAATTAAAATGGTCAAAAATAAACAAAAATAGCTTCTTAGCAAAGAGCAATTTCTGGGAGGGGTCTGAGGGGGGAGGGGGAAACTGAAAACTAGCTGTTATTGGCAGAGAGATTTGTAACTCTCTTTCTTATTGGTCTGTTAATTTACCACCTAGTGATGTCAACAGGCAGGCCAAAACTCCATCCCACCAAAACAGGGAGAAATTTCAGGTGGTCTTTTCAAACAGCTCTTACACTACTAAAACATCATTACCACAATTTTCACAATTTCACATATTATTCCAACCTCATAGTGTGGAAATATATATAAAGCACAGGACGATCACATTTTTTGACTGCACTGGGCCTTTAAATGTCAATACTATCTAAAAGTGTTGAGATAGGCTACTATGTAAACATTGAGATACCCAAGTAACATTTTTTAGATACTAGCCTACCTCAAAATGTTGATATAGTAGATCATAGAGGATATGTTTCTTAATTTGTAGCATTGTGTGGCGATTTCCATCTATCCACATTGACATTGCAGAGATCAGCACAGTGGGACCGCTATCAAATGTGTGGCGAGCTGGCATTTTCCCCAGCAGTTTTGATTTGATTTAATAAAAAATAGACACAAAGCCATTAAATATTGACAAAGTAATGTTGTTTAGACTGATTTGCCTCATGATTTGTCAAATCGTGTACAATTAATCTGTGCTTCAGTCTGATCAACTGTAGCCTACTGATAACAACCACAGTTGCAGGTAGCCTAGAGCAGGGTTTCCCAAACTCGGTCCTGGGGCCCCCCCTGGGTGCACGTTTGTTTTTTACCCAAGCACTACACAGGTGATTGAAATAAACAACTCATTATCAAGCCTGGATTATTTGAATCAGCTGTGTAGTGCTACGGCAAAAACCAAAACGCGCACCCAGAGCGGGCCCCAAGACAAAGTTTGGGAAACCATGGCCTAGAGAAGCCTATGCGCTCTGATCACCTCTGGCCAGGGGAAACGAAGCGGTAAACAAACTGCAGCAACCTTGTAATTGTTCACATGAATTCTGAGCATGTGTGGCGATTTTCCTTTACACAGACAAAAGAGACAACTGCGTTTGTACAATAGAACTAACAGGGCTACGCTTGCTTTATGCAGGGTTGCATAATGTAGGTCTTTAAATCTGTAATTGAAAAGTTACTCACACAGTATTTAATCACTAATGTTGATTGATTAATTCCAGTCAATCATTTTGTATTGAAAAGTACTAGGTAACCTAGCCACCCGAAATTTGAATATTAACAACATTTGATCACATTCACATTTTCTTTTAACCCAAAATAAATTGGCGTATTTTATGCTATAAATACAGTACATAGCTTAGGCTATAAATACAGGATGTTAAAATCAAATCAAATGTTATTGGTCACATACACATATTTTGCAAATGTTTTTGCGAGTGTAGCGAGTTGCTTGTGGTCACATGCACATATATTTAGCAGATGTTATTGCGAGTGTAGCGAGATGCTTGTGTAGCGACATGCTTGTGTTCCTAGCTCCAACGGTGCAGTAATATCTAACAATTCACAACAATACACACAAATCTTAAAGTAAAAGAATGGAATTAAGAAATATATAAATATAAGGATCAGCAATTTCGGAGTGGCATTGATTAGACTACAGTAGAATACAGTATATACATCACAGGAGGCTGCTGAGGGCAGAACGGCTCATCATAATGTCCAGAACAGAGCAAATGGAATGGCATCAATCACCTAGAATCCATGTGTTTGCTGTATTTGATACCATTCCACTAATTCCGCTCCAGTCATTAACACAAGCCCCTTCTCCCCAATTAAAGTGCAACCAACCTCCTGTGATATACATATGAAATTAGTAAAACAGTATGTAAACATTATTAAAGTGACCAGTGTTCCATTATTAAAATTATCAGTGATTCTCTGTCTATGTACATAGGGCAGCAACCTCTAAGGTGCAGGGTTGACTAACCGGGTGGTAGCCTGCTAGTGACAGTGACTAAGTTCAGGGTAAGGTACTGGGTGGAGGCTGGCTAGTGATGGCTATTTAACAGTCTGAAGACCTTTTTCAGTCTCTTGGTCCCAGCTTTGATGCACCTGTAGAGCAGAGCGCATAGGCTTCTCTAGGCTACTGCAGCTGTGGTTGTTATCAGTAGGCTACAGTTGACCAGACTACAGTAGGCTACAGTTGATCGTTATCAAAAAAACATTTTTAGATAGTATCTAAACATTTCGAGATACTATCTAAAAATGTTTTTTTGATAACTATCTCGAAATATCTAGATACTATTTAAAAATGTCGAGATACTATCTTGAAATTTTGACTGACAAATCTCAAAATCTTTAGATAGTATCAACGGGAATGGGCTTCCATACATATTAACTGTCAACCTCCTCCTACTTGCATGAATATTGATGTTGCTATGCACATATTGATTCTTGCCAAAAGGTTGCTCAAATGCTTCCTCTATGCTCGTGTAACGGGAGTCAGTTTGCTGCTAATAGCTTCCCCCAATGTCCGACTGTCCCATACTGGGCTTGAACCAGCGATCCCCCGCTTCGCAGCACACGTGACTGCCTTTCTTGACAACCCAAAAACTACAGATTGGAAGGCTCCATCCTCAACATTTCAAGCTAACTGTATAGTGATCTTACGATATGTTCTTAACTACGTTACACATTATCAACTGCATTTATTTATACTCAGTAGGCCATTTTATGTAAGCATAATTTCAAGCAAATGTCTGCCAAAAGGTCTAGACCTCTATGGCACAGGAGATAGCGTATTTCCTCTAACAGCAGGTTGCTGACCCCTCCCTGCTATACACACTCTAACAAACAAACACATGCACACACTTTATTGAATAATTGCAGGGGCTCAACTTTCACTGGGGATGGGGACGGGGAGGACATGACCCCCCCACATTCTGAAATTGCATATTTGTCCCCCCAGTTTTATCATTGCACTGCAATACAAAACGTGGCGCCGGTGTGCTTTAGGACCACGCAGACGCCTCAGAACGGTCGGGTAGGCTGTTTTCTGGACACCACAGATCGTGCTGACAGGCTGTGTGAAGGCAAAGCTCCTGAAAGGCTGGCGTATAGGACCAGCACAGGAGAGATGAAGAGCCAGCTGCTGTCTGTATCGTGCTTTTTCTCCGAGTTGTAAAAGCAAGCTGAGCAGAAACTGGCTACTGTTTAGTTGACTGATCTAGCTGGCAAGGTAACTGCTGTTTGACAGAAAAAAAGTATGTATTCCGAGTGCTGAGCTAGTAGTAACATGTTATGTTAGCCAATGTTTCATCCCCTCTCGACTGAAGTGAATTAACTACTATCAGCTAGTTAGCTAGCTAGTAGCAACCATAGCCAGTTCAGCTCTAGCTAGCCTCTAACTATCTGTCAGGTAACAGAATACAGCTGTAGTGTATGGAAATGTTTTGTAGACTTTGTTTTGTCCCGTTTCAAAATGAGTACATTTGATGATGTACCTAGCTAGAGCTAGCCAAAAGTTGGCTAACGTTAGTGAGCTAGCTAGCTCACTAACTTTAGCAATGATTTTTTCTCAATCACACTAGACCTGAATCAAACAATGAAACAAGCTGCCAAACGATTGAAGATCGATATTCTGACGTTTTTTCAGCGCAATGTTAGTTTTTATTAGTAAGTATAGTAATGTAACGTTATTGATCTGTCAGTTTCCATAGCCAATTCCCTACTTTTCACACTGACACGGTATAAACATCTCTACAGACAGCAGGTAGCCTAGTGGTTAGAGCATTGGGCCAGTAACCGAAAGGTAAACATCTGTCGTTCTGCCCCTGAGCAAGGCAGTTAACCCACTGTTCCCTGGGCACCGAAGACGTGAATGTCGATTAAGGCAGCACCCCGCACCCCTCTGATTCAGAGGGGTTGGGCTAAATGTGGAAGACATATTTCAGTTGAAGGCATTCAGTTGTACAACTGACTAGGTATCCCCCCTTTCCCTGTCTTTCTAAAGGCTTCACTGTCATGGTGCACAGTCAGTACCACTATGTTCATCGTGTCTTAGCAGGATCAGATGGTGACAGGTGTCCCTGCAGGGTCAGGCAGCCAGCGAAGATCAGTCTGTGACAGCGCAGAGGTTAACTTTTGCAGATACAACACTTTATTCTCTCTGTGCAGCAAACACTGGACAAGCAAGAAGCTTCAAAGATTGGAACTATTTTAAGGCAGTCTGACAAACCTCTAACGTTGATTTCCAAACTGTAACAAAGGTTGATAGAGGCTTTTCCCAATGTCACAAAACATGTAAAACAAAAATGTGAGAAAGACCTGGGAGGCGTTATTGATGATGAATGGATACAGAGATGTTAGAATGCCAAGTAATGTTCATATAATCTCAGACATAAATTACCGCAGTTTAAGACCATCCATAGAACATACTATTTGCCAGTGAAACTGAATATCATGCACTTAGAAATCAAATCAAATATTATTTGTCACATGCGCCGAATACAACAGGTGTAGACCTTACCATGAAATGCTTACTTACAAGCCCTTAACCAACAATGCAATTCAAGAATTAGAGTTAATAAAATATTTACTAAATAAACTAAAGTAAAAAATAAAAAAAACGAATCAAAAAGTAACACAAGTACATAACAATAACGAGGCTACATAAAATGTACCGAATCAATGTGCGGGGGTACAGGTTAGTCTAGGTAATTTGTAAAGTGCCTATGCATAGATTATAAACAGCGAGTAGCAGCAGTGTAAAAACAAAGTTTAGTTGTTCAGCAGTCTTATGGCTTGGGGGTAGAAGCTGTTAAGGAGCCTTTTGGTCCTCGGACTTGGCGCTCTGGTACCGCTTGCTGTGCGGTAGCAGAGAGAACAGTCTATGACTTGGATGGCTGGAGTCTTTGACAATTTTTTGGGCCTTCCTCTGACACCTCCTAGTTTATAGGTCCTGGATGTCAAGAAGCCTGGCCACAGTGATGCACTGGGCTGTACGCATTACCCTCTGTAGCGCCTTACGGTCAGATGCTGAGCAGTTGCCATACCAGGCGGTGATGCAACCGGTCAGGATGATCTTGATGGTGCAGCTGTATAACTTTTTTAGGATATGGGGACCTATGCCAAATCTTTTCAGTCTCCAAAGGGGGAAAAGGTATTATCGTGCACTCTTCACAACGGTCTTGGTGTGTTTGGACCATGATAGTTTGTTGGTGATGTGGACACCAAGGAACTTGAAACTCTCGACCCACTCCACTTCAGTCCTGTCGATGTTAATGGGGGCCTCTTCGGCCCTCCTATATCTTGCTCACATTGAAAGAGAGGTTGTTGTCCTGGCACAAAACTGCCAAGTCTCTGACCACCTCCCTATAGGCTGTCTCATCGTTGTCCGTGATCAGGCCTACCGCTGTTGTGTCCTCAGCAAACGTAACGACGGTGTTGGAGTCGTGCTTGGCAATGCAGTCGTGGGTGAACAGGGAGTACAGGAGGGGACTAAGCATGCACCCATGAGGGGCCCCAGTGTTGAAGATCAACATGACAGATGTGTGGTTGCCTACCTTTACCACCTGGGGGCGGCACGTCAGGAAGTCCAGGATCCAGTTGCAGAGGGAGGTGTTTAGTCCCAGAGTCCATAGCTTTGTGATAACCTTTGTGGGCACTATGGTGTCGAACGCTGAGCTGTAGTCAATGAACAGCATTCTCACATAGGTGTTCCTTTTGTCCAGGTGGGAAAGGGCAGTGTGGAGTGCAATTGAGATAGCATCATATGTGGATCTGTTGGGGCGGTATGCAAATTGGAGTGGGTCTAGGGTTTCTGGCATGGTTGGGTTGATGTGAGCCATGACCAGACTTTCAAAGCACTTCATGGCTACCGACGTGAGTGCTACGGGGCGGTAATCATTTAGGCAGGTTACCTTCGCTTTCTTGGGCACAGGGAGACTATGGTCTGTTTGAAACATGTACTGTAGGTATTACAGATTCGGACAGGGAGAGGTTGAAAATGTCAGTGAAGACACTTGCCAGTTGGTCCGCGCATGCTTTGAGTACACGTCCTGGTAATATGTCTGGCCCCGCGGCTTTGTGAATGTTGACCTGTTTAAAGGTCTTGCTCACTTCGGCTACGGAGAGCGTGATCACACAGTTGTCCGGAACAGCTGGTGCTCTCATGCATACTTCAGTGTTGCTTGCCTCAAAGCGAGCATAAAAGGCATTTAGCTCGTCTGGTAGGCTCGCGTCACTGGGCAGCTCGTGGCTGGGTTTCCCTTTGTAGTCCGCAATAGTTTTCAAGCCCTGCCACATCCGACGAGTGTCAGAGCCGGTGTAGTAGGATTCAATCTTAGTGCTGTATTGGTGCTTTGCCTGTTTGATGGTTCGTCTGAGGGCATTGCGGATTAGTGTCCCACCCCTTGAAAGCGGCAGGTCTAGCCTTTAGATCAGTGCGGATGTTACCTGTAATCCATGGCTTTTGGTTGGGAAATGTCAGTACGGTCACTGTGGGGACGACGTCGTCGATGCACTTATTGATGAAGCCGGTGACTGAGGTGGTATACTCCTCAATGTCATTGGATGAATCCCGGAACATATTCCAGTCTGTGCTAACAAAACAGTCCTGTAGCATAGCATCCGCGTCATCTGACCACTTACGTATTGAGCGAATCACTGGTACTTCCTCCTTTAGTTTTCGCTTGTAAGCAGGAATCAGGAGGATATGATTATAGTCAGATGTGCCAAAATGGAGGGCGAGGGAGAGCTTTGTATGGGTCTCTGTGTGTGGAGAAAAGGTGGTCTAGTTTTTTTTACCTGTGATTGCGCATGTGACATGCTGGAATAAATTAGGAAAATGGATTTAAGTTTGCCTGCATTAAAGTCCCCGGCCACTAGGAGCGCCACTTCTGGATGAGCATTTTCTTCTTTGCTTATGGCCTTATACAGATCGTTGAGTGCGGTCTTAGTGGCAGCATCGGTTTGTGGTGGTTAATAGATGGCTACGAATAATATAGATGTGTACTCTCTTGGTAGATAGTGTGGTCTACAGATAATCATGAGGTATTCTACCTCAGGCGAGCAATACCTTGATATTTCTTTAATATTAGACATCGCGCACCAGCAGTTATTGACAAATAGACACACACCCCCGCCCCTCGTCTTACCAGAAATGTTATTATTCTGCTGGATGTGTAAAGCACAAACGGGGAAAGATTTGCATACTGTATGTTATGGTCTTGTGAAGGCCAACTGAATTCTGGCAAAGAATATGTTATTTTATCTCAGCATGTCTACAGGTTTTCCCTTCCTGTTTTTGTTTGCTTGGAAATGTTTATACTGGAGACTGTTATCAGAAGAAACTGTAACATAGCATTTATAGTGGCTAAGAAATGCATTGCTATTAATCGGAAGGTTGGTTATCCTCTCACAGTGTATGGAAGAAATGTCAAGTTATGTACACTAGATTTGTTTTATTACAAGATTTGTATTTGTATTCAGTACGAATCCCCATTAGGTGCTGCCGAGGCAGCAGCTACTCTTCCTGGGGTCCAAACACATTAAGGCACTTACATTACACATAAAACAATGTAACATTATTACACCACTACATATCTACAATACAAAATGCATAATATCGCCATATAACACTGTATAGAGTGCGTTTATACTGTGCAACTATCATAAGGTCTGGATGCATAATATGGAATACTGTACGACAAAAGGAGTCTTTATTGAAAACATTCCCACGTCAGGGGAGTTACCTATTTAGGCAATCCCTAGCTGCTGGTCTGCTCAGTCCGGGTGTGCAGGTAGCTCGGGCTGGCTGGCTGGGCGGTCTGGCTGAAATTGAATATAGAGGATGTCTTAATAAAGACAATCAAAAGTTAAGTCTTTGTACTTTATTTGTAACAGTTAATATGTTAGGCTATTGGTTAAAGGTGCAACACAATATTGATGATTGAATTATCATTTATCTAGTTCAGTCTTATCAATCACTTAACATATTTAATATTCTCTTACCTAGCTTGTTGACTGTGGGCATTTTTGTTGACTTTTTGTTGTTCCAAATAGAGACTGCTAGAAGGCTCATGGGTCATATTAGATTGTGTAGAAATTAAGGAAATGTGCTTTAGACACCCCCAAAAATGGGAGGTCCCCAAGACCCCCCACCAAGTTATGCCACCCCCCTTCTAAATCCAAAATTGCACCCCTGAATAATTGAATAGTCCCACTACAAATTCACTTGAATCATCACTGAACTCTGAGGTGCAGGGTAAAATATGACCTATTTTCACAAATGAACAAATCGCAGTTTTATGCAGATGGACCAAATTACAAAACAGCCTGAGAAACTACTCAAACTATGCTGAACAAAAATATAAATTCATCAATTTCAAAGATTTGACTGAGTTACAGTTCATAAAAGGAAATTAGTCAATTTAAATAAATAAACTTGGCCTTAATCTATGGATTTCACATGACTGGACAGGGGTGACTTTGAGGGCACAGGGCCACCCAATAGAGAGCCAGGCCCATTGAATCAGAAATGAGTTTCCCCCCACAAAATAGCTTTATAACAGACAGAAATACTCATCAGCAGAAATATGTGGTATTGTGTTGTGTGACAAAACTGCACATTTTAAAGTGGCCTTTTATTGTCCTCAGCACAAGGTGCACCTGTGTAATGAACATGCTGGTTATTCAGCTTCTTGATATGCCACACCTGTCAGGTGGATGGAAATGTTCACTGACAGGGATGTAAACAAATGTATGCACAATTTGAGATAAATAAGCTTTTTGTGCATATGGAACATTTCTGAGATGTTTTATTTCAGGTCACGAAACATGGGACCAACACTTTACATGTTGCGTTTACCTTTTTGTTCAGTATACTTAGTAATATGTAGAAGAGTAGTAGCTCCAGAACAGGTGTTCATTCCAGTAACCATTTTTTTTTTTTACAGACTTCACACTTTTTTTTTTTTTTACAGTACATTATAATTCCTCTGCTGCTAAAGTTGAGTAGCGTAGGTTTGTTAGTGTACTGGCCTTGCTTTGCTTCAGCGGAATCTCCATATTCACCTCTCCATCTGCTCATACTGAATATGGCACACCTACGCCTCCTGGTGCCACTAATATGAAACTGCAGAACAACATTTTACCCAATGGTACTGATATGCAGACACACACTGAATACATAAGCGGTTACAACAGTGTTATCATGCACAAAATATATTATGAATTCAAGACTGAAGTTGTCTGATTCAGATAATTTGCCATTTATTAAATACTGTTCAAAATGAGTACAAATGCCACAAATGACTATTGGGGAAGAATATCACCAAACATTTGATATGCAGCTGAAAAATCACAGAATGGTATAAAATGTTACTGAACAATAGCCAAACCACTTGATAAACATTTCAAATATCTATAAAGGAATGTCTCAAAATGACAAATACTCGGGAGAGAAGATGACATTGCAGTACCAGTAAATTAAGATGACACAATAACTACCGATTGTAAGACAATTATATTTCAAAACCTCTCAGATATGTTTTGTACTCCAACTATATTTACATAAATACAAAGTTCATATCAAATACAACCAACCATATTACAACCATTAATTAGATAATTTACCAAATACAGTGGCGTGTATTCATGGCTGTCAAGGGAAGCCAGGCTCCCCCCAAAAATGTACCAAGAAAATAACATAAATTATTTTATCATTCATCTCTGTTTCATAATTTTCCTTCAATTCGCAAGAGGCTGAATGTATCTCAGAGGAGAAAGCATCTGAACAAGCGAAACAGCGCCCCCTCTGTCGCTCTACATGTATGCCATCTATCTGATTCTGTCTGGCCCCAATGACAGCCAGCATCAGATAGATGTATGACATTGTTGCCGCCCCCAGCATTGAATGGAAAGCAAGGAAAGCCTGCGAGCATTTGGCCTCCCTTGATAATTTTGTTTTTAAAAGTTGCTCATCGTTGAGCTAAACGGTCCTGGCGCACCAAAAAATAAGTGTCAAGGGAAGCCAGCTTGGATTTTGGCGTCACTACTATCAAATCCCATTGACAGCATACATCATTGATAGAAACAAGTTGATTGTTGCATCTCGTTGTGTTGTTGTCTTCCAGAGACTAGATAGCTAGCTAAAGTTTTCCGTTTCCTAAATTAGCCATGGCGATAGGGATTTGGACTTGTTGTTTTACTTAATTATCTGTACTGGCCAATGATTATAACGGCATTCTGACCATTCATTCATACATTGTTGTGACACTGGCCTGAGAGGATGTTCGTTCAACATGTAGCTAGATGTAGAAGGCTAATGTTATCTAGCTAATATTGCCCATGAATGGAAGTTAGGCCAGCATGTGTTTTAGCCAGCTAGCCTAGGACAACAAAAAATAAAAGCGTGTACTGTATGATAGACCGTTTCGTCAAAATGAAAAGAGGAGGATGGCATTGGCATTTTTCTACAAGTAGGGTGAGTCAACATATTATTCTACTTGCACAAACGCACACACGCACAAAGAAATTAGAACAATGGTCAGCCACATCATGTTTAGCTTACGTTGATTGGACTAAATTGTTTTTGGTATCTTTTAGGTCACTGTATTAGACTAAGCAGAGGTGATTTGATGATGTTGAAATGTTGAAATGGTGCTGGAATAGTCAGAAACATTAACTTGCTTGACCATGCTGTAGGTCATGTAACTGTCTGTTACATGCAATATGCTTTGTGGACTGAACCGGACAGGTTGCTATCCGGTTTTGTGATAAAACAAAGGTGGTTGAATTTATTCTGCCACTGTCTTCTTATTGTCTCGTTCTTTAGACCTATATATCACAGTCGCAAGGCATATGAATTAACAGGTTATAGAGCAAACAACGCAATTATCACAACACATAGGTTGTAATATGGCTTTTTTTCTGGCTTCCCCAGTGATTTCCCCACTACTGCAAATACAACCATTTCTCCTGTGTAGCAACAACACAGGCAGTCTCTAGCAAATCATTTGATCTCTGAAAAACATTTTCTATGTGCTTATCCAACTGTTTTTGTGAAAGCTGTATTGATTTCTAAAGGAGAGCACAGTAAACTATCACACACGGGAAGGGATAATCACAGATATAAGGATTGGGGCTGTAAACATTCAAATGTAACATTTTACATTACGTCTGTTTGGTCAAAGTCAGTAGGTGCTAAGGGAGAGTTACAGGGAGAGAGCCAATTCCAACACGACAGAGAATATGTACACAGTGAGTGTGGGAACGGAACAAGAGACAAAGAAGATCTCTCACCTCACTCACACTGTTCTTCTCTACTTTTCTCACCAACTCTCTTTTCAATTCTGACACATTCTCTCTGTCTCTCTTTACCTCTCTGTGTTTCTCTGTAGCTCTGTCTCTCGTCCCCCCCCCCCCCCCCCCCCCCCCACAGCACCCCACCGTCTGCTCAGCGTCCAGGGGTGAAGATGTAGTCCAGAGCCTGCCTCTCAGCAGCTGCCACATTAGGGTGCCAGAGGTCCACCATGAAGACCACCCTGGGGCCATCCTCTGGGCTGCCTGAACATAGCGAAAACACAGATTCATGTTTTCCTCCAATCAACCCTTTATAACAGCTTAATAACACTTTGTCAGAATATTATAAACACACACACGCAACCCAGGGTAGAAAAAGGCGACCCCTTTCATCCCTCACAAACAGCTGTCCCTCTCTCACCCTCATGGAATGCCCTGTGGAGGAAGGAGTCATCAAACAGCAGACAGCTCCCCTCAGACCAGCACTGCGGCTCCCCTCCAACTACCAGCTCACAGGAAGAGGGCACTCTAAGACCTACAGAGGACAGATAGCAAGTCAGTCTATATAATTACTAAAGAAACCAAGGAAAATATTGTATGACACAAACATATGAATATATTCTAAAATGTCAGCTGTATATGCTGCAAGCAAAGCAAGCATTAAAACCAACCATACTATAGTGAAAATCATTATTATCATTGTAATACTTTCACAAAGACACAGGTGAACACATACATATGGGAGCCAGGTGCATCCCTATATTTAACAGTGTTGTAGCCCTCCAGGGAGCTCCCTCCATTTCTTACCCAGGTGGCAGCGCAGCCTGACATTGGTTGGGCCGTAATGCTCAGTGATCAGGGCTCCGGGGGTCAGCACAGAGAAGCAGGCGTTTCCAAACACATTGTTGGCAATGAAGGTGCGCAGCTGGCCCAGCACCCTCCAGGCCCGGGGGCACCTCCTGGCGTTGAGGGCCAGCGGAGTTCCCTGGTTCACCAGGTAGAAGGTCCACCACTGGCCATGAGGGGTGCTGTTGGCCTTCCAGCCCGGAGGCAGGGAGGAGCCAGCCCGCGCTGGTGGGGCATGGTAGATGTTCTCAAATTCAGCCAGCAGAGCAGGGAAGCTCCTCTCCAGCAGCTCCACGTCGTGTTTCTGTGCGTCCCGGGAGAAGAAGGGTGCTGAGGGCAGGTCAGGGAGGAAGAACACCTCTGGCCTCTGGATGGTGGGCCGGCTGGTGAGGTAGCGGCCCTGGTCTCGTACCCCTTTGTGTACCCTACCCATGCCTGACCAGGTGTAGCGTTTGGCGTAATCCTGCAAGCTGTGGTACAGCCTCTGATTAAGACCCTCCCCTGTGTTGGTGCAGCGAAAACACTCGGTGGACTGGCAGTAAGCAAAGCCGTTCTGCTCCTCCACCCCTGACACCGGCCTGCCTTTAGCCCTACCATCTCCATCTGTGCTGATCAAGGCCCCCCCACCCCCTCCTACTCGACTGGGCTCATTGCTGTACCCCCCACGCAGGGGAGAGGAGCTGTGCTCACGACCTACCCTGTAACAGTACCACACAAAGAGCAGCAGCAGGCACATGGCTGTACCAAAGGCACTGGACTCACAGTCCCTCATAGACTGCATCCCTCCAGCCACCATCTCCCTCACCCTTTCTAGTGACCACTCCATACTGGCTCCTCGCTAAAACCCCTGACAGTCTGGTCTGGAGAAACTACTGTTGAAAAGGTCAATGACCAAATCTGTCTGACTGATTGAAAATGTATTTTAGAGGAAAATCTTCCACAGGGTGTCTGAAAGGCTACTTCCAATAAACTCTTATCATCCCCCCTGCTGGATGCAGTCTGACACTATCTGATGACACACTAAGGCTCCAGTCCAGACATTTCAGCACTCATGGATGAGGGGAGGGCTCCCCCTGCATGGCGTCTGGCTGTGCGGTATTTGTGCTGCTCCCTCCCTTTTTCATTTTAGACAAATGCAGACAGACAACATACCTCAGAGTGTCTGGCCTCTGCATCAGAAAGAGAGGGAAGGAAAGATAGGGAAAAGGTCATTAGACATAAGCATTGCACAAAAAAATACACTCAAGACTTTAGGCAGCATCTAATACAGAAGTAGAGTACCAACATGCAGATGTCATTGCAAGTTCAGTTTTCCACACGACTTCCCCCACTTAGCTGGTTTAATACGGAACTAACTCCCACCCTCTGCGCAAACTCCCACCCCCACACTCAGCTCTGGACACACACAGTGCACCATGCACACACCCATACGGATGGCATTTCAAATTCAGGTCTCCACACACCTCCGCACTGCATTGTACAAAGCCATGAGTCACATTTCATGCATATGACTCATGGCTTCATGGATCATTTTTTTCGGTATGGTAAAACGTTTTCAGTATAAACTTAAACGACTAAAACCAGATATAAAAGTATGTAGAACATATCATGGAGCAATATATATTTAAATAAGATCATCTTTGAGAACTAACAATCCCCAAAATAAAAACTAGACAAGGAGAATTTAAAAAAATGGCATGGCATGGGGCCCCCATTGACTTTGTTATAATGTTCGAGTCAATCAGATAGCATAAGAATAGCTAAATGTATAGAATTGCAGGAAACTAGTTTTAAAACTATAAATTCTATCAGCCCCATGGCAAAATGTGTAGAATTGCAGGAAATGACCTATGAAACTGCAATTTTTCTCTCAGCGCCATGACGAAATGTGTAGAATTGCAGGAAATTAGCTTTAAAACTAAAATGTTGTCTCTATGGCCTTTAAAACGGCACCATTGGCCACACCCACTACCCCCCACACTAACTTTGCCACCGCTGCTGGAAAAAAAATCCTAGGGGAAACACTGCAGAGAGATAGAGACAGATTGTGTGACAGAAAGAGAGAGCACGTATTCAGATAACATTATGCATGAAACATAGACAGTGTTGACATCTGCCTACATGAATCAATGGTGAGAGCAGCTCTAAGGCTATGTATACTAAACGAGAGTCACTACGGTGTTCTAGAATAGCACTACTGTACTGGCTTGTTATACATTAGGGACAGTTAGAAATGTACTGGGGGTGTGCTGGTCCAATTCTAGGTGCCCAAAAGAAAAATGCACCACCCTCCCAAACATAAAACATATTTTCACATGACCCTCCCCTTGTACTGTAAAACCTTTTTTTCACACCCTGCCCCCTCATAAAATTAACTCAAAAATAATGATTACCACCATAACTAACAATAACTGTAGCAACCCTGTGTTTATAAACGTGGATTTCGACTTTACCACTTCAGCTAACGAGCCTGGAGGTTAAGGGTTTGCCGACCACCACATCACTCTCCACGCCTGTATCATTATACTACGATCAGATCCGTCTGCAGACAATGATCAGCTAGGGGCAAATCAGCTTTTCTACATTTTGATGCTTTATTTATAATCATAACAAATATATACAACACATTTTCCATCAACAGGTTTCTGTGCCAATGCACCACACAAAACCAGTAAGCAACGCATAACCACACAATGATTACAGACTTCAAGTGCTTATCTACAACACAATCAAGAAGAGTATGTCATTCTCGACATCCCTCCTTACTCAGTATTGAAACTTTTGTGTTTTGTAACAGATGTCTCTTTTTCCATTCATTGAATGGCCGTTGCGCAGTTTGGATGCTGGAATTATATTAGAGTGGAGTGTTTGAATGTGAGCAGGTAGCCTACAGAAGACTTTTGAAGTAGCTTAAATCAGATTAGAACACCCCCCCCCCCCCCCACCCCCACAAAAGTAACTTTGTTACAAATACATCTGTACATAATACATTTGTATTCTAAAATTTGGATTCATTGGATTTTTTTTCTTCTTTGATGTCCACTCCAATACCTTGACTTTGTTGTCCTTAAGCCATTTTGCCACAACCTTGGAAGTATGCTTGGGGTCATTGCCCATTTGGAAGACCCATTTGTGACCAAGCTTTAACTTCCTGACTGATGTCTTGAGATGTTGCTTCAATATATCCACATAATTTTCCTGCCTCATGATGCCATCTATTTTGTGAAGTGCACCAGTCCCTCCTGCAGAAAAGCACCACCACAACATGATGCTGCCACCACCGTGCTTCACGGTTGGGATGGTGTTCTTCGGCTTGCAAGCCTCCACTTTTTTCCTCCAAACATAACGATGGTCATTATGACCAAACAGTTCTATTTTTGTTTCATCAGACCAGAGGACATTTCTCCAACAAGTACGATCTTTGTCCTCATGTGCAGTTGCAAACCGTAGTCTGGCTTTTTTATGGCGGTTTTGGAGCAGTGGCTTCTTCCTTGCTAAGCGGCTTTCAAGTTATGTCGATATAGGACTTGTTTTACTGTGGATATAGATACTTTTGTACCTGTTTCCTCCAGCATCTTCACAAGGTCCTTTGCTGTTGTTCTGGGATTGATTTGCACTTTTCGCACCAAAGTACGTTCATCTCTAGGAGACAGAACGCGTCTACTTCCTGAGCGGTATGATGGCTGCGTGGTCCCATGGTGTTTATACTTGCGTACTATTGTTTGTACAGATGAACGTGGTACCTTCAGGCGTTTGGAAATTGCTCCCAAGGATGAACCAGACTTGTGGAGGTCAAAAAAAAAAACTGAGGTCTTGGCTGATTTCTTTTGCTTTCCCCATGATGTCAAGCAAAGAGGCACTGAGTATGAAGGTAGGCCTTGAAATACATCCATAGGTTCACCTCCAATTGACTCAAATGATGTCTATTAGCCTATCGGAAACTTCTAACGCCATGACATAATTTTCTGGAATTTTCCAAGCTGTTTAAAAAGGCACAGTCAACTTATTGTATGTAAACTGCTGACCCATTGGAATTGTGATACAGTGAAATAATCTGTCTGTAAACAATTGTTGGGAAAATGACTTGTGTCATGCACAAAGTAGATGTCCGAACAGACTTGCCAAAACTATAGTTTGTTAACAAGAAATGTGTGGCGTGGTTGAAAAACGAGTTTTAATGACACCAACCTAAGTGTATGTAAACTTCCGACTTCAACTGTATGTGTGTTTGTGTTGTGTCAGTATGCATGTGTGTGTATGTGGTTTTGTGTGGGCAATACCATAGAGGCAATACCAGAATAAGTTATCTAATGGTTCTGTCTCTTCGCAGCAAAATCTGCAAAGCTAACATGGTTGTATGCCCCATATCAGTGCCGTGAGAAAGTATTTGCCTCCTTTCTGATTTTCTCTATTTTTGCATATTTTTGATAGGTAATGTTATCAGCTCTTCAACCAAAACCTACTATTAGATAAAGGGAACCTGTTCAAATAACACAAACCAAATATTTGATTTATTTTATTAACAAAGTTATGCAACACCCAATTCCCCTGTGTGAAAAAGTAATTGCCCCCTTACACTCAATAACTTGTTGTGCCAAAATTAGCTGCAATGACTGCAACCAAATGCTTCCTGTAGTTGTTGATTAGTCTCTCACATTGCTGTCGAGGAAATTTGTCCCACTCTTGCATGCAGAACTGATTTAACTTAACGACATTTGTGGGTTTTCAAGCATGAACTGCTCGTTTCAAGTCCTGCCACATCATCTCAATTCGGATTAGGTCTGGACTTTGACTAGGCTATTCCAAACCTTCAAATGTGTTGCTTTTTAGGCATTTTCATATTACCTTGATTGTGTATTTTGGATCATTATCTTGCTGCATGAACCATCTGCGCTTCAGCTCACAGATGGATGGCCTGACATTCTCCTGTAGAATTCTCTGATAATAGAACCATGAATTCTGTTCTGTAAGGCAAGTCATCCAGGTCCTGAAATAGCAAAGCATCCCCAAACCACCACCATGCTTGACTGTTAGTATGAGGTACTTACTGTGGAATGCAGTGTTTGGTTTTTGCCAGGCATAATGGGACCCATGTCATCCAAAAAGTTTCCCAAAAAGCACCTGGAAGCACCTGGATGGTCATCACCACTCTTAGAAAAATGCTACATGCACAGATGATTCAAAAGTTTAACTTTTTGGATGACATCGGTCCCATTATGCCTGGCAAAAACCAAACACTGCAGTATCAAAAATTGGCAAAATGAGAAAAATAAGGGGGTAAATGCTTTTTCACAGCACTGTACATAACAGTCTATTAATGGCAAGAATTTTGTATAATAAAAAAACTACATTTTGAAACAAGCGTTGTTTTGTGTATCGGTTCATAAAACCATGTGCCATGGAATCGGCACATCAAAAGTCTAAACTATTTTGCAACCTGTAAAAGATTTTGATCCTCAAATTAAAGCGTGTATATTTTTGTATTTATGACAATTTTTGGAGGCCGATCTTGGTCTTTAATAAAGGGCAGACAAGTTCCCTACCTTCTCCCCTTTCCACTTACTTCTTCCATTTTTGAGTTAACGCTGAAATCAGTTGGTTGTAATTTGGGATAGAGCAAACATTTCTATATTTTTGTTAACGGCACGTGACGTAACTCCACCTTCCCTATTTATAAGATAATACCTTATTTTTTCCCCATAAAGAATGCTTTTTAAAATGTTTATTACATTTTAGTAATTTAGTAGACGCTCTTATCCAGAGCAACTTACAGGAACGATTAGGGTTAAGTGCCTTGCTCAAGGGCACATTGACAGAGTTTTCACCTAGCTCAGGGATTCAAACCATAGACATTTCCGATACTGGTCCAACACTCTTAACCACTAGGCTACCTGCTGCCCCATAAAAAGGTAATACATCTCAAAAGTTAAATGACAAATATTTAGGCTATATTGGCACATTAGTTTCTAGGTCGAGGAATAGCCGGTCTGATCCAGAAAGCAGGCAGAACACACGTTAAGCTTTCCTGAATAACTGGCAGAGGTGGGACCAAGTCACTATTATTTGAGTCACAAGCAAGTCTAGTCACAAGGTCCGAATCTCAAGTCGAGTCCCAAGTAGAACGGGTCGAGTCCAAGTCATGCATTCTAAGAGCAAGTGAAGTCGAGTCACAAGTCAAGTATAGAAAAAAAACTATCTATACATGCAATGACTTGTTCAAGTACAAATTGAGATGCTGAGACCATAAGGTTCGATCTGACATTTGTCAAAAATGAGTTAGTCACATATAATAGATTTTTAGATCGTTATTCATATGTTTGTGAAGTTAGATTTTTGAAAAAGTGAATTTTAAGTGAAAAACTACAGCTTTCTATCTGCATAAACTAATTTGAACTTGGTGCTATAAGGTTGTATCTGCAATCCAATCACAAGACTGAACAAATACAGAGGGACCAATCAGAACACGTCTTTGCCATCTCCCTCTAAGTATGGTCTAGGCTAGTCTAGTGAGCAATAATGGCACGCAAGCAAAAAAATAACACTGTCAGAAATCTTAAAGTAAATGATGTCACATCGTTGTTCAGTGATGACAGTAATTTGTCTGATGATCGTAATACATTTCTTAACGTCTTTGATGATGAGTACTGACTATCTTGGTACAATAGTGATATTATATCATGTATGTATTCAAATAGCTACAGTCTTCTTAAAAACTGAACAAGTCTAATTCAGAAGTGTCAGATAGAACCTTTGTGATTGCACCCTCTTGAAAAAACAGATTTACACATGCCTCAGTATTTTGATACTCTGCACTTTAGGTGAGGACCTTAAGGTGAGGGTCTACATTCAAGATGGCGTAGGAGTCAGACATGTGTTTAATTTGTCATGTGTAAATATTGTTTTTCCTTGTTTTTTTGGTATATATTTTATTATCACTTTCCATCTACGGACTGAATATACTCTCCTGCAACCCGCCTCACCCAATGTGGTACAGATCTGCTATATTTATATACTTAAGAACCGGAACCGCCATCAAAAGCTAGCCAGCTAACTGGCTACTAACTAGTGTCAGTTAGCCATTGCTAGGCCCATTTTCTAGGCCCATCTCCCGGCTAGCAGTAGAGGCCCATCAACCACTCCTTGGGCTACAATACCTGGACCCCCCCGCCGACCCATCACGACTGGACTACCGACGTAATTCCGCCCAAGGTTTTTTTTCAACTGACTTTTTCCGTCGCAACATCCCTCAAAAGGCCCTTCTGCTAGCTTGCTAGCTCCGGCCCGCTAGCTGCCTGAAGCCACTCACTGGACTCCTATGATCACTTGGCTACGCATGCCTCTCCCTAACGTCAGTATGCCTTGTCCATTGCTGTTTTGGTTAGTAATTATTGCCTTATTTCACTGTAGAGGCTTTAGCCCTGCTCAATACGCCTTAGTTAACACTTCAGTTCCACCTCCCACACATGCGGTGACATGTGGTTTAAATTATATTTCTAGACAATATCTCTTTCATTGTCACTCTATGCACAGGTTTACCCCCACTGTATTCACATCCTACCATACCTTTGTCTGTACATTATGCCTTGAATCTATTCTACCGTGCCCAGAAATCTGCTTCTTTACTCTCTGTTCTGAACGTACTAGAAGCCCAGTTATTTTAGCCTTTAGCCGTACCCTTATCCTACTCCTCTTCTGTTTCTCTGGTGATGTGGAGGTTACTCCAGGCCCTGCAGTGCCTAGCTCCACTCCCATTCCCCAGGCGCTCTCATTTGTTGACTTCTGTAACCGTAAAGCCTTGGTTTCATGCATGTTAACATTAGAAGCCTCCTCCCTAAGTTTGTTTTATTCACTGCCCTAGCACATTCTGCCAACCCGGATGCCCTAGCCGTGTCTGAATTCTGGGTTAGGAAGACCACCAAAACCCCTGAAATTTCCATCCCTAACTATAAAGTTTTCCGACAAGACAGAACTGCCAAAGGGGGCGTAGTTGCAATATACTGCAGGGATAGTCTGTAGAGTTCTGTCTTACTATCCAGGTCTGTGCCCAAACAATTTAAGCTTCTACTTTTAAAAATCCACCTTTCAAGAAACAAGTCTCACACCGTTGCCGCTTTTTATAGACCCCCTTCAGCCCCCAGCTGTGCCCTGGACACCATATGTGAATTGATTGCCCCCCATCTATCTTCAGAGCTCGTGCTGTTAGGTGACCTAAACTGGGACATGCTTAACTTCCCGGCCATCCTACAATCTTAGCTTGATGCTCTCAATCTCACACAAATTATCAATGAACCCACCAAATACAACCCAAAATCCGTAAACAGGGGCACCCTCAAAGATATCATCCTAAAGAACCTGCCCTCCAAATACACCTCTGCTGTCTTCAACCAGGATCTCAGCGATCACTGCCTCATTGCCTGCGCCCGTAATGGGTCTGCGGTCAATCGACCACCCCTCATCACTGTCAAACGCTCCCTAAAACACTTCAGCGAGCAGGCCTTTCTAATCGACCTGGCCAGGGTATCCTGGAATGATATTGGCCTCATTCCGTCAGTAGAGGATGCCTGGTTATTCTTTAAAAGTGCTTTCCTCATCATCTTAAATAAGCACGCCCCATTCAAAAAATGTAGAACCAGGAACAGATATAGCCCTTGGTTCACTCCAGACCTGACGGCCCTTGACCAGCACAAAAACATCCTGTGGCATACTGCATTAGCATCGAATAGCCCCGGCGATATGCAACTTTTCAGGGAAGTTAGTAACCAATATACACAGGCAGTTAGGAATGCAAAGGCTATCTTTTTCAAACAGAAATTTGCATCCTGTAGCACTAACTCCAAAAAGTTCTGGGACACTAAAGTTCATGGAGAATAAGAGCACCTCCTCCCAGCTGCCCACTGCACTGAGGCTCGGAAACACTGTCACCACCGATAAATCCGCGATAACTAACAATTTCAATAAGCATTTTTCTACGGCTGGCCATGCTTTCCACCTGGCTACCCCTACCCTGGTCAACAGCCCTGCACCTCTCACTGCAACTTGCCCAAGCCTCCCCCATTTCTCCTTCACCCAAATCCAGATAGCTGACGTTCTGAAACAGCTGCAAAATCTGCACCCCTACAAATCAGCAGGGCTAGACAATCTGGACACTCTCTTCCTAAAATTATCCGACGAAGTTGTTGCAACCCCTATTACTAGCCTGTTCAACCTCTCTTTCGTATCGTCTGAAATCCCGAAAGATTGGAAAGCTGCATCGGGCATCCCCCTTTTCAAAGGGGGAGCCACTCTAGACCCAAACTGCTACAGACCTATATCTATCCTACCCTGCCTTTCTAAGGTCTTCGAAAGCCAAGTTAACAAACAGATCACCAACCATTTCGAATCCCACCGTAAGTTCTCTGCTATGCAATCTGGTTTCCGAGCTGGTCATGGGTGCATCTCAGCCACGCTCGATAAGAGACAATATTGTGCAGCTGTATTCATCGACCTGGCCAAGGCTTTCGACTCTGTCAATCACCACATTCTTATCGGCAGATTCAACAGCCTTGGTTTCTCAAATGACTGCCTCGCCTGGTTCACCAACTACTTCTCTGATAGAGTTCAGTGTGTCAAATCGGAGGGCCTGTTGTACGGACCTCTGGCAGTCTCTATGGGGGTGCCACAGGGTTCAGTCCTCAGGCCGACTCTTTTCTCTGTATACATCAATGATGTTGCTCTTGCTGCTGGTGACTCTCTGATCCACCTCTACGCAGACGACACCATTTTGTAAACTTCTGGCCCTTCTTTGGACACTGTTAACTAACCTCCAGACGAGCTTCAATGCCATACAACTCTCCTTCCGTGGCCTCCAACTGCTCTTAAATGCAAGCAAAACTAAATGCATGCTCTTCAACCGATCGCTGCCCACACCTACCCACCCGTCCAGCATCACTACTCTGGACGGTTCTGACTTAGAATATGTGGACAACTACAAATACCTAGGATTCTGGTTAGACTGTAAACTCTCCTTCCAGACTCACCTTAAACATCTCCAATCCAAAATTAAATCTAGAATCTGCTTCCGATTTCGCAAACAAAGCATCCTTCACTCATGCTGCCAAACATACCCTAGTAAAACTGACTATCCTACCGATCCTTGACTTCGGCGATGTCTTTTACAAAATAGCCTCCAACACTCTACTCAGCAAATTGGATGCAGTCTATCACAGTGCCATCCGTTTTGTCACCAAACCCCCATATACTACCCACCACTGCGACCTGTATGCTCTTGTTGGCTGGCCTTCGCTTCATATCCGTCGCCAAATCCACTGGCTCCAGGTCATCTACAAGACCCTGCTAGGTAAAGTCCCCCCTTATCTCAGCTCACTGCTCACCATAGCAGCACCCACCCGCAGCACGCGCTCCAGTAGGTATATTTCACTGGTCACCCCCAAAGCCAATTTCTCCTTCGGCCGCCTTTCCTTCCAGTTCTCTGCTGCCAATGACTGGAACGAACTGCAAAAATGACTGAAGCTGGAGACTCATGTCTCCCTCACTAGCTTTAAGCACCAGCTATCAGAGCATTTCACAGTTCACTGCACCTGTACATAGCAAATCTGTAAATAGCCCATCCAACTACCTCATCACCATATTGTTATTGATTTATTTTGCTCCTTTGCACCCCAGTACCACTACTTGCACATCTATCACCCCAGTGATTAATTTACCATACTGTAATAATTGAGCAACTATGGCCTATTTATTGCCTCGCCCCCCTTATCCTACCTCATTTGCACACACTGTATATATACTTTTTCTATTGTATTATTGACTGTATGTTTGTTTATTCCATGTGTAACTCTGTTGTTGTTTGTGTCGCACTACTTTGCTTTATCTTGGCCAGGCCGCAGTTGTAAATGAGAACTTGTTCTCAACTAGCCTACCTGGTTAAATAAAAGGTGAATTAAATAAATAAATAATGGTTTAAGAAAGAAGAATTCACCACAAAGAGTTCATATTCTTAATCAGCAAACCATTTTTGTAGCTGCATATTTATTTATGTTAATCCTCTCTCCCTACATTCGCGCTGCACCCGGTCCTATAGCTGTACCACAAATCAGCAACCTGTTCGCTAGCAGTGGATCTCAAACTGTTTGACCTGCGTATGACAAAAAGGAGGGGTTCAAAGTTTGCGACCCCCCACGCATGCACGCGCAAATGATGTTTTATTTTCAAAACGAAAGATACAGAAATAAACTGCGTTTTACACCTGCATTTTGAGCTGAAAGTCATTAATGTTAGCAGTCAATATAAACTAGGGATATATTGTCACAATTTTCACTTCTCTGGAGTTCAGAGCAAGCACGATCACACGGCCTACCTATATGCAGCGGGGGTTGCAGGATCGGATGGAAAGCACGATCGGTCTGTAGTCTTTTTCTTTCTCTCAAATATTGTAATTACAGTGCATTCGGAAAGTATTCAGACCCCTTGACTTTTTACACATTTTGTTACGTTACAGCCTTATTCTAAAATGTATTAAATATATACAAATCTGCAGCAATCTACACACAATACCCCATAATGACAAAGCGAAAACAGTTTTGACATTTAAAAAAACAGAAATATCTTATTTACATATGTATTCAGACCCTTTGATATGAGAAATGAAATTGAGGTCAGGTGCATCCTGTTTCATTGATCATCCTTGAGATGTTTCTAAAACTTGATTGAAGTCCACCTGTGGTAAATTTTATCGATTGGACATGATTTGGAAAGTGACACAGTCGGCTATATAAGTTCCCACAGTTGACAGTGCATGTCAGAGCAAAAACCAAGACATGAGGTCGAAGGAATTGTCCGTAGAGCTCAGAGACAGGATTTTGTCAAGACACAAATATGGGGAAGGGTACCAAAACATTTCTGCAGCATTAAAGGCCCCCAAAAGCACAGTAGCCTCTATCATTCTTAAATGGAAGAAGTTTGGAACCACCAAGACTCTTCCTAGAGCTGATCGCCCGGCCAAACTGAGCAATTGGGGGAGAATGGCCTTGGTCAGGGAGTTGACCAAGAACCCGATGGTCACTCTGACAGAACTCTAGAGTTCCTCTGTGGAGATGGGGGAACCTTCCAGAAGGACAACCATCTCTGCAGCACTCCACCAATCAGGCCTTTATGGTAGAGTGGCCAAACGGAAGCCGCTCCTCAGTAAAAGACACATGACAGCTCACTTGGAGTTTGTCAAAAAGGCACTTAAAGACTCTCAGACCATAAGAAATAAGATTCTCTGGTCTGGTGAAACCAAGATTGAACTTTTTGGCCTGAATGTCCAGCGTCACATCTGGAGAAAACCTGACACCATCCTTACGGTGAAGCATGGTGGTGGCGGCATCATGCTGTGGGGATGTTTTTCAGTGGCAGGGACTGGGAGACTAATCAGGATTGAGGCAAAGATGAACAGAGCAAAGTACATAGAGATCCTTGATGAAAACCTGCTCCAGAGCATTCAGGACCTCAGATTGTGGTGAAGGTTCACCTTCCAACAAGACAACGACCCTAAGAACACACACAACACAAGAGTGGCTTTGGGACAAGTCTCTGAATGTCCTTGAGTGGCCCAGCCAGAGCCCGGAATTGAACCCGATCGAACATCTCTGAAGAGACCTGAAAATAGCTGTGCAGCGACGCTCCCCATCCAACCTGACAGAGCTTGAGAGGATCTGCAGAGAAGAATGGGAGAATCTCCCCAAATACAGGTGTGCCAAGCTTGTAGCGCCACACCCAAGAAGACCCGAGGCTGTAATCGCTGGCAAAGGTGCTTCAACAAAGTACTGAGTAAAGGGTCTGAATACTTATGTAAATGTGATATTTTCATTTTTTTTTATTTTATCAATTTGATAACATTTCTAAAAACCTGTTTTTGCTTTGTCATTATGAGGTAGTGTGTAGATTTAGGGTAAACAAACAATTTAATCAATTTTAGAATAAATCTGTAACCTAACAAAATGTGGAAAAAGTAAAGGGTTCTGAAGGCACTGTAATTCACCAGAATATGTTACATCTTCATCGCATAAGTACTGAAGCTAGTGCGATGTTAGATATATAGCCAGTACCACCTCTGAGGTATATAATTATAACTAGGGTTGTTGCAGTGACCGTATTACCAGCGGTCACAAGTCATGAAGGCAGTCAAATTCCACATGTCCATTTACTTACGGTATTTAGGCTTGTTTAAGCTCTGATGCTGGTCATTAGTAGCCTACCAAACAAGCTAACTGTCTGGTACTCAGCACTATATTGTCCCTCTACTCTCTCTGACATCATTGCAAATGTATTTGAAAATCTAATCTAACACTTCATGTTGCGCAACATTTCTATAGGCTATGCAATTGCAGGAGAAAAGAGAGTGATGGCCACTAATAAAAAGAGGAGGATCCCATGAGCTTTCTATAGACTAGGCCTACTATATTTATTTATCTTTCCTAATATTAAGCACATTGCTTATATTTACAACAGAAGTATTGCCAACCTTTCCTGGCATGAAAATAAACCACAGGAAAAGCGTCCATTCGCTATTTAAGTGCATAGATGACATGTATTTTTTCCGCCGCCCCTGTTTCGATACAGGTGCATGATAATGGTCCATTCTAAATCATAAATGTCACAAATATATTGTTTAATATATGTAAAGACCAGATTAAATCAAGAATAGTCTGATTAATTATATATCATCACTTGTGAATGATGCCCAGCATAAGAAACAATACCTGTTTTTGCGACTTGTTCAAATCATAGTCACACACCTCATGTAGCTTAGCCCATAAGCTTATATGTTTTAATAAGGTTTGCATCACAACTAAAGTGGCCAAATAATTTCTTAAAATTAAGCACATTAATCCGCTTTACTCGTGAGTTTCAACTTTGAGTAAGATCCTTTTCAACATAAAAATGCACCTTTATAATAAAAGCATTACATGCATAATTGCATTTGCGGTCACTTTTGATAATGGTGTTTTCCGCTAATGGAGCATTTGCGCTTATAGCCTTCTACCATGTGCGCATGGTTGCGCTTATAAGGTGAAGAAATACCATAATAGTTTATCAACATTTTAAGCTAAACGTTCTGATCTGTTGCGTCAGCTACATTGCATAAACAAGGTTTTTTTATGCTAGTTGTTGTATTAATTTGGGATCTATCCCATCCCACAACTGTCCCACTGTTTGGAATATTTATTTCTCGCACAGAATAGGTCGACTTTTGTACTATGGGGGATAGTACATTGGCAGGCTATAGTTTTTGCTGTTCGTTAGGCCTACTCATCTTGTTGGCTGACGGAAAGTAAATGTGGACAGTTCATCCAATATCTTCAATATGCACCTCGTAATTTGATATGGCACAACGCAGCACTCCCGGCCGCAAACGGCATGGAATTTTTAGGGTGCATTACGGCCACAAAGGCGACACCGCCATGAAATTCGAGGCATTATCAAGTGCTTGTCAAATTGTGAATGAGAGACTAATGAAGTGTGTACAGCCTGCGCAAAAAAACAAAGCAGAGCTCATGCCTTTGAAGCAACTTTTTTCAAATAATGATTCGTCTCACCATGCATCCTTACAATGTATTAATAATCAAAACATATAGCCCAACATTTGTAGAACAACTAAAGTTACATTAATAACTCTAAATTATGCATATTGGAGTACCTATTTCTTTGTTAACCGCTCAACACAGAATAGCCGCATGTGCGCATTCCCTCAAATCGTTTGGAGAAAATATTTATTTTATTCAGCTTTGTTCAATTGTATTATTTATACTATAAAATAATATAAAATAATGCCACGGAATTATAAGTAAATCTTGTCTGTTAAACTAGTGTAGCCCACAGTCATAGCCACATCAGGACAAGTCAGAGTATGCTATTATTTTTTTCTGAAATAGACTACATTTTCTTCATATCATGCTTCTTTAGACATGTCTAAAATAAATTATGGATTTATTGTTAAGGTGTAGGCTATATTACATGGATTTATTAGAGTTTTTAAAATGGCTTGTAGGCTATGTGCGGACGCAAGGGGATCCGTAATGTGTTTGTTAATTAACGGTCAATTACCGTGAGACCAACAGTTATTTGCTTGACAATCACCAGCTGACATTTCGTGACCGCCACAGGCCTACTTGAAACAGGCCTACTAGGCCTACCTGAAATATGAAAATAATCAATGAAATCACCAGGTAGCCTATTGTTCTGGCAAAAATGCCTCCGTAGCAGATTGCTAGACTGAATTGTATATGGATATTATTAACATAGGTAGGCTACTCTGTTTTTGCCAGCATCCCCTCAAAACCTTCTCACTGCGCTACTGTAGCTCACCCAACCTGTGTTAATTGACAGTTTGCTGGTCCAATCAGAGGGCAGAGTGTACGTTTCACTAGCTAATCTGTTTATTTGCAAGTGCGATACTAACTCTGGCTGTATGGAGAGTAGCCTAATCCATGGAGACTCTGTGCCACAAAATAAGTGACAAAACATTACAAATCCTGGCCAGATAATTTCAAGTAATCAGTCGGGTCCCGTGTCTTGAGGCTCCAAGGTGAAGTCAAGTTATTTTCTCGAGTCAGACTCGAGTCCAAGTCATGTGACTCGAGTCCACACCTCTGATAACTGGGCCTGCTGGGAGCATATGACAACTTGGGAGAATGGTTCAGCAACAGACAACGCATCAGAAGTAAAAATACAGACAGACTGGCCTGCTACTGTGCCTTTCTATAATCTGTCAAGAGTAGACCCACAACTGATCCAAATGGAATGAAACATTCAAATAACAGGGCTTTTTCGCCATTATTCAAATGACCTTTTCCACTGCAGTGTACAGCCTAGAGTAGAATTATACTCACTTGAAAACAATAATGCAATTATTAATTGGATTGTGGTGTTGTAAGCTAGGTAGGATAATTTGATTGTTCTTAAACAAGATCAATAAGAGAGCTTTTTGAATTGCATGTCTTCACTGTTCTTTCATGCAATGATGCACCTGGCCTCTCCTCTGCTTGTCAGCTATTCCTCAATTTTGTGGATTTATTTTGAAAAATGCAGATTTTAATTATTTTATGTGGTATGATTTCTACTTAACCTACTGCAGATCTGGACAAACAATCCACCTACCACTATTGGCACTATGAATACAGGGCAGGATAGACAGTTGATTGGTAGACTATATTGACCTGTGTGTGGTATAGTAAGCATGTGGAAAAAGCATAGGACATAAGGGAAGTACCAAAACACCTTGATAGGGGAGGCGCATGCAAGCAGAATAGGAAATCTGGCAATATGGAAGACAAATATATAGTAACACCTGCAGAATGGCGAATGTAAATGAGGGGGGAAAAACGCACTACCCTCCCCTGTGCAAACAAAAAAAACAACACTCCCCAAAGCAAAACATTTTTGACCCACCCCCCCAGTACTGTACATTTCGAACTGTACCTTAGGAAAGTGAAACAGGATCATGGCAATGTAAACAACCATGATGTGCATGAGGAGAACAAAGGATTATCACCAGCATATATACATGAACAGTAACTGCAGTAGGAAGCATCCACAATCACGAGTCACGACACAGACGAAAAGATACACTGTCACAAGAATACTATGCACTGCATGCAGTAAACATAAACACGTATAGGCAGAGCTCACAATTTACATAACTTCCTACGCTTCTCCTTCAAAACCCATCTCAACAAGAATGGTCCGGCAAACCTGCTTGGACAGTCAGAACAGCCATCTCCTCTCAAGTGAACACAGCCCCGATCACAGTCCACCGAGCCGCACGCCCCCACAGAACCGCTCTGGCACAACTACATAGTTCACTCCACTGAGCTATAGCCTATATACGCTCGTTGTCTGCTGCCGTGCTTTGAGGAACTGTCATATTAAAAAACCCTACAGGAATGGGGACAACCATCCATAACACACTCGTCTCCCCTCCCCTCTCTCAATTTCACCAATATTCCTGCCTCTAATGCCCTCATGCTTGCCTACGTGTCATCATTCAATCGCATAAAATCACCACAAAATCTCAGACAGCATCTTGTGTAAAGATCTGTAAAAGCTAGACTTGTAGCCCATAGAAACAACTCGGAACGAATGCAACATGATAGGCCTGCGCAATACCAATAATAACTCACCCAATGTCATGGTTGTGGATGATATCTCGCCTACAGGTTTACCATGTTACCAAGCAGCTAGTGTCCTCTTTATCTAGGCTATAAGCCTATAATTACCTGTCAATCATAACTAGGCCCTACTTAACTTGTGTTGTTGCATGACATTCATCGCGATATCTAGTAAACTAACAGCAGGCAAAGCACGTACAAAGCACCGCAGTGCAACAGGAAGTCAGATCAATCTACCCCGGTATAGGCGTACAAGCTAATCTTTAGATTTAAAATTAAACATAGGCCTTCGCAAATAAGAATGTAAATGCTAAATACTTATAAGCTATATGTGTCCGTAAAATTAACCTTAAATCGCCTTGTAATAATGTAGCCAGTAGCCTATAAAACTCTACAAGACAGAAGATTTGGGCAACTCATCCAATCCCTCTACTATTTAAACTACAGTTCCCAACATGCCCTTGTGAACTATGACAGGAGCGTACATTTTATGCCACGTTCATATGATATTCGGAACTAGGAAACTCAGAAATGCCCGACTCGCTAACTGGTTGTAGTTAGCAAGTCGGAAATTTCTGAGTTTCTTAGTTCCAAATAGTATATGAACGTGGCAATAGTCCACAAACGCTGAGACGCGATACTCCGACGTCCCATTGATCATCATAAAGAACCAATGGCAATTTTAGCATATATATCTTGGTGAGGCAAACGTTTTTTTATTTTTTTGAAGATGCATGCCAGCAAAGCCACTACACAACACAACACAATACTAAACAATATATGAATTGCACTATAACGGTGACAAACGTGCCCACTAACCGTTAGGGTCTACATAAAATTGTCCCAACAGCAGAGCCTACATTTCAGCACCATGGAGTGAATCCTTACCACTGCTACACCTGGCTATCAGCAGAGCCTTGTCTTGCAGCGAAACAGTTCATTCAGCCTCATTTACTGCCTTTAAAAAAAACATAGCTGACTTGATTAAACAAATGTGGTGTTTACTGACAATTGAGATGTACAAATTATGGCATAAGGGACGACAAGCGGATAAGAGGCAATCCGTAATTTCGATTGACATTAATGAGCAAGCTGGGACGTACATAGTCAATATAACTATTTGTTCAGCACTTTTGAAATGTACAAAATGTACAGCAACAGAATTCAGAGCATGGGCCGTTCTTACAGTGGTCTCCCTGTACACCAAGTCAAAACCGTAGGATAAATAAAGGAGGCATGTAAGCAGACAATGAAAGCGCTTACAATATTCGATGATTACATTTCTCGAAAACAGGTTATGGGTGAAAATTAAGAGGTGAAAGTAGACCAAATTATTAGTGAGGCAAATGGTCTACTAACAGCTTATTACACAACATACACAAAGCATTACTTTATTAGCTACAGTATACATATCTCTCTGGCATATTACATAATTTATGCAGCAGCATAAAATAAAAGTTGCGCGACATTCCTTCGTTTGCAAATTTTGTCACCAAAGAAAGAGAAAGAGGATGGATTCACAATTCCGAGTTGGATGACCATTCAAAATGTATTTTCCCAGTCTGAGCTAATTTATTCCCAACTTCCCAGTTGCAATGCTTCCAGTTAGCCACTGTCACCGATTCCTTCCAAACCACTCATTGTTGAATTTGCGATTTCCTACTTGTTGTGTAATGTTGATGTCTAATGGCTGATGAGCACCGATACTTTTTAATCTATAATTTCTCTTCATATGACAAGGATTAAAAAGGATTTGCCAGTAGATTGTCGGCTTGATTCATGATGATGACTGCTAGCTTAGATTTTGAAAGTAAGATGTTGACACAATCAGTCCAATCAAAGCTACTGTACATTATAACGCCATTTGGCGTGTCCCCATGAGTGACAGAACACTGAGCCAATCACGGTGCAATGCCATTATTTTCTGCTGGTTTGCCCCACCACCACAGAAACACTGAGCTAGGCTGAAACATGTGCATTTTAGAGCTGCCTTACTCAAGAAAACAAAAAAGAGACCATGTTTGTAGGGGGCTTTACTATCTCTATGATATATATATATATTTTTTACATTGTTTGCAAACTGATATGTGACACATACTAATGCCAAAACAACATACAAAAGAGGCAAGCCCCCCCAAAACATTTTTTTGCTAAAAATGTGGGGCTCAAAACGGGTCGCCACTGTTGATATGACTGACTTGCTTAAACAAATGTGTTTTCTACTGACAATTGAGATGTACAAACTATGGCATAAGGGGACGACGTGCGGATAAGAGGTAATCAGTAATTCCGATTAAGACATTAATAAGCAAGCTTGGATGGATGTAGTCAATATAACTATTTGTTCAGCACTTTTGAAATGTACAGTGACAGAATTCCTGAAAAGGGACAACTTCTACATGTTATGCAGCAAATACAGACATTTGACTTAAGTAACCACATTGTGGGCCTGTTACAATACCTGAATAATGATTGATTTGACAAATATCCACTTTGTTAGATCAGATTTGGTGGTGGTCTAAGGCACTGCAACGCAGTGCTAGCTGTGCCACTAGAGATCCTGGTTTGAGTCCAGGCTCTGTCGCAGCCGGCCGCAACCAGGAGACCCATGGGGCGGTGCACAATTGGCCCAGCGTCGTCCGGATTAGGGGAGGGTTTGGCCCGGCTGAGATGTCCTTGTCCCATCGCGCTCTAGTGACTCCTGTGGCGGGCTGGGCGCATGCATGCTGACAAGGTCGACAGGTGTACGGTGTTTCCTTCGACACATTGGTGTGGCTGGCTTCCGGGTTAAGCGGGCATTGTGTCAAGAAGCAGTGCGGCTTGGCCGGGTCGTGTTTCGGAGGACGCACAGCTCTCAATCTTCGCCTCTGCCGAGTCCATACAGGAGTTGCAGCAATGGGACAAGACTGTAACTATCAATTGGATACCACGAAATTGGAGAGAAAAAGGGGTACAAAAAAAAATATATACAGTATATATATATATATATAAAAATATCGGATTTGGTGAATGTGTGCCAATCTGGTGAATGTGTGCCAAAAACGTCTGCGTTCCATTGACTCCTTTACCACATCTGTGCTTCCACCATTTTAAAGTAGTCAACTAGGTGGGGATTCCTATGGGTTGTCACCTCAATGGCCCTGCCCAAGCTGTCAGAAACGCTATAATGGCATAGATATAAAGATGAGTCCTCTATCTATCTCTATGGATCACGCAAACTAAGGCCAACTTTAAGTAGTTGATGACCCGGGTTTATGTGCTGTGCGCAATAGTCTGGGGACGAGGTTAAAATGTAGCTGGCTGCTGTTGACAGAAATAGGAGCACATTTAATGAAAAATATATATATTTTTCATTAAATTGAGTTGCTTGTCAGATTACCAGTTGCTGATGTAAATGTGCATGTTTCCTGTGCTTTGAATAGCACAGAGCACAGAAATGCGACTATGGTTTTGTGCCAATCCAGATGATCAAATTTCGCACCATATACTGACCTTGTGACACTGAAATCCGAGGATGTTTCTCAAACTTACATTTTAGGGTAAATTGCTCCATTAACATTGTTGATACATTGGTACAGTAGCCTATATCGGTTTATGACTCTCCAGGAACTAATGTTTTTAGTTTCAGGAGAGACACGCTTATATGATTATGTATGTTGGGGGGTCCATAAAAATGTGTTATCCCTGGATTAGCCTATGGGTTGTTGTTTTTTACTGTTGTCTTTAGCTTATGTGCTTTAAAAAGTAGCAAAAGTTACAGGCCTATACGCTATGGGTGATAAGGATTTATACTTGTGGGTTTGTATTTAATGGAAAAACTGGTGGTAGGCTGTGTAAAGGTGAGTTGCTCAGTTGAGTTGGTTTTCAGATTATATATACAGTGCCTTCAGAAAGTATTCAGACCACTTGACTTTTTCCACATTTTGTTAAGTTACAGCCATATTCTAAAATTGATACAATTGTTTTTTTCTTCTTCATCAATCTACACACAATACCACAAAATGACAAAGCAAAAACATGTTTTTAGAAATTTTTGCTACTTTATAAAAAATAAAAACTGAAATATCACATTTACATAAATATTCAGACCCTTTACTCAGTACTTTGTTGAAGCAACTTTGACAGTGATAAAAAAAAATCCTCCGCAATCTACACACAATACCCCATAATGACAAAGCAAAAACAGGTTTTATCATTTGCAAATGTGTTACAAATAAAAAACAGAAATATCTTATTTACATAAGTATTCAGACCCTTTGCTATGAGACTCGAAATTTAGCTCAGGAGCATCCTGTTTCCATTGATCATCCTTTAGATGTTTCTACAACTAGATTGGAGTCCACCTGTGGTAAATTCAATTGATTGGACATAATTTGGAAAGGCACACACCTGTCTAAATAAGGTCCCACAGTTGACAGTGCATGTCAGAGTAAAATCCAAGCCATGAGGTCAAAGGAATTGTCCGTAGAGCTCCAAGACAGGATTGTGTCGAGGCACAGGTGTGGGGAAAGGTACCAAAACATTTCTGCAGCATTGAAGGTCCCCAAGAACACAGTGGCCTCCATCATTCTTTATTGGAAGAAGTTTGGAACCACCAAGACTCTTCCTAGAGCTGGACGCCCGGCCAAACTGAGCCTTGGTCAGGGAGGTGACCAAAAACACGATGGTCACTCTGACAGAGCTCCAGAGTTCCTCTGTGGAGATGGAAGAAGCTTCCAGGAGGACAACCATGTGCCAAGGATCCCTGACCTCCAGGTGTGTTAGTCACTCTCATTCAGATATCATTAACATGGTATAAGTCATAGAAAAATTGATAGAATTGCAGCAAATTAGCTGTAAAACTGCAACAAAAAAATATCTCTGTGTGATGGCAAAATTTGTAGAATTTGCATGAAATTTGTTATAACATTTCTAAACTTCTCTCAGTCCCATGGCAATATGTGCAGAATTGCAGAAAGCTAGCTTTAAAACGGCAACATTTTCCCTACTCCCCATGGCAAAACGTGTAGAATTGCAGGAAAATAAACTTTAAGACTTAAATTAAATGTTTGGCCCACAATGTGGGGGGCTGTCATGCCAAATAGTGTCCCCCTCTACGTCACAATGGTATTCGATGAGTTCTAGCTTCTGTTGCTAGGGCTGTTGCTAGAACTTGAAACATTCTGACTGGATTACGTAATGAACCAAAGCTTCCGTTGCTATGCTGGTTGCTTGGAAGGAGGACGCGGGCAGTTCTAGTTCTATTTGACCGCATAAACGCTGGCTCAGTCCATACAAAATTATTACCTCAGAATTGCTCTCTAAGGACGGTGTTTTTGACGGTGACAAACTGCTGACTACCTGCTGCTTTAGAGGACCGAAAAGACTGGAGAGAACACTTTCTTTACCATGTATTTGTCTTTATATAAATACAAATAACAATATATAATTTAAACTGTTTTTAGATTGATGTTGCTAGCTACTGTACTTATATACCCCAGCCTGCCTAGTCAGCCAGCTACAGTAGCCTGCTAGCTAGCCAGAGAGTTGTATTTAGCTAACGTTAGTTGGCTTGCTAGCAAGCAAGCTACTGTAATTGTTATTGCCGCTTTCTGTTTGTATGTAACGTTAGCTTGCACTTCAATGGCATTCCTCGAGGAGATGTTCATTTATCTTTCCAACCAGGTGAAGGAACGTTACTATGAAGACACAACTGTGTCACACCCTGATCTATTTCACCTGTCTGTGATTGTCTCCACCCCCTCCAGGTGTTGCCCATCTTCCCCATTATCCCGTGTATTTATACCTGTGTTCTCTGTTTGTCTGTTGCCAGTTTGTTTTGTTTCTGTCAAGCCTACCAGCTTTTTTCCCCCTCTGCGCCTATCTCTTGATTGTTCCTGTTTCCTAGTTGTCCCGGTGTTGACCATTCTGCCTGCCCTGAGCCTGCCTGCCGTCCTGTACCTTTGACCCACCTTTCTGGATGATTGACCATTCTGCCTGCCCTGACCCTGAGCCTGCCTGTCGTCCTTTGCCCCACCTATCTGGATTACTGACCTCTGCCTGCCCTTGACCTGCCTTTTGCCTGCCCCTGTTCGATTAATAAACTGTTGTTACTTCGACATTGTCTGCATCTGGGTCTTACCTGCAAAGTGATACACTGATCTCGACAAGAGGTGCAACATTCAGAGAAATTCACAATTCAGGCTAACGTTAAGCAGATAACTGGATGGATTTAGCTATGTACAACCATTTTTCATCTAATGTTAGCTAGTTGCTAGCTATACATATAGTTCAGTGGATGCTGCTGAGGGGAGGATGGCTCATAATATGGAGTAAATGGAATGGTATCAAACACGTGGTTTCCATGTGGTTGTTACCATTCAATTGACTCCATTCCAGTCATTATGAGCCGTCCTCCCCTCAGCAGCCTCCACTGTAATAGTTATATTTCTTATATTTATAGCTACAAGTTAAACCTGATCAATCAAAAAGGATAGGTGTCAGCAATTATGGTAATTCCAAATGCCCTTAACTAGGTGTCTTCGCTGGGGGGGGGGGGGGGGGGGGGGGTAGAAATCAGAGAGAGTGATGGGGTAATAGTAACAGAGAGAGAAAGACAGCAGTGCAAATGTACTTAGACTTACTTCAGCAACTCTTCTCTTCCAACTTGTTAGGCAATCATATCTACCTACCGAGGAAGGATGGAAAGCTACACAGGAGAGTGATTTTTACTAAGGAGGCCGTGCTGACCGAGATGCATGCTGACCATTTCAGAGTGAAGCGCATGATTGGCAAAACCAACCTACGCTTCTGACGGGGAATTGTCAAGGAGGTGGACAGCTGGGCAAGTGAAATAACCTTTTGTTTTTCAATCACATTCTATTATATCTGTTATATTATGAATTTCGTTTTGTATGATACCCATCAAGGACGAGACTCGCGAGGCCACCTCCAAGGCGATGGTGGACATCTTCAACACCTGACCCCCAGGAGGTGTAGGTGTCCTGGAGGGCAGGTATTTTGCCCCTGGTGATGCGTTGTGCAGACCTCACTACCCTTTGGAGAGCCTTATGGTTATGGGGGGAGCAGTTACCGTACCAGGCGGTGATACAGCCCGACAGGATGCTCTCGATTGTGCATCTGTAAAAGTTTGTGATTGTTTTTGGTGACAAGCCGGATTTCTTCAGCCTCCTGAGGTGAACAGGGAGTACAGGAGAGGGCTGAGAACGCACCTTTGTGGGGCCCCAGTGTTGCTTATCAGTGGGGTGGAGATGTTGTTACCTACACTCACCACCTGGGGGCGGCCCGTCAGGAAGGCCAGGACCCAGTTGCACAGGGCGGGGTCGAGACCCAGGGTCTCGAGCTTGATGACGAGTTTGGAGGGTACTATGGTGTTAAATGCTGAGCTGTAGTCGATGAACAGCATTCTCACATAGGTATTCCTCTTGTCCAGATGCGTTAGGGCAGTGTGATTGCAATTGCGTCGTCTGTGGACCTATTGGGGCGGTAAGCAAATTGGAGTGGGTCTAGAGTGTCAGTTAGGGTGGAGGTGCTATGGTCCTTGACTAGTCTCTCAAAGCACTTTATGATGACGGAAGTGAGTGCTACGGGGCGGTAGTCATTTAGCTCAGTTACCTTAGTTTTCTTGGGAACAGGAACAATGGTGGCCCTCTTGAAGCATGTGGGGACAGCAGACTGGGATAAGGATTGATTGAATATGTCCATAAACACACCAGCCAGCTGGTCTGCGCATGCTCTGAGGATGCGGCTGGGGATGCCGTCTGGACCTGCATCCTTGCGAGGGTTGACACGTTTAAATGTTTTGCTCACGTCGGCTGCAGTGAAGGAGAGCCCGCAGGTTTTGGTAGCGGGCCATGTCAGTGGCACTGTATTGTCTTCAAAGCGAGCAAAGAAGTTGTTTAGTCTGTCTGGTTGCAAGACATTCTGGTCCGCAACGGGGCTGGTTTTCCTTTTATAGTCCGTGATTGATTGTAGACCCTGCCACATACCTCTTGTGTCTGAGCCGTTGAATTGCGACTCTACTTTGTCTCTATACTGATGCTTAGCTTGTTTGATTTCCTTGCAGATGGAATAGCTACACTGTTTGTATTTGGTCATGTTTCCGGTCACCTTGCCCTGATTAAAAGCAGTGGTTCGCGCTTTCAGTTTTGCGCGAATGCTGTCATCCAACCACGGCTTCTGGTTTGGGAATGTTTTAATAGACGCTGTGGGTACGACATCGCCGATGCACTTGCTAATAATACCGCTCACCGAATCAGCGTATTCATCAATGTTGTTGTTCGCCGCAATGCGGAACATATCCCACGTGATCGAAGCAATCTTGAAGCGTGGAATCCGATTGGTTGGACCAGTTTTGAACAGACCTGAGCGCGGGAGCTTCCTGTTTTAGTTTCTGTCTATAGGCTGGAAGCAACAAAATGGAGTCGTGGTCAGCTTTTCCAAAAGGAGGGCGGGGGAGGGCCTTATATACGTCGCGGAAGATAGAATAACAATGATCTAGGGTTTTGCCAGCCCTGGTTGCACAATCGATATGCTGATAGAATTTAGGGAGCCTTGTTTTCAGATTAGCCTTGTTAAAATCCCCAGCTACAATTTTCTCACAGTAAAGTGTAACCTGTGTGTTTGCTTGTTTAAGTCTCTATCTCCTACTCTTTTCCCTTTAACTCTGCTCCTGTTCTCCAGGACCTAGGAGTTCTGCCCAACACCCAGACGTGGATCTACCTATTGTCCTCCATTACCAACCACCCTCCAACTTTTCATTACATCATCTACAGCTACAGTTGTTGACATGTTGTCATTATCTGCTAAAATAATCTGCTCTATCATACCGAGCACATAATATGTGAGCTGCACAGATGAACTAAAAACACTAGCACTGCAAACACAGAACAAAGCGGGCAGCAGTGCCTGGACTTTGCAGACTCCCTCTTCAAGTCCCCTTTCTGAGACTGGCTGCCTGTTGAGAACAAGTGACAGGCAGAACCTCGCAACCACCTCCTCTATATTCCAAACACCAGAATTTAGTATTTTAGTCTATGATTGCCATCTGAATGCACATAAAATCTGTGAAAATAAATGACACAATTGTACCAAAAACGATCAAAATTTATGTATTAAAATCTTACATATTGCCTGGTAGGTTTTCACAGCTGTTTTACAAGGTGTTCATTATTGTAAGTTATCTTTTGATTGTATTTATTTGCTCCACATTATTCATTGTTGTTTCCTAGGACCTACAATAGATACATATATATTCAACCACAAGGGTGTACTAATGAGCTATGCAAGATACAGATTTTTTTTATCATAACAGAAGACTACTGAAATTATATTATTTCAGTGTAGATAAGTGAAAGGCAGGTTAAAATAAAAACTTGACAGCCAGACAAGCCAGTGTATGAATCAAATGAATTTGCATATGAATGGAGTGGAAATTAGCTGACTTTGTGATATGTAAGGTATGTAACTTTAATGTGTCAAACAAATTACACGTTCTTTGCCATTTCCGAAACGTAGCAATGTTAAAGACATGGAACGCTTACAAGAAAGCTTAAATTCTTCTTAATCTAACTGCACTGTCCAATTTACAGTTGCTATTACAGTGAAAGAAGACCATGCTATTGTTTGAGGACAGTGAACAATTATGAACTTGAAAATGTATTAATGAACAAATTAGGCACATTTGGGCAGTCTTGATACAACATTTTGAACAGATATGCAATGGTTCATTGGATCAGTCTAAAACTTTGCACATACACTGCTGCCATCTAGTGGCCAAAATCTAAACTGTGCCTGGGCTGGAATAATACATTATGGCCTTTCTCTTGCATTTCAAAGATGACGGTACAAAAAAAACCTGCATGTTTTTTTCTTTGTATTATCTTTTACCAAGATCTGTGTTATATTTTCCTACATTAATTTCACATTTCCACAAGCTTCAAAGTGTTTCCTTTCAAATGGCATCAAGAATATGCATATCATTGCTTCAGGTCCTGAGCTACAGGCAGTTAGATTTGGGTATGTCGTTTGAGGCAAAAATGGAAAAAATTTCGGATCCTTTAAGAGGTTTTTAAACAGCAGAATTGTCGCGGAAACCAGCCTTGTTTGCATAGCGATGATGAAACAAACGTCATTTAGGCCATAATGATCTCCAAAATTCTAATCATTAGGTCATCACAGCGATGACATAGCAACGGGCGCTAATCATTTATTTATTTGGCCAGGGGACATTATTTGGCATGACAGGGCCCCCAACTAAATCTCACTTAGAGCCCCCAAAAAGCTAGGGCCGGCTCTGGGCTAATACTTGATGGAATCGCTGGTGGTAATCTGTGCAAAGGTGGTTAGCAGTATAAGCCCATAGTTATTGTTTTTCCTACTGTCTGAGCTATACTTACGCGTAATGTTGGCCAGTTAGGCTATGTTTAAGACAGTTACTGTATAGCCTAACTGCCCATCATTGCAAGGAGGTGCTCAGTTCCCCCAGGTATGATAACATGAGCCACTGTTCCATAATTCCTTTGGGCTCCGCCCACGCATTCTGCTATGACACTACCTACGTTGGACCAGAGCATTGCTGACATGGGTATGATTTAACAACCTACGAGTTTTATCCTAAACATCTTCTCCTGTGACTCCTATGAACAATGTCAAAGAGGAGGAGTTTGCCTGTCCATCTGCGTTCGGAGTAAGGACATGGTGACAAAAGTTTTGGACGCCGCCGCAATTATAAGAGTGGACTGAAAAAAACAAGTAATGGCCAGATCTAAAGCAAGAATATACACGTGTCTCGCTTTAACGCTAGTGAGCGCGATTGGGATAATTATCTTATGCACTGCATTCGCCAAGCAAAATTGTACGGAAGGGGTCTTTAGAAGTGCAGCTGTAGCCGCAGACTCGGAAACATGCTCAAAGATTGGACGGTAAGTGCTTACTTACTGCTTATCCGTTTACCCCTAGGTAGGCTACAGTGGATTATAGTATTGTAGAGGTGGTATAACTGGTATTAATTTATTTGACAAATAGGTAGGCTACAGTGGATTATAGTATTGTAGAGGTGGTATAACTGGTATTAATTTATTTGACAAACTTATTATGGTCAAGTTTTCCAAAAACAAAAATGGCACAGTCGCATAGAGCGTACAATTTAGACTTAATCAAATGTTAGGAATGGACAATCCTTAAAGTCGAAACAGTTCCTCAGTCTAACACAGGCAATGTCACTCACTGTTAAATTGCCGAGAAAAGGAGCTGTCCGGTGCGGATATGTATGTGCGTTCGTCACGCGCAGAGACACATTTAGTCTTGAGTAGATCAAGTTGAACCCTAATCACTAACTTTGGTTATTCATACGTTAGGATTTACTGCCTATCTTGCCTACCAGTTTAATGAAAAACGTGGCCTCCTTCTACCCTCTCATCTGCACTGGTCAGTAGCCTATTAGATAGTACCCCATTGTTGAGAAATGTAAATAGGCAGTTTTTTTATTTAACCTTTATTTAACCAGGAAGGGCTCATTGAGATTTGAAATCTCTTTTTTCAAGAGCGTCCTGGCCAAGATAGGCAGCACCAAGTCATTACACAATTACAGACAGACAACATGAAAAACTAAGTAATCTAGTAAAAACCATAGAATTCACAAGAGTATAACAAAATCATAAAACAGCAAATTAATAACATTGACAGGTCAGGGAATCAGTCTCAAAATCCTTCATCAGTGATTTAAAAGCACCAATCAGGACAAGTTCATCAAGTTTAAAAGTATTTTGTAAGGCGTTCCAAGCCGATGGCGCAGAGTACATAAAAGCCCTTTTTACCAAATTCAGTTCGGACATTTGGAACAGTTAGCAGGATAAAGTCCTGCGAATGAAGAGAGTACCCACCACATTTCTGAACAATAAAAATGCCCAAATAAAATGGTAGTAATCCTAAAATGGCTAGAGAAGGCCAGCCAACCCTGGTATACAAAGTGCAGTGGTGTGTAAATGTTTTGCAGTTTGAAATCAATCTTAATGTGCCATGATAAAGGGTGTCAATTGATCTCAAACACTGAGCATTCATATATAAAATATCCCCATAGTCTAGTAAAGCCATAAATGTAGCTGATACTAGCCTCCTTCTGGCTTCAAAAGAAGCCTTATTCCTAAAATAAAATCCCAACTTCAGCTTAAATTTTTTTGAAAGTCGTTGAATATGCAATTTAAAAGAGAGGCCAGCATCAATTAAAATTCCAATATATTTATATGAGGTTACAGTCTCAATCTCATTGCACTGACAGGTAGTGATAGGTGAAAGGGTCAGAGATATATTTCTTGCTTTAGAAAACACCATTTGTTTAGTTTTGTCAGTATTGAGGATAAGCTTCAATTGACACAAGGTATGCTGAAAAGCAGTTTTCAAGTTCTGGAAAGCTTTTGTGAGAGACGAGGCACAACATTAAATAACAGTATCATCAGCATAAAAGTGAAGTTGAGCATTTTCCACATTTTTGTCTAAATTATTTATATAAATAGTGAATAAGAGGGGACCAAGTACAGAGCCCTGGGGCACATCATTACAGATAGACAATTTAACAGACATGAGCCCATCAAATTGAGTGCACTGAGTTCTATTAGACAGATAGTTAGCAAACCATGCAACTGCATGCTCCGAAAGACCTACACTCGACAATCTCTGCCTCCGTATAGTATGATCAACTGTATCAAAAGCCTTAGAGAGATCAATAAAAAATGAGACACAGTGCTGTTTTTTGTCAAGGGCTTCAGTGATATCATTTAAAACCTTCATGGCTGCTGTAATTGTGCTATGCTTCTTCCTGAAGCCCGATTGGTACATTGATAAAATAGAGTTAGTAAATACAAACTATTTTAGCTGTTCACTCACAAGGGTTTCAAGTATTTTCACCAGGGGTGACAGCTTTGAGACTGGCCTATAATTATTTAAAAGAGTTGGATCTCCCCCTTTTAAAAGTGGTAGGACAAATGCTGATTTCCAGATCTTTGGAATTTCATTACATTCCAGGGTTAGATTGAACAGATATGTAAGTGGTTCAGCAATGAAATCAGCTGCCAGATTTAAAAAGCAGGGATCAAGAAGATCAGGACCTGCAGGCGTTCTCTGATCTAAGGATTTCAGGGCTTGATGTACTTCCTGCACTGAGAATGGCTAAAAGTTTGACCAGCTCTCGCTTATTCATCCACACAGGGCTGTACTGAGACAGAGGACACTGAATCAAACAGCCTACCAGATGATACAAAGTGCTCATTGAAACAATTCAGTTATCAACTATATAATCGCTGACACAACTCCAGCTATGCAACTACCTTTTTGTGTATCTATGTATTGTCTGACCTTTAAGAAATGAACATGTATTTGCATTCATAGCTACAGTATATATCCAGTACTTAGCCGATTTTACTGAGGCTATACATCTACAGTGGGGTTTGAAGCTATCAGATTAATTTAATTATAGCCTAATGGTTCTTAGTATTATTGCACAGTCCACATCGAGACAGACAAATAGCCAGGCTCACTACATGCTATGTAAACCCCCATCCAGAGATATCCTGCAGAGAGGAGGATCAGCAGTAGATGGAGCCATTGCTGCATTACTGTGCACCTCTGTCATAAACCCACAAAGTATGGGCATTGGTGGGGGGTCCATATTCACGGTGATGGACAGTAGCGGTAAGGACACTTCATCCCCCTACTATAATATTTGGATGTCTGTGTGGTATCTCAAAGTCACAAAGGGGGGATGAACACTTTCATGTCATGTACATTTGTTTATTTCAAAGGCAAGGTTAAAATCATCAATTCAAGAGAGACTGTCCCTCAGGAGTTTAACCCTGATCTACTGAGTGGATGCCCACACACCTTCCAAATGATGACAGGTATTTGTAGTGAAAATGAGTGAACATGAACTTTGTCTTTCTTGAATTGTTTTTGTAGTCAAAAAGCATGTCCTTCCGCTTTACGATGGAAGCTGTTTTTCTTGTTGTTCAAGCTTTCTTTCCTGTTGGCATCAAGGTGGGAATTCTGTGGAACTCCAGTAATCCTGGGGCAGCTTGATCTTGCTGATTTAAAGCTGTCTGTCAAGCGACAAGCCGACTATGCTGGTTTATAAGCAAGGATTTTCATTCCTTGGTATAAAGTCCTTATTTAATGATGACATTGAGAGCCAGTACAGTCACATCCAGACTCCTGTTCAGATATGTGAAACACCCCTGGTACCCTCCTCCATCGGCCTGTTTCATGCCTGAAGCCTGCTTGCCTTCTGACAGGCTGTCTGCTAATGCCAGCCTGATTCTGGTTCTCCTCTCACTGTGAGGCAGATGGTTTTGCTGCTTCCTTTTGATTTCTCCCTTTTTCAATAAAATGTGATTTATAAACGCACTAAACAAGACAAAGGGTCCCGTGGACCTGTAAGCAACATGTTGCTGTGTGCTGTAAGCCAAGAGCACACACAGTGAACAGCCCATCCGTTGGCTTTGTTTTTAATTTCCACTAATCAGGTTGTTATATATATACTATGAATTAACATAAACTTAATTGAAAATGTTCATCTTCATTTGTAAACACAAAAAGAGAAATCTTCCGCAAAATATTATATGTATTACCATGCCAGTCGAAATGTAATGGCTTAGCAAAATCCCTAAAGGAAATCAACTCATGAAAGGCTTAAACAATGTTTACTCCATTCAAAGTTTATTTTTCAGAAATGTTGTTAAAAGGCAAACAACAGCAGATTTATTTATACTTATGAAAGTGGACAAACAAGCTATAATCAGTAAGTGATAGCAATCTCAGGGATATAAAAGATACCGTGACTGTGACCGAAGACAGTTTCGGATAGAGAGAAAAAAGTGTCAACAAAAAAGAGGTCTGATTTCCCCCACCCCCACCCCTGGTTCCAGGCAGCCAATGGATTGGTGTCCCTGGAGAGATCCGTGGGTATGAGCAGGCCCACAGGTTGTTTGGGAAACTCCCATGGGCCAGCCTCTTCCATCCCACCATCAAGCTGGCTAGAGAGGGTTTCCCTGTACCCCAGGTCCTGGGCCGCTTTATCCCACTGATCAACACGGATGAGACCCTACCAGTACGGTAAGGACCACCCTGATCTTAAAGACCTTAACATTATGGTAAGAGCCACATTGACCCTAAATGACTGGAGGAATCCAACTCATAAAGCCCACCCTAGAGTGAGACAATAAAACAGTATGATGAGTCCCAGATGTGTGGATGTATAACATGAAAAGTATTTCAAGAGAGCAAATGTCAAGCCATCATTCTGTCACCACATTGCAAGAAAATAATATTTGAGCTGTAGTCAGTTGTTTCTAGATAAGAATGGAAACCTGCTGAAGGTTGGAGACACTGTGAAGTTTGAAAAATTGGCTGACACATTGGAGATCATTGCAAACCAAGGGGCAGATGCTTTTTACACTGGAAAAGTAGCAGAGGATTTAATCGGCGACATAAAAGAAGCAGGTACACCAAGTTCCATTATTGATAATCACCTCTCTCCCTTATTGTAGCATTGCTTTACAGCAAATATATTTAATTACAAGGAAGCTGCAAGTCTCTAATGCATTCAAATTGATCACACCCAAATTATAATGTGCCTGTGGTATGTATAGGCATTTGGAGTGCTGATTAACTCATCAATATATTTCAATGTATGTTTTTGCTGTCTTGTAACTGTATTTTAGGTGGAACACTATCCATGAAGGACCTGGAATTGTTTAAAGTGACTGTGACAGATGCATGGACTATTCCTCTAGGAGAGTACCAGATGCACTTCCCCCCACCCCCATCAGGAGGCGCTATCCTCAGCTTCATCCTCAACATCATGAAAGGTTGGAATTGAATAATATCTTCTTTTTTTTTCATTTTAAGATGGACCCCATATAACACTGACATGCTCTTATTTAGAGCATATAAGTAATTGTTAGCTTATTGATACAGTATTTGGGTTAACTGAAATTGATTATAAAACGTTTAAGATTGAAAGCATCCTGGAGACCAGAAACCTGGTAGAAAACCCACCTCCTTATTACATTTTCCTTATGTCTTTGTCTATAGAATACACCCTAAACTCAGCTTCTCTGATGGGAAAACAAAAGACTCTCACCTATCAACGCTACATTGAAGCGTGTAAATTTTCTAACGGACTGAGGAAGTACATCCGTGATCCACACTTCAACTCAAAACCAGTAAGTTCCACAAGACTCGAGGCGTATAGGAAATCATGACATAGTATAGGTCAAGACCTGGGTGCTCGTAAATCTTTAATGATCTAAGTGCTGTTTTATCCCAACAGGGTCATGTTGAGCCACAAGGGATAATTATGGAGGGTGCAGCATCAGCTATTACTGATGCCAGCTTAGCTGTGCTCCAGTCTGAAATGACTTTCCATCCCTACCATAATCAGAAATTCCTGTTTTTTCCCACAAATTGTTCAAAAGATGTCTCATCTCTGCTAACCTGCTAGAACTGAGACATGGCTGTATACTCATGTCTAACTCCATGGGGTCACAGGAGTCTGCAGCCATGCCTCAGGGCAAAACACCTGCTTTTTAAATCACTCACACACAAAACAACACAAAACAGCAAACCATGCATTCTGCATGATAAGATAGGAGGGTGAAATGGGAAGTGGCTAAGTAGAGAGATGCTACTGTAATGCAATATATACTGTAACTCCAACCTGCCTGATCAAGGTCCATTTACTTATTTTGTCCAGAGAGCATTAAAGTTCACTGAGCAGCAGTTTGCTGACCACTTCAGGGCCATGATCAGCAGTAATGAGACCCATGATGCTCAGTACTACAACATCACTCCATACCTGGACACCATGGGCACCACACATGTGTCTGTGATAGCTGAGGATGGAACTGCCGTCTCTGTTACCAGCACTATCAATCACATGTAAGTCAAATGTTATTCACTGTGTAGAATCATAACAATAATCATCATTAGGGCTATGTCAGCAATGTATAATTGTCATTAGCTATGTATAACCATGTAACATTCACAATACACACAATGACTTGTCAAATATCTTTCCCTTCACTCAGGTTTGGATCCAGAGTGTTCTCCCCTAAAACTGGTGTCATCCTCAATAATGAGTTGGCAGATTTCTGTGGGAAGGCAGATCACATTGTTGCAGGTAATGTGACCCCCCCCAAAATATTTCCTGAGTGTTTGTAAGGGTGGCTGTAAAATAAACTGATAGTTTCTTGGACATTTCAATTGCTTTTGTAGCCTCTCCTTGATGATTTGTTTTCTGTTTTGGCTTGCAGGTGAGCAGCCTCCCTCCTCCATGTCCCCTGTTGTCCTGCAGTCCAAGTATAAGACTCTGGTGATTGGCGGGTCAGGTGGCAGCATGATCACCACAGGGATGGCCTTGGTAAGTGACCATGGTAACAACAATATTTCATCAACATACACTTTGTGTAAACAAATAACAAATACCTGAATAACACCAACACTCACCTAATGTTCATAAATCTACTGTGTGACCAATATTTGACTGTGTTTTCTAAAACACTCTGTACCTTAAACACACCACCATGGTAACATTCACTTTTAGTCCACATACAGGCACAGTATTAGCAGTCTTCCTCCTCATGGTCTCGTATGTCTATCTCTCTCCCAGACCCTCATGAACCACCTGTGGTTTGGGAAGAGTCTGGAGGAGGCCATCGCTGCCCCCGTTGTGTTTGTGGATTCCAAAAACGCACTGAAGTTTGAACCTGACTTTGACAAGGTAACACCACACATCATGGGCACTCAACGATTAAAGAAGTATTCAGTAATGTTTCAGAAGAATATTGTTGGTCTTTCACAGATATACACATCTGAGGGGGTAGTATTCACAGGTCTCCATATACATTGTGTTCATACTTCAGTGTGTCTGTCCTCCTGTTCCTAGCACTTTCTTCCTCTCTCCCTAAGGCTGTGGTGGAGGATCTGAAGAATTTCGGGCACACAGTGGAAGTTCAAAAGTACTTCTACAACGTTGTCAATGCTGTAGAGAAGGACATCGGTTGCATCAAAGCTGTTTCAGATTCCAGAAAGATGGGCAAGGCAGCTGGTTATTAGTCTTCCAGACTGTTGGTCACTGACCCTGGATATAGATAGTATTCCAACTGTCAATATAGAGCTACTGTAGCTATAGCAAAAACATGGCTCTGATTATGCCTCAGACAAAATATGATTGTGCAGACAGTATATGCTTTTCATCCCATTTACTACAGTATCAACAGGCAACGTGTAGAACAGCAACCTCTGATATTAAGTCACAAATAGGAGCATACTGTATTTCATTGTAATGTAGAGGATGATTGAATGCTAGATCTGTCTTCTCTTCCCCATCCCTTTTTCTAGAACTTACTGGATATTATTCCAGTACTGGAATGTATGTACTTAATAATGTACACTGAACAAAAATATAAACAACAATTTCAAAGATTTGACTGTGTTACAGTTCTTATATGGAAATCAGTAAATTGAAATTAATTAGGCCCTAATCTATGAATTTCACATCAATGGGAATACATATATGCATCTGTTGGTCACAAAAAAAAGGAAAGGGCAGAAAACCAGTCAGTATCTGGTGTGACCACCATTTGCCTCATGCAGCCAGCGCAACATATTTCCTTTGCGTAGAGTCGATCAGGCTGTTGATTGTGGCCTGTGGAATGTTGTCCCACTCTTCTTCAATGGCTGTGCAAAGTTGCTGGATATTGGCAGGAACTGGAACATGCTGTCGTACACATCGATCCAGAGCATCTCAAACGTGCTCAGTGGGTGACATGTCTGGTGAGTATGCAGACAGTGGAAGAACTAGGACATTTTCAACTTACAGGAATTGTGTACAGATCCTTGCGACATGGAGCCGTGCATTATCTTGCTGTAACATGAGGTGATGGCAGAGGATGAATGGCATAACAATGGGCCTCAGGATCTTGGCACGGTATCTCTGTGCATTGAAATTGCAATCGATAAAATGCAATTGTGTTCGTTGTCCATAGCTTATGCCTGCCCATACCATAACCCCACCACCACGGGGCACTCTGTTCACAACGTTGACATCAGCAAACCGCTCGCTCACACGACACCATACAGATCCTTTGCCATCTGCCTGGTACAGTTGAAACCAGGATTAATTCGTGAAGAGCACACTTCTCCAGTGTGCCAGTGGCCATCTAAGGTGAGCATTCGCCCGCTGAGGTCGGTTATGAGCCGAACTGCAGTCAGGCCAAGACCTGGTGAGGACGACGAGCACACAGATGAGCTTCCCTGAGACTGACAATTTGTGCAGAAATTTTTCAGTTGTGAGTACAACTAAAGTACAATCCTATGGAAGGATGCTCACTAACAGGGATGTAAACAAATTTGTGCACGACATTTGAGAGAAATAAGCTTTTTGTGCGTATGGCACATTTCTAGGAACTTTTATTTCAGTTCATGAAACATGAGACCATCACTTTACATGTTACATTTATATTTTTGTTAAGTGTATATGGAAGGAGCCTTTTAATACCTGAAATGTTCAAATATGTTGTCTATGCAATATATTTTTTATATTCTATTTTAGAATTGATGCTGAATTAATTTCTATTGATGCTTTCTTCAGTTTGATACTTTAGTTGTACTTTTAATATCTGTATTATAACATAGGTGTCACGCCCTGGCCTTATTTATCTTTGTTTTCTTTATTATTTTAGTTAGGTCAGGGTGTGACATGGGGGATGTTTGTGTGTTTTTGTCTCGTCTAGGGTGTTTGTATTGTCTAGTGGGTGTTTGTAGAGTTCATGGGGTTGTGTTCATTGTAGGTGTTTATGTAAGTCTATGGTTGCCTAGATTGGTTCCCAATTAGAGACAGCTGTCTGTCGTTGTCTCTGATTGGGAGCCATATTTAGGCAGCCATAGTCATTAGGTAGGTTGTGGGTGATTGTCTATGTTTAAGTTGCCAGTGTCTGCACTTATTGTTTGTATAGCTTCACGTTCGTCTGTTTGTTGTTTTGATTAGTTGGTATAGTGTTTGTTTCGTTTTCGTCTTCATTAAAGAAGAATGTATTGTTATCCCGCTGCGCCTTGGTCCTCCTCACTTAAATGTTATGACGAACGTGACAATAGGTCTGTTTATTTTACATATGTTCTGACCAAATGAAAGTGTAATATATTTGGTGGTTGCAAACTCATTAACAGGCCCATCGCCACATGGTCTTTATCTTTTATTCATACACTGTGTGACACCTTTGTGGTGGAAATTCTACCCGTAGTTAATAATGAGGAGAGGCAAAATTAGTCACGGTATTACTTTTATTAAAAGATTTGTTACAACAAGGAGGCTGGTCACCCCACCCCCGCAGGTGGTGGAGTGAGAGCCCCCTGAGTGGAGTTAGTATATATCCCAGAAGCTATCTCAGGATAGGTCAGGATAGGTGCAACTTCAGATATGATGTACAATGGTTCCAAACACTAACCCCACACATCCCGTGCCAGACCTTGGGCCCCAAATACAAATAACTAGTTTTGTTCAGTACTAAGAACTTGGACATTTGTTGTCACTTAGTTTCCACCTTGAACAACTGGAGAGAACAATCTCCCCATAGGAGGAGGTAACTGACGCACAAACACTGTGGAGACAAGTGATTGGTTCCCCATTACTCAGGCCATCCCTTCACATGGTTTGCAATAAAGACACAGTTCACATATGGAAACAATTTTTCCTTCTGACCACCTTTGCCATACTCCCTGCTGATATTCTGCATAGCAACAGCGACATGTGATAGATAAGCATGACTTCTCCCCTCTCTGGACACAATGTGACTGAGGCCCATTTGAGGGAGGAAGTGCAGCTGCCAACACCAGAGTCCGAAAGGAGACAATCTAATAACAAGAGTTTCAACAGTTCAATCATATAAGCCTATTCTGCAGATAAGACATCTTAATTATCTTCGTTACTTAGTTAAAGAGACTCTCAAGCCCAATGCCTAGGCTTAAAGGATATTTTAGTACACAAGCATTAGTAGGGTTAAACAGAATTTCCCTCACATTCCCCACTTAAGAAACTAAAGTTTTCTAAACCTTCAGTTAAACCCTTACGGCGTTAAAATAATCTTAAAACAATCAAAACGATAAAAACCCTTCTGGTGCTCGGCACTGCCATACATGGTAAATAACCTCTGTTGGGTTACTGAGTTTAATCCCCTTTTCTACCATCAGCACAGTCTTCTCTACATCAAATAATTTTTAGGAAATGACCATTGACTATGGGACAAAGTCTTCCCTTTAAACACCATCTGCAGTTTCTCCTCTTAAGACAACGTTTACAAACCAAATGGGCCATCAGATCAATTTGGGCCCTGTGCTCAGGGTTTGGATCAATATCAACATAAATGTCATTTGGAAATGGATATTATAAGGGGCACAGGGCACAGGGCACAGGGCGAGACCTAGATGCAGATGTTCGAGTCTCTGATATTTATTATAATCCAAGGGGCGAGCAAGAGAATGGTCGTGGACAGGCAAAAGATCATAACAAGGTCAGAGTCTAGGAGGTACAGAGTGGCAGGCAGGCTTGAGGTCAGGGCATGCAGGTACAGAGTCAAGGCAGGCTCGAGGTCAGGGCAGGCAGGTACAGAGTCAAGGCAGGCTCGAGGTCAGGGCAGGCAAGTACAGTCAAGGCAGGCTTGAGGTCAGGGCACGCAGGTACAGAGTCAAGGCAGGCTCGAGGTCAGGGCAGGCAGGTACAGAGTCAAGGCAGGCTTGAGGTCAGGGCATGCAGGTACAGAGTCAAGGCAGGCTCGAGGTCAGGGCAGGCAGGTACAGAGTCAAGGCAGGCTCGAGGTCAGGGCATGCAGGTACAGAGTCAAGGCAGGCTCGAGGTCAGGGCATGCAGGTACAGAGTCAAGGCAGGCTCGAGGTCAGGGCAGGCAGGTACAGAGTCAAGGCAGGCTCGAGGTCAGGGCAGGCAGGTACAGAGTGGCAGGCAGGCTTGAGGTCAGGGCAGGCAGGTACAGAGTCAAGGCATGCAAGGGTCAAAACCGGGAGGACTAGCAAAAAAGGGAACAAACAGGAGCACAGAATAACACGCTGGTTGACTTGACAAAACAAGATGAACTGGTAACAGACAACACAGGAATAAGTACCCAGGGACTAATGGGGAAAACAGGTGACACCTGGAGGTGGGTGGAGACAATCACAAAGACAGGTAAAACAGATCAGGGCGTGACAGTACCCCCACCCATGGACACCACCTGGCGTCCTACCTGGGCATGCCTGGCTGACCGGGGTGTTGGCGGTGAAAGCCGGCGATGAGGCCCGGGTCCAGGATGTCTTTAGCGGGAACCGAGCACCTCTCCTCTGGGCCATAACCCTCCCAGTCAACCAGGTACTGGAAACCCATGTCCCGTGGTCGAGCGTCTTACCGTGTACGCTGCCTGGCCATCGATGACACAGGTCGAGGGATGGGCCTAGAAACAGAAGACAAAGGACAGTGAGACAAGGGCTTAATCCTGGACACATGAAAAGTAGGGTGAACACAGAGGGTGTGGGGTAACAGCAGGCGGACAGCAGTGGGACTAAGGACTATAGAATGGGGACCAATGAAACGGGGGGAAAGATTGCGGGATTCCACCCTTAAGGGGCAGGTCCCGAGGGGACAACCATACTCTCTGCCCGATACGATAGTGGGGAGCTGGACTCCAGTGGCGATCCGCTTGTTGGTGATACCTGGAGGTGGACTTGAGAAGAGCCGACCAAGCTCTTTTCCAGGTATGCCGACAGTGGCGGACGAACATCTCTACTTCTTGCTCTGGGAAGATTGGAGGCTGATTTCCCCTTCGAATGCTTCATGGGGTGAGTCCAGTGGCCAAGCAGGGGAGGGTGTTCCTGGCATATTCCACCCAGACCAGTTGCTGACTCCAGGTGGTGGGGTTACTAGCAACAAGACACCGGAGGGTCGTCTCCATGTCTTGATTGGCTCGCTCTGACTGACCATTGGATTGGGGATAAAACCCGGAGGACAGGCTGGGTCGTTGGCCAGAGTCGGGACGAAAACTGAGGACCCCGTGCTGAGACAATGCTGACCAGGAGTCCATGGATTCGGAAGACGTGCTGCACCATGAGCTGGGCTGTCTCCTTGGCTGAAGGTAATTTAGGGAGAGGAATGAAATGGACGGCCTTGGACGGGGGAAGCCCGGTGACAAAATCCAGGTAAATATTTGTGGCCTGCTGGAGGTCATTTTGCAGGGCTCTGGCAGTGCACCTCCTTGCACTAAGGCGGAGGTACCGGTCCTGCTGCTGGGTTGTTGCCCTCCTACGGCCTCCTCCACGTCTCCTGATGTACTGGCCTGTCTCCTGGTAGCGCCTGCATGCTCTGGACACTACGCTGACAGACACAGCAAACCTTTTTGCCACAGTTCGCATTGATGTGCCATCCTGGATGAACTGCATTACCTGAGCCACTTGTGTGGGTTGTAGACTCCGTCTCATGCTACCACTAGAGTGAGAGCACCGCCAGCATTCAAAAGTGACCAAAACATCAGCCAGGAAGCATAGGAACTGAGAAGTGGTCTGTGGTCACCACCTGCAGAATCAATCCTGTTTTGGGGGGTGTCTTGCTAATTGCCTATAATTTCCACTTTTTGTCTATTCCATTTGCACAACAGCATGTGACATTTATTGTCAATCAGTGTTGCTTCCTAAGTGGACAGTTTGATTTCACAGAAATGTGATTGACTTGCAGTTACATTGTGTTGTTTAAGTGTTCCCTTTATTTTTTTGAGCAGTGTATTTGTAGCCGTCTATTTACCACCACAGAACAAAGCTGGCACTAAGACCGCGCTCAACCAACTCTATAAGGCCATAAGCAAAGAACAAAATGCTCACCCAGAAGCCGTGCTCCTAGTGGCCTGGGACTTTAATGCAGGCAAACTTAAATCAGTTTTACCAAATATTTACCAGCATGTCACATGTGCAACCAGAGAAAAAAATCCAAGACCACCTTTACTCCACACACAGAGATGCATACAAAGCTCTCCCCCGCCCTCCATTTGGCAAATCTGACCATAATTATATCATCCTGATTCCAGTTTACAGCAAAAACTAAAGCAGGAAGTACCAGTGACTTTCTCAATACGGAAGTGGTCAGATGATGCGGATGCTACACTACAGAACTGTTTTGCTAGCACAGACTGGAATATGTTCCGGGATTCATCCAATGGCATTGCACACTACCTCAGTCCTCGGCTTCATCAATAAGTGCATCAACGACATCATCCCCACAGTGACTGTACGTACAAATCCCAACCAGAAGCCATGGATTACAGGCAACATCCGTATCGAGCTAAAGGCTAGAGTTGCCACTTTCAAGGAGCGGGAGAGTAATCCGGACGCTTATAAGAAATCCTGCTATGCCCTCAGACGAACAATCAAACAAGCAAAGCATCAATACAGGATTAATATTTAATCCTACTTCACTGGCTCTGGTGCTCGTCGGATGTGGCAGGGCTTGAAAACTATTCCGAACTACAAAGGGAAACCCAGAAGTGAGCTGCCCAGTGATGCGAGCCTACCAGATGAGCTAAATACCTTTTAATGCTCGCTTCGAGGCAAGCAACACTGAAGCATGCACGAGAGCACCAGCTGTTCTGGATGACTGTGTGAAAACGCTCTCGGTAGCCGATGTGAACAAAACCTTTAAACAGGTCAACATTCACAAAGCCGCTGGGCCAGACGGATTGCCAGGACGTGTACTCAAAGTATGCGCGGACCAACTGTCAAGTGTCTTCACTGACATTTTCAACCTCTTCCTGACCGAGTCTGTAATACCGATATGTTTCAAGCAGACCCCCATAGTCCCTGTGCCCAAGGAAGCAAAGGTAACCTGCCTAAATGATTACCGCCCCGTGGCACTCACGCCGGTAGCCATGAGGTGCTTGAAAGGCTGGTCATGGCTCACATTAACAGCATCCTTCCCGGACACCATAGATCCACTCCTATTCGCATACCGCCCCAACAGATCCACAGATGACGCAATCTCAATCACACTCCACACTGCCCTTCCTCACCCGGACAAAAGGAACACCTATGTGAAAATGCTGTTCATTGACTACAGCTCAGCGTTCAACACCATTGTGTCCACGAAGTTTATCACTAAGCTAAGGACTCTGGGACTAAACACCTCCCTCTGCAACTGGATCCTGGACTTCCTGATGGGCCGCCCCCAGGTGGTAAGAGTAGGCAACAACATGTCTGCCACGCTGATCCTTAACACTGGGGCCCCTCAGTAGTGTGTACTTAGTCCCTTCCTGTATTCCCTGTTCACCCACGACTGCGTGGCCAAACACGAATCCAACACCATCATTAAGTTTGCTGATGACACAACAATGGTAGGCCTGATCACCGACAACGATGAGATGGCCTATAGGGAGGAGGTCAGAGAACTGGCAGTGTGGGGCCAGGACAACAACCTCTCCCTCAATGTGAGCAAAACAAGGGAGCTGATTGTGGACTACAGGAAAAGGCGGGCCAAACAGGCCCCCATTAAAACTTCTTATGGCTGCATCCCGCTACCGGGATCGATATGACAGCAGCCAGATAAAGTGCAGGGCGCCAAATTCAAAAAACAGAAATCTCATAATTAATATTCCTCAAACATACATGTGTCTTATATCATTTTAAAGGTATTCTTGTTGTTAATCCCACCAAACTGTCCGATTTAAAATATGCTTTTCAGCGAAAGCACCACAAACGATTATGTTAGGTCACCATCAAACCACAATAAGCACAGCCATTTTTCCAGTGAAAGATAGCAGTCAGAAAAAGCAGAAATAGAGATAAAATTAATCACTAACCTTTGATTATCTTAATCTGATGAGACTCATAGGACTTCATGTTACACAATACATGCATGTTTTGTTTGATAAAGTTCATATTTATAACAAAAAATCAGAGTTTACATTGGCTCGTTAGATTCACTAGTTCCAAAAACATCCAGTGATAGTGCATAGCCTCATCATTTCAACAGAAATACTCATCATAAATGTAGATGATAATACAAGTTATACACATGGAATTATAGATATACCTCTCCTTAATGTAACCGCTGTGTCAGATTTCAAAATAACTTTACGGAAAAATAAACCATGCAATAATCTGAGACGGAGCTCAGAACAATAGCCAAATTAGCCGCCATGTTGGACTCAACAGAAACCAGAAAATACATGATAAATGTTTCCTTACCTTTGATGAACTTCATCAGAATGCAGTCCTAGGAATCCCAGGTCCACAATAAATGCTTGATTTGTTTGATAATGTCCGTTATTTATGTCCAATTAGCTACTTTGGAATTGTTTACCAAACACGCTAACCAAAGTCACAAAGCGCGTCCACTATAACGTGACGAAATGTCCAAAAGTTCCGTAACAGTCAGTAGAAACATGTCAAACGATGTACTGAATCAATCTTTAGAATGTTGTTAACATACATCTTGAATAATGTTCCAACCGGAAAATTAGATTGACTTCAGAAGAGCGATGGAACGGACGTCCTACTCATGTGAAGGCACATGGTGAATGCGTGATCAGCCCGTGGAAGTGATTACTCATTCCTGTCTCCTTCGGCCCCCTTCACATTAGAGTCATCAGACAAAGTTCTGTTGACATCTAGTGGAAGCCGTAGGAAGTGAAAACTCATCTATATCTCGCTGTCATTTCAATTGAGAGCATGGTTGAAAATCTGACACCTCAGAAACAATTCAAACAGGAAGTGGAACTTCTCAGGTTTTTGCCTGCTATATGAGTTCTGTTATACTCACAGACATAATTCAAACAGTTTTAGAAACTTCAGAGTGTTTTCTATCCAATATGAATAATAATATGCATATATTAGCAACTGGGACTAAGGAGCAGGCCGTTTAATATGGGCACCTCTGTGCACCTTTCATCCAAGCTACTCAATACTGCACCTGCAGCCAAAAGAAGTTAACATCGACAGGGCTGTAGTGGAGTGGGTCGAGAGTTTCAAGTTCCTTGGTGTCCACATCACCAACGAACTATCATGGTCCAAACATACCAAGACAGTCATGAAGAGGGCACGACAAAAACTTTTCCCCCTCAGGAGACTGAAAAGATTTGGCATGGGTTCCCAGATCCTCAAAAGTTTCTACAGCTGCACCATCGACAGCATCCTGACCGGTTGCATCACCGCCTGGTATGGCAACTGCTCGGCATCTGACCGTAAGGTACTACAGAGGGTAGTGTGAACAGCCTAGTACATCACTGGGGCCAAGCTTCCTACCATCCAGGACCTATATAATAGGCGGTGTCAGAGGAAAGCCCATGAAATTGTCATAGACGCCAGTCACCCAAGTTATAGACTGTTTTCTCTGCTAACACACAGCAAGCGGTACCGGAGCGCCAAGTCTAGGACCAAAAGGCTCCTCAACAGCTTCTACCCCCAAGCCATAAGATGACTGAACAATTAATAAAACCGCCACCGGACAATTTACATTGATCCCCCCTCCCATCCCCCTCCCTTTTGTACACTGCTGCTACTCGCTTATTATCTATGTTTGTTTATTATCTATGCATTGTCACTTCACCCCCACCTACATGTACAAATTACCTCAACTAACCTGTACCCCGGCATACTGACTCGGTACGGGTGCCCCCTGTATACAGCCTCGTTATTGTTATTCTTATTGTGTTACTTTTTATTATTACTTTTTATTTTAGTTTACTTGATAAATATTTTCTTAACTCTTCTTGAACTGCACTGTTGGTTAAGGGCTTAAGGGCTTGTAAGTAAGCATTTCACGGTAAAGTCTACACTTGTTGCATTCGGCGCATGTGACAAATTAAGTTAGATTTGATTTGATAACCCGAGAGAGAGAGAGAGAGAAAGAGAGAGAGGACAGATCAGAACAGCAGTTTAGTTCAGTTCATTTCTGATTCAGGAAATCCAGACAAGCATTGACTATATGACAAATTAGTACTTTTACCAATTATTCTTAATACAATCTCTCAACATAAGTCAAAGAGAACAACAACAAATTATGTTGATTATTTTTTTTTTCTCAAATTGGCTTATACTCCCATCACATTGTCAACTTCATTGCAGAGTCACAGGATCAGGAAGTTAGATCTCTAACCCATCGGGAGAATCCCAGCAATCCAGCAGATCCAGTCTGGTGAGATTTGTATTGAAACAGAACAGAACAAGCAACACAACGGTACACTCCTTTATGTATCCCTCGATACACTCCTACATATCACTATTGCACCATTTTGACACAAGACTCACAATGTGAGTAATGTGTTAAAAAAAATAAAACACTGGTTAAAAATATAACAAAACCATTTCAAATAACAAAATAGAATTAGAACCACTACCCATAATAACTCCATAAAGATACAATGTTAGTAAGTGTTTCTTACTATATTAGACTAATTAATGAAAAACAGTCAAACATTTCAAACATTTCGTATCCCAGGTTTACAGTAAGTTTACAGTACATTTCTTAACAAAATAATTTACATGTGTTCAATTAAAACTCAGAAAATAAAAACTTCAGAAAATTCCATGCGTGTGCCCTTTTAAGATGCCTCGGCACTAACCCGTGAAAACCCACTTGACCACAAATGTGTTGTGAGTGGGTATTTGCAAACCAAATGGCAAAAACAAACATAAAAAGCCTGGCCAGTTCCCTTTACAAATGTATTTTAGAACAAGACGACATAAAATCTCCCACGAGATTAAAACGTCGAAAAATAAAACATTTACTTGGACCTACCCAAAAAAATGTAAACACTGTTCCCCGCAATGGAAATAGATTAATTTCTTGCTCAAATTCAATGGTGTTACCTAAACTATAAAACCCTGACCTCTGCTGCAAATGTCCCACTGCGGCCCCAACAGATAGCCCGATGTAGCCCAGCGGACTAAAACATGGCATTAGTTGTCTATCCAAAAACCACCAACAACTAATAACATATTTCCATTCAAATTATTGGAAGGCCTTGTTTTCATTTCAGTCTACCCAAACAATATTACTCTACATTTTTAATAGCAACCTCTGCTATTAACATGCATCCGCAACAGTTCATAAGGAAAAAATACATTTCGATGGGAGCTAATAGTTCACAATGATAGAGCCTCTTTCTGTCCACAACATCAATACATTGCTTTTGTAGCCTTATATCGTCATGCAATAATTACCCATATTTAATTATCAACTATGATCATGGTCACAGATCTATCGCAATTGCCTATCCGCTATTATTAGAATTCATAAGATTTAGTAATTGTCCCTTCTGATAAGGCTACAGGTAATAAAACAAACACCTGCTTTAAAAAAAAGGTTTTAACAAGCATATATTCAGTTCATAACCATATCATTAATATTTGATTCAGTGATTTAAATTACGACATCATTCCTAGTAGCCTATTCTATCAGGCGATTAAGGAGTCATCAAAATCGAACTAAGCAAGCTGGAAACGCATCCAGTTTATAGCTAAAACTTTCTAAGAAAAAACATGGCAATAGTTGAAATCACAATCAGAAACAGTCAGTAACATAGACCCAATGCTATTGAAATGACCATCAAATTCCGCAAATAGCCCAATTATAACAGTCTGTAGTCTCAACATCTGGCACATAATACCGACACAATTGACCAGAAAATAGCCTTAATGTCCAGTCAAGTGTTTCTCCACAGAGATTTCGACATGCGCAAAGGGGATTTATTCACAATCACAGCAATCCAAAAATGTAATCGACATCCATTAACTCAAAATCAGATCTTGCGCCTTGTAATGAAAGCAGATTATCTTTCTCATGCAACATATTTAAATTACTTTACTACATCACATTAACTCCACAAAGATAATTAGTTTGATGCAAACCCTAATTTGGCTTTGTATGATGTATAAACTACATCAAGATTCGATCTTAATTCACTGTAACTGTATGGGAAAAGGATATATTCAATAAATATAGCAACTCATCTTTAACTAGAAAATATACATTTTTCAGGCCTTAAGGGCAGTTTCTCTCAATGTTTTACCTAGATGGATAAAATCCCATAAGCATTTAGACAGTCTTATAATGCTTCAACGTTTTATCAAATGATCCATAAAAGGGGACCAACTCAGAAAAAACGTGTATTTACTATTTTTCCACCCGACATATGTCTACGTCTGGGTGCACAAGTTAGTATATTATTCATAATTTAGTTCCATCATTACTTCATCAAATCTCTAGTAATCGATTATACACACATACAATTTGTCACTTTTCCACATTTTCACAGAATCCATATATAACGTTAGAATCTTAGGTACTCACATTAATGAACCACTGCATTTCCAACGACTCCCCCTTGCTACATGGCAGCTCTGCAAACACTCCCAGCAGAATCCCAAAAATCTAGACTTCCAGAATTATAGACTTGCCCCTATCCCGTGATATTTTATGATGGGCAGTGATGGACGGAACCCCAAAGATAACGCCATATATCGAAACTTATTATCCAAATTTAAATCACAAATTCCAATCTCATATTATGCTAATTTCTACATGTTATTATAGAAACTTCAGATGAACACTTATTTCTACACTCACACAACTCTCATATCACATTCACACACACACATAGGAACACAAACACACAGGAGAATGAGACAGAAGAGGAAAACCCGTTAGCGCTGTTTTTGATGTCAAAATCTTGGTCACTGTCACGCCCTGGCCTTAGTATTCTTTGTTTTCTTAATTATTTTCGTCAGGTCAGGGTGTGACATGGGGAATGTATGTGTTTTTTGTAGTGTTCAGGGTGGTTGTAAAGTTTAGGGGGTTTATTAGAGTAGTTGGGTTTATGTTTAGTATAGAAGTCTAGCTGTGTCTATGGTTGAGTGTAGGTATCTAGGAAAGTCTATGGTTGCCTGAATTGGGTCTCAATTAGAGACAGCTGGTTATTGTTGTCTCTGATTGGGAGACATATTTAAGGCAACCATAGGCTTTATCTGTTTGTGGGGAATTGTCTATGTCGAAGTGTTTAGTGTCTGCACTTCTGTTTGTATAGCTTCACGGTCGTCTGTTTTGTTGTTTTGTTTAGTTGTATAGTTTTTGTTTTCGTCTTCTTTCTGTAATAAAGAAGATGTATTTTGGACGCGCTGCGCCTTGGTCCTCTCTCAGTCCCTTTGATGATCGTGACAGTCACTTGTAAAGGGTTGCCAATATTACCCTCAGAGTATTGCCTAATCAATGGTCCCGAAACGGGATGTTGTCTCCACATGGGAATGTTACCTATTGCAACCACTGTGGTACAACTCCTTTTATGTTTACCTAAATATGCAAAACTGCCTAAAGAGTACCGCTGTCTCCTATCTAACTATGTAACACGGTCCTAAAATCCAATAACAAAACACTCACAATAACATCTAACAATAGTAACCCAGGGCATGCCTGTTTACCTCATTTACAACAAAACATTTGATCAATTACATACATGTTACAAATTGAACTTCACCAAATCAAATACCCTTGCAAGGAATCACCTGCACTCTGGTCCCTCGTTCAAATACCCTCTGGTAAATGAGCTTCGCCAAGCTGAGTGCACTCGTGCTCTGGTCCTTCACTCCACACCACCTCACCAAATCCTACTGTGATCAAATCAGTACCACGGATCTGGAATCTTGGTTGCCCACAACTGGCTAATTAACAATTATGTCCAAGGATACCTCACTTAAACACACTTATCAATTCAACTCAGTCCTGCTAGTTACTTCTGCTGTGGCCCTCTTAAGGAAGATCTCGCTCCGAGCGTACCCTCAACAGGGGCTTCTACATAAAAAAAAAATCTTAATTTTTTTGTTGACGCTATTGATTAAATGAACCAATCTCATCTCTCTCCTTATACTATGTTCGGAGGTGGTATCCACCCGCCCCGTCTTCCTGTAGGATCCTTAGGTGGCCAAGAATGTGTTGGAAATTCTACCCTTAATCAATAATGAGGAGCGGCTAAATTAATAATCAATCAAGGTATTACTTTTATTAAAATACTTATAACAAGGAGGCTGGTCGTCCCACCCCCACAGGTGGTGGAGTGAGAGCCCCCTGAGTAGAGTTAGCTTCTGGGATATATACTATCTCAGGATAGGTCAGGATAGGTGCAACTTCAGATATGATGTACAATGGTTCCAAACACTAACCCCACACATCCCGTGCCAGACCTTGGGCCCCAAATACAAATAACTAGCTTTGTTCAGTACTAAGAACTTGGACATTTGTTGTCACTTAGTTTCCACCTTGAACTAGGGGAGAGAACAATCTCCCCATAGGAGGAGGTGACTGATGCACAAACACTGTGGAGACCAAGTGATTGGTTCCCTGTTATTCACACCATCGCTTCACATGGTTTGCAATAAAGACACACAGTTCACATATGGAAACAATTTTTCCTTCTGACCACCTTTGCCATACTCCCTGCTGATATTCTGCATAGCAACAGCGACATGTGATAGATAAGCATGACTTCTCCCCTCTCTGGACTCAAGATGACTGAGACCTATTTGAGGGAGGAGGTACAGCTGCCAACACCAGAGCCCGAAAGGAGACATTCTAATAACAAGAGTTTCAACAGTTCAATCATATAAGCATATTCTGTAGATAAGACATCTTAATTATCTTTATCTTTGTTACTTAGCTTATATGAGTTAGTTAAAGAAACTATCTCAAGCCCAATGCCTAGGCTTAAATAAGGATATTTTAGTACACAAGTATTAGTAGGGCTTAACAGAAAATTTTCCCCACACCTTTTGAAAACATTCACTGACCCTTAAATACAGACCACTGTTGGATAGGCATACTGTATGTAATATCTGATTTGTCATGGGAGGGGTATTATATTAGCTGTGGTCTATCAAGTTGTAAATGATGGACAGATGTTGAGGTTACACAGAATGTTAATATCAAGTGTCACATATTATAAGAGCATCCTACTGTTGAAGCCCTGAACAGAAGAGACCTGAAAGCATCGACCTGGTCCTCTGTATGCCTGAGGGTGCAGAGGGAAGAGCTGGTTTGCTCCAGTTGTTAGAAACGGAGAGCTGTTGTGTTGTTATTGAGCCTTCATTTTTTACAAATGAAACACTCTGTGGGGAATCAGTAGCCTCGTTTATACCTGCCGCTAACATGCATCCTGTGTCCTGATCTTGTCCTGATCTTGCCCGTTTACAGTTATAACATCTGATCAAAATCAGTTCACAATGCATCTTTTAATTGTCTACACCTGTCTAAAAATGTGGGCACAATCCGAATGATCAGGACAAAAGACGCATGTTAGAACCAGGTATAAACAGGCTTAGTGAGTCAGCTGGGCATGTTTCATAAGCACAGCTCATCCCTATTGAGATCTGCTGGGTATTTCCGCTGCTCTGTACCAGATTGTATTAGGAGCTGTCTATCTGTTTGGCTTCTTGCGGTTTTCCTTTTTTTCAGGGTGCTGGAGTATACAGGAGATGGAGCAAGATAATGGGATCAGTAAATGACTCATTGCAGATACAATGCTCTTTCCTGTATCAATTTTTCTGAAGATGAGACTCCTCTTTTGTTTCTGTTTTGAGTGTCTGATTAGAGCAAGTGCTGTTGATACAAAATATGTTTACTTTAATACTGTAAATTAATCAGAATTCATTCTAATAAATCTTTTGGTATGATTATCATTGCTGGTCTGGAAGTCATTAGAGTAGTAATAGAAGTAAACAATAGATAAATGGCATCGCTGTAAGATTGAAGGGACTCCGATGGCAATTGTAGAAGCCATCATTGTGAATATACACTATATAGTATGTGGACACCCCTTCAAATTAGTGGATTTGGCTATTTCAGTCACACTCGTTGCTGACAGGTGTATAAAATTGAGCACACAGCCATGCAATCCCCATAGACAAACATAGGCAGTAGAATGGCCCGTACTGAATAGCTCAGTGAAAGAATGCCACCTTTCCAACAGGTCAGTTTGTCAAATTTCTGCCCTGCTAGAGCTGCCCCGGTCAACTCTAAGTGTTGTTATTGTGAAGTGGAAATGTCTAGGAGCAACAATGGCTCAGCCGCGAAGTGGTAGGCCACACAAGCTCACAGAACAGGACCGGCAAGTGCTGAATCGTGTATCGTGCAAAAATCTTCTGTCCTGGTTCAGCTAGGCCCTTTAGTTCCAGTGAAGGGAAATCTTAACACTACAGCATTCAATTACATTTTAGATGATTCTGTGCTTCCAACTTTGTGGTAACAGTTTGGGGAAGACCCTTTCCTGTTTCAGCATGACAATGCCCCCGTGCTTAAAGCGAGGTCCATACAGAAAGGATTTGTCGAGATGGTGTGGAAGAACTCGACTGGCCTGCACAGAGCCCTGACCTCAACCCCATCAAACACCTTTGAGATGAATCAACCCCATATTAATGCCCATGATTTTGGAAGGAGATGTTCGATGAGCCGGTGTCCACATACTTTTGGTCAGGTAGTGTAGCTATTATATAGAAAATAAAGCATCACACAAAATTATCCTCCCCTTGATTTAGAAGAAGCAGGCTTAATTCTATAATCTATTCAAGTGTGCTTCCGCCTAACTCATTATGCAAACATTATTGCTCTATCAGACAAGAATGATGGGTAACTATAATCTTTGAATTTCAGATCAGTGCTAACTATTCACTGGACAAAGGAAGGAGATACAGCACACTGTATTTTACGACCTTTAAATACATTTTGTGATTCCCTTTTAAAAAAATACCCAGGAAGCCTTTAGTCATGAGCTGTGTGAACATAGTAGATACAGCAAATCTGCTCATGTCTTAAAATATTCACAACAAGCGAACTAAGACTTTCACATGTATGATGTTTGACTAGCTATGTAAGCAAGACCCAATCTACAAGATGTGGTGTGGGCAATCCTTGACTGTTACAGTGTGTATGTCTGACCTAGATAGAACATGGCATTTGCGACCTGGGAGGTGTGACAGTCACACTGTGCTGTGACCTTATGGGAGCCACCTGGTGGAAATGCCACATTACCATCTGTGGCAGCAGGAACAAAAGGCCGGGGAGGAGAGGACCAGGGACAAGACCTTGTGACTGCCACCCTATCTCTGCCCCTGCGTCGCCCTGGTGCATGATGGGAGCTTAAGGTTTTTACTAATGGGATGCAACAACACAGACAAACCACTCCACTGGCACACAGACACACAGTACCCCTCCAACCCCAAAAACTCTAGCCTAGCCACCCACATCAATCACCTCTCAAGTCTGCACAGCTGCTTTGTTGTTTACTGACAATTCTACACTTCCTCCTGTTGTTTGTGCCAATGAGCAGCGGCAGACGAGTCAAAACAACCCAAAGAGACAAACAATTAACTCATCACATTTGTTGTTAGCGGTGTCATTATTAAATCACCTGCACCCCCACTCAAACACTCAATCATGACTTTAACATAGAAATTAAACTTAACTAGGGCTCTTGTGACCCTTATGCCAATCTTACTCTTCTCTTTCTGTTCAACATCATCCTGCAAACAGTTGCTTAGAGTCACTGTTTTTATTGGCAGTAAAATGTCATTCTAAGTATGGCACCACATACAGATACAATGACCCAGAGTTGACAAATAGTATAACAATGACACACAATGCTAACATATACAGTGTGAGCAAAATATTTTCCTATCATAGTCCCATAAAACTATTACAACACCTTTGATATTTTTTAAACATACACATATTTTACATGAAAAGCAATTTCCTGTGCTACATTTCAGTGTACGTTTAATGTCAGTGAAATGGGGAACATTTGTTGCAAGCGGTATGTCATTAGTTCATTAACACCTTGCCCTTGTGTGTCCCCTAATTGTTCCAGCAGAGGTTAGAGAGCTCATTTTCACAATGAAATAACTACGATAAATAATACAAACAGTTACAACAGTAATCAGACATTATACAACAGCAAACACACATTAAACACCCTCACACATATTCAATCAGATGATACAAGTATATTACATCCAGTTATTCATTTATTGTTAATGCATTGACTCCATTAATAGCAGTTTGCTGAATGACCTTTATGTATATTAGGGTGTCAGTGTGGTTCAGCTTCTGAAATATCATTGTGAAAAATCAATATTGATATTAGGATGAATTGGTAAAAACAACTTTATGCATCAATGAGAGAATGAAATGGATCTGAAGTCAAATCCATTTCTCACATTACTTAAAGTGCAATACAGCAGGGAGCTCAGCTGCAGTTGGTAAACCCAACTTAACTATTATGTGCTATTTCATAGACCACCACTATCCAGCACTATACTCAGCCCACCCCGCGGATTATCAGTCCTGGTAATAGCCTACAACTGACATGTAACAGTCATGTTTCTCCCACAATAAACAAACAGATAAGCACATATAAATGTTAATAACGACATATTAGCACAAATGGTGTCCGTATGTGATTCCATTTGGTACATTCCTTACTACAACGAGATGAATGGGTCCACCCTTGGGGCTTGGCTGTACTGTCATTCATCCCACATGTGTTCTAAAATGATAATGACTAAAACAGCAAAATAGAGTGGTGAATCTCAGAGTTTTGGCAACAGCAAACAATCAGTGAAAACAACTGTCTGTTGTTGAGTCCTACCTGTTGTCTTCTAAGATGGCTTTATTCACCAGCAGTGCACTAAAATAGCCTGTGGAAATACAACAGAGCCCTGTTTTGTGTCATCATTTACATCTACGTAGGTATTCACAAGTGGCCATTTCGAAAGGGGGGGGGAAGCAAAAAGTCTTGACTTAGCAGTTTTGCCAGAATCACGTGACGGTTTGTCGGCTGAATAGTCTGTTGAACTTGTTTCATAGCCTTTGTTGAGAGATTAACAGAGAACACACAATGTGGAGCTAGGCCCTGCCTGCCAGGGATAGTCTCAGTGACAGTCCTGGTAGAGAACCTGGTTGGGACCTACTGCTTCCAAACCAACAGCAGCTCATTAGACCACCAGCGTAATGCTGCTCCTCCGTCAAGCCGTCTGATCCGAAGTCCTTGGGATTTGCTCCACAGCTGCTACTTTAAGAGGGCGAGAGAGAGAGCACCTTTTCCTAAATTCTTCTAGCCCACCTCCAATGAAACCGCACCTCGTTCCCAGGAGCACCATCCACCAACACAGTAAGTCACCAACATAATCAGTTACTGCAGTGGTCTTGTGTGGGTTAACTCATAGATGGTGAGAGATTATTTGGTGGCTGTGTTGGAACGATGGTCTCTGGAATGTGTGGTGCTAAACATCCCTCGTGCCACAATGGGTGACTGGGCTCATGGTTTAAAGGGCAACATGGGAAAGGTAGGAACTTGAAGCGGTGGGAAGGCCTTTCAAACACAGCTGAACCGAGCCAGGGGGACTTCAACTCATCACCTCTCACAGTAGTGTAGGGTGAAGTCCTTTGAAATCTTTTTCCCCCCTATAGCCCATGGCTCCAGCTCGTCTTCATCTTCCTCCCCCTCCTCTTCCCCTGCCTCCTCCTCCTCCTCGTAGTGGCTGGGTTCCTCAATGGAGGTCTCCATGTGGTAGCAGTAGGGTTGGCCCTCTGTGTACTCATAGATGGTGGGCAAGCTGCTCTTCAGGCTGCAGCGGCGTCGCAGGGCCACTAACAGGGGCTGGGGCATGGTGAAAATGTCCAAGTTGTTACCCAGATCAATCCAAGCCAGGCTGGAGAACTTCTTTGGGTCTTTCAGGATCTCAGTCAGGTCTTTGACTATGGCCAGGGTCAGCCGGTTGCCGTTGAGGGCCAGGGTGTTGAGTTTGGGCAGAGACCCCAGGACGGGTAGCAGGACACGGAGGTTCTCATCTTGGAGCTCAGTGAAGCTGATATCCACAGCCACCACTGCATCCCCACTGTTCTGAAGGTAGAAGGCCACGTGGCGGACATCTCGACTGGAGAGAGGTATGCCAGACAAGTCAACTGTGTCAGTGGATACTTTTCTCTGCAGGGTTGTCTTGAGACTGTAAAGAAAAAAAGTGTTGGATATTGACCATTATTTGAGACATTCTTGGATATGAAAGTACAAAAGCTCTGTTAAGATATCTCAGAGCTTACACTCTTAGAAAAAAGGGTTCCAAAAGGGTTCTTTGGCTGTCCCCATAGGATAACCATTTTTGGTTCCAGGTGTAAGCCTCTGTGGAAATGGTTCTACATGGAACCCAAAGGGCTCTACCTGGAACCAAAAAAGGTTGTTCAAAGGGTTCTCCTACGGGGACAGACGAAGAACCCTTTTAGGTTTTAGATAGCACCTTTTTTTAATGAATGAGGGAAATAGAGGGGCTGAGTACTGACATTTTGGTCTTAATTGTATCATCTAAGTGTGTGACCTGGGAACATGGCCCTTGTGTCACATTGTGCTTCCTGTGATGTATAAAGGAGGGGGATTGGGCACGCTTGGAGCGGAAGGCTGATATAGATTCTGCAGCATGAGGATTAAGCAGTGTACACAGTGATGGGCCAAAACATTCGAAACATCCAAGCTCCTCATTCAGAGAATGAAAAGCATTGACTTCCTTATTACCAAGAGCAAAAAACACTCACCATCTGATTATATAACACTTCATTTGAAAGTCAAACCAACCTGTTTTAATGACTGAAACAAGAAAATATCTAGACAGACAAACGGCAGAAAAAGGAGTTATAGATTTGGGATTGTGGCAACAGGAGAGGGTGGCAGAAATATTTGATTGATAAAAATATTTAACACTTTTGTAAGCCATAAAAAAGAGAAAACATGTAATTAACAGATTTTACCAGCGTAGAAAATGCATTTGATAGCGTAACATGCTGACCAAACCAGACACGCGTGTGCGTCCGCCATCACGCGCGCACGTTGATGTCCACCCACACCAGAAGCGATCAGGACAAGCAGGTTGAAATATAAAAACAAACTCTGAACCAATTATATTAATTTGGGGACAGGTCAAAAAGCATGAAACATTTATGGCAATTTAGCTAGCTAATTTGTCCTGGTATATAATCATTTTTAATGAGCTCGCTGAGAGTCGGGAAGCAAGTTCAGGGTGTGAGTGTTTTAATAACTAAACACAACATAATACAAAACAAGAAAACACAAACAACGCACAGACATGACACAGAAACAATGACGCCTGGGGAAGGGAACAAAGGGAGTGACATATATAGGGCAGGTAATCAAGGAGGTGGAGTCCAGGTGAGTGTCATAATGCACTGATGCGCGTAACGATGGTGACAGGTGTGCGCCAGAACGAGCAACCTGGTGACCTAGGGCCGGAGAGGGAGCACACATGACAGTACACCCTCCCCGACACATGGCTCCAGCCGCAGGACACCGACCAAGATGACGATACCGGGGATCAGGAGCGGACCGGTCACCTCTGCTAAGGCGCGGGAACCTGTCGATCCAGCTGAGGCGTGGGATGATGGCGACCTAGAGCACCGGAGAGAGAGCATACGTGACAGTACCCCCTCCCCGGTGCATTCGGCTCCAGCCACAGAACGCCAACTACAGGGACGATCCCGGGGATCAGGAGCGGACCGGTCGTCTCCACTGAAGTGCTGAAACCTGACGAACCAGCTGAGGCGTGAGAGCCTGATGAGCCGGGTGAGACCTCCCGGGTTGCCTCGGTCGAGGCATGGGAACCTGTTCACCCAGCTGAAGCATGGGAGCCTATCGAGCCCGCTGAGGCATAGGAGCCTGTCGAGCCAGCTGAGGCATAGGAACCTGTCGAGCCAGCTGAGGCATGGGAACCTGTCGATCCAGCTGAGGCATGGGAACCTGTCGATCCAGCTGAGGCATGGGAACCTGTCGAGCCAGCTGAGGCATGGGAACCTGTCGATCCAGCTGAGGCATGGGAGCCTGTCGAGCCAGCTGAGGCATAGGAGCCTGTCGAGCCAGCTGAGGCATGGGAATCTGTCGATCCAGCTGAGGCATGGGAACCTGTCGAGCCAGCTGAGGCATGGGAACCTGTCGATCCAGCTGAGGCATGGGAGCCTGTCGAGCCAGCTGAGGCATGGGAACCTGTCGAGCCAGCTGAGGCATGGGAACCTGTCGAGCCAGCTGAGGCATGGGAGCATGTCAAGCCAGCTGAGGCATGGGAGCCTGTCGATCCTGCTGAGGTATGGAAACCCGTCGAGCCAGCTGAGGCATGGGAGCCTATCGAGCCAGCTGAGGCATGGGAACCTGTCGAGCCAGCTGAGGCATGGGAACCTGTCGATCCAGCTGAGGCATGGGAGCCTGTCAAGCCAGCTGAGGCATGGGAACCTGTCGAGCCAGCTGAGGCATGGGAACCTGTCGAGCCAGCTGAGGCATGGGAGCCTGTCAAGCCAGCTGAGGCATGGGAGCCTGTCAATCCTGCTGAGGTATGGAAACCCGTCGAGCCAGCTGAGGTATGGAAACCCGTCGAGCCAGCTGAGGTATGGAAACCCGTCGAGCCAGCTGAGGTATGGAAACCCGTCGAGCCAGCTGAGGTATGGAAACCCGTCGAGCCAGCTGAGGCAGGGGAACCCATCGAACCCACTGAGGCAGGGGAATCCGACAAACCGGCTGAGGCCTCCCAGGTAGCTCCGGTTCTGACACTCGGACCTGTCATCACCTCCAAAACAAAAACAACAAAAAAACACTACCTGATGCCTCCCTTTGGTGAGGCGTCATTCTGTAACGATGTGCGCTGAGAGTCAGGAAGCAAGTTCAGGGAGTGAGGGTTCTAATAAATAAACGTATATACAAACACATAAATACAAAACAAGAAAACACGAACAACACACAGACATGACACAGAAACAATGACGCCTGGGGAAGGAACCAACAAGAGTCGGCATATATAGGGCAGGTAATCAAGGAGGTGATGGAGAGTGGTGAGTGTCATAATGCGCTGATGCGCGTAACGATGGTGACAGGTGTGCGCCAGAACGAGCAGCCTGGTGACCTAGAGAGGGAGCACACATGACAACATTGGGTTGTTATTTTACCTGAAATGCATAAGGTCCTCTACTCTGACAATTAATCCCAAAAATCTGCCGTTTCAGGCTACAATAGTCATTTACAACATTAACAAAGTCTACACTGTATTGATCAATTTTATTTTATTTTAATGGACAAAAAATAAACTTTTGAACGGCAGTGTATTCTACTAAAAACCAATGAGAAGATGGGAGAGGACGAACTTGCAGCGTGTTGAGCATCACAAATAGACCCAGATTCTATTTCAGCGCCTGGCCACGCAGACGCTCGCGAGCAGTGTGCGTGCAATGATTGAATAACATGTATGTGTACATTTATTTTGCAACGCTCGCGCAAGCAATGTGTCCGGTCTGGTCAGCATGTAAGTTGTGTTGCTTCAGTGGATAGAACTACTTCTCTGTGAACGACAGGTGTGGGTTCCATTTGATGTGATGTGGAAATTGAATACATTGAACATGTGACTGATAAGCAAAGCCTTTTCTTATGGCTGGATATCTGTTTCAGTGCATGACCTCACATCATGAGCCTATCAGAGAAAAATCCTCATGCCCTTTGAAAGATGACATTTGTGTGATCTTGGTGTACACAGACGCTTAGATTTGTATTAAAGGCATTGGACCTTGATGTTGCTTTAGTGCTGACTTTCAGGAATTGGAATAGCATGGCAATGGCTCATTCTGAGCAATAAGGAAGAGAGCCCATTGATCTAATACACTGTTCTGCTTCATACAAACACAATGCAATTGTACACTTCATTCATAAAGTATTTAGACTCCTTGACTTTTTCTAAATTTTGTTGCGTTACAGCCTTATTCTAAAATGTACTGCATTGTTTTTTCCCCTCATCAATCTACACACAATACCCCATAAATATAAAGCAACAAAAAGTTATTTTGAACATTTTGCAAATGTATAAAAATACAAAAATTACAGAAATATCATATTTACATAAGTATTCAGACCCTTTACTCAGTACTTTGCTGAAGCACCTTTGGCAGTGATTACAGGCTCGAACCTTCTTGGGTATGACGCTACAAGCTTGGCACACCTGTATTTGGGGAGTTTCTCCCATTCTTCTCTGCAGATCCTCTCAAGATCTGTCAGGTTGGATGGGGAGCATCACTGCACAGCTATTTTCAGGTCTCTCCAGAAATGTTAGATCGGGTTCAAGTCCGGGCTCTGCCTGGGCCACTCAAGGACATTGTCCCGAAGCCACTCCTGCGTTGTCTTGGCTGTGTGCTTAGGGTCGTTGTCCTGTTGGAAGGTGAACTTTCGCCCCTCAGTCTGAGGTTCTGAGCGCTCTGGAGCAGGTTTTTATCAAGGATCTCTCTGTACTTTGCTCTGTTCATCTTTCCCTCGATCCCGACTAGTCTCTCAGTCCCTGCCGCTGCAAAACATCCCCAAAGAATGATGCTGCCACCACCGTGGAGCTCTGTCAGAGTGACCATTGGGTTCTTGGTCACCTCCCTGACCAAGGCCCTTCTCCCCCGATTGCTCAGTTTGGCCAGGCGGCCAGCTCTAGGAAGAGTCTTAGTCGTTCCAAACTTCTTCCATTAAGAAGGATGGAGGCCACTGTGTTCTTGGGGACCGTCAATTCTGCAAAAATGTTTTGGTACACTTCCCCAGATCTGTGTCTCGACACAATCCTGTCTCGAGGCTCTACAGACAATTCCTTCGAACTTCATGGCTTGTGTTTTTGCTCTGATATGCACTGTCAACTGTATGACCTTATATAGATAGGGTGTGCCTTTCCAAATAATGTCCAATCAATTGAATTTACCACAGGTGGACTCCAATCAAGTTGTAGAAACATCTCAAGGATGATCAATGGAAACAGGATGCACCTGAGCTCAATTTCAAGTCTCATAGCAAAGGGTCTGAATACTTATGTAAATAAAGTATTTCTGTTTTTTATTTTTAATACATTTGCAACAATTTCAAAAAAACTGTTTTGCTTTGTCATTATGGGGTATTGTGAGTGGATTGATAAGATTTTAATTTTATTTTAATTTTATTATTTTTAATTTAATCCCCCATAAAACCCTCCTAATCCCTCTTAAAACCTCTACAGCAGTGGTTCTCAATCCTGGTCCTGGGGACCTAAAGGGGTGCACATGAAAGGTTTTTGCCTTGGCCAAAAATGTATTAATAAACCAATTAGGCACATTTGGGCAGTCTTGATACAACATTTTGAACAGAAACGCAATGGTTCATTGAATCAGTCTAACGCTTCGAACACACCGACAGCATCATTTCGCAAAATAGTACGCATCATCATCTGGATAAGTATGCAACAATTTTTTTTTCCATTTTCTGCTACCAATTCTGTCAAGCCATCTACGGATACAGTTTGACGCATACGTTTGATAAATCCAATGTAGGCACCACACCGAACATATGCCCCATACCTCTGCAACACAATGCTGCAAGAATGTAATTCTACCAAAATGCAACGAAGCTGTCGGTGTGTTCAAAGCGTAACACTTTGCACATACACTGCTGCCATCTAGTGGCCAAAATCTAAATTGCACCCGGGCTGGAATAATACATTATGGCCTTTCACTTGTATTTCAAAGATGATGGAACAAAAAAAAAATATACATGTATTTTTCTTTGTATTATCTCTTACCAGATCTAATGTGTTATATTCTCCTACATTAATTTCACATTTCCAAAAACGTCAAAGTATTTCCTTTCAAATGGTATCAAGAATATCAAGAAGAATATCAAGAATATGCATATCCAGAGATACAGACAGTTAGATTTTAGGCGAAAATTGAAAAAAGTGTGCGATCCTTAACAAAATGTGGAAAAAGGGCATTTTTCATATAGAGAGATGCTATAACGTATTGACATTTAGTCACACCAGGCTTTATACTGCACAGTATAGTGTATATATGATGTACTGTGGAAGAAATGTGTGATGATGAGCAACATAAACTTAATCTGTGCATTCCCTGCTCCTCAGACACATCATTTCTGTGCTCTGGGAACAAGAAAAGAAACGTCTCAGTCCTTGAATAAAGAGTGTCTCTCTCTCTCATTTACTGCCTTTTTAAAGGAATCAATATTGTGGCCATTAAATCCAGAGGAATTTCTTATGAGGGTCTGAGGGTCACTGTAAATTAGAAGGCTCATTGTTGAAAAAACACAAAAGTACTGTTTTTAATTACCTGGGCATGTTAATCTGCTAAATATATTGACTGTCAAAATGAAGAGCCCCTACAGAGACAGATTGCGATGAAAAAGTAATCCTGCTATACACTATAGTTGAGAATCATTTCTTCAAGGAGACCATTTTCTCTACATATCTCCCTTGGGCTACTGCACAGCTCACATAATTTTGTTTTTGCAAAGTCATTAATGTTTAAAGCACTACTCTCTATTATTCATCTGTTCATCTCCTGTCTGGACTACTGCAAGACACTGTTGGCTGGGCTCCCCGCCTGGTATTCAACCTTTCCAAGTTCTCCCATGTAGCCCTGCTCATCTGCACACTCCACTGGCTTCCAGTCAAAGTTCACATCCACTACAAGACCATGGTACTTGCCTATGAGAAGCAAAAGGAACTGCCCCTCCCTACCTTTAGGCGCTGCTCAAACCCTACACCCCAACCCGAGTACTCCGTTCTGCCACCTTTGGTCTCTGGGCTCTCCCACCCCTACGGGAGGGCAGCTCCTGCTCAGCCTGGACTCTGCTGTACGAGCTCCCCCCCAATTCTAGGACAGTTTCCAAAAACATCTGAAACCCTACATCTTCAAAGAGTATCTTAAATAATCCCACAGCAACACCCGTCCTCGCCCCCCACACACCCGTCCTCGCCCCCAAACAACTTGCCTTTCGTTAACTAACACTTGCCCCTGTCTTTTCCCCCTACTAGCACTGACTTTGCTGATAGCTACTTCATTGAGGAAAAAGGTACTTATTATGACTGAGATATGTGGTTGTCCCACCTAGCTATCTTGAATACACTAACTGTAAGTCACTCTGGATAAGAACATCTGCTAAATGACTAAATTGTAAAAGTTCCCTTCACAGCCACAGAAAAACTCAGAGTAGAGGGACAGGAGCAGAATGTCATGTCGAGTCAGACTGATCAGTCAGGTTACCGCCCCTTATTGCCCCCTCTTCACCCCAGGTGTCTGCTGCACTCCGGCAGGCTGGCTGCAGGTCTGACATTTCAACATGGGACAGACAGACTGAGAGGAAGTGGCCATGCAAGGTTGCCAATTGTCATAATCCTCAGCTGTCTCCTGTGTGTACAGGGCCCCTGTGGATTGACCTGCCATGTTATGATGTGCCTCAGATATACTAAACCTGTATCCTCATTAATCTCATATACAGTAGTATACAAATAAATCAAATCAACGTTTATTTGTCTCGTGCGCCAAATACAACAGGTGTAGGTAGACCTTACAGTGAAATGCTTACTTACAGGCTCTAACCAATAGTGCAAAAAAGTATTAGGTGAATAATAGGTAAGTAAAGAAATAAAAACAACAGTAAAAAGACAGTGAAAAACAGTAGCGAGGCTATATACAGTAGCGAGGCTACATACAGAAACCGGTTAGTCAGGCTGATTGAGGTAGTATTTACATGTGGATATGGTTAAAGTGACTATGCATATATGATGAACAGTAGCGGTAGCGTAAAAGAGGGGTTGGCGGGTGGTGGGTGGCGGGACACTGGTTGGTTGGGCCAATTGAGGTAGTATGTACAGTACATGAATGTATAGTTAAAGTGACAATGCATATATGATAAATAAAGAGTATGTCTAAATCTATGACGAGGAATTTGCAAATTAGCCAGGAGAGAAAAACCTAGTTTTCAACAGAATATGCCATGAAAGATCTGTGGATGTAGCTATAGCAGCTAGATGTATTGTGATGAGACTTTATAGTTGGTAGTTATTATGCATTTGTTTAGCAGGGTGGTATAGCTGCCTATCTGTGTGCATTGCATAGCATTCGATTTGAGACTGCTTGTGCAGTAACTCCTATCACAATTGAATCAGCAAGGAAGAATTGCAGTCCGGTATAGTAGTGAGAAATGTAAAAAGTTCTACTCAAGTAAAATGAGCTCGACAGATAACATCTAGGTTCAAGAATATTTTAGCAGAAACAGAAATCCCTTCTTTTGTGATTTGCTACAACTCAACTAACTTTGAATAGGGGAACCCCTTAGAAAGTGCCATTTGAGTGTTGAATACGGGTGAGTGTAGTTTCCCTAGAGCTGAACATAACAAGCAATGGGAGGTGATGACTAATGTTTGTCCTGCTGTTTGCCTCAGACTGTGTGAGACAGTCGCTCTCTGCAGGTTTTATGGAGCCAGCTGAATGACTCAGTGAAAATAACCACCTCATCTACAGGTTCAACATGGGAACACGTCCTCACACACTAAGATTCTGTCAGTGAGTCAGTCTCAACATAATCTAATGTCTCTCCTAAATCAGGGGGACATCAATGTCTGCAGGCGCATCAAAGCCTTGCTTGAGTTTAACTGTACATTAGTTGAGCAGCAAGACAAGGAGATATTGGAATCAATGCCTTGTTTCACTTGATCCTTATGTTACTATCCTTTTGATACTTACTCATTATTCTCTGTCTTTTTGTGCTGTTACCTCAGACTGAAGCACAATGAGAACGACTCATCAGATCGTGTTCTCTTCTGCTTATTTTCTATTCATTTAGAAAATTGATTGTTTCCACTGTCTATCCATCTGTAAAAAATTTAAATGAGCAATTACTGGAACAAGCGTAATCATATCCTGCTTTTTTCGTGTATAGAATTACTAAATACCTAGATACAGAAGAACTTGTCAATTCATTTGCCACCTATTTCCATATTAATTATTTGCACATGAATGCAGTATGATGACAAGAAAACTGGTTGATATAAATAACCTGTTTTCATCTAAGGTGCCAATGGATTTTATTTTTATACAACCTCTCTATTTCTTCTCAACCAAACTGGCCACTTTTGTAGTCTGTATGGAGATAGCCTGTTCTGAGTCAAAGAGGACTGAAACCATTGCACAATCCATTGCTGTGGTGACAACAGCACCACACAGAGGAATGACTGACACTTCTGGTTGCATCTGTGGTCCTGCCCTGCCAGTCCAGAGGCCGCTGTGTCCCAGCCCTAGTGAATATCAGCCAAACCCACTCAAAACCCACTTAGATGATGTCTAGGGTGGTGGTCAGAGGTCTGGGTGTGGCACTGGCACCATTTCAAATGGCGGTATTAAAATTTGGGCAGTTTGGGGAGTCAGGGTTCATGGAGCAGTGGCTCTATGTGTGAAAGACTTATGGCTAGATGGAGGGGCTTACCAGGCCTGGGACTTCCGTCTGGACATGCTCTGTCTGAGCCACTTGGAGTGAGGGGTCAGGTGGTAGATCAGCTGTCTGCAAATCTTATCTGACGACTTGATGGTGTCAGCATCCTTCTGGGGTAGATAAATCACCCAAAATACAGAAGGAAAACTCAAGTACAACAACAAAAGAATAGCCTGTTTTTAGTTTAGTTCCAAATATGGTTGTCACTCTTTGAGACCACATACAATATAAGCAAAACACAGCAAGTTTAAGCAAAATACAGTACATTATGTAACCGCTACATTTTTGAGAAACATTCTACCAGAGCATTCTTCATTGAAATACTGCTTTAGATCATGAAAGGACATTTTCAGCTCAGTGTTCCTTTATTCTTAAACAGTTGTTAATCTCTGTCATTCAAGACCGTTCAAAACAACTGGAACAGGGTTCTGTTATTGAATGCTACATTAAGACTGTTGCCTTGAGCTGTTCCTGAGCAAAACACAATTTAGGTGTCTTGCTGGAGCAAAGTAAAAGTAATCAGAGGCTGTGTGCAACACTGTGGAAAACAGGAGGGATGGTGAGGAAATAAAGACGCTATTTCTTTTCATTGTCTGTAATGTAAAGTCGGTTACTTTCGGCATCCCCATCCCATTTCAACATCATTTGCCATCATGTGTACATGTTGCATAACTGAGAGATTATTCTATCATTGTTTTATCAATATTTTTATGTAAACAACATCCAGTTCGTCTGTATGGTAATAGTACACAGACATTATTATAGGACCAATCAATATAAAGCCAGACCCTGAGGAGGAGCAGTTGCAAGACAATGTGGAAGACCTTCCCCCATAATGATTGTATTGTAACAGCATTTCATTCTATTCATGACTTGTTCTCTTGACGTCTTGATTTCTGGAAGCTTGATTCCAAGCCAAGCAGACAAGACGCCATGAGATGAGTGTTGTGGAGAGCTTACCTTCTTGGGACACTGCATCTCACGAGCCAGGCTGAGCAACAACTCATGGGAGATGGGGTCCACCAGGTTGAGAAAAGCAGCGTTCTTATATAAGATGTCATTGAGGGATGTGCCTTCCAAGCCCAGATCCTGCCAAATCATACAAGAAGAGACAGTATAACTCAAAGTGCCTTAAAGCCACAATTATCGCTTTTTGTATTTCATGAAGACAATTAATTGTGTAAAGACAGCAGCATTATCACAGACACACCCGACTGATCATAGGCTATATTGTATATATGATCAAATCGACGCATCTGTTTTAATGACATTAAACAATATACGGTATAAAGTGGGTATTGAGACTTTCCAGAGATAATAATGGGATGCTACTGTAGATTGGACACAGATAAGCACGTTTTTTGTTAAAAAATATTCATTTAAGGGGGCGAAGGCTTTCGTCTGAAGAGAGCTCTACCTGAATACTGTAATGTGCTTAATATGCCTTGCTCCAGGCAGAAGCATTTCTTTTGGGATATCCACCTACACCTCAGTGATTTGGAGTTGCAAAGAGCTTTAGCGTACCACAGTATTGCACACCCTGTATCTCTAACTTTAGCACTAACTGGTGTCCTTCTGATAAATCCTGCAGTATATGAGAGTTCAATAAACATTCAATGATGGATGAGCATTTGCTTCTTCTTTTGATGTTTAATGAAGCCTTTTGTTTAGGCCTGCCATTGTGCAATACATTCTAAACATTAGTCTAAAAACAACTTATCCATGAATGGTGCAGGCAATTTTTTTTAGGGCAGACTGACACGAAAGAGTTGCTACATGACAGGTAAAGTTAAAGGCTTTTGAGTGATAATGCTGCCCGTAACAAGCTACAAATCAGAGCCAACTGGATTAAAAGATTTGCATACACCTATTAAGACGTGAATTAAGAATTAAGTAAGGAGAGAAGAAATGGAACAGAAAAGGACAATTTTCACAGGCTGAATAAGATAGCTGTCATGAGCCTCAGTTCTATAAAGGCCTAATTAGCCTGTGTATGTGAGGGGTAGAGATGGACGTGCACATACAGCGAGATATGAGAGACAGGGAGGATGGACAGACACACACACACACACACACAACAAAAGGCCTTGATTGCAAAGGACAGTTTGAGTGGGAAGCCGGCAGCCACACATTACTGACTTCCCTTTTAACAAGAGCAACAGTAAACACAACCGAGACACAAAACGAGCGAGAATCTCCTTCTCTTTATTCGAGAAGACAGATCTAAAAATAATTCCCTTCTGTTTTGTTTTTCCTTGTGGCCCACATCTGATAATCTCAGAGGCATTAAAACATGATCAATACAGACGTAACCACACCACGTCTGAAGCAATGAGGAGTCTTTTTAAATGGGATGTTGTGAAGAATAGACTTTACCACTTTACTGCAGATGCAACATAATGAACTCAGTTGCCTATACACGTACAGGTTCATTCAGTTGTTACAGTAACTCTAACCTAAACATAGCACGCCCATTAACTCTACAGTGGATGATGGATCACCTCTTTTAATGAAGTTACAAACCAGAATGTAATTTTTGAGACCTGTCTCCATTTGCAACAGCCTGAATGCTGATAATGTGAGGCGTATTCAATCAAAACAGGGTCCCCTGTGATGTGGCTGTCATGCAGTTTTGGCACCCTGGGTTATCTCCTTGCCTTGATTAAGGAGTTTCTACGCTCTCCTCTGTCAAGTCCTCAGCGTAATTAACTACAGATTGGACAATGCCTGATAGAGAGAGGGGCTTACGCTTGAGCTAAAAAACAGGACTATCACAGATACTGTTAGAGCACATCAACAGTCTTATTGTCATACCCTCGGTATTGTTATAGAAAGGACTATTTTCAGCTGATAACATGTTTTGAAATCTTGATCATTCCTTAGAAACATGATGCGTAGATTGCAAATAAATAGAGCAAAATCCAAACTTGACACAATGGTTTCTGCTTGGGAATTTTCAAGCCATCATGTATTCCTGTGTCTTAGTGTGCTACTAACCATGACTAAGCATGTTGTGTAGCAATCATTACCAATTCGATGGTCCAATTAAATATATACAAATACTATGTCAATGCTACCTACTATATTTGCGTTATGTGAATTTACATAAAAATATCTCCTGTATAGCTGAGGCAGAACTTGAATTGATCCATATGTAAATGGGGTGATTTTCTGTGTTTCTGGAACCATCAACTGCTCATTCTCCTGCTATAACTGCCGAGGTCCATACGGAGAATGGTCTGGCAGCAGAAGAATAGTCATCCAGTGACCTGTCAGTAGAGGAGACTGTGACGTGAGTTAGGGGGACCGTGGTGTGGGCATTGGTCTGGGCTGGGCTTACACATGCTGATTGCACTTGATTAATAACTGAGAATCCCCATTTGTGCTTAATTTCAATCAAACGCAAGATGCAGTGGCAAATGAACTAACCTTATTATCAGACATTTAAGGACGAAACACAAACAAAATAGGATTTAATTAAATTGGTAAAATTCAGGTTTTCCTACAAATGTCAATACTAAGCATATTACATTATCATTACATGTGTGGAATGGCACAAGATAATGTAGTGAAATAGGAACATTTTGTTAATAAAAAAATACTTCTACAGACAGTGACACAGTCTCATGTGACACCACTGCTGTTGCACTTAGCATTGCCTATTCATGAGAATATATGCCAGATTCACTCTATATATGGCAGAGTCACTCTAAACTGGTATGGCATCTTGTTTCTGCTATTATTAGAACATCTGAAAAAGTGCATGCACTCAGACAAATCTGTGCAATATGCTATGTATATCATATTGTGAATAGTAACTGTGATAGTTATTTGAAATAGCAGCAGCATCTGCATACTATGGTCTATAGCTGTGCCAAGGAAATGACCAGATGCCAGAGCTGACAGTGAGAGTGGTGGGCGGGCCTAATAGTTTACAAACACCTCCTTCCATAACGGGTCAATAGGAGGAACACCTGGGGCACTGTGTTGGCAGGTACTTAAAATGGAGGTTAAATAATGTAGCGCGCCTACAAAATGTGTAATATTCTGACTCATCCACGACAGTCTACATTATGCTCGCTACATATGGGGCAATGTATCTGTTTGAAATATTAAAATCAGAATTGTTAGAATGGGATTGACCAAACACATGATGATGATCAGCAGCGCACATAAGTGATGACAGGTATTTGTCATGACAGCAGATCAATGCAGGCGACTTCAGCCTACTGTGCGCAATCATGCTTGATTCGTGTGCAATAATTCAAATTAAATGTATGTAGATACTGTAGTGTGTGTGTCCTTACCTTCCTCAATAGTTTGAGCACGTCGGTTGCCTGATCTATCCTGCGATCACGGAGCAGCTTTTGTATGTCTCGGATCCACGCCACTCGCCTCACGTAGGGACTGTGGTTGGACCTTCGCAGCATCCCCGGCAGTTTGTCTGATTTCAGAATCATTGTAAAAAGAAAGTCGCCGCCGCCTCGACTTCCACCTCTGTCGCTTTCTCCTGTGCTGTCAAGATGCTTGCGACGCCTTTTCATAAAATTCTCATTGTCCAGACTACTCTGTCTGCTTAATCTAGAACCCATATTTCAGTATTTATATCAACAGTAGCCTATCTTACAATTGCATAAATGCACTACATTAATATCTAGAAATATAAATATTACTCATTCAATAGCCCATATATTATCTGTAGTCTTTATCTCCAATACAGAGAGCAACAACACAATATTCCTGATTTACCGGATATTTAATGACTGTCTGTTGCGCGCATGACACATTTACGAGGACAGACGAATGCTCTGTTTATGTTTTGGTCTCTGATGGTCTACGTGTGCCAGCTTGGTCAGGCGGTGGATGCTCTTGTCATTCCCTGCCTGTCCCTTTACGCTGTTGTTTAGGTTTGTGCTGTGTTGCACAGTAGACACCAGACTCGTGGCGCGCATAACCAATCAGAGCCCTCTTGTGGCATGGCATTGTACGCTGTAAGAAGTTACGACACACCCTTCTCAATTTCAATTTAGAAAGGTTTTCATCTGCAGGGCAGCAAAGTACACAGCATTTAAATTTGTCAAGAACTTTACAACCTTAATTTACTGTGACACTGAGCTGTATTTCCATACAACCTTTTACAGCAATCACATGGATGGTTGTTTGCGTTGGCTATTTTAGCATGTAAATCTTGGTTGGACAAACAAACAAAAATTGTGGGATGCATGCCAGCAAAGCCACTACACAACACAACACTAAACAATACATTCATTGAACTATAAAGGTCAAAACGGTTCCCACAAACTGTTAGGGCCTACACAAAGCTGTCCCAACAGTAGAGCCCCAACACCTTACCACTGCTACACCTGGCTTTCAGCGGAGCCTTGTCTGTCAGCGAAACAGTTCATTCAGTCTCATTTACTGCCTTTAAAAAAAACATAGCTGATATGGCTGACTTGCTTATACAAATGTGGTTTCTACTGAAAATTGGGATACATATTATGGCATAAGGGGACAACAAGCAGATAAGAGGCAATCCGTAATCTTGATTTAGACGTTATTGAGCGAGCTAGGACGGACTTGGTCAACATAAATATTTGTTCAGCACTTTTGAAATGTACAGTGACAGAATTCAGAAGATGGTCCGTTCTTACATTATTCTCCCTGTACACCAAGTCAGAACTGTAGGATAAATACAGGGGGCATATAAGCAGACAATGAAAGCTCTTACAATATTTGATGATTACATTTCTCTAAAACAGGCTATAGGCTACATGTCCACCACCAAGTCAGAACAGTAGGCTAAGTTATGAGGGGGAAAGGGACCAAATTATTAGGGTGAGGCACATGGGCTATTAACAACTTACTACACAACATACACTTAGTATTACTTTCTTAGCTACAGTATACATATCTCCCTGGCATATTACATCATTTATGCAGCAGCATACAGTACAATGCACTTTTGGACTCACCTTGTTGTGTTGTGTTCACTTAAACAGGAATTTGCGTGGCGGTTCTTCTTTTGGGCAAATTATGTCATCAAACTTTGTCATCAAAGTCTGACATTCTCTAGATTTATAGTGTTTTCAAGACAACTGGGAACTCTGAAAAAAACAGGCTGAATAATGCTCTTCAGGTCGGAGATTTAGAAAGAGGTCAGAGTTCCCGACTTGGAATTCCAAGTTGCACTACAAAACATATTTTCCCAGTCGGAGCTCATTTTTTTTCAGAGTTCCCAGTTGTCTTGAACTCATTGAAGTCTGAGATTTCCCAGTTCTGAATTTCCAGTTGTTTTGAACTCGGCAAAAGTCATGCTGGATTGACAGCATCGCCAATGCAGTCAACCTTTTCTGGCTCATGGTGTTGCTTGTGAATGTTTATCCTTTTAAGCTTGGAAAAGAGACCCTTCAACCCAGACTTGGACCACACACCCATTCCACTGAATAGCAGGCTAGTGATTGCCTTGCAACGCTTGCAGATAGCCACTGATTATTTTTCCAAACCACTCATTGTTGAATTTGTGATTTCCAACTTGTGTAATGTTTATGTCCAATGGCCAATGAGCACTGATACGTTTTATCTATAATTTCTCTTCATATGACAAGGATTGAAAATTATTTGCCAGTAGATTGTTGACTTTATTCATGATGATGATTGTTTGTCTAGCTTGCTAGCTAAGATTTTGATAGTATGATGTTGACATAATCAGTCTAATCAAAGCTACGGTATGTGATTTGACGTAATTTTATCTGTGGCCAATGACCTTGACCCTTCTTGGATGGGCACTTCTAATGTAACTCTATGTGAGCACCCAAGCAGTTTAGAATTTTTGAGCTCTCCACGTAGATCTTGTAGTGACATAGAGTCCCCATGAGTAACAGAACACTGAGCCAATCATTGGGCACCTAGAGTACATTCCCGACCCTTACGCTCCGTATTTTCAACTGGCTGCACCACCACCACAGAAAGCATTGAGCTAGGCTGAAACACCTGCGTTTTAGAGCTGCCTTACTCAGGAAAACAAAAAAAGAGACCACGTTTGTATGCGGTTTTATTAACTCAATGTTGTTGTTTTTTTACGTTGTATGCAAACTGATATGTGATGTATTCATGCAAAAATGGCATGCAAAACAGGTGGGGCTCAAGACAGGTGGGGCTCTGCCCTGAATGATGGGTCACCCCCGCTGAGCTCATAGAGTTCTGTCTTACTATCCAGGTCTGTGCACAAACAATTTGAGCTTCTACTTTTAAAAATCCACCTTTCCAGAAACAAGCTGTCCCCAGCTGTGCCCTGGACACCATATGTGAATTGATTGCCCCCCATCTATCTTCAGAGCTCGTGCAGCTAGGTGACCTAAACTGGGACATGCTCAACACCCCGGCCACCCTACAATCTAGCTTGATGCCCTCAATCTCACACAAATTATCAATGAATTTACCAGGTACATCCCCAAATCCGTGAACACGGGCACCCTCATAGATATCATCCTGACCAACTTGCTCTCCGAATACACCTCTGCTGTTTTCAACCAAGATCTCAGCGATCACTGCCTCATTGCCTGAATCCGTAATGGGTTCAGGCAAATCCAGATAGCTGATGTTCTGAAAGAGCTGCAAAATCTGGACCCCTACAAATCAGCCGGGCCAGACAATCTGGACCCTCTCTTTCTAAAATTATCTGATGAAATTGTTGCAACCCTTATTACTAGTCTGTTCAACCTCTCTTTCGTATCATCTGAGATTCCCAAAGATTGGAAAGCTGCCGCGATCATCCCCCTCTTCATCCCCCTCACTCTAGACCCAAACTGCTACAGACCTATATCTATCCTTGTAACGGTTCTCCTCTTCCTCTTCATCCGAAGAGGAGGAGCATGGATTGAACCAAGACGCAGCGTAATACTTAGACATGATGTTTAATAAACAAAACAGAAAACACGAACGAACACTTGAAGATACAAAACAAATAAACGATGTAGACAGACCTGAACGACGAACTCACATGAAACACGAAGAACGCATGAACACGAAAACTGCCTACATAAAACGAACGAACAAACAAAACCGAAACAGTCCCATGTGGCGCAACGACATACACAGACACAGGAGACAACCACCCACAACCAACAGTGTGAAAACACCTACCTTAATATGACTCTCAATTAGAGGAAACGCCAAACACCTGCCTCTAATTGAGAGCCATACCAGGCAACCCTTAAACAAACATAGAAACAGAAAACATAGACTGCCCACCCAAACTCACGTCCTGACCAACTAACACATACAAAACTAACAGAAACAGGTCAGGAACGTGACATACCCCCCCCCCCCCCCCTTAAGGTGCAAACTCCGGGCACACCAGCACAAAGTTTAGGGGAGGGTCTGGGTGGGCATCTGACCACGGTGGTGGCTCAGGCTCTGGACGAGGTCCCCACCCCACCATAGTCAATCCCAGCTTACTTCTCCCCCTCAGAATGGCCACCCTCCTATTCCACCCACCTAATATAAGAGGCAACACAAAAATAAGGGACAGCTCCGGGACAAGGTAGCTCAGGACAGAGAGGTAGGTCAGAATAGAGAGGTAGCTCAAGATAGAGAGGTAGCTCAGGATAGAGAGGTAGCTCAGGATAGAGGGGCAACTCCGGACTGAAGGGCAGCTCCGGACAGAGAGACAGCTCTGGACTGAGGGGCAGTTCTGGATACATGGCAGCTCTGGACGCTCATGGCTGGCTGACGGCTCTGGACGCTCATGGCTAGCTGACGGCTCTGGACGCTCATGGCTGGCTGACGGCTCTGGACGCTCATGGCTGGTTGACGGCTCTGGACGCTCATGGCTGGCTGACGGCTCTGGATGCTCATGGCTGGCTGACGACTCTGGACGCTCATGGCTCGCTGGCGGCTCTGGCAGATCCTGTCTGGTTGGCGGCTCTGGCAGATCCTGTCTGGTTGGCGTCTCTGGCAGATCCTGTCTGGTTGGCGGCTCTGGCAGATCCTGTCTGGTTGGCGGCTCTGGCAGATCCTGTCTGGTTGGCGGCTCTGGTAGATCCTGTCTGGTTGGCGGCTCTGGCAGATCCTGACTGACGAATGGCTCTAGCGGCTCCTGACTGACTAATGGCTCTGACGGCTCGGGACAGACGGGCGGCTCTAATGGCTCGGGACAGACGGATGGCTCAGACGGCACTGGGCAGACGGATGGTTCAGACGGCACTGGGCAGACGGATGGCTCAGACGGCACTGGGCAGACGGATGGCTCAGACGGCACTGGGGAGACGGATGGCTCAGACGGCACTGGGGAGACGGATGGCTCAGACGACGCTGGTGAGACGGATGGCTCTGGCCGGATGAGACGCACTGAAGACCTGGTGCGTGGTGCCGGAACTGGAGGCACCGGGCTAAGGACATGCACCTTCATGCTAGTGCGGGGAGCAGGGACAGGGCACACTGGACTCTCAAAACGTACTATTTGCCTGGTGCGTGGTACCGGCACTGGTGGCACCGGGCTGAGGGCACGCACATCAGGACGAGTACGGGGAGAAGGAACAGTGTGTACAGGGCTCTGGAGACGCACAGGTGGCTTAGTGCGTGGTGCCGGAACTGGAGGCACTGGGCTGGAGACACGCACCATAGGAAGAGTGCGTGGAGGAGGAACGGGGCTCTGAAAACGCACTGGAAGCCTGGTGCGTGGTGTAGGCACTGGTGGTACTGGGCTGGGGCGGGGAGGTAGCGCCGGAAATACCGGACTGTGCAAGTGTACTGGCTCCCTTGAGCATTGAGCCTGCCCAACCTTACCTGGTTGAATGCTCCCCGTCACCCGACCAGTGCGGGGAGGTGGAATAACCCGCACAGGGCTATGTAGGCGAACCGGGGACACCATGCGTAAGGCTGGTGCCATGTATGCCGGCCCGAGGAGACGCACTGGTGGCCAGATATGTAGGGCCGGCTTCATGACATCCGGCTCAATACTCAATCTAGCCCTGCCAGTGCGGGGAGATGGAATAACCCGCACCGGGCTATGCACACGTACAGGAGACACCGTGCGCTCTACTGCGTAACACGTCGTCTGCCCGTACTCCCGCTCTCCACGGTTAGCCTGGGAAGTGGGCGCAGGTCTCCTACCTGCCCTTGGCCCGCTACCTCTTACCCTCCCCCCCCAATACATTTTTGGGGTTTCTTCACGGGCTTCCGTGCTAGCCGCTTACCTTCATAAATCCGGTCTCTCTCTCCCGTTGACTCCGCTCTCCTAATCGCCTCCAGCTGTTCCCATGGAAGGCGATCTCTTCCGGCTCGGATCTCCTCCCATGTGTAGCAACCTTTTCCATTTAACACGTCCTCCCATGTCCACTGCTCGAACTCACGCTGCTTGGCTCTGGATAGGTGGGTGGTTCTGTAACGGTTCTCCTCCTCCTCTTCCCGAAGAGGAGGAGCATGGATTGAACCAAGACGCAGCGTGTTACTTAGACATGATGTTTAATAAACAAAACAGAAAACACGAACGAACACTTGAAGATACAAAACAAATAAACGATGTAGACAGACCTGAACGACGAACTCACATGAAACACGAAGAAAGCATGAACACGAAAACTGCCTACATAAAACGAACGAACAAACAAAACCGAAACAGTCCCATGTGGCGCAACGACATACACAGACACAGGAGACAGCCACCCACAACCAACAGTGTGAAAACACCTACCTTAATATGACTCTCAATTAGAGGAAAAGCCAAACACCTGCCTCTAATTGAGAGCCATACCAGGCAACCCTTAAACAAACATAGAAACAGAAAACATAGACTGCCCACCCAAACTCACGTCCTGACCAACTAACACATACAAAACTAACAGAAACAGGTCAGGAACGTGACAATCCTACCCTGCCTTTCTAAGGTCTTCGAAAGCCAAGTTAACAAACAGATTACCGACCATTTCGAATCCCACCATTTTTTATTTATTTATTTTATTTCACCTTTATTTAACCAGGTAGGCTAGTTGAGAACAAGTTCTCATTTACAACTGCGACCTGGCCAAGATAAAGCAAAGCAGTGTGACACAAACAACAACACAAAAGCTGTCATCAAGGTAAAGGGTGGCTACTTTGAAGAATCTATTTATATTTTGATTTGTTTAACACTTTTTTGGTTACTACATGATTCCATATGTGTTATTTCATAGTTTTGATGTCTTCACTATTATTCTACAATGTAGAAAATAGTAAAAAATAAAGAAAAACCCTTGAATGAGTAGGTGTGTCCAAACTTTTGAATGGTACTGTATATATATTGTTTTGTATCTATTTTTCTTTTTGTCTTTGTTTGTTTATTTGATAGAGAGATCAAGGTGAAGTATAGAGTGGTGAAATAGCAGTGGGCTGGATTAGAACCCATGCTGCAGCAGTACATGTGCACCGGAGACATGTGCATCTAGCGGCTAAACCGCTAAATCAACCACCCACAGCCTACTACTTTTAATGATCTAATAAATTCAATCAATCAAGAATAAATATACCTGTAAGGCTCCTGTCTAACTGTAAGATGTGTTGGTGTGTTGGTTCCCCTGGGCAGGAAAATGGTCAGAAAATCCCTGGTGGCTGGGCTGGTAGTTTTGCTGGTGGCTGCAGTGGGAGTGTTCGTGGGGGTGTTCATGGGGGTGGGAAACAAGAGCCCCATCTCCCCCTCAGACCATTTCTACTCCAAAGCTGCCGTGGCTGCAGATGCTGGAACGTGCTCTGAGGTGGGGAGGTAAGTAATGTTACACTAGCCAACTAATTCCTACTGAGATACAATGATTCATGGTACGCAGTCAAATGACAGGACATGATTAAGCTCTACAAGGAGTGTGTGTGTGTGTGTGTGTGTGTGTGTGTGTGTGTGTGTGTGTGTGTGTGTGTGTGTGTGTGTGTGTGTGTGTGTGTGTGTGTGTGTGTGTGTGTGTGTGTGTGTGTGTGTGTGTGTGTACCTAGGGACATTCTGAAGAGGAATGGCTCAGCGGTGGATGCATCTATCGCCGCCCTGCTGTGTGTTGGCCTCCTGAACGCTCACAGCATGGGCATTGGAGGGGGGCTCTTCTTCACGATCTATAACGCTTCCGCAGGTGAGTCAGTGTGTCCTCAAGCCTCCACAAATTAAAAAATGCTAATAAACACATCCATGTCTGCATTTTGTATCACTGCTCGACAGGGAAGGTTGAAACCATTGACGCGAGGGAGACAGCACCCATGAACGCGACAGAAGACATGTTTGGCAATAACACCCAGCTTTCTCGGAAAGGTACCAGTTCTACTGTTCTGGAATGTACGTCAGGTACAGGATAGGTTAGGCAGGTTCTGTGGTTCAATCCATCCTAAGATAACAGCTGAACAGTAATACGATAGCTGTAGTGTATCACAGTGAGATGGGGATAGAGAGAAGATAACACTGCGGGAATAGTAGAACCTTCTGGCATCCTCTTCCCTGGTTTTCCATCATTCTAAGGAACATTGGGTCTAAATGTCTCCATCATATGCATGGCTACAACAAGAGGGCAACAGTTTCATCTGTCAAAATGAGGAAATATACTGATATGTATTTCAAATCCTTTGTGAGCAGGGTTTCAACTTTGTGCAAATGGTGGTAAAGTCTTCTCTGCATAACAGGTGGATTGTCTATTGCCATTCCTGGGGAGATCCGTGGTTACGAAATGGCACACAGGAGACATGGCAGGCTGCCATGGAAGGAGCTGTTTGAGCCAAGCATTGCTTTGGCACGCATCGGTTTCCCTATAGGCAAAGCCCTGGCCAAAGCCATCTCCAAGAACAAGGACGCTATTCAAGGAGATGCCAACATGTGGTGAGGACAGGACAAACACTGAAATGTTGTGGTTTTTTATCTGTAAATGCAATATTACAACTACAACCACTTCTATAAATGTACCTTTTAATATCAGCGTGAATGTAATGCACTTTGAAGTGCTGTAATAGGATTAGTTGATTTTTATCACAGAGTACCACATATTTCAACCAATAAAATGTGATTATTTTGATGTCATTCATGGCTTCCTCTGTGATTTATTATGACCACTGATGATGTATTTGATTGGCCACTGTAAAACCTATGATGACAAAGCGATGGGAATTCTGGTCCTTTTATTCTATGGGTTTGCTTGAATAACTCCTGATAATAAGTTCTCTGTTCTTGATTTTGTATTCCAGTGAAGTGTTCTGTGACTCCCAGAAAAACATCCTGAAGGAAAATGACATCGTTAAATTTCCCAAACTAGCAGACACCTACGAGAGGATAGCAGAGGAGGGACCGAATGTTTTTTACAATGGGACAATGGCACAGACAATTGTGGATGACATCCAGGCAGCAGGTCTTTATATTTGTGCATTATAAAATCCTATTACATCTCATCATTCTTGTTGTACACTATGAGGATGATCAAGCGAGACAGATCTTATAGGCAGTGTGTCGATGTGCTTCTTGAGCAGTTATTTCCTCTTCTCAGGTGGGATTATAACCCTGGAGGACCTGCTCGAGTACCGGCCTGTGTTGAATGAGAACCCACTGAAGCTGACCGTGGGAGAGTACACCATGCGCGTCCCAGACGCCCCCTCCAGCGGCCCAGTCCTGGCACTCATACTCAACATAGTGGACGGTGAGCAGCAGCCTAGCTAACTCTGAGTCTGAACTCAGCCATGCAGACCAGAGGATTTCAGGTTTCCTTCCCCTGTCAGGTTTCCTTCCACTGTATTCCGCTTGGACACTGTTTCCACCCCCTCCGTAACGACCACCAACCCTATACACTAATTCAGCCACAGTTAATTCACCAGGGGCCTCATTTATAAACGTTGCATATGCACAAAATATGCCCCAAAACATGCATGCACCAGTTTTCACTCAAAAGTTGACATTTATAAAAACTGAAGTTGACTGTGAGAATGTGCTTATCCTCTCGTAAACTTTAGACCATACGAAGGCACAGTTTGCAGGGGTTGAAGTATTGCATTGCAAGAAGGCAACAGTAGCCTAGTAGCCTTGTCCAAATGGGGAATAAATTATGTCTTATTCATGACAAAAAAACATGTAGCTAAATATAATAAAAAGATGCAATAATTTGCTGTTAGTGAAGAAGAGCGAAAATAAAGTTCTTGACATTTTCCGAATTGACTGACCTTCATGTCTTAAAGTAATGATGGACTATCATTTCCCTTTGCTTATTTGAGCTGTTCTTGACATAAAATGGACTTGGTCTTTTACCAAATACAGCTATCTTCTGTATACCAACACTACCTTGTCACAACACTCACTCACAACACTTGGTTCAAATGCGTTAAGAAGGATGAAATTCCACAAATTAACTTTTAACAAGGCACACCTGTTAATTGAAATGCATTCCAGGTGACTACCTCATGAAGCTGGTTGAGAGAATGCCAAGAGTGTGCAAAGCTGTCATCAAGGCAAAGGGTGGCTACTTTGAAGGATTTCAAATATAAAATATTTTGATTTGCTTTACACTTTTTTGGCTACTACATGATTCTATATGTGTGATTTCATAGTTTGATGTCTTCACTATTATTCTACAATGTAGAAAATAGTAAAAATAAAGAAAAACCTTGGAATGAATAGGTGTGTCCAAACTTTTGACTGGTACTGTACATTAAATCTACTGTATCGCTGATAAATGAACAAATTGTTATTCTTTAGGCTGAAATATTACATCAATATTTTTGGTGTTTTTTTCTTCAGGGTATAATTTTACTGGCACGAGTGTCTCTACGTCCGAGAAAAGGACTTTGACATATCACCGTATCGTGGAAGCATTCCGATTTGCTTATGCCAAGAGAAGCAGACTAGGGGACCCACGCTATCTCAATATCACTGATGTGAGAACCCTGAATCCCATTTTTCAAATACACAGTTTCACTCACAAATATATATTTGACTTTGAAATAAAGATGGTTTGTAGTTGTTTAAAGAATAGGCTGTTCACCAACGGAATTCCTATTTTTTTTACTGATGATTTCATCTTCTCTCCAGCTCATCCACAACATGACCTCAGACTACTTTGCTGATGGGATCAGGAGTAAGATCACAGATGACACCACTCATCCCGACAGCTACTATGAGCCAGATTATTCTGTCCCCGACAATCACGGGACAGCACACCTGTCCATCATAGCAGAGGATGGAAGTGCTGTGGCTGCCACCAGCACAATCAATCTATAGTAAGATTCCTACAAGGCAAGACCTCCTGAGACAATAGGACTGATGAATACACAATGCTACAGGGTAGATTATAGATATCCAGAGACAGATCATTAATATAGCATACGTGCACTCTAAACACCCTTTGCTTGCCGATGGTCTTACTGAGGATTCTCTGTTTTCATTTAACCGTAAAATAACATTCATAGGATACGTAACTCCTATCATTTCCCATCTTCAGTTTTGGCTCCAAAGTCATGTCCCGATCAACTGGCATCATTTTCAATGATGAGATGGATGACTTCAGCTCTCCATACATCACCAACGGCTTGGGAATCCCTCCATCTCCTAACAACTTCATCCAGCCTGGTGAGATAGTATAGGAACTAAAATCAATATCCTTATTGCCGGTAAGCTACTGAAAGTTCTCAATTTATACATGGCCCCAATTTGAGCCTTGGCTGGTTTGTTTTCTGAGAATAACTTTGAATATTTAGCTGTCTCTCTGTTTTAGGTAAAAGGCCTCTATCTTCTATGTGCCCAACTATTATCTTGGACAAAGACAATAGAGTGAAAATGGTGGTGGGAGCCTCTGGTGGAACAAAGATCACCACAGCGACAGCCCTAGTAAGTCTTGAGCCATACAAATAAATTGATAATCTAAAACAGATAAAGCCTACACATGACAGCCATCTATCCTTACATTGTGATATTGTGATGAATCAGAGTATAAGTAGCTTCCTTTTCACATTTACATAGGTGATTCTGAATTCCTTGTTCTTTGACTACGACCTCAAAAAAGCTGTGGCACAACCTCGAATTCACAATCAACTTAACCCAAATATGACAGTAGTGGAGCATGGCTTTGAAAAGGTGGGTAATTTTGTACAATGTTGCATAGAATATTGTTCGATAAAAAAATACAAATTCATTTGAAAAAGCTTTTGGGTAACTGAAATGTAATCTGTGTGTGTGTGTAATAGAGTGTATTAGATGGTCTGGTACAGAAGAACCATGTCACAGAGCTGCTGATGACTCCTGGATCAGTAGTTCAGGCGGTGGTGCGACAGGGGGAGCGGCTCTGTGCTGAGTCCGACCCCAGAAAAGGGGGTTATCCAGCGGGCTACTGAGTCTCCATAAAGAAACAGGGACATTAAGAGACAGGGCCATAGAGGCCATGTATCTGCAATGAGACGCAAACAATGGCTCCTCAAGGAGGCACAGCCACTTTTTCTTCAGCCTAAATTCATTTCAAGACCTGGAAAATGACTTTACCCCACATCAATACCTCCTCCCTTCACACCAAATAATCGGCAACATTTCTGCTTTTATTTCAGTATTATTTATTTTTGTGTTTTGAAAAAGAAGTGCGATTGCAACTCTGAGAGTGGCATTTTTTAAATCCTTGCTGTATCAAGAGATCATTGTCAATTATCCTAAAGAAAGAAGTGTATTTATGCAATGCAGTGGGGTAGCAGAACGCTGCACTGTAACTGTCGTTTCCTGCTGGATGTAAATACCAATGGGCCAGAACTGAAATGGACGCCATGGATCCCCTGATGTACATTCTGAAATAGTTTGCTTATGAAATATTAGCCAACATATTAGTCAAATTACTCTGTGATGATGAGCAATCATTCTGTTTGACAGAAAAATAGGCATTTGTCTGAGATTTAAGAAAGGTCATGTTTTAGGGGATAATGTGAACACCAATATGAAAGGTTGTCAAAGTAGTTTGTCTCTGTCCATTGAATAAATCAAATATAGAGAAATTACTGTTTTGTCTCTCCATCAAGGAAAAATGGTCTGTATGTTTTAACCATGTAAAATACCACAGTTGGTCACTGAAAACTCCTCGACTTCCACCTCAGGTCTTAACAGGTCAGGTTGTCAGATCTGTTTGTGCTTTATGGGTTGGCTAAAGCACAAACAGATCTGGCAACCAGGCTACAGGTCTACCATCTGCCTTATGAAGATGTTGGTCACAGGTAGCTACATTTTTATTTTCATGAGAATTCTGATCTGTAACTCTAAAATGGTGATTTCTGTTTTACTGATTTCATCTCAACTCTGCCCATTGCCCATGGGGGCCTGCTGTTAATAAGGGCTCAAATATGGCTGCCATTGACCTATTCAAATGGTATTTTTTTTTTTTCTTTGTGATGAGGATTGTTAAAAAGACACATTTTTAATGTTTAATATCGAGTAAGTGAATGTAGTGTATTTAAAAACAATACATGTGCAGTTATATATTTTTAAACTTGCAATGTTCTCATGCCATGCTTGTTGCCATGCTTGTTATTAAACATTTTAAACAAATACATATTTCACATTACTCTGCCTGTTCCCCATATTCTTAGGGACATCCTTCTCTGCTTTGATAACTGTAACCTAACTGCTGAACTAATGTTACTGTGGTATGAAATCAAATTATTGAAGCAAGGTTTTAGCAGAACATTTTAAAGTACACAATATGTTAATAACAGCTACATTATGTCTAACCAACTGACTGAAGTACCATTTCATACAAAAACATTTGGCCTTTAACAGTTTGAAGAACAAAATACCCAGCAGTTTCCTTCTGACAAATCTTGGCAAGATGTGGCATTTGGCACCAGCTGTGGCTTCTACAAAAACCTCCAATTGGATTAATCACTGAAGCCATTGAACTGCCTGTGCTTCCATAGACCAGTGAAGTATAGGAAGCTAAATAGACAATAAATCACACGTATAGGACTCACCCTAAATACTTCCTCTCTATCAAATTGCTCTTCTCTTTTATGAGGTTCTCAATAACTGAAAAGACAAGCATGCTAATAGACCTCACCAGTAGGACCATAGGTGGCAAAGTTGGTGACTTGGCAGTTGAATAAAGAGTCAAACATTTAACAACATAGATGTGAAAATCTCCATGAGAATGATATACACTAAATATACAAAACATTAGGAACACCTGCTCTTTCCACGACATATACTGACCAGGTGAATCCAAGTGAAAGCTATGATCCTTTATTGATGTCACTTCAAAATCAGTGTAGATGAAGGGGATGAGACAAATTAAAGGAATGTGGCCTGAGACCCTTTCTGTGTAAACTCTACTCTCTGCTTCCTTGTGAGAGCGAAATTATTCATATTCAGTCAGACAGCATTCGGCCTGTGGGCAGATGGGAAAGGATGGCTAATGAAGCTATACATTATATACATAAATAGTAAAGCAAGTGTTTTTCAACCTTTGACACAGCTCATCTTAACTGTGCTAATAGAACATATCCCATACCCCCGACTACTGTGATCCTCATGACAGCACAGGCCTGAACAGTCTAGTGTCAATGTTAAGGCTCAGTGCTCACATACAGGGGAGGCCACTGGTGCAGAGAACATCTAGCGTCAATGATCACATAGCCCATCTAGAGTTGTCTGATGAAAAGACCGGCCATTCCACGGCTGCAGCTCTCTTCATCTCCAGAGATATAAACACGCACACACACAAGAGCAGAGTGAATTATGCAGCGTGTGTATATTTACTGTGTGTATTTACACAGGCTCTGTCCCCTTTCTGTTCCATGAGGCCCACCATCTCTGTGTTTATAGAGTGAGGTAGCTAAACATGCCTGGGGCCTTACAGAGTGCTTCTTGTGCAAACATTCAGAAACATACAGCTTCAATTGTAGAACTTTCACACCTGGACTAAACCTACATGTTAATGGTAAGAGTGATTGGGCAATTGAACAGAAAAACTTTCTTCCTGTCTAATGTAAACTGTTGAAATCAACCAAAAAAGTTCAAGTAATGATGACAATGCATTTTTCATGCGAGAGGGACATGAAGAATTTATGAAAAACAAACCCACTCAAATGTTAAATAGTCAATTGCCTTTTACCTAAGTTGGTTCTAGTTTGTACCTCTGAAATGGTTAAAGAGCCAGAATGAAATATTTGAAGGCTCAGGGCTGTTTCAGCATGTCACTGCTTCCTTTCAGTAATAAGACTTCTGTGTTTGCAAACCAACGTTAGGTAATGTTTTAAATGCTATTAGACTAAGCTTCTTCTGTATACAAACCAAAGGGCAATTAAGGATATTCAAAAGATCCAAATTGTTTCACAAGACCTTTTCTTGGATCAGTGTCATTATGAAGAGACAATGTGAACGTAGTGGCGCTCATGACTGGCACATTTAAAAATGACCACTCAGAGGTTGCATAAATCTACACCAGACTAACCAAAACAATATGCAGTGTCATTGCTTAACTCAGTTTCCCACAGAATGTGTTACGTTATGACACACACACAGAGATCTAATTTCAGTTAATCTAAGAACTATCCCATTAAAATTAGGAAATATTTTCACTTCATTAAAATAGTTGAAATTACATTGTTCATTGGCATGCTCTAACTGAAGAATAATCACCTTGCTCTCTAAAACGTATTCATCTTCTGCCCGGCTCTGATATTACGGTCATTCATCACATCGTGTGGTGGGTAAAACTGACTCTCCCTGACAGCTCGGGTAAGCCTTCCTCATTCTATAAGCATAGATGATTAGATGCTCTATGCTAGACATCTTTGTCTTGACCTCTGATGAGATCCCACCACTGGGAAAAATATGTTGATGATATCTATTCTATTGACATCCTACAACAGAGGCAATGACAACCTCGAAAGGATTCTTTCCTGAATAAGGTTAAACTCCTTGTTGACTACTAGTATGTACCCTATGCTGAAATTCAAATACTATGTGGGTGTTATGTATGCAAATTAAAATACACAAAAATTGTGGGGAGGCCCAGCCAGGCTGCACTTTTTCTCCAATAGCTGTGATCGCCATCTAGTGGTAGTGTAGTCAGAAACATTTTCAGGTGGAACAAATTAGTGATTTTCAGGTTCGCAGTTTCACAAGAAAAAAGGACAACAAACTTGGGAGATAAGATTAGAGACACTTGAAGTTTGATCTTTATATTGTATAAAAATGATACACGTTTGCAATGTAAATTGGGAGTGCCTAAACCAGTTGTTTCTCTACTAATGCAGCAATTTGAAACAAAAGATAGCATGAAATGTGAAGTCCATGACAAAGAGAGTACACCAGTATATGTACTGGTCTGTGTTAGGGTGGTGAAGACAGGGTGGTGATGACTGTTCAGAGTCGCATGGCGACGGCTGCCCCCGCGCCTGCAGCTCCTGGTCCAGCAGGTGGAACAGCATGGCACATTTGTTGCATTGGGGGGTTTGGCCCAGGGTGTGGTGCAGTCGGGCCTGCAGGTAGTGGATGTCCCACAGACACCCCTTACGGTCCAGCATGGAGAAGTAGGCTACAGCCTCAACCAGCGTCTGCATAGCCAGGCCCAGACCTGGAGGGAGACAACAGGGAATCAGACGTTTGGGTTGTGTAAATATCCAAAATTATAGTGTAATTCTCATTGCTGATACTGCTTATGTGACTCAAAAGAAAATACAATGCGGAGAGACTCCTATGTGTACTCAAATGGTAAAGTCCTCCTAACCACCAACAAACATTTACATTTCTTTGAGACAGTGATATGAAGCTTTGTTGTTGGGGATGTGTGGTACGTGCATGCCTCTGACCACTGGGCTGGGACCCAGCAGTGGCCACCTGACAGTGGGCTGCCAGCATCAGAGCTCTGCCCTTATCCATGACTGCTCATGGGCCAGGATGGGATAATGAAGGACACCCAGAGTCTGTTCCAACACTCCCAGTATCAACTGGACAGGTGACAGAAAACAACACAAACTATTGATGGAGTTTTTAAATATAACCCAGTATGAATTTCCTTGTTTTGCCTACATGTGGGAGTTTGCTTTGCATACAGTATGCAGTTCCATCAAGAGATTAAGATCAAGAGATTAAAGATTTGTATATCTGAGAATATGTGTATACACCAAGCATACAGTGGTATGTAGGCCATGCCAGGCTTACATATTGCCTGCACCTGAGTGAAGGCCAGGTGCAGGATAGTCAGAGACCAGGGCATGTAGATGGTGCTGTCTGGCCAGGGCCTGCAGCAAGAGAGCAAGGGCTGTGGCAACACCTGACAACTCTCAATGCAACTCTGCAATGGCCAGCATCACCCTGCACAAGGCACACACACAAATATAAACACAGCCACACAATCCTTAGCCAAACAAATACTGTAGCTTTGACAAATTGATAAACACATATTCAAACAACATTCTAGGACTCCATCGACAGAGGAGGTCTGGTGTTTTTATTTAGTGTCCTGGCCTACCTGATGATCATCTCTGAGTACTTGGTCTTCTCACAGTTCAGCTGCAGCCTCTGCAGGATACTGTACGCTTTAGTGGTCCGGTTCAGCGCCTTCGGCACTTGAGCTTTCCTGTTAACACAACACATATACAGGTAACTGCCAAAATAAAGGAAACACCCACATAAAGTGTCTTAATAGAGCGTTGGGCCACCACGACCCGCCAGAACAGCCTCAATGCACCTTGGCATAGATTCTACAAGAGTCTGGAACCCTATTGAAGGGATGCGACACCATTCTTTGACAAGAAATTCCATCATTTGGCGTTTGTTGATGGTCAAAGAACTCGGGTGCCGCTCCAGAATCTCCTATGTGTTCAATTAGGTTGTGAAGACAGACAGCCATGCATATGGTTTACATAGTTTTCATGCTCATCAAACCATTCATTGACCACTTGTGCCCTGTGGATGGGGGCATTGTCATCCTGGAAGAGACCACTCCAATCAGTATAGAAATTATTCACCATAGGTTAAAGGTGATCACTCAGAATGGCTGTGAATGTATTGCCGTTTAACTTGCCCACTAAGGGGTTGAGTAGACCAAAACCATTAAAGAAAAATGTACCCCACACCACAAGAGCCGCCAGAACCCTCATTTCCTCAAGTGTTTCCCTAATTTTGGCAGTACCTGTACATACAGTAAACTAGAACAGTGGTTCCCAAACTCTGGGACCGAGGGGTTGGCGGGGGAGGGGGGGACTCAGCACGGCTTTAAACTTACTCTTGAAAGTTGTTATAGTAGAATGCACAAGGTGCAATTTCAAAATTGGGTAGTGCATCATCAGTTTTCCTCTTGTCATGTCAGTCATTGTATACCTTAGAGAGCTATTTATAACTTGTCAGAAAAGTCCAGATCAACAAGCCCATGTCAGCTAATGTTATTATTTTTATTTATTTTTATTTTAGCCCATATATATTGCTGTAATTTTTTTGTGACTCAAATATCACATGAATACACAGTAGACATGGCAAAATGCATAGAATTGCAAGAAAATGTGCACAATTTTCTTTGCACCCCATGACAAATTGTGTAGAATTGCAGAAAATAAGCTTTAAACCGGCAAACTTATCTTCACCAACAAGGGGGGTGTGAACAGTTTGTCATGAACAGTGCCTATAGAAACAGACGAGACGCGTGCACAGGGGAGGGGGGGGGGGTTCCCAATGCTGGAAGGGGGGCCTGAGTGAAAAAGTTTGGCAACCCCTGAACTAGAACACTGGAAGAAAGTGTAAAGGTGTTCTGAGTCAAGACACTTCCTTAGCTATAGAGACTCTCTGCTTTGTTAAAGGCAGCAATGGCTGTGACATGGGGCTCTGCCAAGTGGTATTTCCCATCATTCATTGCTCTGTCAAACTGGATCTTGAGGTCACATAGCATCAACAGCTGGGTGATAGAGGAGACAAACCTTTACAATTGACTAAAGTCCACATCATACCAGCCATGTCGGTGCCATTGCCAACTATAAGGAGGCAATGGTGATTCTGTATACTATATCGATAGAAAAGTGCCAAACATGGTGATCGAGGTCAAGTCTAAAGTTGATGGATAGAGATGAGTAGGAGTTCAGATTGCCTCACCATGGCATGTTGGGTGTGAGGGGGAAACTGCTCCTTCAGATGCTTCAGGACCTCAGACACAGCCCCATACAGGCCCTGGAGGGAGAGAGGGACAGGAACTAAAACAAGTCTCACTCACAGTCAGTACCAGTGCACATCTCCTGAGATGTAATCTGGATCACATCAATGCTTGTGAAACAGCCCTGAGGGACATGTGACAGAAGACAGATACACGGTGGAGCCAGAGACAGAAGTGGAGCCAGAGAGAGGTGGGAAGAGGTGTACTAACTACAGTATCTGTTCAGCATGCAGCTCAGCCAGGTGGCAGAGGGAATTGTGGTTCACATTGCTGCCAAATATGTGAGTGACAACCAGGTTTTGTTATTTTTTATTAAATTCATTGCAGTTTGAATCTTTTATTTTTAGTGTGGACTCAGGGAATGTCAGGGAATGTCAGAATGAGTGAAGGAGACCCACCTCTTGCCATTCATCATCCATATGGATGTAGTCTGAGCCAGGCTGATGTCTATGAGCTCTGACAGGCTGTGCTTCCAGCACTTTGCAGGATGTCTGTGTCCTTCAGAGCATCCATGAGCTCATGGTCTGTCTTGCCCTGGATCGCCCCCTGCTGGACCAGGGACTGAATGCCCAGATATGCCACGTACTGAGGAGAGAAAATCAAATGAAAGGAAAGCCCCTCTGAAAACTATTTTATTTGTCACATGCTTCATAAACAACAGGTGTAGACTTAACAGTGAAATACTTATTTACGGGTCCTTTCCAACAATGCAGAGTTACAAAAAAAGATATATATATATTTACAGAAAAATAGTGTTAAGAGGAATTATTACACAGTGAACAACAAATAACAATAATGAGTAAAAATAACATGGCTATATACAGGGAGTAACAGTACTGAGTCAATGTGCAGGGGTACAAAATAATTGAGGTAGCTATGTAGAAATAGGTAGGGATAAAATGACTAGGCAACAGGATAGACAATAGGAAGTAGTAGCAGCGTATGTGGTGTGTGTGTGTGTATGTGTGTGTGTGTGTGTGTGTGTGTGTGTGTGTGTGTGTGTGTGTGTGTGTGTGTGTGTGTGTGTGTGTGTGTGTGTGTGTGTGTGTGTGTGTGTGTGTGTGTGTGTGTGTGTGTGTGTGTGTGTGAGTGAGGTATCAGTATGCATGTGTGTGCGTGTTGGCATATGTAGCGTGTGTGTGTATTTGTGTGTGGGGATGTCAGTAGAAGCATGTGTGAGTGTGTGGGTAGAGTCCAGTGTGTGTGGGTGCATAGAGTCAGTGCAAAAAAGGGTCATTGCAGGTAATCCGGGTAGACATTTTATTAGCCATTTAGCAGTCTTATGGCATGGGGGTAGAAGCTGTTCAGGGTCTTGTTGGTTCCAGATTTGGTGCACTGGTAAGGAGGATGGTGGTAATGTGAGGGTTAGTAATCACCTGGATCTACTGAACCGCCATAGAGTCAGGAAACTGAGAGGATATTGCATAAAACGGTAAGTAAACCTGAAGTGCTCCAGTCTCATCTGCAGGCATATGAAATTCTTACCAGTAGACAGAAGTGGACGGCCATTTTCACAGAGTCTTCAGTTAGCGCAGAGCTGTCAGGTCCTTTCATCTGTTCCAGCGTGTAAAGCCAACTCTGAAAGAGACAAATACATTCATGGATGATTACACAGGTACAGTATTGGTGCTGAGAAAGTGAAATAGACACTGACCAACCTTGACTACACATTGTGTAAATACTGTATGTTGGGCATATAACACAAACGTAAAAGCTCCTACCAGGCAGTGCTGCAGGCACACGTGATCATTGGACTCCTGGGCGATGCGGATTGCCTCATGTAGAGCCAGGTCAGCCTGTTGACTGAGTCAAGAGTTGGAGTTGATTTTCATTTTGACATGAATCAATATTGCATACATAAATTGCAACTGATATTGATACAGACTTTCCATATCTATGCCCATCACTACTCACTAGTGACCAAAGCGACAGTGCAGTGCTGCCAGGTTGAGGGCAGCGTAGCGGAGACTTCAAGGTCTCAAATAGGGAAAATGAGAAATATGCAAACTGCAAAGGATAAGCTGATGACACAGTACTCCCCTCTACTACCACCTCTACTTTTAATAACTCATGCAGTGGTGCTGTGTCCAGCTCCTCCTCCTCCATCCTCTCCCCTACAGTCTCCTCTGTGCTGGTGAGGTCCATGTCAGAGTCATCTGCAGTCAGGGCAGGCAGCCCCACCTGGCCATCACCAGGCTGGGCGTAGTGACTGTGGTAGTAGTGCTGCAGGGCTTTGTACAGTTTGTACACCTGTTTGAAGGGCAGCTTGATGTAGGCCAGGAGCATGTGTCTCATGAACAGACCTAAAAACATAGAGGACGCAGTCATGATGAGAGACTAGCATTCAGTGAGCAATCCTACAATCTGTCCCATAAATTCAAAGGAAATTCATATAGCAGTGCTCTCTAACTAGACACAGTGTTCGTTTGATCTGACCTTTGGCTCAAATGATGTGTACTTGCCAAAAACACTGGTCTTAAATGCCTCAGAATCAATAGTACTGAAAGGAGTGGGGAGGGTGACATGCAGCACTGACCTCTTACATTACAGGCCTAGGTAACTGCAGTTGAATCGAGGACTCATCCATACTGGAGTTTCACAGCATATGCTGTTTGAGGGCAAAATTCTTCCAGTCTTCAGGAATTGGCCATGAGTCAAGTCTGGACCCTAATACACAGACAAAACCTATGATAAAGAAAAGCAAGCAATTTACAGTGGAAAGTAGAAGCTGTAAAGGTGAACAATAAGCTATTCCAACCTGTTGTAGAGGCAGGATGAGTTTGTTCAAGCGTCTTCTTTCCCGAAGAGCAATTGTTTTTGACGTGGTCATCTCGTACAGTAGGCCAGAACGAAGATGTTGTACGGAGTCACCCAATCTCTGATGCCAAACACGTTGGCATGGACCACCCCATTGGTCATCATTGGGTTGAAATACAAACTTTCATGTACGCTTGACATTGTTTAAATTGAAAAGTTAACTAGCTAAGTTAGCTTCTAAATATTATAAAGTTACTTTTCAACAACCTTGTATGAAGCTAAATAATCAAGAAAAACATGCATCAATTTGCAAACCATGTTATCAAGCTACTGTAGCTAGCAAACGTTAACTAGCTAGACTGATTTCCTTGCTTATTAGTTAACTACTTGAGAGACTAGCTACCTATCTTATACTGTAGTGAGCAATTTTGAAGTCTGCAACATATGGCATTATTGACAGTAGTACTTGTATGAATTTGAAAATATGTTAACTTCTTCGATGACTTTAAACGGCGGTAAATAAATGTTCCATTGCCGCCACTTACTAGATTGGACTATAACTCCCTTATATTATGCTTATTTTTTGTGTTTTCTTCCAACAACAACAAATAAGTAATAAAAATAATAATAACCCCACTGCTCTATCTAACGAACACCCTGGCCTTTTTCTGTCCCTACCTAGTGACGTAGCTATATGGCCACAACCCTACATGTCAGTACATGCTGTAGAGTCGATTACAGATTAATCAAATGAAATTGTATTAGTCACATGCTTCGTAAACAACAAGTGTAAAATAATAGTGAAATGCTTACTTACGGGTCCTTCCCAACAATGCAGAGAGAGAGAAAATAGAGAAATAATAGAAAAGTAATACATATTTTAAGTATTTCTCTGGTAGTGGTAGAAGTTTAAAATGTTTTACTTAAGCCAAGCAGTTAAATATTGTCAAAGTTACATTTAGTAAAATAATTGGTCTGATTCGTTTGATAGACTACACTATCAACCTTATTACTTTGGATTATGGGGCACTTATCACATCACAAATAACTACACTCAGACTAGCCTACCACACTTTTATAAACTATCCTACTAGAATACCACAGTATATGCACCTGTAATAATAGAGTACAGAAGATAAGTAGGCATTGTTGAAGTTTAAAATAAATTCAAAAACGTTAAGAAGGTTCGCAGGTTCAGCAGCTGAAGAATTGCAACATTTACATGGATCAAAAATCTAATAATACTCTTAGTAGAAATGTTTATCTTTAATTTACAATCTGTAGAAACTATGAGAAAAGAAAGGTTCGGAACTTTGTGAAACATCACAATATATGGCAAATAGAAATCAAAACTGGATGGTGTTTTATTAATGTCACTTTAATAATGTCACTTTAATAATGTTTACATATCTTGCATTACTCATTGTATTATTCATTTTTATTTATTTTTTTACCTTTATTTAACAAGGCAAGTCAGCTAAGAACAAATTCTTAGTTACAATTACAGCCTACTAGGGAACAGTGGGTTAACTGCCTTGTTCAGGAGCAGAACGACAGATTTTCCCCTTGTGGCTCAGGGATTCGATACAGCAACCTTTTGGTTACTGGTCAAACGCTCTAATACTGTATTCTAAACTATCTACTGTATCTTAGTCTATGCCGCTCTGACATTGCTCATCCATATATGTATATATTCTTAATTACATTAATTTATTTAGATGTGTGTGTATTAGATATTTGTTGTGAAATTGTTCAAATTTACTTGTTAGATATTGCTGCACTGTAGGAACTAGAAGCACAAGCATTTTGCAACACACGCAATAACATCTGCTCAACACGTGTTGTGACCAATAACATTTGATTTGATTTGATTTGTTCAGAGATAGATGAATGGGAGGGGTTGAGTGGAGCTGAAGGATAGGACTTAAAACAAACAAAAGATAACTACTGTAAAATATATTGTGCCTGTAAAATGTATATAGTATGTATAAACTGGAAGTAGAAGCCTAAGTGTCGTTGTCCATTAGTTTACTCCAATTGGGGTCGAGTTAGGGGAAAATACATTTTAAAAGTATATATTTTATTAGATGATGCAGACATTACATTGATAGAAGCCATAATTTATATGCAATATTAAAGCTGATCAACCCCCTACAAATACAATTTAAGCCAAGTTTGAGTTTAAAAAACTTTATCCTTTAATTCAAACATACATTAATTTCTTAATCAAATGATAAAGCTGTTAAAACAAAGTTATGGATAGATAAAGAAAGTAAGGATACAGGGGTGGAAGACCTAATGGATGGAGGGATTAATGTATGGTTGGATGAAACGAAGTGAGGGCAGGTGTTCGGCAGTTGGGAGCGAAGGACACTGTTCATGCTCGATGCCCACATGCAGAAACGCCCCTAATTGCGGGCTGCAGTTGTACACTATTGGACATGACGGGATATTTTTGTTGTGGTACAATTAGTTATGCAAGAAATGACGGTAGAAATATTTTGATTTGGTACATGAAAATGTAAAAGCAAAAGTAAAATTGATGGAAACAAATCTCTGGTGAGAAAATTGGCATATTGTTTTTATGCGGATTTGAGAATATGCGCATGAAAATCTGTCGACAATTGGATGGAAACCTAGCTAGTGAAGAAGACATACCTACACAAATCAAGCTTAAGACGGCTCTCTACTAAACGAGCACAAATATTAGGTAGACTAGCGGTTATGGTTCGAATCCCCGAGCCGACTAGGTTAAAAAGCTATCGATGTGCCCTTGAGCAAGGCACTTAACCTTAATTGCTCCTGTACGTTGTCTGCTAAATTATTAAAACGTACAATGGTGGATAGCAGTGAACAGCAGCAGTAAAGTTAACGCCCTTAAAATTGTGATTGGACATTATGGATACTGCTGCACAAGACTTCGATTCAATTGGTGGAATTTATGTCCATCATGTTACTCTCGCTGTCTAGTTTAATGCTCAAAATGCTGGTGGAAAGAAGGAAGATGTACATGAAGTGAGGATTCCTGAGTTTTTGCAATGGTCAGACTATCCATTTATTGCCACACATTCCACAACTCGGAGTTGCTATGAAGGTACAATTATTTCCCAATTATTTGTAGTTGAAATTATACTTTCCTCAATAATCAATAGGTGATTGCTGTCAAGCTAACGTTAGTTGACTGTCAGCAAATGTGTTAGCTAGCCAGCTAGCTCCAGCTATCTACCCAGATAGATAGATATAGCTAGCTAGCTATGTTGAATGATCTGAGCTCAATCATCTCTAGCTCTTGGCATAGATGCTTGGCATCGCTAGCTAATGCAGTTAACGTTATTGCCAGCTACTGTACTGTCAGTATGTACTAGAGAATGTATCACATCACTTGTCCTTTTTACACATTTTATGTTACAGCCTGAATTTAAAATGTATTAAATTGAAATGTGTGTCACTGGCCAACACACAAAACCCAATAATGTCGAAGTGGAATTATGTTTTTAGATTCTTTTTAATCAAAAATTAAAAGCTGAAATGTCTTGAGTTGCATGAACTCACTCTGTGTGCAATAATAGTGTTCAGCATGGTTTTTGAATGACTACCTCACCTCTGTACCCCACACATACAATTATCTGTAAAAGGACCCCCAGTCGAGCAGTGAATTTCAAACACAGATTCAACCACAAAGACCAGGGATGTTTTCCAAAGCCTCGCAAAGTAGGGCACCCATTCCTTTTAGTATGTTTAAGTTATTATTTGCACTTTAGATGGTGTATTAATACACCCAGTCACTACAAATATACAGGCGTCCTTCCTAACTCAGTTGCCGGCTCAGGGATTTCACAATGTGCCCAATGGTGAATTTAAAACAGAGTTTAATTGCTGTGATAGGAAAAAACTGAGGATGTATCAACAACATTGTAGTTACTCCAGACTACTAACCTAAATGACAGAGTGAAAAGAAGGAAGCCTGTACAAAATACAAATATTCCAAAACATGCATCCTGTTTGCATTAAGGCACAAATGTGGCAAATAAATATACTTTATGTCCTGAATACAAAGTGTTATGTTTGTGGCAAATCCAACACATCACTGAGTACCACATGGTGACTGCATCATGTTATGGGTATGCTTGTCATCGGCAAGGACTAGGGAGTTTTTTGGGATAAAAATAAAGTAGAGTAGAGCTAAGCACAGGCAAAATCCCAGATGAAAACTTGGTTCAATCTCCTTTCTAACAGACACTGGGAGACAAATGCACCTTTCAGCAGGACAATAACCTAAACACAAGGCCAGATATTGCTTACCATGACGACATTTGCTTACCATGATGACATTGAATGTTCCTGAGTGGCCTAGTTACAGTTTTTATTTATATGTACTTGAAAATCTATGACAAACATGAAAATAGTTCTCTAGCAATGATCAACAACCAATTTAACAGAGATTAAAGAATTTTGAAAATAATAAGGGTCAAGTGTTGCACAATCCAGATGTGGAAAGCTCTTACAGACGTACCCAGAAAGACTCACAGCTGTAATCACTGCCAAAGTGTTTCTATAAAGTATTGACTCAGAGGTGTGAATACTTATGTTAATGAGATATTTCTGTATTTCATTTTCAATACATTTGCAAAAACGTGGACATTTGTTTTTCACTTAGTCAATAATGGGTATTGTGTGAGGATGGGTGAGATTTAAAAAAATATTTAATTCATTTTGAATTCAAGCTGCAACACAACAAAATGTGGATTAAGTCAAGGGGTATGAATACTTTCAGAAGGCACTGTAGCTAGCTAAGTTACAATGATGCCGAAATAAGATTAGCTAGCTACTATTAGCTAGATTTTATTTTCTAACTGTAAGAGCTAGCTAGATTACACTATCTACTCATCCAGGAAATTCTCATTAACCAGCTTTAATTTGCAATATCAGTACTATTGAAGATTGCCCCCAAGACCAAGGGTAGCTTGATGTTTTGCATCTGTACCTACTGCTAGTTGTAGCCAGCTTTGTGAAAGCACAGCAGATTGATTGAAATCTTTCCTTGCTTGTGACTGATATTTGTGATTTGAATGGATATTTATAGCATAGTTCAAATCCTCCCTCCTAGGAAGCACGCTTCCTGTCAATGAATGATTCTATTTTTTTAATGTATGTTACCATTGTCTGTAGGCTGTTTGGTTGCACATCTGTAGAACTCATGAAGTTCATTCATTGGGCATAATTTTGATTTGATTCATTAGGATCCCCATTAGCTGACGCCAATGGCGACAGCTAGTCTTACTGGGGTCCGACACATGATGAAAAAGACATTACAGACAAAAGACTTCACAATTTACATACATTTAAAATATTAACGTCTGTCCGTCCGTCCGTCTCTATCAAATTATGTTTAGCCAAGTTTATAGCGGGAGTTATAATGTTCAAAAACAATCATCACATTGTTGCCCAGCTAATGCAATTTTGTAATTGTTGTACTATCTCTCTTCAATCAATATGTATTAGTAAAGATTATTGAACGAGTACTGTGTTTCATTTCATCATAATACAATCTCAAACTGAGAGACAACTGAGGCATTTTGCTAATATGAATGAATGATTATTAGTAGAACTAGATCAGCAGGGGTCTCAATGCAGATACAGGTCAATGTACACAAGCTTGTTTACCAGGAGAAACTGCATCTTCAAAAGAAACACCCCGGCAACACATCCATTAAAAAATAAGTGAATACAGACTCCCATTTAGACTAACAACTTGAGAGCAGAAAATGCAAAGTTATTACAACAGTAGTAACAATAGTAATATACCAACTGACCTGTTGCCTGAGTAAATACACTAATATATACAAAAGTATGTGGACACTCCTTCAAATTGGTGGTTTCGGTTATTTCAGCCACACCCGTTGCTGACAGGTGTATAAAAACGAGCACACAGCCATGCAATCTCCATAGACAAATATTGGCAGTAGAATGGCCTTACTGAAGAGCTTTGTGACTTTCAACTTGGCACTGTCATAGGATGCCACCTTTCCAACAAGTCAGTTTGTCAAAATTCTGCCCAGCTAGAGCTGCCCCGGACAACTGTAAGTGCTGTTATTGTGAAGTAGAAAGGTCTATGAGCAACAACGGCTCAACCGTGAGGTGGTAGGCCACACAAGCTCACAGAATGGGACCGCCGAGTGCTGAAGCATGTAGCGTGTAAAAATCTTCGGTCCTCAGTTGCAACACTCACTACCGAGTTCCAAACTGCCTCTGGAAGCAGCGACAGCACAGTAACTGTTCGTCGGGAGCTTCATGAAATTAATTTCCATGGCCGAGCAGCCACACACAAGCCTAAGATTGCCTTGCACAATGCCAATAGTCGGCTGGTGTGGTGTAAAGCTCGCCGCCATTGGACTCTGGAGCAGAGGATGCGCATTCTCTGGCGTGATGAAACACGCTTCACCATCTGGCAGTCTGACGGACGAATCTGGGTTTGGCAGTTGCCAGAAGAACGCTACCTGCCCCAATCATAGTGCCAACTGTAAAGTTTGGTGGAGGAGCAATAATGATCTGGGGCTGTTTTTTATGTTTCGGGCTAGGCCCGTTAGTTCCAGTGAAGGGAAATCTTAAAGCTACTGCATACAATGACATTCTAGACGATTCTGTGCTTCCAACTTTGTGGCAACAGTTTGGGAAGGCCCTTTCCTGTTTCAGCATGACAATGCTCTCGTGCACAAAGCGAGGTCCATAGAGAAATGGTTTGTTGAAATCGGTGTGGAAGAACTTGACTGGCTTGCACAAAGCCCTGACCTCAACCCCATGGAACACCTTTGGGATGAATTGGAACGCCGACTGCGAGCCAGGCCTAATCGCCCAACATCAGTGCCTGACCTCACTAATGCTCTTGTGGCTGAATGGAGGCAAGTCCCTGCAGCAATATTCCAACATCTAGTGGAAAGCCTTCTCAGAAGTGTGGAGGCTATTATAGCAGCAAATGGGGACCAACTCCATATTAATGGCCATGATTTTGGAATGAGAGCAGGTGTTCACTTTTGGTCATATTCCTTTTGAATTTTTAAAAACTATTGCACAGTACTATAGTTCATGTAACAGAGACCATTATAATATGCAATGGCCATTTGATAGAGCCTAGTTCGGAAACATTGATAGAGATAGGAGCTGAACAGAAATTGAGTATGTGGAATTATTTTCCCATGGTAATACAGGGGAATGCATTCTCTAGTGTTATATTTCCAGGGAACAGATATAGAGTTATAATTAGCCACTCATCAAGGTTAGTTCATCTGATACATTAATCATTTCTCCACTACATGCCTTTGCTTTCTCCCAAATCTTCCCCTGCAGACAAAGTATCCAATTTAGAGAAAGAATGATAGGATGTGCTAGATGTAGGTCTATTAGGGCTGGTCTGCATGCGATCCCTGGGCATGTCTATTCTATTGTGCCATTCTCAACTTGTGCTTTTCATTTCCTCAGCCATAACAAAGTGATGCCCCCAGTTTCTCATGTGGCTGCATAATAGTATAATAGTCGGTGTTACCATGACCACTCTATTTTTAGGAGATGTTATCAGACTTGCAATAATCTGTGCAATACATTGCAGAACCTAACCAATCCGTTTGTAGGTATCACTGTGAAAATGACTATAGGCTGTGTGGTGTTGCACATATAAGTCTCAGCTCAAGGAGAGGAGGGGGAGACCCCTTCGCACATCTGTGGAGCTCTGCAGATGTGAAATCTGCTGTCTGTTTTTTTGTGTTCTCCAGGCGGGGGCCTCGTCCATGTGGGCTTCGTGCTGTGGTCTGCTGAATGAAGTCATGGGCACAGGGGCAGTGAGAGGCCAGCAGCCCGGGTTCGGAGCCAGTGCTGGACCCTTCCGGTTTGCCCCCAGCGCAGGATACTCCACATACCCGCCCACAACCTCAGGGAGCCCCAGCCTTGTATGTAAGGCCTGTGGCCAGGCATTCTCTGTCTTCAGTAGGAAGGTAGGTGTTTGGTTTGGGGACTATTGGGGTAGCTAGTAGACTGACTGTGAATGTCCTATATGATTGTAGGCCAGTCCCAGATGGTTAGGGGGTGTTTGATGGGCTTTGGGGTGATGGTTAGGGGTTGTTTGATAGGCTTGGGGTGATCAAGAAGGAACCTGATAGGGTTTTTGATCCAAGGAATAGTTTATAATTGGTATGGACTGAGAGGCTATTACATTTAATACACCAATATTATTTGATATTTTATTTGAGTAGGCTTTTGAGTAGCCCTCATGTTTATTTTGCCACTCATCCTCAAACCAACACACTCTACTACAGTACATGTTGTAAAGTGAGGGCCAGTATTGATTAGTTACGTCCTAATACATAAACTGTCCTTGCAGAGAGCCAAGATAAGAGACGCCAAAAGCAGCCAGTTACGTCATGAGACTGCACTTACTACAGGCCTGGGGCACATCAGTTGTAATTGCTACACTCCACCACCATAGGTATTTTGTGAAAACCACATGTTTTAATTAAGTGGGCTAAAAATAGACAACGACTTAGGCTATGTATTTAGTGTAGATTTACAGTGCATTCGGAAAGTATTCAGACCCCATTTACCTTTTCCACATTTTGTTACTTTACAGCCTTATTCTAAAATTGATTAAATTGTTTGTTTCCCCCTAATCATTCTACACACACCAACCCATAATGACAAAGCAAAAAACTTTATTTTAGATTTTTTTGCACAGATCTGGGGAAGGGCACCAAAACATTTATTCAGTATTGAAGGTCCCCAAGAACACAGTGGCCTCTATCATTCTTAAATGGAAGAAATTTGGAACCACCAAGATTCTTCCTAGAGCTGGCCGCCCGGCCAAACTCAGCAATCGGGGGAGAAGGACCTTGGTCAGGGAGGTGACCAAGAACCATATGGTCACTCTGACAGAGCTCCAGAGTTCCTTTCTGGAGATGGGAGAACCTTCCAGAAGGACAACCATCTCTGCAGCACTCCACCAATCAGGCCTTTATGGTAGAGTGGCCAGACGGAAGCCACTCCTCAGTAAAAGGCACATGACAGCCCGCCTTGAAGTTTGCCAAAAGGCACCTAAAGACTGATGAAACCAAGATTGAACTCTTTGGGCTAAATGCCATGTGTCACTTCTTGAGGAAACCTGGCACAATCTCTACGGTGAAGCATGGTGGTGGCAGCATCATGCTGTGGGAATGTTTTTCAGGGAATGGGAGACTAGTCAGGATCGTGGGAAAGATGAATGGAGCAAAGTACATAGAGATCCTTGATGACAACCTGTTCCAGAGCGCTCGGGACCTCAGACTGGGGTGAAGGTTCACCTTCCAACAGGACAGCGACACTAAGCACACAGCCAATATAACACAGGAGTGGCTTTGGGACAAGTCTCTGAATGTCCTTGAGTGGCCCAGCCAGAGCCCGGACTTGAACCCGATCTAACATCTCTTGTCACGCCCTGGCCTTATTATTCTTTGTTTTCTTTATTATTTTAGTTAGGTCAGGGTGTGACATGGGTAATGTTTATGTTTTGTTGGTTTTGGGTGTTTATTTGGTAAAGGGGTTATGGGGTGTAGTAGATGGTTTTGTGTTGAGTGTATATGTCTAGTGTTGTCTATGTTGGTTAGTTATCTAGGAGAGTCTATGGTTACCTGAATGAGTTCCCAATTAGAGACAGCTGATTTCGGTTGTCTCTGATTGGGAGCCTTATTTAGGGTAGCCATAGGCTCTCATTGGTTGTGGGTAATTGTCTATGTAGAACGTTTGTAGCCTGTATGTATGTGCACAACGTTTGTAGCTTCACGGTCGTTTTGTTATTTTGTTAAAGTGTTTCGTGTTTATTGTATGTCATCTTTTAAAATAAAAGAAGATGGCTTATTTTCCAACTGCTGCATTTTGGTCCGTCAATCCGCCACACGATCGTGACAGAATTACCCACCATAGGACCAAGCGGCATGGAAGGCGGCAACAGGACCTAACCACAAAGGATTTCTGGACATGGGAGGAGATACTGGATGGTAAGGGGCCTTGGGATCAACCTGGAGAATATCGCCTCCCTCGTGAAGAGCTGGAGGCAGCGAAAGCCGAGAGGAGGCGATATGAGGAGGCAGCACGGAGACAAGGCTGGAAGCCCGTGAGTACAACCCAAAAATTTCTTGGGGGGGGCCTTAAAGGGAGTGTGGCGAAGTCAGGTAGGAAACCTGCGCCTACTCCCTGTACTTACCGTGGAGAGCGAGAGTACGGGCAGACACCGTGTTACGCAGTAGAGCGCACGGTGTCTCCTGTACGCGTGCATAGCCCGGTTCGGTACATTGCAGCTCCACGTATCGGCCGGGCTAGACTGAGCGTTGAGCCATATGTCATGAAGCCGGCCCAACGCATCTGGTCACCAGTGCGTCTCCTCGGGCCGGCGTACATGGCACCAGCCTTACGCATGGTGTCCCCGGTTCGCCTACATAGGCCGGTGCGGGTTATTCCACCTCCCCGCACTGGTCAGGCGACGGGGAGCATAGAACCAGGTAAGGTTGGGCAGGCTCGGCGTTCAAGGGAGCCAGTACGCCTGCACGGTCCGGTATTACCGGCGCCACCTCCCCGCCCCAACCCAGTACCACCAGTGCCTCCTCCACGCACTAGCTATATGGTGCGTGTCTCCAGCCCTTTACCACCAGTGTCTAAACCACGCACCAAGCCTCCTGTGTGTCCCCAGAGTCCTGTGCGTCCTGTTGCTGCTCCCCGCACTAGCCCTGAGATGCGTGTCCCCAGCCCGGTGCCACCAGTCCCGGCACCACGCACCAGGCCTACAGTGCGCCTCAGCCGGCAGGAGTCTGCCGTCTGCACAGCAATGACTGAACTGCCCGTCTGCCAAGCGCCATCTGAGCCATCCGTCTCCCCAGCGCCATCTGAGCCATCCGTCTCCCCAGCGCCATCTGAGCCATCCGTCTCCCCAGCGCCATCTGAGCCATCCGTCTGCAATGAGCCTGCAAAGCCGCCCGTCTGCCATGAGCCTGCAAAGCCGCCCGTCTGCCATGAGCCCACTGAGCCGTCCGCCAGACAGGAGCCGCTAGAGCCGCCAGCCAGACAGGAGCCGCTAGAGCCGTCCGTCAGACAGGATCTGCCAGAGCCGCCAACCAGACAGGATCTGCCAGAGCCGCCAACCAGACAGGATCTGCCAGAGCCGCCAACCAGACAGGAGCAGCCAGATCAGTCAGCCAGCCATGAGCAGCCAGATCCGTCAGCTAGCCATGAGCAGCCAGATCCGTCAGCTAGCCATGAGCAGCCAGATCCGTCAGCTAGCCATGAGCAGCCAGATCCGTCAGCTAGCCATGAGCAGCCAGATCCGTCAGCTAGCCATGAGCAGCCAGATCCGTCAGCCAGCCATGAGCAGCCAGATCCGTCAGCCAGCCATGAGCAGCCAGATCCGTCAGCTAGCCATGAGCAGCCAGATCCGTCAGCTAGCCATGAGCAGCCAGATCCGTCAGCTAGCCATGAGCAGCCAGATCCGTCAGCCAGCCATGAGCAGCCAGATCCGTCAGCCAGCCATGAGCAGCCAGATCCGTCAGCCAGCCATGAGCAGCCAGATCCGTCAGCCAGCCATGAGCAGCCAGATCCGTCAGCCAGCCATGAGCAGCCAGATCCGTCAGCCAGCCATGAGCAGCCAGATCAGTCAGCCAGCCATGAGCAGCCAGATCCGTTAGCCAGCCATGAGCAGCCAGATCTGTCAGCCAGCCATGGGCCGTCCCTCAGTCCGGAGCTGCAGTCCCTCAGTCCGGAGCTGCAGTCCCTCAGTCCGGAGCTGCCATTCCTCAGTCCGGAGCTGCCCCTTACCCTGGAGCTGCCCCTTACCCTGGTGCTGCCCCTTACCCTGGTGCTGCCCCTTACCCTGGTGCTGCCCCTTACCCTGGTGCTGCCCCTGACCCTGGTACTGCCCCTGACCCTGGTACTGCCCCTTACCCTGGTACTGGTCCTTAGTCCGGAGCTGTCCCTTAGTCCGGAACTCCCCCTTAATGCAATGGGGTTAATGTGGAGGGGGGTCGTTTGGAGGAAGCCTAGGAGGTGGTTAGGTACTGTGGTGACGTGGGGACTACGACCAGAGCCGGAGCCGCCACCGTGGAGGGGAGCCCACCCAGACCCTCCCCTAGACTGTGTATGGTGCGCCCGGAGTTCGCGCCTCAAGGGGGGGGTTATGTCACGCCCTGGCCTTATTATTCTTTGTTTTCTTTATTATTTTAGTTAGGTCAGGGTGTGACATGGGTAATGTTTATGTTTTGTTGGTTTTGGGTGTTTATTTGGTAAAGGGGTTATGGGGTGTAGTAGATGGTTTTGTGTTGAGTGTATATGTCTAGTGTTGTCTATGTTGGTTAGTTATCTAGGAGAGTCTATGGTTACCTGAATGAGTTCCCAATTAGAGACAGCTGATTTCGGTTGTCTCTGATTGGGAGCCTTATTTAGGGTAGCCATAGGCTCTCATTGGTTGTGGGTAATTGTCTATGTAGAACGTTTGTAGCCTGTATGTATGTGCACAACGTTTGTAGCTTCACGGTCGTTTTGTTATTTTGTTAAAGTGTTTCGTGTTTATTGTATGTCATCTTTTAAAATAAAAGAAGATGGCTTATTTTCCAACTGCTGCATTTTGGTCCGTCAATCCGCCACACGATCGTGACATCTCTGGAGAGACCTGAAATTAGCTGTGAAGCGATGCTCCCCATCCAACCTGTCAGAGCTTGAGAGGATCTGAAGAGAGAATGGGAGAAACTCCCTAAATATAGGTGTGCCAAGCTTTAGCGTCATACCCAAGAAGACTGTAATTTATTTTTAATACATTTGCAAAAATGTCTAAAAAACAGTTTTTGCTTTGTCATCATGGGGTATTGTGTGTAGATTGAGGATGTTAGCAGTTGATGTTACTCTTCAATAACACAGACCCCAAAGCAAATCAGAGGAAGGAAAATAGCTTTATTCAAATAGGACAAATCATGCGGGGAGGTAGATGTTCATTCTCTCCTGTCCTCAGTGATTTTCTCCTGTGATTCTCTCTTCAGAACAAAGGGACAGGATGTAGTTTTATAACCCAGCCCTAGCCTGTGGTTGACCAATTAGAATTCCTTGCAATAAAACTGGGGCAATGGCCAAATCAAGTATCCTATTTCCGGTTCAATGTATAAACAATTTGGACCAATGAGAACTTGCCATGTAGCTATGAGTCCCAGACTGAAATTCCTCCCATGTCTCTGACCCATTAATCATTAATCTCCTATTACAGAAAAAACACTATTTCCATGGATCGTTAGTACTCTGACTTTTATTCCTCTTGAACTTTAGTACTCTATTGACCTTTTGTCTTCTGCGTTGTGTATTTATCTTGGAAATATTCTTACACTCCCCCCTAGACCATTTAAAAAAAGAAATATACTTGAAATGTATTTTTAGAAAACAACAATAGACAGTATAAAAAAACATTAGCATTAAACAAAAAATCATTTACATTAAACACATTGCATTTCTGTAAAACACAAAGGGCATATTTTACTTATTTTACTTTTTACAATCAGAAATAGATTTCAAACAAAGTTATAGAAAATAAATATTAACAGGTGTAATGATGATGTCCCTTACGATTCCTACCACATCCTGTATTAGGAGGAAACTCACACAAAACAATTATTGCCAATAGGATGATTGAATATTATTGTCTTGTAGACAAGTCCTGTAAAAGTGACCAGCTCTCCCACACTGGTATCAGTCCCAAATGGAGAACTCTTACAGATGATGTTCTGACAGTCTGCCGGTAGTGAGGAATTCTTCTTCCATTCCGCTGGTTGATAATATTCTTACAATGAGGAAAAAAAGATTTAAATCCATTTTAGAATTGGGCCGTAAAGTAAAAAAATGTGGGAAAAGTAAATGGGTCTGAATATTTTTCGAATGCACTGTAGATCAGTCTGGGGTTTTGTTGATGATACACCCTAATGCTATGGTTTTATAAAGTTTGTTAGAACAAAATGTAAAATTGAAAAGGTAAGCAATGTGCCACTGTTTCTCATCAAATTTCTAGCCAGAATTTAATAAAATGTATTGTGGTCCCCTCCCACTGGTGAGACACACCTGTCTGTGATATGGGAGGGGGGGTTGTTCTGTTGTGATGACAGAGGGAGAGATCCTCTCCATATTGCAGGGTTGAATTCCAATACTTGTCTGGTTTGGTCCCTCTGATGCTCTGAGTCACCATGCCAATACAGCGTCTAATCCCGAGGCTTGCATGTTATTACTGTGTGATGTTTGTGACATGAAAGAAATGAACTGCCTGCCTCCCGTCCGACTGTCTAGAGAGGGAGTAGAACAGATGCACAAGATTGAAAAATGTAGTAACAGTATCAAGACATTGATATTCTGCTTCCTCATGCCTTGTTTGAGCTCCAATATCCCACATTCCTCTCATCTATCCACCACAGCCTGTGAAGGTTCTATTCAAGATTAAACATGAGTGTAGCTTTGTTAAGAACAAACGACCGCTCAAGGTACTGTATATAGAGCCAGATGAGGGAGGTGATTGCTTATCTGAGATTTAATCATGTTGAATCTTCCTTCCGCACTAATGTTTTAATGGAGATACATTCTAAATGCTGAATATTGGGCAGGCTTTGCAGATCCTATTAAGGCACAGTGTGCCCTGGAGCCTACATTACTGTCAATGTCACTTCTCCTGTATCTTTTCTTGCTTAATGCCTTCACTCTCTCTATCGCTCTCTCTCCCAGTATACCTGTTGCGACTGTAAGAAGAGCTTCTGCACGCTGTGCTCCATGCTTCAGGAGAACTTGCGTATATGTGCCACGTGTCACCTGCTGAAGGGGACAGCCTTCCAGAGACCACAGCTGATGCGGCTGAGGGTCAGAGACCTGCGGCAGTACCTGCTGCTACGCAGCGTCCCCACAGACACATGCAGGGAGAAGGAGGACCTGGTGGAACTGGTGCTGTGTCACCAGGGGACCGAAAGGGAGGGGGACCCCGACATGGCTAGCTTCAACTCCCGCTCCCTCTACACCCCGCCCCCTTCCGCCACACGCTCCGCCTCTGAGCTGTCTATGCTCTCCGCCTCTCAGGGGGAAGCGCTCAGCAGGAGCGACAGCTCAGGGACTACCAACCAGGTACACATACTTCTTCTACACCCTCCCCAACTACCAACCAGGTACAGTACATGTCATGCAGGTAGAGAGTGTGTAAAAAGTATTAGGTCTGCTCTGGAAGTGACTGAGGCAAAGACATTACAGTATGAAGATAGGCAGAAACTGCTTCTCCAATAGAAATCCTGATCACACTTGTAGGTGATGTCATGGCGTCGTCCGCTTTCAAAGCTTATGCACAGAAACACGTAATCGGGTCTAACGGTCGTCTCACGCCGAACTGTGCATGTGCAGGCCGTCAAATCAAAGGCATTCCTTCAATATAAAGTTGTTTTTTGACAAAAATGAGAACGGGTCAGTTTGACACTTTCAAGAGGTTTGAGTAATAACATGTTAAACTACTTAAGACATTGGCTCGAATTGAATTGTGCCTCTAGATTTCGAGAAAATTAACAACTAAGGAAGATCTTTTCACTTTTCTCATTGACTTCTCAAACTCTGTGACTGAGGTATACATTTCAGGGTTGTGATTCTTATGGATTAATCCGGAATGTCTGGTACTCAGACTAGCAAAAAGCAGGTGAACACTGACTGTTGATGTTCTGTGTGTGAAAGTACATTCAAGACATGTCTGAAATATGGAGCTTCACAGTTCCTTTCTACTTATGTCAGCTTTAGAAATCATTTATTTTGCTTGTCCTTATCAGACTGTCAACCCCTGGTGACTAAATCGATGGGAGTGATTTGGTAAATTCTGTTGATTTAATAGACCCATCGTCCTCATTCTTGGACTCTTAGAAAGATGAGGCCTCCTGTTGGACTCCCCCCGCCCCCAAAAGAGAGAGAGAATTTTATTATAATAATTTTTTTCATCTTTATTTAAACCAGGTAGGCCAATTGAGAACAAGTTCTCATTTACAACTGCGACCTGGTCAAGATAAAGCAAAGCTGTGTGACAAAAACAACAACACAGAGTTACACATGGGATAAACAAACTTACAGTCAATAACACAATAGAAAAATCTGTATACAGTGTGTGCAAATGAAGTAAGGAGGTAAGGCAATAAATAGGCCATAGTGGCGAAGTCATTACAATTTAGCAATTAACACTGAAGTGATAGATGTGCAAGTAGAAGTACTGGTGTGCAAAAGAGCAGAAAAACAATAACAAATATGGGATTGAGGTAGGTAGTTGGTTGGATGGGCTATTTACAGATGGGCTGTGTACTGCTGCAGCGATCGGTAAGCTGCTCTGACAGCTGACGCTTAAAGTTAGTGAGGGAGATATAAGTCTCCAACTTCAGTGATTTTTGCAATTCGTTCCAGTCATTGGCAGCAGAGAACTGGAAGGAAAGGAGGCCAAAGGGGGTGTTGGCTTTGGGGATGACCAGTGAAATATACCTGCTGGAGCGCCTGCTACGCGTGGGTGTTGCTATGGAGACCAGTGAGCTGAGATAAGGCGGGGCTTTGCCTAGAAAAGACTTATAGATGACCTGGAGCCAGTGGGTTTTGTGACGAATATGTAGCGAGGACCAGCGAACAAGAGCATACTGGTCGCAGTGGTGGGTAGTATATGGGGCTTTGGTGACAAAACGGATGGCACTGTGATAGACTGCATCCAATTTGTTGAGTAGAGTGTAAAAGCTATTTTGTAAATGACATCGCCGAAGTCGAGGATCGGTAGGATAGTCAGTGTTACAAGGGTATGTTTGGCAGCATTAGTGAAGGAGGCTTTGTTGCGAAATAGGAAGCCAATTCTAGATTTAATTTTGGATTGAAGATGCTTAATATGAGTCTGGAAGGAGACTTTACAGTCTAGCCAGACACCTAGGTATTTATAGTTGTCCACATAAGTCAGAACCGTCCAGAGTAGTGATGCTGGACGGGCGGGCGGTGCGGGCAGCGATCGGTTGAAGAGTGTGCATTTCGTTTTACTAGCATTTAAAAGCAGTTGGAGGCCACGGAACCAGTGATGTATAGCATTGAAGCTCGTTTGGAGGTTTGTTAACACAGTGTCCAAAGAAGGGCCAGATGTATACAGAATGGTGTCGTCTGCGTAGAGGTGGATCAAAGAATCACCCGCAGCAAGAGCGACATCATTGATATATATACAGAGAAGAGAGTCGGCCCGAGAATTGAACCCTGTGGCACCCTCATAGAGATTGCCAGAGGTCCGTACTCTATCTGAGAAGTAGTTAGTGAACCAGGCGAGGCAGTCATTAGAGAAACCAAGGCTGTTGAATCTGCGGATAAGAATACGGTGATTGACAGAGTCGAAAGCCTTGGTCAGGTCGATGAAGACGGCTGCACAGTACTGTCTTTTGTTCGATGGCGGTTATGATATCGTTTAGGACCTTGGAAACCAGATTGCATAACGGAGAAGGTACGGTGGGATTCTAAATGGTTGGTGATCTGTTTGTTAACTTGCCTTTCAAAGACTTTAGAAAGGCAGGGCAGGATGGATATAGGTCTGTAACAGTTTGGGCCTAGAGTGTCTCCCCCTTTGAAGAGATGAGGCATCCTGTTGGACTCCCCCCCCCCCCCCCCCCCCCCCCCCCATAGAGAGATGAGGCCTCCTCTTGGACTCTCCCCCCACACCCATAGAGAGATGAGGCCTCCTGTTAGACTCTCTCCCCCCATAGAGAGATGAGGCCTCCTGTTGGACTCCCCCCCCCCCCCCCCCCCCCCCCCATAGAGAGATGAGGCCTCCTCTTGGACTCTCCCCCCACACCCATAGAGAGATGAGGCCTCCTGTTAGACTCTCTCCCCCCACACCCATAGAGAGATGAGGCCTCCTGTTGGACTCTCCCCTGGCCTCCTCTCTCAAAGATGTAGGAAGTAGCCCTGTCCTGTTTTTCTATTCCTGTAAACAAAAAGCTCAGCTGGTGCAGACAGCAGTATAAGCTTTACTATGAATGGAAGGTAAACATAGTAGTCCCCAAGGTATATATGGACTAAGCAGCGAGTGACTAATCCTAATCCCTGCCTGGACTGTACAGTAAGTATTTATAGTTCTCTGTGGAGGTTTCCGAGTCATGTGTTTTTGTGTTTGTTTTGGCTGTACAGGATATAGGAGACGCCACGTCTCTCTCCACCCTGAACCTGGAACCCAGTGAGCACACACCAGAGGTAAATAATAAACATCACCCAGTAGGCTCTACCTCTCACAGCATCTGGATCTTATTCAGAGGGGTGCAACTTTCTCTCCAATGCAGTATGTGTCATGTACAGTTGAAGCCGGAAGTTTACAAACACTTAGGTTGGTGTCATTAAAACTTGTTTTTCAACCACTCCACACATTTTTTGTTAACAAACTATAGTTTTGGCAAGTTGGTTAGGAAGTCATTTTTCCAACAATTGTTTACAGACAGATTATTTCACTTATAATTCATTGTATCACAATTCCAGTGGATCAGAAGTTTACATACACTAAGTTGACTGTGCCTTTAAACAGCTTGGAAAATTCCAGAAAATGATGTCATGGCTTTAGAAGTTTCTGATAGGCTAATTGACATAATTTAAGTCAATTGGAGGTGTACCTGTGGATGTATTTCAAGGCCTACCTTCAAACTCAGTGCCTCTTTGCTTGACATCATTTAAAAATCAAAAGAAATCAGCCAAGACCTCAGAAAAAAAATTGTGGACCTCCACAAGTCTGGTTCATCCTTGGGAGCAATTTCCAAACGCCTGAAGTTACCAAGTTCATTTGTACAAACAATAGTACGCAAGTATAAACACCATGGGACCACGTAGCCGTCGTACCGCTCAAGAAGGAGACGCGTTCTGTCTCCTAAAGATTAGCGTACTGTAATGAAACAGGCAGGGAGCAGGTCTCAAACCCTCGACCTTCTAGCCCGAAGTCCAGAGCGCTATCGTCTGTGCCCCAAAAGCATGCTTCGAGCGGCAGAGTCGATATCCACGCTTATAAACCCAGGGTCGTTACAGTACTTTGGTGCGAATAGTGCAAATCAATCCCAGAACAACAGAAACGGACCTTGTGAAGATGCTGGAGGAAACAGGTACAAAAGTATCTATATCCACAGTAAAACGAGTCCTATAGCGACATAACCTAAAAGGCCGCTTAGCATGGAAGAAGCCACTGCTTCAAAACCGCCATAAAAAAGCCTGACTACGGTTTGCAACTGCACATGGGGATAAAGATGTGTCCTCGGTTCTAAAGAAACAAAATAGAACTGTTTGGCCATATTGACCATCATTATGTTAGGAGGAAAAAGGGGGAGGCTTGCAAGCCGAAGAACATCATCCCAACCATCAAGCACGGGGGTGGCAGCATCATGTTGTTTGGGTGCTTTGCTGCAGGAGGGACTGGTGCACTTCACAAAATAGATGGCTACATGAAGAAGGAAAATTATGTCGATATTTTGAAGCAATATCTCAAGACATCAGTCAGGAAGTTAAAGCTTGGTCGCAATGGGTCTTCCAAATGGACAATGACCCCAAGCATACTTCCAAAGTTGTGGCAAAATGGCTTAAGGACAACAAAGTCAAGGTATTGGAGTGGCCATCACAAAGCCCTGACCTCAATCCCATAGAACATTTGTGGGCCTACAAACCTGACTCAGTTACACCAGTTCTGTCAGGAGGAATCGGCCATTATTTACCCGACTTATTGTGGGAAGCTTGTGGAAGGCTACCCGAAACGTTTGACCCAAGTTAAACAATTTAAAGGCAATGCTTCCAAATACTAATTGAGTGTATGTAAACTTCTGACCCACTGGGGAATGTGATGAAATAAATAAAAGCTGAAATAAAAAATTTTCTCTGCTATTATTCTGACATTTCACATTCTTAATATAAAGTGGTGATCCTAACTGACCTAAGACAGGGAATTCTTACTAGGATTAAATGTCAGGAATTGTGGAAAAACTGAGTTTAAATGTATTTGGCCAGGGTGTATGTAAACTTCCGACTTCAACTGTATGTAATGGCTAATGGCTCCCCTCTCTCATCCTGCAGGTGATCCCTCAGATGTGGCAGCGAGCACGGGCCTCTCTCTCAGACATCTCTTGCCTGAGGGACATCGAGGGCCTGTCCGTCAGACAACTGAAGGAGATCCTGGCCAGGAATTTTGTCAACTATTCAGGCTGCTGCGAGAAGTGGGAGCTGGTAGAGCGCGTCAGCCGCTTGTACAGAGAGACAGAGGAGAACAGGAAGTCATGTGAGTTGCAGTGAGCCTGGTCCCAGATCTGTTTGAGCTGTCCCATCAACTCCTATGGTCATTACCACACCATGTTTGTCCATTTAAAATGGTGTACGGGAATTATTAGCTTGAGTACCTAAATGTTTTTTCTTACTTTCCTCTAGTTGAAAACGTGAACACAGCTATAACTTCAGGTAAGAAATCACTGCTCTGTCTGTCTTTTGTGATGGTCCTACTTGACAAGTAACCCTTTTGTCTCTGTCTCGTCAGTGTTATTCTAGAACAGGACGTACAGTATGTTCATTACTGTAGCTGCCTTTAATATTGTACCTTCAGAGTTCCTGTATATCATCAATGCTTTGTACCAGGGGTTGATTCTGAGTTGATTTCTGTAGTGTTTATAAAAAAAATCAGAATCAGTATTTAATGACAGTTGCTTTACTCCTTCCTTTCAAGTGGTGGCCTTGCCCCTTCCTCCCATCTGCATTGGAGGGATTGGAGGTAAGGTATCTGAAAAAGGCAAGTGTTCCCCTGGTCACTCCTACTGTTGACCTGGTCACTCTTACCATCTCATGGCCCGGCCCCTCAGCATGCATGTAACACAGGCATCCATCCTCATATACAGCCCTTAGTGATGCATGCAGGAGTTTCACCTTGCTTACTACGTCTGGTTCCACCACCACCACCACCACTACTACCGTACTACTGCTGCACATCAATCATGGTGTTTTTGTATCTCATCCATACCAAGGGTACCTCCATGCATTCTGAGCATGTCTAGCTATTGCACGCCATCACTGCCCCTTTCCATTGGTGTATAAGAACCGGTCACCCAAGTGCAATCCTTGTATAAGTGTATTACCTCTTGGAAAGCCCAAGATAGTATTTAGTAACTTCACACACATACAGTGCCTTCAGAAAGTATTAGGGCCTATGATTTCCACGGTGCGGAAAACACGGATGGAATCGCTGAATTTGGTAATAAAAATGGAATCAACTGTAAAATGTGAAATATTGCAGAATTGTCCATAATTTGCCTGAAATGTATTTAAAAAATAAAGTAGGCCTAATTCTTGTAGTGACCTAAATTATTGAATAATTGTAAAATTACAGATGAGTAGGCCTAGAGAAATAATTCAGTTTTCGATTGGGGTGTTTTGAGGGGGGTCAGTCGTGCGTGAGACCCTTACGTCACCTCACAACTTGGCTGTCACTTTGAGAAACATTTCGAAGGGGTCGTCTAAGATGACCAAGTCGTCAAAAAAACTGAAAGATTTGACCCTAACCCCTAAATTCAGAACAGAGCAATGCCCAAAGGACTATTATGAGTCAGGTGATAAGCTGTTTTGCAAATTCTGTCAACATGCTATTGATTGGACCCGTAAAAATATGTGTGACGACCAATTAAAGTGTAAAGCTCATGTGAAGAACAAGGAAAAGCACCGTGTTAGCCAGAGCATGCTTCTTCAAACAACCATTACTTGTGCAAGCGCATCAGCAGATTCAAGATGAGAATTTATTCAGGACTTTGTGGCTGTGTGCGCCGAGTCTGACATCCCTTTACGCCGTACCCAAACTGGACGCGCGCGTGCTATCGTGCGCAAATTTATTTTGTCCAACCACACCAAACGCGATCATGACACGCAGGTTGAAATATCAAAACAAACTCTGACCCAGTTATATTAATTTGGCGACAGGTCGAAAAGCATTAAACATTTATGGCAATTTAGTTAGCTAGCTTGCTGTTGCTAGCTAATTTGCCCTGGGATAGAAATGTTGAGTTGTTATTTTACCTGAAATGCACAAGGTCCTCTACTCCGACAATTAATCTACACATAAAACGGTCAACCGAATCGTTTCTAGTCATCTCTCCTTCCAGGCTTTTTCTTCGTTGGACTTTATATGGCGGTTGGCATCTAAACTCATAGGATTACCACGACCGACTGACCTCCGTTCATCTTTTAATCACCCACTTGGGTATAACCAATGAGGAGATGGCACATGGGTATCTGCTTCTATAAACCAACGAGGAGACGGGAGAGGCAGGACTTGCACCGTGTTCAGCGTCACAAATAGAACTGACTTCTATTTTATCGTGTGGCAACCCAGAAGCTCGTTGGCTCGCGTGAGCAGTGTGGGTGCAATGATTGCATAACATGTAAACTCAGCAAAAAAGAAATGTCCTCTCACTGTCAACTGTGTTTATTTTCCGCAAACTTAACATGTTTAAATATTTGTATGAACAAAAGATTCATCAACTGATACATAAACTGAACAAGTTCCATAGACATGTGACTAACAAAAATGGAATAATGTGTCCCTGAACAAAGAGGGGGTCAAAATCTAAAGTAACAGTCAATATCTGGTGTGGCCACCAGCTGCATTAAGTACTGCAGTGCATCTCCTCATGGACTGCACCAGATTTGCCAGTTCTTGCTGTGAGATGTTACCCCACTCTTCCACCAAGGCACCTGCAAGTTTCCGGACATTTCTGGGGGGAATGGCCCTAGCCCTCACCCTCTGATCCAACAGGTCCCAGACGTTCTCAATGGGATTGAGATCTGGGCTCTTTGCTGGCCATGGCAGAACACTGGCATTCCTGTCTTGCAGGAAATCACACACAGAATGAGCAGTATAGCTGGTGGCATTGTCATGACTGAAGGCATACAAGGAGGTTCTGAAAGGAGCGATGCCCAGCAGTGTCCATGTAACCTGTCTCTGCCATGTCATCAATCAGGTGGGTGAGACCTGGCAGCACAACAAATACTTCTCTGAAGTTGCATCACTTGTGACATGGATGAGATCTGTCTTCTTCGAGAAGCCTGCCAGAAAGAAAAGATGGGTGAGCTTCCTCATTATTAAGTAGTTTGTGCAGGACAAGGCTCCTCTTGAAGCAGTGAGCTCCAGATGGAATAGCTGGTTTGAGGCAGTGAAGTACCATGCAGAGCATGTTCATCTGTACAGAGATGTATTTGTAATTTTCTTTAGATCATGGGACCAACACTTAACATGTTGCGTTTATATTTTTGCTCTGTGTATTTTGAAGCAGATTCAAAACTGTAACTAGTTCACTCAAGAACATTTAATGTCATCTTGGTTAGCAACTCCAGTGTATATTTGGCCTTGTGTTTTAGGGTATTTTCCTGCAGAAAGGTGCATTTGTCTCCGTGTCTGCTGGGAAGCAGACTGAACCAGGTTTTCCTTTAGGATTTTGCCTGTGCTTAGCTCTATTCAGTTTCTGTTTATCCTAATAAAAAAAACTCCTTAGTCCTTGCCGATGATAAGCATACCCATAACATGATGCAGCCACCACCATGCTTGAAAATATGAAAAGTGGTACTCAGTGATGTGTTGTTGGATTTGCCCCAAACATAACACTTTGTAATCAGGACATGAACTTTATTTCTTTGCCACATTTTTAGCAGTATTACTTTAGTGCCTTATTGCAAACAGGATGCATGTTTTGTTATATTTGTATTTTATACAGGCTTCCTTCTTTTCACTCTGTCATTTAGGTTAGTATTGTGGAGTAACTACAATGTTGTTGATCCATCTTGAGTTTTCTCCTATCACAGCCATTAAACTCTGTTTTAAAGTCACCATTGGCCTCATAGTGAAATCTCTGAGCGGTGTCCTTCCTCTGTGGTAACTGAGTTAGGAAGGACGACTGTATCTTTGTAGTGACTGGGTGTATTGATACACCATCCAAAGTGCAATTAATAACTTCACCAAGCTCAAAGGGATATTCAATGTCTGCTTTTTTTAAAACCTATCTACCAATAGGTGCCCTTCTTTGCGAGGCTTTGGAAAACCCCCCTGGTCTTTGTGGTTGAATCTGTGTTTGAAATTCACTGCTCGACTGAGGGACCTTACAGATAATTGTATGTGTGGGGTACAGAGATGAGGTAGTCATTATTTAAAAAATCATGTTATAACACTTATTGCCCACAGTGAATCCACACAATTTATGTGACTTAGGAAATGCTTTATTGCTTAACTTTTTTAGGCTCTCCATAACAAAGGAGTTGAATACTTACTGACTGAAGACATTTCAGCTTTTCATTTTTTATTATTATAATTTTTTTCCTAAAATCATTCCGCTTTGACATTATGGGGCATTGTGTTTAGGCCAGTGACACAAAATCTCAATTTACTTTCTGAAGGCACTGTATTTCTATAAAGCTAAATATGTCCAGCTGTATGATGTCTGGGGTCTGAATTCAAACATCCCCTGAAGGATGAGGAAGAGGTCTTGTTGTCATGGAAACTCCTCATATGGAAGCCTTTTTATCCAGCACTGCTATTTCCAGGAGCCTGTATGGAGCTTGCCCTCTGCTTTGTACCAGCCATGACCTTCCTAAAATAAGAGAGAGAGGAGATATTGGGATCTCTCTTCAAGGCAGTGTCACTCTTCTACCTCTTCGGGGCATGACATCATCATTGCTCTCCTCCACTCTGATCTGTATGTAATGTTGTTCTTTTTCTTTTTTCTGATTCCTCCCCTCTGTCTTCCTCCAGATGGGGAGAAGGCCCAGCTGACCAACCTGGATGACAGCCTGTGTAGGATCTGCATGGACGCTGCGATTGACTGCGTCCTTCTGGAGTGTGGTCACATGATCACCTGCACCAAGTGTGGTAAGCGGATGAGCGAGTGTCCCATCTGCAGGCAGTACGTTGTGAGAGCTGTGCACGTCTTCAAGTCCTAATGTCTCAACCCATCACCACCGTCTCAGAACATCTTCAACAAAACATTAATCTCCAGAGAAACGGAGATCTGTTGTTCCGTCACGGTCCATACTGGGAGACTGCCTCCATGCTCTCACCACCAATACTTCTTGTTGTGGATGTTCATGTTTTCATCCCCTGAAACGCTTACATTATTTGCACACTTAAACGTGACTATAAAAAATGCAGTGTTCTCTTTTTACCTTGTATTATTTAGTCTGACTAATCAGTGTTTGAAGGGAAAAAAGGGCAGCAGTCTACCCTCGTATTAATCCATTCCATTACTAAACACATCCTTGCCTTGTTCCTATCAAGAATGTGAGCTATTCAATCACATGTGCATTGTTGTCTAACATGACGTATCACTTTCGAATCTGCCTGCTATGAACTGTAGCATTTGCTGCAAATAACTGCATATCTTAGTAATTCTGAAGAAAATACTGTACTGTGCAACAGGATGGGGGATGAGCAAATTATAGGTCTATTTGGATTTTAATTCAAAACAGCAATATCCAATGTCATTTGCTCTTTTGTCATGTCTTAGCACTGAGTGTTAGGATGGAAAAGAAAAACAGGTGCTAAATACATTCAAATGTTTTTCCAACTTAAAAATTGTGGATTTTCTTTCATTAATATTTTCCATTTTATTTTGAAAGTGGAAGGAATAGTTTGTTTTAAATTGATAATGATTGTAGTTAACACAACTAACTAATCGAAGAGAGCTGCAACTTAACTGACACTGTAATATAAAGTGTATCATATATATATATATATAATATTAGTACCATTGTAGAATAATAGGGAAGACATCAACACTACGAAATAACACATATGGAATCATGTAACCAAAAAAGTGTTAAACAAGTCAATATATTTTATATGTGATATTCTTCAAAGTAGCCACCCTTTGCCTTGCACACTCTTGGAACCTTTTTTACTATTTTCTACATTTGTAGAATAATAGTGAAGACATCAAAACTATAAAATAACACATGCCAAGAGTGTGCAAAGGTTGGCTGCTTTGAAGAATCTCAAATATATTTTGATTTAACACTTTTTTTGGTTACTACATGATTCCATATGTGTTATTTCATAGTGTTGATGTCTTCACTTATTCCACAATGTAGAAAATAGTAAAAATAAAGAAACCCTTGAATGAGTAGGTGTGTCCAAACAGAGTGTGAGTGAGAAAGAGGTGACTTGCTGTACATTTGCATATGTTTCACATCACTATGAGATGTTCATATCTATATTTTTTTCCATTTGATTTGAACGTGTAATATTGAATTATTTAAGATGTCCCTCAGATTAGGCTAGTTTATAATTAAAGAGTTGTTTCACTGTCAGGTGGATTGAAATGTGCTGTTACTGCATTGGTTTGCTTGAGCTGTGTTCCCAAATGAGAAGCAGAGTATAAAGACATGCACAGTTGCGTCTGAAATGGCACCCTATTCCTTATCAAGTGCACTACTTTCGACAAGAACCTATGGGGCTTTGGTCAAAAGTAGTGCACTATATAGGCCAGGGAATAGGGTGCCATTTCTTACATAGGGTTAGAGATATTATTTGCATAATGATCTGTTTGTTTTCTACCCTTTTAAAATACTAAGCACTGTACTGTATCACACAAAGTCAACGTTGCTGCTATTTCAGAAAATGTCACATGCAAGCACCTAGAGTAGCTGAGCAGGTTGCACTTCACTTTGGAATGGTATGCTAAACAGTGTGTAAGGTCTGGTCTGGGAACGTTGAACTTTTTATTTTGGTAATTAAAGATTTTTATTAAAATACATTATTGTTTACTTGTCTAGTATGCTGTGATGCCCAGACCACTTGTTCTTGGCACCCCTCTGAAAAATGAAATTAACATAATTTGATTAATGGGGAAATGCTTTAAGAAAATGAAAGCAATCCTGTAGGGCAGTGGTTCCCAAACATTTTATAGTCCCGTACCCCTTCAAACATTCAACCTCCAGCTGCGGTACGCTGACCCCTAGCACCAGGGTCAGCACAATCTCAAATGTTGTTTTTGCCATCATTGTAAGCCTGCCACACACACGATACGATACATTTATTAAACATAAGAATGAGTGTGAGTTTGTCACTTCCCCCTAGCCGGGTTGTGACAAAGAGCTCTTATAGGACCAGGGCATAAAATATAATAATTTTGTTCTTTACTTAGCCATCTTAAATATGAAACCTTATTTGTTCATCAAAAATGGTGAATAACTCACCACAGGTTAATGAGAAGGGTGTGCTTGAAAGGATGCACATAACTCTGGGCTGTATTGGAGTGTCTTCTTCTACACAGTCTGTGCCTGTATTTTGTTTTCATGCTAGTGAGGGCCGAGAATCCACTCTCACATAGGTACGTGGTTGCAAAGGGCATCAGTGTCTTAAGAGTGTGATTTGCAAAGGCAGGATACTCTGAGCACAGCCCTATCCAGAAATCTGGCAGTAACTTCTGATTAAATTCAATTTTCACAGAACCGCTTGTTGCAATTTCGATGAGGCTATCTTGTTCAGATATCGGTAAGTGGACTGGAGGCAGGGCATGAAATGGATAACAAATCCAGTTGTTTGTGTCATCCGTTTTGGGAAAGTACCTGCGTAATTGCACACCCAACTCACTCAGGTGCTTCGTTATATCACATTTGACATTGTTCATTTGCACACAAAAAATCATACACTGATGGAAAGACCTGTGTGTTGTCCTTTAAGCTCATCTCTCAATTTAAAAAAACGTGTCAGTACTTTGCCCCTTGATAACCAGCGCACTTCTGTATGTTATAAAAGCGTTACATGGTCACTGCCCATATCATTGTATAGTGCAGAAAATACACGAGAGTTCAGGGGCCTTGCTTTAACAAAGTTAACCATTTTCACTGTAGTGTCCAAAACATCTTTCAATCTGTCAGGCATTCCTTTGGCAGTGAGAGCCTCTTGGTGGATGCTGCAGTGTACCCAAGTGGCGTCGGGAGCTACTGCTTGCACGCGCATTACCACTCCACTATGTCTCCCTGTAATGGCTTTTGCGCCATCAGTACAGACACCAACACATCTTGACCACCAAAGTCCATTTGATGTCACAAAGCTGTCCAGTACTTTAAAGATATCCTCTCCTGTTGTCCTGGTTTCCAGAAGGACGTCTTCCTTAATCGACCCCCCATAAACGTAACGGACATATACCAGGAGCTGTGCAAGGCCCGCCACATCTGTTGACTCATCCAGCTGTAACGCACAGAATTCACTGGCTTGTATGTGAAGCAGTGATTGTTTCAAAACATCTCCTGCCATGTCACTGATGCGTCGTGAAACAGGGTTGTTTGTTGGCATTGTCTGTATAGTTTTTTGGGCCTTTTCCCCCAGCATTGTCCCAGCCATATCCGCGGTAGCAGGAAGAATTAAATCATCCACAATAGTATGGGGCTTGGCTGTCCTAGCCACTCAGTAGCTCACCATATAAGACGCTTCTAGCCCCTTCTTATTAATGGTATCTGTTGGTTTTATGCATGTCTTACTACTCGAAAGTCATCTTAATTCTCACTCAAATAAGCCTGTTTAGTTTCTATATGTCTGCGCAAGAGTGAAGGTTTCATCGAGTTGTGAGATATGTACAAAAGTACTATAACACACAGTGGCTGAGGAAAGGCACTACTCTCAATACAAGTGAACCCCAAATCAATTTAGTTCTCATCATATTTGAGCCTCTTTGATGGTCCAACATCCCTGTCTGTTGTTTCTGTGCTTTCCCAGGTAAGGAGGCAGTAGCTCTTCGGCTGCATCAGATTCACAACCGTCAGTGTCCATGCTAGCTGGGCTAACAACAAATGTAGAATTACTGATGCTAACATTGGATGTGCTCGTGGAAGCAGAACAACTTGTGTCGTCGACAGGTGCAGTACTGCTACTACCAGCAGTACTACCAGTAGAGCTGGTATGTGTCTATGGATGAGGGCCTTACTTTTTTTAACCATTTATCAATTTTTCGAGCAAACTGAATGAGCAGCAGCTACATTTGGCTACATATGGACCGTTAGTGGAATTCCCGTGAGAGAGTAACAGTTAATGTGATTGGATGTTAATTATTTGACTAGGCTACCTGTATTTGACATTGTTATTTCGCTGAACACTAGATGGTTCTTGGTTTTTGGCAGTCAAACGAGGCTACTCAGTTGAGAAAAAAACCTCACCCAAATGTATAGCCCCGTTGGGATATTTAAATAAAAAACTCACCCAAATGTATAGCCCCGTTGGGATATTTAAATAAAAAACTCACCCAAATGTATAGCCCCGTTGGGATATTTAAATAAAAAACTCACCCAAATGTATAGCCCCGTTGGGATATTTAAATAAAAAACTCACCCAAATGTATAGCCCCGTTGGGATCTTTAAATGGACTGTTTGAAAATGTGAAGAATTTTATTTTTTATAACTTTTTAAATGTTTTATGTAAATCACATTTCTATTTGGCGTACCCCTGACGGCATTACGCCTACCCCAGTTTGGGAATACCTGCTGTAGGTTGAACTAGTGTTTAGAGTGCCAGATTATGCCTTTGTCTAGGAGAGGACAGCTGCAGACAGCAGCTTCCATGTGACAAACGCTTGAATGTAAAACTAAAAAACATGGTTAATACATGACCCGAGTTGGGTAAGAAGGTTCCACAAATGTCCATATACCAATGTTCTTTCCTGCTCATTGAAAGCTAAGCCACCCGAGATCACCAGTTACCCTGGCATTTAGGAAATTCTCTGCTGTGCCCTATCAAAAGGCACAACTGAGGGTAAAAAAAATGTTATGGTATATGAAAATACATTTTATACATAGAAATATACTTTTAATGACAATCATAGCACTAGATTTACAAATATAAACAACTACATCATGTGTATTCAAGGTGGCCAATATCATTCACTTGTGACATTGTAGGTCACGGTCAACAGATAATGGCAAATTATAATTACATCACAATTATGGATGATAACTAATATAAATAAATACAAAATGAATAGATAGTCAATCTTGAAATTAATAATAGGATCAAATGCTCTTTCAAAGAAACTCATTACATGCCAAGTCTGTGGAGGCCACCGTTACTGTATGCACTTTTGGAAACAGTAAAAGGGGCAGTCTGCAGTTGCTACACCCATTTTGGACTTGAATATAGGAGATAACTTACAAATGCCTCATGAGCTTAGTTCAACTGTCGTATCCCATCAGAACTCAAAATATAAGCTTGTATTCCTCCAATGTTTGTAAACAAATGAGAACAAACTGTATTGCCTCAAAACATGGTTAAAACTATAATTATGATATCATGGATGGTCAGTCTTTGCATTATTCTAAGTCTTCGATTTGAGAGGGATTACATTTCTCCAGGCCCAGCCCTCAGCTTTTTACCAAACAGAGGCGGGGTAACGCTTTATTATTGTTTTAAATGTGGATTGGCCCATTAAAGCAGATGATTCAATTACTTGACAGAATCTTACATGATGGGCTCTTGAGTGCTAAAACATGTGAAACACAATGAGATTGACATATGTACGAAACAGGAAAATGAGGAAAGTACTGAGAGATTGAAAAAATACATTTGACTAACATTCCTTATGTCAATATTTATTGACTGATTATTTTCAAGATATATTCATTAACCTAACCGTCTTTGCAATATTTATTTAAATTTGTATTTATTTAAACATTTAAAGCATGTATTATTTTATAATAATGGTCTTATGTTAATTTTTTAAGTAAAGTATTAAATTAAATCCAGTCCAAGTCAGTAACTACCATTAACCTGTAATGTCACCTTCAGAATTTGGCACATGATATCAGCTAAAAAACAGCATCCAAAAATACATATTACCATCGGTGTCAAGGCAAACTGATTTAAAGTAGTGTAGGTCAATATTCAGTTCTAAGAGTTGAAATCTGGGGTGTGTATGGTACTGCATACATAAAGCTTCACTATAACCTCAAATGTTAGCCCAATAGGTGAATTATTGTTGTATAAAAAAATGTTTTAAACATTTAACATGTATGAGTAATAGAAAACAAATCCCCCAACAAATTAAATGCAACAAACACAAGCCTTTGAAAAAGGTACAATCTTAATAACACAAAAATAAACTAATGCATGCTTTGTTTTCCCTCCCCATCTCCCTCTGCCCAGTACATCTTTACCTTTCAGTACAAGGATGGGTTTGTAACATCCAGAAAGACATTGATGCAAACATTTTGACCATCCCCCTCGTTAATTTACACACTTCTGCTTCTCTCATCAACTCATGTGACATTGTTCGTTCACAAATCTAACACAGTAGATTCTCCAATGAAGAAGAAATGAACATACAAAACCAACCAGTGCAGGCTTGATGGGGGAAACCTTGTCTTGCTCCATTAAGTGCAAAGGGTAGTTATTTTTTGCTGTGCACAGTTTGGCCTTAATGTCAGTGTCTAGCTGAGTTTCTGCAGTAATTTGTCCTCTTTGAGTCCAAACTGTACACTCACAGACATCTCTGCTATGAACTGTTCACAAGCCGTCTTGGTCACCTGTTTGCAATAGCGCAGGTCAATGTGACAGATGCTTCCACAGCGCTTGAAGAAGGTAAGGGAATGGTCTGTCACCCTATTACAAACTGGAGGCGGAGACAAAAACAGAGCCAGGCATGAGGAAGCTGTAGAGAACCGGATTGAATATTATGAAGCCTAAATGCAACATAGACTTGCAAACTATAATAAAAATGAAAAATAACTGAAATCAGATAAGACAGAAAATAAATACATCTTTGACATTCTTTAATATTAAGAGACAAATAAGTGAAATATCTTATTCTATAATAGTTATGACTGAAAACACGATGTATAATGTAAAATTGTATAATGTAACTACTGTAAAAAAAAAAGTGGTATGTATCTAAAATGTGTTTAGAATGTACATGTAGCAACAAAAGAAAAAGCTGTAAAAAGTTATATTTTGCCCTCCGAAGGTAGCCCCAAAAAATAAACATGTGACATAGCAGAGTAAATAAAAACAGCCTCTGTGCTTTTGTATGACTCTAGCCCCTAGTGCTAATACTGAGGTTGTGTGAGTGGTGTGACTGACTGAGGGTTCCTACCTGACAGGTTGATCTCTGTGAGGGAATCTCTGGTTGTGGTCCCTGCGGCCGTCAGCAGGTTGACTGAATGGTCGTTGATGTGGTTGCAGTAGCTCAGGTCCAGTTGTGAAAGTACCGGCATATGTCTGATAATCAGACGCAAAGAGGCGTCTGTGATGTCCAGTCCAGCCAGACGCAAGTCCAGGATGTTCCTCAGTTTACAGCGGTTGTCCAACTGACCTGAGGGTGGAGAGCAGGAACAAAATAGGAGTGATTTCTCATCTCGCAGTCAAACATGGCGAGTAATCTCATACGTTTTCATTAACCTCCTTTAATTAAACGTGAACTATCTTAAGATACACTTATTTTTCTTCCTAATGGGTTCTTAGAAAGAAAAGCCTCCCAGTCCTGTCACACCCAGGAGAACCACCAGAGGCTGCTATTATACACTCATGTCAATTTCCCCTAACTCTCCCCTCTTGTTGCAGGTGGTTACCTGGTCTATTATCGGTCGGGGGCGAGAGCAGGTCCCTCATCTGGGCATCTTTGAGCCCTTCCACCCACTGCACATCCAGGGTGCGCAGCAGAGGGCAGCTAGAGGTGCAGAGGGCAGACACAGCCACCCACGAGCACCCTGAGAGCAGCAACACCCGCAGACCTGCAGGACACAGAGCGAAGTAGCGTCAGACGGGTTTCAACGCTGAGACACAATCACAATTGGACAGTCTCTGGTGTCTAGCCGAAACATTTTCCTCTCCCATAGATCAGAGGTTCACGCGGTCCTGGCATGTACCTGGTAAACGGTTTATTAGCCAGCTCAGCTGCTTCTTGGAGATGTTGGTCCAGCTGAGGTCCAGTGAGAGGGGCTGTCTGCGGATGATGCCACTCAGCATGAGGGGAGTGATAGATTTACAGCGGTTCAGATCGATGTTGGTCCACAGTCTTTTATCACAGCACCTGTCAGAAATAGACAATAGAAATACACACTCAATATCTGGCTTGGACTAAAATTCACAATGTTCTAGATAATTAGTATATTTGAATGTGAGTGTTAAAGAGATTGAACGGGATCTTAAGCACTTACAAATTAGTAACATATTTTACAAATTGGAATTCCTAACAATTTTTTCTGCAGGATGTAACACATCATACGAAATGGATGACGAGCACAATGGTGCACAATTTTCAGGGACCCAACTTTTATAACGCATCTTTATTTTATGTTTTATAGGCCCTTAAATGTAAAGTAAAAATATGAGTGGGAATAGTAAGAGCTCTCACCATCTATTCCATGTCTTGCAGACACGCATGCAGACACACAGCTCCTTGTGTGTGAAGTGCCCAAAGAGCTTCATCCAGACCTCTCGCTGCACCGCATGGGTCTTCCCATCCACCAGGGGCAGTCTGTCCGGCGGGGGGCTGATGGGGGGTGGCCGGATTACGTGGCGCTCCATTTGGACACACTTGGGTGGGGAGCGTGGGGGCAGGGGCCGGGTGCCAGGGGAGCTCCTGTTGAAGCCCAGAGGGGTGATCTGGCTGGGGTAGAAGTGGCGCAGCTCCCAGGGGGTGCCGTTCATTTCCTTGGTCCGGAGGTGGGGGCGCTCCCCTCCCAGGTCACTGCCGATGCAGAAGCCCCTCTTGGGCTCCTCATTCTCACTCTCTGGCTCCACCTTGAGGGGCTGGCGGTTCTCATTGGCTAGGCAGTCCTCACTCTTTTGGATCTCCTGGTTCAGTGCTTTGCCCAGCTCCTTGTTGGGTAAACGGCGTTTGCGGCGCGCTTTGGGGCGTGGGCCCTTCTCCTGGGGTTCACTGCCACCCTCGCTGCTGGGGCCAGCCTGTGGAGAGCTGCAGTGAGACTGGTCACTGTCTAGAACAGGAGTTTTGAGAGAAGGCCTTGGAAAGTTTGTCTTTGTGTCTTTGACATCCCCGTCCTCTGCCCAGTCCTCGGTATATCCTAAACGATCTCTCCTCTCCAGGCCTCGCCAGAACAGAGAGTCTGTCTCTTCCTCATCCACTTCCTCCTCCTGGTCTTCCTCCTCAGTCTTGATCTGATGAAGGAGTTTGGGGAACAGAGGTTCATCTGCCTTTCCCTGTGGGGGAGAGGGAGGTTTAGTTAGAGAGCATGTTCAACTATGGATACCAGAGCACATATCAACATCCAAACATTTTACAAAAGGAGTTGCTTGGCACAGCATGAAAATTGCCATGCATAGTCAATGAGTAACATTATACTAACAGACACTGAAACAGAAACCACATTATGAAATCGGAGTCTACCTTCTTCCTCACACTGAAGTCCTCTTCCTCGTCATCGTCGAAGAGCTTCCTCTTCTTCCTCAGTTTGTCCTCAGGTCTGGGCCGAGGCAGGGTGCTGGGGGTCAGGACAGGGGGGTGTCTGTGGAGGGGCTCCCATTCCTCAGGTCTGTGTCTTGAGATATCACCCCCCTCAGTCTTCCTCTTGGCTGTAGACGTAGATGTGGCCTCACCCTCCTCCTTGACTGCCTTCTGCTCCTTCAGCAGGGAGCCAGGGAGGTTAGACGCATACTTGAACCCTGGTCCCCTTTTTTGCTTGCAGACCAAAAGGTGGAAAAACAGGGAAGACAACTTTATATATTTCTCCTATCACGACAGGGTCACCAAACTGAGATACTGTAGTTGTTTCAATGGTGAAACAAGTCAGACATTGTAAACTACTTAGACTGTGACTGTGCCACTTCTAGAGAATTAGAGGTTTGTTTCCTTCCCGTGTAACAGACACAGGGCATTGAACCATGTGATATAGTAAGTAGATGAACAGGAAGTAAGAAACCACAAAGTAAAGACATTATGAAATGCCTCTGACTTTAAAGAATAATTATTTGGAGAGTGTTTTCCAAAGATGGTTCACAGCACTGTTTCCTAATCCAACATCAGATGACAAAATTGGTGTGTGCTTTATCTTTGGAGAAAGGGGAAACTAAAATATACATTTCATGTTAATGCTTATAAACTTGAGAATAGATAATATTCTATGATGAGCTGCCTACAGTAAATCCTTAAAATTATGCATTCATATACAGATGTATGATCACCCTGTTGCAGGAGAACTGTCCTGCAAAGCAGGACATTTAAAACTTGTAGTGAATTTGAGATTTTAAATTTTTTCTGAAGTTTATAATTTCAAATGTATCAACCGCTACAAAATATCAATTAACTATAATCCACATATCCTTTTGCTGCAGGATTAAGTTCCTGCTGTAGCAAACTGGCTCAAATTAAGATCCTGCATTTGTAGGTACTCACTTTTCCGGTTTTCCCAGCGTAGTTGCATTTGGGACATTCCCAACAGTTAGGAAGTTCATCGTTCACCACGCCAGAAGCATCCTTCACCTGAAAAGCATGAAGTAAAAGAGAGAGTTAAGACAAAAAGGGCAGAAGGGGAGTCAGTCTAATGTACAATGTGTTCAGCACAGAGAGAAATGAACAGGGAACTGAAAGTGACTGTTGTCACCTCTTTGTGTGAGGCAGTTTAACACTTTATTTTCTGACACATTTAAAAAGTGAGAAACTCTAGCAAACTACAACCTCTAACAATGAAAAATCAATATTCTTCAGAAATACCTTACCATAAGTGTGTTATGTGCCTGGAATACAACAAACACAAAGGCCGTGTTCTTAATATCTGATGTAGTTCACAACTTCACTTCATTAGAACAGGCTTGAGCAAGGACATGCTATGACATGTTATGCTTTGGCTGAATGGCTCCTAAGAGTGCATGAGCAGCTTTGCATTTTATTTGCATCCGGCTCCACCCAGCAATGTCAACAACACTGAAAAGTTGTATTCTAGCATCATGTGATTTCAACTGGACACAGCCTACTGCAAGTCTGGCTGGAGGAGGGAAAGTGATGAGGTGATTCAGTGTCAAACAACAACAGGAAGTCCCCACCACACCAATGACTCATCAAGTTGCCTTGTAAAACTGTTTGACAGTCAAAACACAGTGAATCACCTGCCGTTAGTACAAAGGCAAACATTCCAGGATTTTGCCTTCATTTGTGTGTCAAAGCATATAAATCACTCAACCGTATCATAAACATTCAGGTGAATCTCACTCACACAAATAATAAATCATCAAACTCATCAGGTGGAGGCTTGGCCTCGTGTTCAGTCATGGTTGTGTTCAACACGACTCGACATGCTCATCCTGTCTCACCTTTAAGCAGTTGGGGTGGACAATCTCATTGCAGATGGAGCACTCCATGAGCATGACGTTGAACTTGTCCTCTTCCTCCAATGTGTCCTCCTTCCCTGCTTCTCCGCACACCACACACACAGCTGTGTGGGGCAGGACAGGCTGCAAAGGACAAATACAAAAACACATTCACTGACAACTGTCAAACTCATTGACAGTAACACACACAGTGTCTCCATTATGCCGGTGTGCAATAATATTTGCAAATAGTGTTGATAAGCTGCTACTGGTCATTCTGTTTCCTGTTTTAGGAAAATCATTAACAGACATTGGCGACTATGCCAAGCCGTAGACAAATATCCACTGAATGGACTCAACAGAATCGAGAGACCTTTGACACATGAATGAGTCATACTGTTGCAAAAATAAAAATGTTAGCACTCACTTCCTGAGGTCTCGCTCTGTATCATTGTACGTCTGGGTGGTTCTTACTTACACTGACCCGTCTTTCAGACCCTGAACTTTGAACCTGTCTTATAGTTTTCATGTCAAATGCAGTCTTTTGCATTTGTGGCACAGCACTGTAGCACTGGATAAGACAATATAGGCTAACTGAAATATCTGCTAAATCGTATGAACGATGAAAAGCCTGTGTGGTTACTATGGCTTTACTCACTGCAATGCACTGCCTCATGATACAGGACTGCTTCATGCGCCCAGGTCCTCCAAACTTCTTCATGTCTTTACAGAAGTGACATTCTCCACACTCAGTTCGGAGGCACGCCTCACACTTTCGGCAGCGTGTTCTCCTGCGTCTGGCACCAGACGCACTGCGATTGGACGGCAGCTTGACCGCTGCTGAAGTCCCCATCTTGGGCTTTGGCCGGTTGGCTTCCTGTTGCTGCAGAGAGAAAAATAATACAATTTATGTTAAAACATCCATTACCTCTTGTCCCTGGAAGTAGACTTTTTGAGTCCGGTCATTGGCTCCCTGGTCCTCTCCAACCAATATTCATCCTGAGTATTTGGAAACTACTTTAGAAAGGCAATTCAAATGAGTACTATTGCCTAAGACAATAACCTACATTCTGCTTCATTATGGAACACAAAACATCTAGTATGTTCTACTCCTGACAGTCATAAAGCTAGTGAAACAGTACTGCACTGAAGCCACCGGCTGCGAGCCACATACATTACCTTTCTAAACCTCTCTAAATGCCAAATCTGTAAATCAGCCTCTGTCCAAGAAAAGAAAAAGATTCTCTCCTACCCCGTGACACCACAGATAGTTAGAGGTTCACAGGTAAAAATTCATTTCAATGCTCTTTACCCGAGCCTAGAGCCACCAGAACAATAAAATTAGATATTCCCTACGCCATTACTGAGAAATGTATTTTTTGCTGCAGAGGCGAGTGTTTCCTTGGCAACACAGTTCTCCTGCTTTTCCTAACCATTTGAATAGAATAATGAAAGGAGATGAGAACTAGCAGAGACATAGTGTACTTTAGCATTAAATGGGAGGGCTGTGGACAGGTTAGGATTGTTTTGAAATTGAACATTTTCATGGCTCCTCTGGCAGAAGTAAAACTCTTACTTTATTTTCTCATAAAGTGCACATATTGCTTCTGGCCCTAGGAGACACGCTGGAAAAACAGAGTTGAATGTGCTACTGTAGATTGGGTCATTCATTCCCCTGGAAGCTGTTCTTACTGGCACTAAAAACACTTTATGGGGCGAGATCGATTAGTGTAGTGTAGAATCTGCTGCTTGTCACTCAGTCCCAGTCAAGCATTATGTCCTGCCTCTGATCTCCTGCAAAGGACATCTATAAGGCTGATACGCTGTTTACACAACCTACTCCCCAAAATAAAAGGTACAACCAATTGCATGGTGTCAAATATGAATGATTTAATTTGGAGGTTTGCGTGTGTATTTCTGGCAAAATGATCTACCACTGTGTGAGCCAGTAGGTCCATCCATTAAAGAAACTAAATCACAAGACAGCAACACACACAGGTCCACAAAAAATGTCTTACCACCTGGCAATGCTCCTCAGTTAAGGATTAATACACAACAGTGAAAACCTTCCACTCCCAAACAAATACTGAGAAACATTGTCACGTCACAGCCCTTACATAATCATCCTCCTGGAACAGATATAGCTAATAAGGACCAAACCGCCATCATTTAAAAGCAGATGGAATTCTTGCAGAGGGCTTAAAGAGAGAGAAGAAAAACACTAGACCAGGGTCATTGAGAACAAAGTATTCCTTCATGAATACTAGAATAAGATGTCACTGGAGAGACATACCACAAGACGATTCTTCACCGGGAAGCTTTTCTTCAGGTTTGGAAAGAGAGTTGTTATAATAACCTTTTACCTTCGTCTCATCTTTGGCCATCCTCAAGCATAATTCCAGATCCTAAACAGATTCTCAAGCATACACGGTTGTTGTTGACACAACATCCAACTGGAAATGGGAAACAGACTACAATCTGATAGTTTTCCTAATAAATCTGTTCAACCAAGGAGTGTATGGAAAGGTGTACAAGGAAGACATCAGAAGGAGGGCTGAGGCTGCAAATGCTATGACTATCAGCATTGCACAACATTCAAGTGTGATTGGCACATTCCTGGCATTGTCTTAAAATGTTGAAATTCCTCTAACTGATTTTTTAGAGACCTTTTAACAGAAATCTCTACAACATTATATCCAACACAACAGATCACCAAAGCAATCAATGTAGGACTAGTACAAACCCACGTGTGCTATATGACCTATTTTCCTCTCAAACAAACTCCTCTTCACCCTGAAGGAGTCCTTGAATAAAGTAGCTGATACCCTCTTGTCCAAATATTCAAGTTAATTGTGCAACAGCGTTGGAATGACAAAATGCTTGACAAAGTGTTCTGTGTATGTGAGTTATTTTTCGAATATCTCTTCTGCCAAGGGGGCATGAGTTTGTTTATCTTTTATTTGTTTTAATCAACAAGTGTATGGTCCATCTATGCCATGTTATGTGAAACCTCTGAATTACAGGAGAAAGTACTAAATATGGTGGCTAAAATGAGGAGTGATCCTCCTCCAATGCCTCGCTTCCAAGAAATCATAACTCCAATCTTTAAGACATGTGTATTGTCTTTAAAAAAAAACACTAAAGTCGTCTGAGTCAAAAGTAGGACTATGAAACACTAATGTGTTGATTGTTTACAAAAGCATCTTGACCTATAATAGATCCAGACTGATTACCAACACTTACTGTAACTTGGCTGACTAATGTGCTAGGAATGTTAGGTTTGTTTGATGAGGCCCTAAAACACTAGGCCGAGATGGGGGCCTTATCTGATCAGTTTCACTGTGGATCCCAGTGCTGTGGGAGGAAGTCACAGTGTTCACCATCTGCCTGGCTTCAATGGACCACAGCACACCACAACAATGCACACAAAAGGGAGGGAAGTCCATGACATGTCCACAACTGCGCCAAAAGAATAAGATCAAAATAACCCACTTCATAAACAATGACTGAGTGGGTGTGTGGGTTAATTTTTTTATTTCACCTTTATTTAACCAGGTAGGCTTGCAACCTGGCCAAGAATAAAGCAAAGCAGTTCAACACATTCAACAACACAGAGTTACACATGGAATAAACAAACATACAGTCAATAACACAGTAGAAAAAAATGTATATACAGTGTGTGCAAATGAGGTAAGATAAGGAAGGTAAGGCAATAAATAGGCCATGGTGGCAAAGTAATTATAATATACCAATTAAACACTGGAGTGATTGATGTGCAGAAGATGAATGTGCAAGTAGAGATACTGGGGTGCAAAGGAGCAAGATAAATAAATACAGTATGGGGATGAGGTAGTTCGATGGGCTATATTACAGATGGGCTATGTACAGGTACAGTGATCTGTGAGCTGCTCTGACAGCTGGTGCTTAAAGCTAGTGAGGGAGACATGAGTCTCCAGCTTCAGTGATTTTTGCAGTTCGTTCCAGTCATTGGCAGCAGAGAACTGGAAGGAAAAGAGGCCAAAGGAGGAATTGGCTTTGGGGGTGACTAGTGAGATATATCTGCTGGAGCGCGTGCTACGGGTGGGTGCTGCTATGGTGACCAGTGAGCTAAGGCGGGGCTTTACCTAGCAGAGACTTGTAGATGACCTGGAGCCAGTGGGTTTGGCGAAGAGTATGAAGCGAGGGCCAGCCAACGAGAGCGTACAGGTCGCAGTGGTGGGTAGTATATGGGGCTTTGGTGACAAAACGGATGGCACTGTGATAGACTGCATCCAATTTGTTGAGTAGAGTGTAAAAGCTATTTTGTAAATGACATCGCCGAAGTCGAGGATCAGTAGGATGGTCAGTTTTTCGAGGGTATGTGTGGTAGCATGAGTGAAGGATGCTTTGTTGCGAAATAGGAAGCCAATTCTAGATTTAATTTTGGATTGGAGATGCTTAATGTGAGACTGGAAGGAGAGTTTACAGTCTAACCAGACACCTAGGTATTTGTAGTTGTCCACATATTCTAAGTCAGAACCGTCCAGAGTAGTGATGCTGGACGGGCGGGCAGGTGCTGGCAGCGATCGGTTGAAGAGCATGAATTTAGTTTTACTTGCATTTAAGAGCAGTTGGAGGCAAGGAAGGAGAGTTGTATGACATTGAAGCTCGTCAGGAGGCTAGTTAACACAGTGTCCAAAGAAGGGCCAGAAGTACACAGAATGGTGTCGTCTGCGTAGAGGTGGATCAGAGAATCACCAGCAGCAAGAGCGACATCATTGATGTATACAGAGAAGAGAGTCTGCCCGAGAATTGAACCCTGTGGCACCCCCATAGAGACTGCCAGAGGTCCGGACAACAGGCCCTTCGATTTGACACACTGAACTCTATCAGAGAAGTAGTTGGTGAACCTGGCGAGGCAGTCATTTGAGAAACCAAGGCTGTTTAGTCTGCCGATAAGAATGTGGTGATTGACAGAGTCGAAAGCCTTGGACAGGTCGATGAGTACGGCTGCACAGTAATGTCTCTAATCGATGGCGGTTATGATATCGTTTAGGACCTTGAAGTCGGAAGTTTACATACACTTAGGTTGGAGTCATTAAAACTCCTTTTTCAACCACTCCACAAATTTCTTGTTAACAAACTATAGTTTTGGCTCGTCGGTTAGGACATCTACTTTGTGCATGGGACAAGTCATTTTTCCAATAATTGTTTACAGACAGATTATTTCACTGTATCACAACTCCAGTGGGTCAGAAGTTTACATAAACTAAGATGACTGTGCCTTTAAACAGCTTGAAAAAATCCAGAAAATGGTGTCACGGCTTTAGAAGGTTCTGACAGGCTAATTGACATCATTTTAGTCAATTGGAGGTGGACCTGTGGATGTATTTCAAGGCCTACCTTCAAACTCAGTGCCTTTTTGTTTGACATCATGTAAAAATCTAAAGAAATCAGCCAAGACCTCAGAAAATAAATTATAGTCCTCCACAAGTTTGGTTCATCCTTGGGAGCAATTTCCAAACACCTGAAAGTACCACATTCATCTGTACAAACAGTACGCAAGTATAAATACCATGGGACCACGCAGCCGTCATACCGCTCAGGAAGGGGACGCTTTATGTCTCCTAGAGATGAACGTACTCTGGTGCGAAAAGTGCAAATCAATCCCAGAACAACAGCAAAGGACCTTGTGAAGATGATGGAGGAAACAGGTACAAAGGTATCTATATCTACAGTAAAACGAGTCCTATATCGACATAACCTGAAAGGCCACTCAGCAAGGAAGAAGCCACTGCTCCAAAACCGCCATAAAAAGCAAGACTACGGTTTGCAACTGCACATGGGGACAAACTCGTACTTTTTGGAGAAATGTCCTCTGGTCTGATGAAACAAAAATAGAACTGTTTGGCCATAATGACCATCGTTATGTTTGGAGGAAAAAGGGGGAGACTTGCAAGCCGAAGAACACCATCCCAACCGTGAAGCACGGGGGTGGCAGCATCATGTTGTGGGGGTGCTTTGCTGCAGGAGGGACTGGTGCATTTCACAAATAGATGGCATCATGAGCTAGGAAAATGATGTGGATATTTAGAAGCAACATCTCAAGACATCAGTCAGGAAGTTAAAGCTTGGTCGCAAATGGGTCTTCCAAATGGACAATGACCCCAAGCATACTTCCAAAGTTGTGGCAAAATGGCTTAAGGACAACAAAGTCAAGGTATTGGAGTTGCCATCACAAAGCCCTGACCTCAATCCTATAGAAAAGTTGTGGGCAGAACTGAATGTGCGAGCAAAGAGGCCTACGAACCTGACTCAGTTACACCAGCTCTGTCAGGAAGAATGGGCCAAAATTCACCCAAATTATTGTGGGAAGCTTGTGGAAGGCTACCCGAAAAGTTTGACCCAATTTAAAGGCAATGCTACCAAATACTAATTGAGTGTATGTAAACTTCTGACCCACTGGGAATGTGATGAAATAAATAAAAGCTGAAATAAATCACTCTATTATTATTCTGACATTTCACATTCTTAAAATAAAGTGGTGATCCTAACTAACCTAAGACAGGGAATGTTTACTAGGATTAAATGTCAGGAATTGTGAAAAACTGAGTTTAAATGTATTTGGCTAAGGTGTTGTCACGTTCCTGACCTGTTTTCTGTTGTTTTGTATGTGTTTAGTTGGTCAGGACGTGAGCTGGGTGGGAATTCTATGTTGTGTGTCTAGTTTGTCTGTTTCTATGTCAGCCTAGTGTGGGTTCTCAATCAGAGGCAGATGGTAATCGTTGTCTCTGATTGAGAATCATATATAGGAGGCTTGTTTTGTGTTGGGATTTTGTGGGTGTTTGTTTCCTGTCTCTGTGATTGTCTGCACCAGATAGGTCTGTGTCGGTTTTTGCACCTTTGTTATTTTGTATTGTTGTTTGTAATGTTTCACTTGTTATTTATTAAACATGTTTAACACTAGCCGCGCTGCACTTTGGTCCTCTCCTTCACCCCTGGAAGAAAACCGTTACAGGTGTATGTAAACTTCCGACTTCCAATATATATATATATAAGCCGAATATATATATATATATACATACATATATAGAAGACCAGTTCTTTATGTCCATTACATGCAAGACATATTTTATCTAGTCCTCATTATATCCTGTTTTATTCCGACAAAAAAGGAAGAAGGAAAAAGGAACTTAGATTCTAAATGGCCGCTAATGACTGACAGTAAAAATGTGTCTAAGGTATTCCTTCATGGGTAGTGTGATGCCTAAGTTTAACTTACAATCGACTGACACAGCCAGGCTTCTTCTTCTTCCGACTTTATATGGCGGTTGGCAAGGTGCATTACCACCACCAATTGGACTGGAGTGTGAACCTCAGTTCATCTTTCAATCACCCACGTGGGTATATGGTCCTAAAAACCAATGAGGAGATGGGAGAGGTGGGACTTGCAGTGCGTCAAGCATCACATATAGAACCAAGTTCTATTTAAGCGCCTGGCTACGCAGATGCTTATTGAAACGCGCGAGCAGTGTGGGTGCAATGATTGATTAACATGTATGTGTACATTTATTTTGCAATGCACACGACGCAGGCGGTGTGGTCAGCATGTTACCTGAATAACTGGGCCTGCCGGAAGCATAACGTGCACTCTGCCTCCTCCAATCAGAGTACCTATTGCTAGCACACCTAGAACATAATGCTTAACAATAAGCTAAATATTTGTAATTTACCTTTTTAAATGTATTACCTTTTGTGTGTGGCATAAACACACAACCAGTCAATGTTTTAATCTGATTAGGCTACTTCAAAAGTCTCTTGTAGGCATGCGGTTTGCAACCCCCGTGCCAATATATTGTCCAAACATGTCTTCTTGGGCATTATCACTTAAATAACCACACATAATAATTTCGCACAAACACATTTTAATGACACAAAAAGATCCCACCTTGTCTAGCGTATTCTGTTTTGTCAACAAAATACTGACATTTGCCGCTTCCATCAGGACTGTCATGCCATTTTTATCCGGCATGTACTTGACTCGCATAAAAAGATTGGATGGAAACCTGGTTAATCTGAAGCCATTTTGAGGATACTAGAATTACGTTTTGTAAAGCCATTTTGCTAATCGTGCCAATATTTATATGGATACATCCATAACAATGAGCTAATGAGGCACGATTTTGCCTTGCATAGAAAATGTGCTCGCTCGTCAGGACACTGTTGTTCAGAGGAGCTAGCCAACAACAGCTAACCAACAACACAGATAACAAAATCACTCCAAACTGAAGCTGGAAAGACTGCAAACTAGCTGCACTTCATTTCGTTTGACTTTTCTACAATTTATATTTCTTTGTATATATCCATAAAAATGATGCCAGCTGATTCATGATTTCGACTAGCTGAGAAACGCTGCCTGCCTTTCTGTCTTGTCCCAACTCCTGAGTTCATTACTATTGGACAGCTGGAGATCGAATTTGAATATTGAAACAATGTTACAAAATGTTGGAGAGACAGACAGCAAGGTATATATAAATCTCTGCTGTTGAAAACGAAATGTTAGTCTAAAGGAAATGTGAGAATGTCTAGATACTTTTTATAGTGAAGATCAAGTTTATAAATTGCCTGGCTGGGCTGATGAGACAGTGGATTGTGCAGTCAGATGGAACAGAGTAAACAGGCATTTTAGCGTCATAGATTTAGCCGGTGGTAATATGTTTTAACCAATCAGCCATCAGGATTAGACATGATTATTATATCATATTATACAAGTAAACATGGAGTCACGTGATGGTATGTTGTGTGGTTCTCCCACTAAGACTTGGGAAAGCTTGTAATTTATTAGGCTACAGATTAAATAAATGATGAACTTCACAGGCTGGTGAAAGTGCACGGGATGAGCTTGTTGCTGAATAAACATCTAGGGTCTTATTCTGGTGACATGATGATCGATGGTTGGCTGCTGGTTTGACAAATACAATGTGCCAATACCAGGGTGGGCACATTTGGGCACATATACCGTCACATTTTGTGACAAATGCGATGGAAACCTATTTAACTTTAACCGTACATGGGAATGTAACCGCAAAAGCAATTTTCATGTACACTATGTATTTACGCACAGACTTTTATCTGCAACAAGTCAATTTCATGGAAACAACTCTGAAAATGTGCATATTGTTTTTATGCAGATTTTAGAATATTCACATGAAAATCTGCTGCCAATTGGATGGAACCCTAGCTACAGACACACTAAAGACTCTGCCAAGTGTGCTAGTCCAGTGTCGCTTTGATTATGCCTGCACATCATGGTTCACCAGCAGCCCCAAACATCTAAAGAATAAGATACAGACCAGCCAAAACAAGCTTGTAAGAATTGTACTTAAACTCCTCCCTCATACTCATCTGGAGGTTGAGCATTTTAAGCAGCTAGGCTGGCTATCTGTAGAAAGAAATAGTAGAATTAATTCAAAATTATCACAGACTCAGCCCCCTGGTACTAACCAACATGTTTTACTTTGTCAGAGATGTCTGTCAGCATAATACCAGAGCCAGAGACACTAATATTCAATGTTTTAAATTTAAGAGTCTAACTGGTAAGCACACATTTGTATATACTGGCGCTGTTGAGTGGAACAAACTACCACAGGAACTCAAAGTCATAACAACCATAACCACTTTTTAAAAGAATGTCAAAAGCTGGCTTATGTGTGAACAGTAGAATCTCTGTAATGTGTCTGTATCTATGTAAAAACAAATAGGAACCACAATGGAAATAAGCCCCGACTTTATGGTGTAATTCCAGTCACTTTAAAAAATAGTTGTACTCTGTATGTATTTATTTTTACTGGCAAATAGAAATCTAATCAATCCAAACTGTGCAGCACGGTCATTTGATGAATGGAAATAGACATCTGTTAAGAAACACCAAAACGTTTAATGATATTCAGAGATTGTCAAGCCAAACCTTTGATACTGGGTAGGCCTTCAAGGTAGGGAGGGATGAATTTTCTGTTTGTCGAGATTGATAGTCTTTTTATTTGTATTAATTAGGGATCACCATTAGCTGATGCCTATTCTTCCTGGGGTCCAAACACATTTAGGCACTTAAATTACATATAAAACATAAACTGTACATTATAACATTATTACACATCTACAATACAAAATGTATAATACCACCATACAACAACATTACAATGTACGTGTGTGCTAGCGCTTGTGTGCGTATGCGTGTCTGTGCCTTTGTGTCTCTCTTCACAGTCCCCGCTGTTCCATATGGTGTATTTTTACCCGTTTTCATTTGATTTTTTACATCCGATTATACTGCTTGCATCAGTTACCTGATGTGGAATAGAGTTCCATGTAATCATGGTTCTATGTAGTACTGTGCGCCTCCCATAGTCTGTTCTTGACTTGGGGATTGTGAAGAGACCTTTGGTGTCTTGTGGGGTATGCATGGGTGTCCGAACTGTGTGTTAGTAGTTTAAACAGACAGCTCGGTACATTCAGCTTGTCAACACCTCTTACAAAAACAAGTAGGGATGAAGTCAATCTCTCCTCCACTTCGAGCCATGAAAGACTGATATGCATATCATTGATGTTAGCTCCCCGTGTACATTTAAGGGCAAGCCGTGCTGCCCTGTTCTGAGCCAATTGTAATTTTCCTAATTCCCTCTTTGCCCCACCTGACCACACTACTGAACAATAATCAGGTGTGACAAAACTAAGGCCTGTAGGACCTGCCTTGTTGATAGTGTTGTTAAGAAGGCAGAGCTGTGCTTTATTATGGACAGACTTCTCCCCAGTTTAGCTACTGTTGTATCAATAGGTTTTGACCATGCATTTTTACAATCCAGGGTTACTCCAAGCAGTTTATTCACCTCAACTTGCTCATTTTCCACATTATTCATTACAAGATTTAGTTCAGGTTTAGTGAATGATTTGTCCCAAATACAATTGATTTTATTTTTCGAAATATTTAGGATTAACTTATTCCTTGCCATCCATTCTGAAACTAACTGCAGCTCTTTGTTAAGTGTTGCAGTCATATCACTCGATGTAGTAGCTGACGTATATAGTGTTGAGTCATCCACATACATAGACACACTTGCATGTTGTTAGTAAAGATTGAAAAAAGCAAAGGGGCCTAAACATCTGCCTTGGGGAACACCTGATTCTACCTGGATTATGTTAGCGGCGCTTCCATTAAAGAACACCATCTGTGTTCTGTTAAACAGGTAACTCTTTATTGACAACACAGCAGGGGTGTAAAGCCATAACATACATTTTTTCCATCAGCAGACTATGATCAATCATTTATTTTGGTGCTGACAATGCAAACCATGGTATTGAAGCACACAAAGTCAGTATACTTAGTTTATTGGTTGTTTGGTGCATTGGCCCATAACCCTGTGTGGCATCAACTGTGCCACAAGAGCATGCTGAAGCATGCTGAAACACAGGGTCGAGATTGTTTTTTGTGGTCATAAATATTATTTTGAGTTCATTCAGAGGGGGGGGGGGGGGCTATATATTTTACAGTACAAGGGGAGGGACCCTCCAGTAAAATCGAACTATCCCTTTGCTAGGTTGCATGCCTAAGTATGCTGCAGGGCTGTCTGACAAAATCATTTGACTAGTTCATCAAATAGATGAGGCATGCTTTCACGAAATGTCTGTCCCTCTCATCATCATATTGTGTACTTTCCTCTCTCAAAGTCTATGCGGTCTGTGTGTATCTAACCTGTAGCAGGCGTTAAAGTTATCTGACATGGAGAAATGTCGGTGGAAACGCCTTTATGCACAAATATTGATATAACAACCATCACATGGAAATAAACATGGAGTCACGCGATGATATTGTAACGACCCTGGGTTTATAAGCACGGAAATCGACTCTGCCGCTTGAGCATGCTTTTGCGGCACAGTCGATAGCGCGCCGGACCTCGGGGTAGGAGGTCGAGGGTTCGAGACCTGCTCCCTGCCTGTTTCATTACATTGGTGTCAGAAGTGATCGGACCTCGCATCCACGACAGTGCGTGTGCTTGGCCGGTGAGCGCGTTCCTGTAAGACGTAAAGTCGCAAGCTAGCGCGAGGACGCGCTCTTTGAAAGGAGGGAGTAGTGTAACGACCCTGGGTTTATAAGCGCGGAAATCGACTCTGCCGCTCGAGCATGCTTTTGCGGCACAGTCGATAGCGCTCCGGACCTCGGGCTAGGAGGTCGAGGGTTCGAGACCTGCTCCCTGCCTGTTTCATTACAATATGTTGTGTGGTACTCCCATTACGACTCGGGAAAGGATGCAGTTCATTAGGCTACAGCTGGAATAATATACACTTTTCCAGTACACGGATGCTCGCGACTCTTGGCGGCAGTAAGAATCGATCGCCATCTGCACCCATTCAACATAGCCTACATTTACGTTATTACTTCTAAACAAAATTTTAAAAAATGGTTTCTCATACCCTTCCAATTAAGTTTTGGTTCTTGATTGTATTATGAAATGCATTCAAACAACATGTAAATAAAGGCTTTTTTTTGCGGCGTTCTAGAACTCTCCCTTGTTCTGACCACAAACGGCAATGTTTGTAAACACTGAAAGGGGTCTATACATGATGAATTTCACAGCTAGTAAATGTGCAAGGTGATGAGCTTGATGCTCCTTTCCAATAAATATCCAGGGTCTTATTCTGGTGACATGATGATCGATGCTTGGCTGCCGTTTGACAAATTCAAATAATAGCGCTCATCCATAATAATCCTACATTGATATCTGCGAGCTGTTAGCTAGAGCGCATATTCAAAGACAAGAGTGGTCACATTTTCTATAATAACAGTTGTGAAAAAGCTCTCAGAGTTGAAAATGCGATGGAAACCCATTTAACTTTTCCATTCGGTACATAGGACTGATGGTAAATTATTTGTTTGTGCGCTACGTCATGACGCCCAGCCTCTTATCCGCAAAAAGTCCGTTTGATTTAAACATCTCTGGTGGGGAAATGTGCATACTGAATACTAGAATATTCGCATTAAAATCTGTCGCAAATTGGATGGAAAACTAGCTACTGTGTGTAGTTAAATACCATGTTTCTGCGCTGAACTATGTTGATTATTTGCTTCATGAAAACTACAACTCCCATCAACCCAGCATCCCGCATAGTTCTTTACTTAAATTCTCTCGTCAATTATTTTATTTCCCTTGAGAAGACACCATGGGCTCACAATAAACATAACTAAATGGAATTCAAATAACTGAACCAATGTCGCTCAATTTGTTGTTTAATAACCGAAAAAAAACGGAATATCGGTTAATCGTTCAGCACTATTGTAGCGTAATGTACAACTAAAAGTCTCCAAACAGGCAAGAGCGGTCAACCGCTGTAAGAGCAGCTCATTGTTCCCTCTCCCCATCCCCCTCCTCAGTTCGGTTCCTGCGAAATAACATTGCCTCTAGCCCTCTTAAAGGCACAGAGCATGGTTAGGTGCGAGTATGAGCAGTTAAACATTGAAGGAATAAGTATGTCTGTCCAGAGAGCTAGACCTGAATGTGACAATGGTGCTACATCAGGCATGGTCTGATTTAGCGTAATCTATTTACTTTAGTTTTAGAAAAAGTCAACACTTGGCCTCAGGTGAAGTGTAGTGAAAGGCCTCACATGTATAGTCATGCTGCCTCCTACACTACTCTCCCACACCCTGACTGTTCACACAAAAATACCAGTCACAATGACCGATCCTTTTCCATGATCACAGTAACTTGACCAAGAACACAATCTGACAGGTACCAGTGTGTGACAAATAGCTGGTAGACAACAGAGGGGGACAATGTATATTCATTGTGTCCTCTTCATGGTTTTTGTTGAGAAAGGTTTGTTCCAAAGGTGAGAGGATTCTGGATCACATTTAAAGCCAAGCAATTATTGGGATCAACTAACTACTCTGGTGAGCAGCTCATTCTTTTCTTGCTAGGGTCTGAGATAGGTCATCTGGATACAACAACATGAGCCAGGGACAGGAGAAGGTGTCTGTATGACCTCTTAAATAGCTATCTCTTGCCCAGTGGATTAGTTCTCTTACCAAAACAACACACCATGTTTCCCTTTTCCATCCATTCCCTAGTCAAATTATTACCCTATTCCTGCTTATGGTGCTGAGTGAGTGGGGACCGAGAAAAGAAAGAGATAGAAGGCAGGGAGAGAAAATACATTCTACTCACAGGATTACTGGTCTAAAGCCCCCCCCCCTTTGAGAAAGACAAAACAGCATGCAGATTAGAAACCCAACGTGGCTAATGTTCTGTTCTCTGACCTGTTCAGATTCTGAATCATAATCCTCTTCATCTGCACTCAGTGACAAGGCCATGGTTCCTCTCTTCTCATCGTCTGTCTAGCGTTGTAGAGAAAACTGACATGGCTGAAGCCTCCAGCCCTGCTGCTGTTCCCTGCTCACTCGTCCCCCTCTCTCCGTCTCTCTCCCTCCCTCTCTCCACACACAGTTCAGGACCAAGCAGCTGTACAGGCACACACAAGGCGACAGGAAGCCTCATGAATATGCACAGGAAAGGTCAGGAGAGACAGGGGGCAGGCAAAGCCAATGGAGAGGCAGATTACATTTGCTTACAGGGTTGGTTACAAAGGGCACCCAGAGTCAGAATGGGACTGGAGGGTGGTAGGGAGGGAATGGTCAGGAATAGTACAGATGGGCAATGGGAAGACATCTGGCTCCTTGGGAATAAAGGGAGTGGCATGTTATCACACACAAAAAAAAATCATAATGATTGAGGACATGTTTCACTTTACTACAGTGACAGACACGCAGGTTGACGTTTATTGTCATGAGTCTTGTCCTGGAGGCAGAATTTAGTGATTTCCCTTTAGATAGGCCTGCTGCAAAGTCCAAATTGGCTCAATTGTAAAAATTCATGAAAACAAAACATATGCTTTTTGGTCTTTAATTTAAGGTTAAGCGTTAGGGTTAGCAGTGTGATTAAGAGTAGGTTTAAAATCAGATGTTATGGCAGTGGCTGTGCCAGCTAGTGACCACTCTGCCTCCAGAACAAGATTCATGAGGAAAAACGCTAAACTGCGACAGACACAGGAAGCCATCAGCTGCTCTGGGTTTGATTGCTCTGCCCTTAATGTCTACAGATAGAGGACAAAGTACCCATCTCATAGTTTCTTGGTAGTTCAAAGCAGAAATAATTAATTGCCAGTAACTAAAGTACTCATGTAGGACATTATTGAGTGCTTTCATTGGAAGAATTACATCTAATTTCTGCACAAGTATTACCAATTTAACAAGAGTGTCATCATGACCGTCATTATACTGTTTAAGTCTGATCTAATAATGTACAGAACCCTATTTGTTCTTGTTGACATTTTGTGAAATTCTTGCATCTATGCATATGAACAGATTACACAGTAGGACATTCTAATACAATTGTTAGATTAAAATATGATGGACAAAGAGTCAGCTGCACACTCCTTCCCAAAATCTCTCCATCATACTAAGTATCCCACTAAATAGAAAATACACTGACTAGTTTCTATTTATTGCATTCCTCAAACTGCGTTGCATGCACTCCCCCACCCTTAATTTGTCGGGGGATGGACTCTACAAGGTGTTGAAAGCGTTCCACAGGGATGCTGGCCCATGTTGACTCCAATGCTTCCCACAGTTGTGTCAAGTTGGCTGGATGTTTTTTGGGTGGTGGACCATTCTTGATACATACGGGAAACTGTTGAGCGTGGAAAAACCCAGCGGCGTTGCAGTTTTTGACACAAACCAGTGAGCCACCTGGCACCTACTACCATACCCAGTTCAAAAGGCACATACATTTTTTTCTTGCCCATTCACCCTCTGAATGGCACACATACACAATCTATGTCTCAAGGCTTAAAAATCCTTCTTTAACCTGTCCCCCCCTTCATCTACACTGATTGAAGTGGATTTAACAAGTGACTTCAATAACAGATACTGTACTTAGTTTCACCTGGTCAGTCTATGTAATAGAAAGAAAAGGTGTTCTTAATATTTTGTATACTCTGTATAATGTCCATTATACTGGACAACAATTCTACAAACCTCTAAAGAGTGTGTTTAGGTAAGAGGTAAGAAAGATTTATGGGATTTTCTTGGGGGCAGTATAATCTGGTCACAACTGGCATTAACAGTTGTGATTAGATTGTTCTACATGCCTAGCTGGGCCTTGTTCAAATCAAAAATCAAATCAAATGTTATTTGTCACATGCGCCAAACACAACAGGTGGAGACAGTGAAATGCAGTGAAATGTTCCCTGACATCAGGGACATAGTACATGATTGTGTCCTCACCTACCTTGTCTTTAATACCTGGTCAGTGCAGAAACCTGCTCCCAAAACCATTGAGAAGTTTCACAGTGCAGATACTCAAAGCAAGCAGCACCTGTGTGTGAGGGAAGAGACAAGTATTGAGATCCAGCGCACATAAAATCAGAGCAATAAAAAGGGCAAAACATATTGTACTAGTAGAAAATGTTCACCAAATAGCTAAAGAGGGAGACCAATAAAGAAGTGAAACATATGAAAATAATTGATAAAAATCACTCGCCAACAAAATTATTTCTAGGCCTTTATTCTCAGGGCTTTATTGAATTGTCATAATATCTTATGGCATCCACTAGGTGTCAGTCAAAGATGGCTGCTCAATAGCATGTCTTCCATCATATACATTAATTGGATAATTAATCCATAAAAACGTGATAGTTTGCCTTAATGAATGCGACCATCCAACAGCACATATAGAGATAGCTTACCAACACGTCCAATGTCACAGATGCATCGAATTATTACAGATGGAATTCTGGTACTAGAATATTGTCAATATTTGTAAGTCGCTCTGGATAAGAGCGTCTGTCGCTCTGGATAAGAGGGTATGCTAAATGACTTAAATGTAAATATTTTATGGCTGAAATGCAAGTGAAAAAGTATGGTAGCATTTATGCAATTCTATAGGCGATGGACACACACATTTCAATATAATCATCCCACGGTATTCAACACGTTGTTTGCATTCTTTAGGCGAAGTTGATGTGACCTATTCAAAAGTGCACCCACAGATCTAGACATACAACCCCATCGAGGAAATATACAGGATTGTTCATAGGCGCACTACAACTACCGCAAGCAGTAAACTGCGCCGCACACAGAAACAGCATTGGATTGTGGGTAAGATAATATCTTGTGTTTCCTGAATTAGTTATGGGAACAGTAGTAGAAGGTTAACGTTTATAGAAATAACGTTTTTTTTTCATTAGTTTAGAAGTTCAATTGTATGTCAATTCGCATGAGACCGCATCTTGTGTAGAACTACAGGTTGACTGCTTGAAAAGTTATAACGGTAGCCAGCAATGAGTTTGAACGAACACTCTTTGCAAGCTCTGTCATGGAGAAAACTTTACTTGAGTCGAGCAAAGCTGAAAGCTACGAGCAGAACTTCAGCTCTCCTGTCGGGTTTCGCGATGGTGAGTACTGGACTCAGAGATTGGAGAGGATTCATGCAACTTTGCCAAAATTGAGTTATATGACGCACAATTTCTTGACACATGACACCTACCGGCCTATTTGACTATCTAATAATGTAGCGTTCGTAACCGAGTGGGAAGGTAGTAAATACCAATTCAAGTGCTTTGAACTTGTTTAGAAACGCCGATTGGCTAATGTAATGGCCAACAAGCCGTGTCAACCAAACAACTGAAAGTGGGCTCACAGCTATCATGTCTGTAAACAAATTATACTGTTCAAAAACCATAATTAATAGATTGCTTTTTATAAATAATATTTTGCTTTTTATAAATAATATTTTGTTAAATGTATCTGCTGAAAATGTTATCGAGGGCATTCCCTTAGTAGGTGAAGTCAGAGGTCAGCATGTGGGAGAAGTCGGAGCTCAGGGATGATGTCTCATTCAAATCAACTGGGAATTTGGAAATCTCAGACTACAGTGCATTCAAGAATTAGCAATTTGATGGATTATCCAAGTCGGAAACTCCGGCATCTTTCTAGACCTGAATGATTTGATCTTGTTTTTAGCATTCAGGGCTTGAACCACCTGATTTATAATGGCCATTATAAACTGGGTGCTTCGAGCGCTGAATGCTGATTGGCTAACAGCTGTGGTATATCAGACCGTATACAACGGGTATGACAAAACATTTATTTTTACTGCTCTAATTACATTGGTAACCAGTTTATAATAGCAATAAGGCACCTCGGGGGATTGTGATATATGGCCAATATACCACGGCTAAGGGGTGTATCCAGATACTCCACGTTGCGTCATGCTTAAGAACAGACATGGTATGTTTAAGCAATAAGGCACGAGGGGTTGTGGTATATGGCCAATATACCATGGTTAAAGGCTGTTCTTAAGTACGACGCAAAGCGGAGTGCCTGGATACAACCCTTACCAGTGGCATATTGGCCGTAAACCACAAACCCCAGAGGTATCTGTTGCTATTATAAACAGGATACCAACATAAATATAATAGTAAACAACTAGTTTTGCTTCATACCTGTGGTATATTTTCTGATTTACACATGGCTGGAATGTTGTTTCAGCATCCAGGACCCAAGCTACCTGGTTTATAATGCTGGATAAACCACAACTTTTTGATTGAAAATAACCGGTGGACAGATTTAACGATACAATAAAAATAAAAAAATAGGTATGAAACCGGATACATTGCAATTTGTGACGCATAGATTTGCGTACCCACGGCCACGGATGGGGCATAGTTGAATGCATTGAAATGTCTCTGCAAGTTTAAACCTCTATGCAAGGCCAGATGCAAAGTAAGGATGCCATTAGTGAGTCAGAGTCATATCTAAACCTTAACCTATCACAAATTAACTGCAGAATATCCTACTGTACCATACAAGCCAATAACATTTAATCTGACAGTCACTCACCCAACAGACAGTTAGACCCAGTACAGTTGTCACCTGGCCTCAAGGGTTAGGCTACATCTTTCTGTGCAGCCGGCATTCAACAGAGAAAAACATGAAATTGTCACTTGCCGTGGTTGAGCTATAAAATAGATAATTGTCTGTGTTCAAAATGTTCTGAATCAAATCCTGGTCGTTGCTCTCTCGGTCAGTGTTTCGTGTTAAAATGCCTCTCTGTATTTCAGGTGGCTATGGTAGAGGTGCAGCTGGAGCCAGATCATGTGTATCCCCCAGGGCTGCTGATAGCTTTCAGCGCCTGCACCACTGTCCTAGTGGCAGTGCACCTCTTCGCCCTGATGATCAGCACCTGTATCCTGCCAAACCTGGAGGCCGTCAGCAACGTTCACAACTTAAACTCGGTCAACGAGTCACCCCATGAGCGCATGCACCGCCACATTGAGCTGGCCTGGGCCTTCTCCACTGTTATTGGTACCCTGCTCTTCCTGACCGAGGTGGTTCTGCTGTGCTGGGTCAAGTTCCTGCCCCTCAGGCGCCCCACTGATAATGGCACCATCAGTTCTGGTGAGGCGGCAGCCATTGCCTCCACCTCCATCATGGTGCCATTTGGATTGGTGTTCATCGTCTTCGCTGTGCACTTCTATCGCTCTCTGGTCAGTCACAAAACTGACCGTCAGTTTCAGGAGCTGGAGGAGCTGTCCAATATCACCCGGCTGCAGAACCAGCTGGACCACAGGGCAGAGACGACCAGTCTGCAGCCCTCCTCTGTCCACTTCCCCTAACAGGAACATACACGAGTAGAGAGAATAGAGCATTAGACAGCTGTAAGAAATCTATAATGAAGCTTTTTTTTATATATCTATTTGCATGAGCACCATGAGAAAGGATACTTTATATAGTAATAAATAATTTCTACAGATGTTTTGTATTGGGATTTGGACTGCTCTAGGCTTTTTCTATTTGCTTAAATGGTTGTGGAGAGGTCAGGAGAATTTGCTTTGTATTGTTCATTCGATTGGACTCAAGCAACTTTTATTGCTTTGCTGCATGTCTATTGTCTTCCTTATGTCTTCAGGAACAGATCTGAATAGCTGAACGTGAGTGTGAAATTTGTAGTTGAATATTTTTGGATATCTTCATTAAATAGATGATATTTGTATTTTTATCACATACGCATGACTAAACTACGTTTTGTCTATGGCGGCTACGGAACACCAAAAGTGTGGGATGAACATTTTGTGAAGTAGCTAGAATTATTCATTTACAAACGATAACCGGCCAATTTCCATGAAAGTAAAACTCCCCAGGAGAGTATAACCTGTATTAGCTGCTGTAATAGTTATGGTGCAAGCAAAGTGCAGAATTCAGATATTTTGTTTCAGGTGACCTTAATCTGTCCATCAGGGTTGGAATATTTATATTTATAACTTTTTAAACTCAACACTATTGATAATTGAAGATATGCTCTGATGTTTTTTTGATAAGTTAATGCATTTTAAGCACACTCATCATACTGTTGTTACATGATAGATGAACTGTTATACTGTGGTTGTGAAAATATTAGGCTGAAATATTGTCCTCAACATAATGTACTTCCTTTTAACAATACTGTAAAGCACTGATTGTTTTGCATTTATGTGAAGTCACAAGTAGCTACTTCTAAATTAATTTCAATGGAGGCAAAACTTCAGATCTTTATCGTCAACCTTTGAATGTGATCCAAGTGCACATACAGTGGGGCAAAAAAGTATTTAATCAGCCACCAATTGTGCAAGTTCTCCCACTTAAAAAGATGAGAGGCCTGTAATTTTCATCATAGGTACACTTCAACTATGACAGACAATTAGAACAAAAAAAATCCAGAAAATCACATTGTAGGATTTGTAATGAATTTATTTGCAAATTATGGTGGAAAATAAGTATTTGGTCACCTACAAACAAGCAAGATTTCTGGCTCTCACAGACCTGTAACTTCTTTAAGAGCCTCCTCTGTCCTCCACTCGTTACCTGTATTAATGGCACCTGTTTGAACTTGTTATCAGTATAAAAGACACCTGTTCACAACCTCAAACAGTCACACTCCAAACTCCACTATGGCCAAGACCAAAGAGCTGTCAAAGGACACCAGAAACAAAATTGTAGACCTGCACCAGGCTGGGAAGACTGAATATGCAATAGGTAAGCAGCTTGGTTTGAAGAAATCAACTGTGGGAGCAATTATTAGGAAATGGAAGACATACAAGACCACTGATAATCTCCCTCGATCTGGGGCTCCACGCAAGATCTCACCCCATTGGGTCAAAATGATCACAAGAACGGTGAGCAAAAATCCCAGAACCACACGGGGGACCTAGTGAATGACCTGCAGAGAGCTGGGACCAAAGTAACAAAGCCTACCATCAGTAACACACTACGCCGCCAGGGACTCAAATCCTGCAGTGCCAGACGTGTCCCCCTGCTTAAGCCAGTACATGTCCAGGCCCGTCTGAAGTTTGCTAGGGAGCATTTGGATGATCCAGAAGAAGATTGGGAGAATGTCAAATGGTCAGATGAAACCAAAATAGAACATTTTGGTAAAAACTCAACTCGTCGTGTTTGGAGGACAAAGAATGCTGAGTTGCATCCAAAGAACACCGTACCTACTGTGAAGCATGGGGGAGGAAACATCATGCTTTGGGGCTGTTTTTCTGCAAAGGGACCAGGACGACTGATCCGTGTAAAGGACAATGAATGGGGCCATGTATCGTGAGATTTTGAGTGAAAACCTCCTTCCATCAGCAAGGGCATTGAAGATGAAACGTGGCTGGGTCTTTTAGCATGACAATGATCCCAAACACACCGCCCGGGCAACGAAGGAGTGGCTTCGTAAGAAGCATTTCAAGGTCCTGGAGTGGCCTAGCCAGTCTCCAGATGTCAACCCCATAGAAAATCTTTGGAGGGAGTTGAAAGTCCGTGTTGCCCAGCAACAGCCCCAAAACATCACTGCTCTAGAGGAGATCTGCATGGAGGAATGGGCCAAAATACCAGCAACAGTGTGTGAAAACCTTGTGAAGACTTACAGAAAACGTTTGACCTCTGTCATTGCCAACCAAGGGTATATAACAAAGTATTGAGAAACTTTTGTTATTGACCAAATACTTATTTTCCACCATAATTTGCAAATAAATTCATTAAAAATCCTACAAATGTGATTTTCTGGATTTTTTTTCTCATTTTGTCTGTCATAGTTGAAGTGTACCTGTGATAAATTACAGGCCTCTCTCATCTTTTTAAGTGGGAGAACTTGCACAATTGGTGGCTGACTAAATACTTTTTTGCTCCACTTTATTACTTTAATAAAATAATGGCATATGATTATTTGCGTTTTTTATTATTTATGCGTCAGTATATTGGATGAGGGTTGACGCCTTTTTTAAAACATCCCCTTTAAATGCCATTTGATGTTTTTAAGATGTTCTGTTTGAGGGTTTATTAAGCCCCACGCTTAATAAACTCTGACTGCACTGCCTTGTCTGTTGCCAAATCCAAGAGGTTGAATAGTTTTCTAGTCGTATACTGTAAATCTGTTACAATGTGCTGAGTCTCCCCAAAGGTAAGTGAATTGGATTGAGAACCTCTTTATTAGACAATCATTGACATTTATGAAATACATTATACATATTTTGTATGTCATATCTGATTACATTCATAGTCATTGGAAGGACTGGAGTCAATGTGCAATTGTTATTATGCATAACAACGCTAGGCTTACCGAAGAATGAATTCTACAAGCTAATCCAGATTTATGTTGCTTCATTTAATCATATTAAGGTTCTTTTTTTTGTTTTGTTTTTACAACTATGAGATGTACTATATGAATTACTGTTTGAGTCAACCTTCTCTTTTGTATAAATTCAAAGATTTGGATGCGTCAAAATGAAAAATACAATGGAACTTTCAATTTTTATACAATGGTACCTTCAACTTCTTCCTCATGCATCCTTAATTTTCGAAGACCAAATGTCCCCATTTGTGGTTCTATAACTTGAGGTCCGTTGTTCATTTCTATTAAAGAAACACATTTTGACAATATGTCAAGAATTAGCAGGAAGGAAAAACAAGTCGGTTAGCAGAAGGGTAAAATGCAGCAACAATATTATAAGAGGACTCGTAGGGAGAAGGACTCTGTCATCATCTGTGTTTTCCCTGAGTAAGGCTAGAGTATTGTCTGTATCAGGAGCTCACGGTGGTGGATAGCATTATCTCTTGGGTCACAGAAGGGCACAGAATCCGTTCCTCTTTGCCTTTCTGGATTTCCTTGTTGCTGCAAGGGCTCGTTTGGTAGCCTCTGAATATGTCCTCCACATTCTCCTTGTATTTGGCTGAACACTCCAAGTAGAGCTCAGCTTTGATCTTCCTTTTGGTCTCTTCACCCTGCTCAGATTTTGAAAAAAGTTGTGATATTCCTAATTGAGAGGCCAAAAAAACATAAACCTTGTCCTACTACTCTGAGGTAACTCTTCCTGTTAGGTGTTTTTAGAAAATACCCTGAAGGCACAGTGATGCTGAAACATTGGTGTTTTTTTAACCAATAAATAACTGGGAGGTTATATATATGGACTCTTTGGTTTTTATAGCTTACAGTTTATTCTCTGTTAGTCAGCACCTCTACACTAAATCATTTTCTCTGGGTGTGCGCCAGCTCATGCTGCTTATTCGAAAAAATATTGTATGACAAAAGTTCCCTCTCTGACATGAACTAGTTCTGTTGTCAAAAAGCAAATGGCAGATAAATAAATTGAGTCCATGTAAAATGGTTATTCAGAAATTGGATTACCACTCACAAATGTGAGGATTCGCCTTGTAATTACTGTCATAAACATAATATCATCAATGCTCTTGATCTTTTGAAAATGTTTTTGTTCAAACAATTCTGATCAAAGTCTCCCATTCCAATCACACAACCCTAATTCAACCACTTGTATTGCATTTTCAATAAACCCAATACAAATTACTTATTATGTAAGTGGCATGACAAATGTACATTCAATGTATATAAGTTATACATACATACTGTATGGCTATGTATGAAATCTACCTGGATGTATGTGATGGGGTTCTGGCCTGAGGACCATAGTTTCCTTGCCAAGACCTTGTCTTTCTGCAGATCTGTTTTGCATCCTACCAGGATAATGGGAACGCCATGGCAGAAGTGATGCACCTCGGGGTACCACTGAAATATATGTAAACAGAGTTAGATCTTATAAACATTCTATGTCATGCATTCTTGTGAGAGTGACTGCATCTACTGTGCAAAAATAATTCACCATGAACCTGATAATACTTGCTTGAGCAAGTATTCAAATATATTTCTGATACTGACATATCTTCATATCATATATACTGTGGAGAGAACAAGTATTTGATACACTACCGATTTTGCAGGTTTTTCTACTTACAAAGCATGTAGAGGTCTGTAATTGTTATCATAGGTACACTTCAACTGTGAGAGACGGAATCTAAAACAAAAATCCAGAAAATCACATTGTATGATTTTTAAGTAATTAATTTGCATTTTATTGCATGACATAAGTATTTGATACATCAGAAAAGCAGAACTTAATATTTGGTACAGAAACCTTTGTTTGCAATTATAGAGATCATACGTTTCCTGTAGTTCTTGACCAGGTTTGCACACACTGCAGCAGAGATTTTGGCCCACTCCTCCATACAGACCTTCTCCAAATCCTTCAGGTTTCGGGGCTGTTGCTGGGCAATACGGACTTTCAGCTCCCTCCAAAGATTTTCTATTGGGTTCAGGCCTGGAGACTGGCTAGGCCACTCCAGGACCTTGAGATGCTTCTTACGGAGCCACTCCTTAGTTGCCCTGGCTGTGTGTTTCGGGTCGTTGTCATGCTGGAAGACCCAGCCACGACCCATCTTCAATGCTCTTACTGAGGGAAGGAGGTTGTTGGCCAAGATCTCGCAATACATGGCCCCATCCATCCTCCCCTCAATACGGTGCAGTCGTCCTGTCCCCTTTGCAGAAAAGCATCCCCAAAGAATGATGTTTCCACCTCCATGCTTCACAGTTGAGATGGTGTTCTTGGGGTTGTACTCATCCTTCTTCTTCCACCAAACACGGCGAGTGGAGTTTAGACCAAAAAGCTCTATTTTTGTCTCATCAGACCACATGACCATCTCCCATTCCTCCTCTGGATCATCCAGATGGTCATTGGCAAACTTCAGACGGGCCTGGACATGCGCTGGCTTGAGCAGGGGGACCTTGCGTGCGCTGCAGGATTTTAATCCATGATTGTGTAGTGTGTTACTAATGGTTTTCTTTGAGACTGTGGTCCCAGCTCTCTTCAGGTCATTGACCAGGTCCTGCCGTGTAGTTCTGGGCTGATCCCTCACCTTCTTCATGACCATTGATGCCCCACAAGGTGAGATCTTGCATAGAGCCCCAGACCAAGGGTGATTGACCGTCATCTTGAACTTCTTCCATTTTCTAATAATTGCGCCAACAGTTGTTGCCTTCTCACCAAGCTGCTTGCCTATTGTCCTGTAGCCCATCCCAGCCTTGTGCAGGTCTACAATTTTATCCCTGATGTCCTTACATAGCTCTCTGGTCTTGGCCATTGTGGAGAGGTTGGAGTCTGTTTGATTGAGTGTGTGGACAGGTGTCTTTTATACAGGTAACGAGTTCAAACAGGTGCAGTTAATACAGGTAATGAGTGGAGAACAGGAGGGCTTCTTAAAGAAAAACTAACATGTCTGTGAGAGCCGGAATTCTTACTGGTTGGTAGAACGACTTGATTTGTGTAGTGTTAGCTAGCTACATAGTTTTCTTTGCTATCTTTGTATCTAAGATAATTGTGTAGCTTTGGGTAATTATCGGTTAGCTAGCCAGCTATTTTCGCCTGCCGCGCTGCCGTCCTCCTACCTAGCCAACACCGCTAGCTAACACTGCTAGCTAGCCAACTTCTACCGAATAGTAGCACTGTAGAAACTTACATTACAACGGAACGACTTGATTAGCGTAGTGTTAGCTAGTTGTCTTTGCTGTCCTTGTATCCATGATAATTGTGTAGTTTAGAGAAATTTAGAGAAATTGTCGAGGTTACCTAGCCAGCTTCACTTTCAACAACGCAGCCACTGCTAGCCAGGCTACTTCACCAGCCAGCAGTACTATATCATTTTAGTCAATAAGATCTTTTTTTTTTTTTTTTTTTGCAACGTAAGCTTAACTTTCTGAACATTCGAGACGTGTAGTCCACTTGTCATTCTAATCTCCTTTGCATTAGCGTAGCCTCTTCTGTAGCCTGTCAACTATGTGTCTGTCTATCCCTGTTCTCTCCTCTCTGCACAGACCATACAAACGCTTCACACCGCGTGGCCGCGCCCACCCTAACCTGGTGGTCCCAGCCCGCACGACCCACGTGGAGTTCCAGGTCTCCGGTAGCCTCTGGAACTGCCGATCTGCGGCCAACAAGGCAGAGCTCATCTCAGCCTATGCGTCCCTCCAGTCCCTCGACTTCTTGGCACTGACGGAAACATGGCTCACCACAGATAACACTGCTACTCCTACTGCTCTCTCTTCGTCTGCCCACGTGTTCTCGCACACCCCGAGAGCTTCTGGTCAGCGGGGTGGTGGCACCGGGATCCTCATCTCTCCCAAGTGGTCATTCTCTCTTTCTCCCCTTACCCATCTGTCTAACGCCTCCTTTGAATTCCATGCTGTCACAGTTACCAGCCCTTTCAAGCTTAACATCCTTATCATTTATCGCCCTCCAGGTTCCCTTGGAGAGTTCATCAATGAGCTTGATGCCTTGATAAGCTCCTTTCCTGAGGACGGCTCACCTCTCACAGTTCTGGGTGACTTTAACCTCCCCATGTCTACCTTTGACTCATTCCTCTCTGCCTCCTTCTTTCCACTCCTCTCCTCTTTTGACCTCACCCTCTCACCTTCCCCCCCTACTCACAAGGCAGGCAATACGCTTGACCTCATCTTTACTAGATGCTGTTCTTCCACTAACCTCATTGCAACTCCCCTCCAAGTCTCCGACCACTACCTTGTATCCTTTTCCCTCTCGCTCTCATCCAACACTTCCCACACTGCCCCTACTCGGATGGTATCGCGCCGTCCCAACCTTCGCTCTCTCTCCCCCGCTACTCTCTCCTCTTCCATCCTATCATCTCTTCCCTCTGCCCAAACCTTCTCCAACCTATCTCCTGATTCTGCCTCCTCAACCCTCCTCTCCTCCCTTTCTGCATCCTTTGACTCTCTATGTCCCCTATCCTCCAGGCCGGCTCGATCCTCCCCTCCCGCTCCGTGGCTCGACGACTCATTGCGAGCTCACAGAACAGGGCTCCGGGCAGCCGAGCGGAAATGGAGGAAAACTCGCCTCCCTGCGGACCTGGCATCCTTTCACTCCCTCCTCTCTACATTTTCCTCTTCTGTCTCTGCTGCTAAAGCCACTTTCTACCACTCTAAATTCCAAGCATCTGCCTCTAACCCTAGGAAGCTCTTTGCCACCTTCTCCTCCCTCCTGAATCCTCCTCCCCCTCCCCCCCCCTCCTCCCTCTCTGCAGACGACTTCGTCAACCATTTCGAAAAGAAGGTCGACGACATCCGATCCTCGTTTGCTAAGTCAAACGACACCGCTGGTTCTGCTCACACTGCCCTACCCTGTGCTCTGACCTCTTTCTCCCCTCTCTCTCCAGATGAAATCTCGCGTCTTGTGACGGCCGGCCGCCCAACAACCTGCCCGCTTGACCCTATCCCCTCCTCTCTTCTCCAGACCATTTCCGGAGACCTTCTCCCTTACCTCACCTCGCTCATCAACTCATCCTTGACCGCTGGCTACGTCCCTTCCGTCTTCAAGAGAGCGAGAGTTGCACCCCTTCTGAAAAAACCTACACTCGATCCCTCCGATGTCAACAACTACAGACCAGTATCCCTTCTTTCTTTTCTCTCCAAAACTCTTGAACGTGCCGTCCTTGGCCAGCTCTCCTGCTATCTCTCTCAGAATGACCTTCTTGATCCAAATCAGTCAGGTTTCAAGACTAGTCACTCAACTGAGACTGCTCTTCTCTGTATCACGGAGGCGCTCCGCACTGCTAAAGCTAACTCTCTCTCCTCTGCTCTCATCCTTCTAGACCTATCGGCTGCCTTCGATACTGTGAACCATCAGATCCTCCTCTCCACCCTCTCCGAGTTGGGCATCTCCGGCGCGGCCCACGCTTGGATTGCGTCCTACCTGACAGGTCGCTCCTACCAGGTGGCGTGGCGAGAATCTGTCTCCTCACCACGCGCTCTCACCACTGGTGTCCCCCAGGGCTCTGTTCTAGGCCCTCTCCTATTCTCGCTATACACCAAGTCACTTGGCTCTGTCATAACCTCACATGGTCTCTCCTATCATTGCTATGCAGACGACACACAATTAATCTTCTCCTTTCCCCCTTCTGATGACCAGGTGGCGAATCGCATCTCTGCATGTCTGGCAGACATATCAGTGTGGATGACGGATCACCACCTCAAGCTGAACCTCGGCAAGACGGAGCTGCTCTTCCTCCCGGGGAAGGACTGCCCGTTCCATGATCTCGCCATCACGGTTGACAACTCCATTGTGTCCTCCTCCCAGAGCGCTAAGAACCTTGGCGTGATCCTGGACAACACCCTGTCGTTCTCAACTAACATCAAGGCGGTGGCCCGTTCCTGTAGGTTCATGCTCTACAACATCCGCAGAGTACGACCCTGCCTCACACAGGAAGCGGCGCAGGTCCTAATCCAGGCACTTGTCATCTCCCGTCTGGATTACTGCAACTCGCTGTTGGCTGGGCTCCCTGCCTGTGCCATTAAACCCCTACAACTCATCCAGAACGCCGCAGCCCGTCTGGTGTTCAACCTTCCCAAGTTCTCTCACGTCACCCCGCTCCTCCGCTCTCTCCACTGGCTTCCAGTTGAAGCTCGCATCCGCTACAAGACCATGGTGCTTGCCTACGGAGCTGTGAGGGGAACGGCACCTCAGTACCTTCTGGCTCTGATCAGGCCCTACACCCAAACAAGGGCACTGCGTTCATCCACCTCTGGCCTGCTCGCCTCCCTACCACTGAGGAAGTACAGTTCCCGCTCAGCCCAGTCAAAACTGTTCGCTGCTCTGGCACCCCAATGGTGGAACAAACTCCCTCACGACGCCAGGACAGCGGAGTCAATCACCACCTTCCGGAGACACCTGAAACCCCACCTCTTCAAGGAATACCTAGGATAGGATAAAGCAATCCTTCTGCCCCCCCCCCCCCCCTTAAAAGATTTAGATGCACTATTGTAAAGTGGCTGTTCCACTGGATGTCATAAGGTGAATGCACCAATTTGTAAGTCGCTCTGGATAAGAGCGTCTGCTAAATGACTTAAATGTAATGTAAATGTAGGTGATCAAATACTTATGTCATGCAATAAAATGCAAATTAATTACTTAAAAATCATACAATGTGATTTTCTGGATTTTTGTTTTAGATTCCGTCTCTCACAGTTGAAGTGTACCTATGATAAAAATTACAGACCTCTACATGCTTTGTAAGTAGGAAAACCTGCAAAATCGGCAGTGTATCAAATACTTGTTCTCCCCACTGTATATATAATATTCATATATGATACTGACAGCTTCAGCGACATTAATTCTGTTGTAAATGTCATAAAACTTTATATGGCATGTATGTTAACAAGGTTTTTTCCTCATTCGGGGGATTTAAACAGACAAACAAGCAGTAAAGTATGAAGAGAAGACAGTGCAGTACCCTTATTAGGACATTGTCATAACTTGAGGGGCAAATTACATCATAGCAGATCAACACCAGGTTGGCATTCGGATAGGACAGAGGCCGTAATCGGTCATAGTCCTCTTGACCTGAAATACACAGAAATACACAGAAACAGATGGATGTGCATTATTAGTCTGCCATGAAAATAATCGTATAGCAAAAAAATCACTCTCTTAAGACGTTAGTTACTTAAATCAATGGCAGCCTTATCTGTTATTGCTAAATCTGTTATATCTCTATCTTTCTTTAAAATATAAATGTGTTTAACTCTCTCCTGAATTTCACTTAGGCCTATCGTAAATTTTAAGATTATTTAGCAACCAGAGGGTGTTTGTTATTGCATTTCTAAGATATTTTTGACAACTTAATAATAGTACAACACGCCCACCAAGACTTGGGATACCTGTTTAGCCAGGTGTAAGTGCACTGGTGCTTTCAAAAGCATGGGTATACAAGACCTGTCCTGCAGTATCATAGAGGTTCAGGCAAAACTCAGCCCCTCTGTACTTCACCTTGGCGACACATTTTTCAAACACAGGGAATATATTTCTGAAATGTATAGACAAAAATGTAGTTATATTTCAAGTCCTGTATTTATTTATTTTTATTTCAGATATGATAGCTAAAAAGGTTGAAATTAACTTTGCTCTTTTCATCATTTTCTGTGGATATATAAATATTATTTTTGTCACATATAGTCAAGTACTTTCACTATAATTTGCTTACATGCAGAGTAAAAATAGTGCTGAAAAACGAATAAAAATACATAGACACTTTTCACTTAAAGCAAGTGTAAAAAGAGAAGAGAACAGCCAGATGATGAGCTGGCTTTGTCAACTGTCTTACCTCTGGAAAGTATTTTTTAGTGTAAACCATGAGGAGGGAGGTTTTCCCACATCCACCATCACCTAATATCACAACCTTCAACTCCTCTCGCCGCCTGGTATGCCCACTGCTCATGCCTGACACGTTCTGTGGCATGCCTCTCTCTGAGAAGCTAGATGAAAATGTGACAAAGAGCCTCCTCTTGTTGAAGAAGATTTGGTTATCTGGATAATGGCCGCAGACACTTGAGATAAGAATAAATTACAACAAACCCTGAGTGAGAAAACTAGCTTAACATAGCACTGTCCATTGTCACCTTGTATATACCTGGGCTGAATATCTAGTGGTTTTAAGGACGCTCCTCTTGGTTGAGTACTTACCCCTCCCACGACAGAAAAGTAGGGCCTCCCCTTTTCTCTGCCCCACCCCACCCATTTATTAATGAATGGGCACATCACCAATGCCTTATCCAGGAACAGGGTTGGGTAGGTTACTTTCTAAATGTAATCCGTTACAGTTACTAGTTACCTGTCCATAATTTTTATCAGTAACGTAACTTTTGGATTACCCAAACTCAGTAATGTAATCTGATTAAATTCAGTTATTTTAGATTACTTTCCTCTTAATTAAGAGGCATTAGAAGAAGACCAAAATGTATTACCAATTGAACGACATCTATTGCAGGATAAATCAATGTTAAAGATTACATAGCTGGCCATATATGGATATTACATTTTACTTTATGGGTTGGTTATGTAGGCTTCTTCTAACCCATCGCTTTCTACTACATAAAATAATACGATTAAATTATATCTTTACATTAAAAACCTAAAGGAATTCCAGTCACTCTGTTTTGGTAAAAAGCTGAGGGATGTGTCTGGAGAAGTTAACCACTCTCAGTGTCACACCCTAATCTGTTTCACCTGTCTTTGCGATTGTCTCCACCTCCCTCCAGGAGTCGCTCATCTTCCCCATTATCTCCAGTGTTTTTATACCTGTGTTCTCTGTTTGTCTGTTGCCAATTCGTTTTGTTTTGTCAAGCCTACCAGCATTTTCCCCTCTGCTCCTGTCTCTCGATTGTTCCAGTTTCCTTGTTTTCCCGGTGTTGACCATTCTGCCTGCCCTGAACCTGAGCCTGCCTGCCGTCCTGTACCTTGCTCCACCTATCTGGATTACTGCCATCTGCCTGCCCTTGACCTGTCTCTTGCCTGCCTCTGTTCGATTAATAAACTGTTGTTCCTTCGATGTTGTCTGCATCCGGGTCTTACCTGACGTGTGATACTCAGATTAATAGACAGAGCTATGGATGCAAGGACTGACCATCCATGATATGGATTTATTGTTTTTTGTAAATTATTGTTTTAACCATGTTATGAGGATATACAGTGTTTGTTTACATTGACAATGTTTACAAACATTGGAGAAAAACAAGCTTGTCTTTTGGGGTCTCATGGAGTGTGACAGTTGAACTAAGCTCATGAGGCATTTATATACTTCAAGAATCAATGGATATATGGATGTTCCAGCTACAGATTTGAGTCTATCAAAAGTGTGTGAGTTTGTCCATTAGGCCTAGGATTTTTTTTATAAGCATGAATTAGATTGAACAATAAAAGCCCCACTTTTATTCCATAGGCTGGGATCCGCACTACGTGGCTGTTGCAAGAATGCATTTTCACTGGCTGTCCACTGGTTTCAAAAACAATGATTGATAAGCAGTAGTAGGTTCAAATACACATTTAGATTTGTGAACAGCTATCCACAACAACCACAGTCCGTAAAGCGCAAATAGCTCAATGAGAGAGCAGCAGTTCACATCAATGCGCTATGTAGATATCAATAATACGTGATATCCGTATCACAGTAGACACTACTGCTGTCATCCTGATACCCCCAAGCTAAACTTTTAGTAAAATTTGATAAATTTGGATGCCGACAGCAGTCGCACCATTGGAAGACATAGATTGGACTGTAGCCCACAAAAGCCTATTCCTGCTCTTTTCCCGCGATCCATCAAACACATTTGAATGTCTTCATAGTGGTCTCTGACTTGTGCTCAGACTCGCTCAGGTGGAACAAACTTACATTGCGCCTTTTTTTCAATGTTGATTTGAATGTCATTGAGAAAACAGAAGTGTCCAAGATTATTTTTCACAAACATCCTTTCTGAATTTATAAGTAATCATCGAAGTAATCATCTAGTTTTTCAAAAATATCTGTAATCTGATTACAATATTTTTGCTGGTAACGTAACGGATTACAGTTATCGGTTTTTGTAATCCCTTACTTGTAACAGATTACATGTAATCCGTTACTCCCCAACCCTGTCAAGGAACACATGAAAGCCAGAAGAGATATAATCAAAAGAACCTGAAAAGCCCTTGTTCATTATCTCCAGAACAAAATCAACCTTTAGCAGGAGAGTGAACAAATGGAAATGCTTAAAGCTGTCTGTTGCAATTGGCGCTGTTCCACCCTTTCAAAACAGATTAAATGTATATGCCACCTAGTGGATCAAATGCTAAAGTATGTACATCAATCAGATTGTAGATCATTTATGTACGAATACTCTGCTTGTTTGTGGAATCCATAGACCGTAGGTAGAATCCAATAATAATTGATAATTTATATTTGATAAAAATGATCTAATAAAACACAGTGATCAGTAACTGAGGTGGGTGACCTGTACACAGCTTGTACGGTGTTTGTTTTCCTTTCTTTTTGGGGGGGACACCTGATGAATGATTGTAGATTTAGGTACTTTCTCCAACAATTCGTCGTCTAGATCCTACACTCTCCATATTTCTATAAATTTACATATATAGTATACATTTTATATTTTAATGTAGGCCTATTTTATTGACAGAAGCTTGACATTATTTTCTTCAGTTCAAAGTATCGAATGTGCGGAGTGATTCATAAATAGGCTCCCGTCCCCAGTCCCAAATACTGTAAACTGGAAAGAAAAAAGTGCTATGACAACAGGTGCACAATGTAGGTCCGTGGGAGGCAGCTTTCCGTGCAGGTAAGAGCAAATTAGAAATAAAAAACATTGAAACATATTCTCGATTAAAAGAAAAGCGCGATAAAAATGTGCTCAAGACTAGCAAAAAATGTAAAAGACCACGAATTACAATAACATTGTATTGGTAGCTACAGGTGAATCGCCATCTCTCCATCACCTGTCAGGGCGTGTTTCAATGGCTTGGACCAGATGATAAAGTCTCTAACGAGTAGTCAGTCTACCATCACATTTGTGCATTTTATCGTGTCGCATAGAACAATGTTTTTTGTTTTACATGCTGTTATATAAATATTTTCAACATGGCGTGTAATATAGGCTATTGCATATGCCGTATGTTCAATAGACCTACTGTTTACGTTTTCAGGTGTGGTGAATGTAATGGAAAACAGCCATCAGGGAAGTCACGGAGAAAAACATCCTCAGCACTGGAGGAGCTGCAAGTTGATCGTAGACCCTGCGTTGAAGAATGGGTTTTATAAAGTGTATCGTTACGATGGGCAACATTTCAACATGCCAGTGAGTAAATTTAATTTAGGATTTTTACATCTAGTTGTGTTAGGCTACTTGTTAAATGTTATTACAGATACTGTAGCCCTTGACCTAAACTTTCTTTTGACAACACACTTTTTTTTCAGTTCCCACATGAGTGTATTTACCTCCTTGATGTATGCTATATCAGGTTCAGGACTTAGGGGCATTTCCTGTGGATACTGTCAGGGATCCCAGAATCTGTCGTCTTTGGACCAAATTCAGAGACACTGACCTGCTGGTCCCCAAATTTAAGGTAACACCTCATTTTCTGTGATGACATCATGTGAAATGCAATCTTAGATGCATAATATTATTGTTTACCAAATGACAATCTGTTATCTGATTAATGTTTATAGATTGATGAATGCTATGTCGGCCCACCCAAGGAAGTGACATTTGCCAGGTTAAATGACAACGTAAGGGAGGGTTTCTTGACTGACATGTGCATAAAGTACGGACAGATTGAGGAAGTGGAAATCTTGTATAATCCTAAAAACAAGAAGCATTTAGGAATTGCTAAAGTCATCTTCGCCACAGTCAAGGCTGCAAAGGACACTGTGGAGCACCTTCATGACACCTCTGTCATGGGGAACATTATCCACGTGGAACTTGATCCAAAGGGTAGGTTAATATAATTGATTGATAATTGAAAATAGGCTTAATTACACATACATAACTAATGTCAATAAATGTGATAATAGATTATGATTTATGATTTTCAATTTTCTTTTGGGTGGTGATCCATCTGACTCTAATCCTTTTTTAGGTAAAAACAGAATGCGGTACTTCCATCTTCTTGTTAGTGGACTCTACACCCCTTCAACATTGCCACTGGACAGCGATGAGCACACCCTCCAATGCCTAACTGATAGCTTGCAGGTAATAGAGTTTTACTGCTCTACTGTTCTAATGTGTTCCATTTATAGACCTTCGACAGACAGAATTCAATCTTATGTTAATTACTGCTCATTAAAATCAAATCAAATTGTATTAGTCACATGCGCCGAATACAACAGGTATTCAGTGAAATGCTTACTTACGAGCCCCTAACCAACAATGCAGTTTTAAAAAATACGGATAAGAATAAGAAATAAAGGTAACAAGTAATTAAAGAGCAGCAGTCAAATAACAATAGCGAGACTATATACAGGGGGGTACCGGTACAGAGTCAATGTGCGGGGGCACCGGTTAGTTGATGTAATATGTACATGTAGCTAGAGTTATTAAAGTGACTATGCATAGATGATAACAATAGAGAGTAGGAGCGGTGTAAAAGAGGGGGGCAATGCAAATAGTCTGGGTAGCCATTTGATTAGATGTTCAGGAGTCTTATGGCTTGGGAGTAGAAGCTGTTTAGAAGCCTCTTGGACCTAGACTTGGCACTCCGGTACCGCTTGCCATGCGGTAGCAGAGAGAACAGTCTATGACTAGGGTGGCTGGAGTCTTTGACCATTTTTAGGGCCTTCCTCTGACACCGCCTGGTATAGAGGTCCTGGATGGCAGGAAGCTTGGCCCCAGTGATGTACTGGGCCGTTCGCACTACCCTCTGCCGAGCAGTTGCCATACCAGGCAGTGCATCAACCAGTCAGGATGCTCTCGATGGTGCAGCTGTAGAACCTTTTGAGGGTACAACCTTTTGAGGGTTCTACAGGACCCATGATCTGAGGACCCATGCCAAATCTTTTCAGTCTCCTGAGGGGGAATAGGTTTGGTGTTGGTGTGCTTGGACCATGTTAGTTTGTTAGTGTGATGTGGACATCAAGGAACTTGAAGCTCTCAACCTGCTCCACTGCAGCCCCATCGATGAGAATGGGGCTGTGCTTAGTCTTGTTTTTCCTGTAGTCCACAATCATCTCCTTTGTCTTGATCACGTTGAGGGAGAGGTTGTTTCCCTGGCACCACACGGCCAGGTCTCTGACCTCCTCCCTATAGGCTGTCTCGTCGGTGTCGGTGATCAGGCCTACCACTGTTGTGTCATCTGCAAACTTAATGATGGTGTTGGAGTCGTGCCTGGCCGTGCAGTCATGAATGAACAGGGAGTACAGGAGGGGACTGAGCACGCACCCTTGAGGGGCCCTTGTGTTGAGGATCAGCGTGGCAGATATGTTGTTACCTACCCTTACCACCTGGGGGCGGCTAATCAGGAAGTCCAGGATCCAGTTGCAGAGGGAGGTGTTTTGTCCCAGGGTCCTTAGCTTATTGATGAGCTATGGTGAGGGCACTATGGTGTTGAGCGCTGAGCTGTATTAAATTAATAGCATTCTCACATAGGTGTTCCTTTTTTCCAGGTGGGAAAGGGCAGTGTGGAGTGCAATAGAGATTGCATCATCTGTGGATCTCTTGGGGCGGTATGCAAATTGGGGTGGGTCTAGGGTTTCTGGTATAATGGTGTTGATGTGAGCCATGACCAGCCTTTCAAAGCACTTCATGGCTACAGATGTGAGTGCTACGGGTTGGTAGTCATTTAGGCAGGTTACCTCTTGGGCACAAGCACTATGGTGGTCTGCTTAAAACATGTTGGTATTACAGACTCGGATAGGGAGAGGTTGAAAATGTCAGTGAAGACACTTGCCAGTTGGTCAGCGCATGCTCGCAGTACATGACCTGGTAATCCATCTGGCCCTGCAGCCTTGTGAATGTTGACCTGTTTAAAGGTCTTACTCACATTGGCTGCGGAGAGCGTGATCACACAGTCTTCCAGAACAGCTGATGCTCTCATGCATGTTTCAGTGTTATTTTCCTCGAAGCGAGCATAGAAGTAGTTTAGCTCATCTGGTAGGCTCGTGTCACTGGGCAGCTCTCAGCTGTGTTTCCCTTTGTAGTCTGTAAGGGTTTGCAAGCCCTGCCACATCCGACAAGCGCCATTGCCGGTGTAGTACGATTCGATCTTAGTCCTGTATTGACACTTTGCCTGTCTGATGGTTCGTCGGAGGGCATAGAGGGATTTCTTATAAGCTTCCGGGTTAGAGTCCCGCTCCTTGAAAGCGGCAGCTCTAGCCTTTAGCTCAGTGCGGATGTTGTCTGTAATCCATGGCTTCTGGTTGGGGTATGTACGTACGGTCACTGTGGGGAAGATGTCATTGATGCACTTATTGATGAAGCCAATGACTGATCTGGTGTACTCCTCAATGCCATCGGAGGAATCCCGGAACATACTCCAGTCTGTGCTAGCAAAACAGTCCTGTAGCTTAGCATCTGCTTCATCTGACCACTTTTTTATTGATCTAGTCACTGGTGCTTCCTGCTTTAATTTTTGCTTGTAAGCAGGAATCAGGAGGATAGAATTATGGTCAGATCTGCCAAATGGGGGGCGAGGAAGAGCTTTGTATGTCTCTTTGTGTGCGGAGTAAAGGTGGTCCAAAGTTTTTTTCCCTCTGGTTGCACATTTAACATGCTGATAAAAAATTTGGTAAAACAGATTTAAGTTTCCCAGCATTAAAGTCCCCGGCTACTAGGAGCGCCGCCTCTGGGTGAGCGTTTTCTTGTTTGCTTATAGCGGAATACAGCTCATTCAATGCTGTCTTAGTGTGTGGTGGTATGTAAACAGCTACGAACAATACAGATGAAAACTCTCTAGGTAGATAGTGTGGTCTACAGCTTATCATGAGATACTCTACCTCAGGTGAGCAATAGCTTGAGCAATAGCTCAAAAACAACTTTTGGTTATGGTGATGTAAGTAGACTCGGCTGAGGCGATGTGAGATGCTTCATTGCTTCATTTTAGCCAGTCTGTTTTGTTTCCTTCATCTTCAGGACAGCAAACCTCTGCAGAAACTGACTGATGGGAGTTCATCATTGACAAGGTCTATTTCCAGTCCCACCAGCGTGGCTACACCTCTCTCCCTAGACACAGCCTACTCCAGTATCTGGCAGGACACACCGGGCAGCTTTGGGCAGACACCCCTCTCTCAGGGCACCCCTCATACCCCCTGCCTGTCTGGGACCCCACTCTCTCAGGACTCTTGCTACTCTAGCCAGCACACCACCCCAGTCCACCAAGTCACTCAGGGTGAACACTCCTCATATGGTGCTCACAGACGCTTGAGGCGCGATGTCTGCTATCGTCAACCAGGAAGACCTTATATGAGATCCCACCATCAGAGCTCAGAGTTGAGCTCTCTCCTCAAACACCTCCAACCTCACCGTCCTCTCCAGCCCCAAACCCAGGTTGCTGGCGGCAGCTACAAATCTTCCTTCTTCTGGTATCAGAACCGCCTGCCCTCGACTGAGGATAACCCTGCCACAGAGCCTCCCCTCCACCTCTCCCTTCCTGAACAGGAGTCCTGGAGGGTGCCCTCTCTACCTCCTGCCTCTGAGGCTTTCCCTCTGAGCAGCAGCTCTGCCAGTGCCACAAGTATGAACGTGGTACCTCTGAGGGAGAGACCTCAGTCTCCCCCTTCTGGACACGATGCGGGCCTTATAGAACCGCCCCCTTCCCCTCCCAATAACTCTCCTGGAAGCCCCGTCCCAGAGGCAGAGAGCCACAGCCTGGACTCACGCATTGAGATGCTTCTCAGCAAGACTCAGAGTTCCTGCCTCCCTCTACATGGTGAAAGGGGTTTGGATGCTGAAGTGCACTCTCAGGACAGCCCTGTTTCGCCATTCTCCCCTGTCTCGATGTACTCTCCTGAGTCTGACCACACCCCAGCCCGTAGTGGATGTCCTGTGAACTGTACCCACCCCACCACCAGGGATGGTCTGGAGGATGTCAGTCCCACTCCCCTCCCTGAGTGGGAAGGAGACGAGTCCCTTCCAGGGATGCCTTCTCTAATATGGACCTCACAGCCCCCCTGGCCTCCTGGGACGCTATCTCTCACTCAAAGGGAGAGAAGTAAAGGAACAGAGATGGACCATGCAGATCAGTCAACCTCTAGTGAAAAGTATATGGGACGGGCACTCCATTCCTTATCATTTTCTCAGGTATTGGAGAAAATAGAGAGTATGAACACATTGATATTTTTAACGAGATTTAACAAACAACATCATAGATAAAGAATTATGCACAGATTTCTTGCATTGCACATTGGGGAGAGGGGTTACAATCTATTAATTTGACATTTCTTTCACAGGGTCTCCATTTGCCAGGGGAAGACAAGGACATCTCAAATGCGAGGCAATCTGCAATGTCGAATCCCAAAAGCCATTGTTCCAAGAGCATCACAGTCAACTCCTTCATTCCCTCCTTGCGACAGCCTCTTCCAATCTCCTCTCTCCATCACCCTGCTCCAATCCCTCCCTACAATCCTCACTCTTCAGTTTCCTTTTCCAATCCTCGCCCACCAATCACCCACTCCAATCTCCCCATTCGATTCTCTCCCTCCAACCCTCACCCTCAAATCCCCCCTTCCATCCATCCCATTTCTGCACCTCTTTCTATTCCAATCCCACCTCCAGGATTCCATCTGCTTCCTCCACACATTCCTCCCCCTCTCACTATCCTTGGGCCTCCTCCAACTATGGCAGCCCCTCCCTCTATCCTACATCCAGTTTACCCATATCCCTTGAATACGCTGCACACGGTGCATATGGACAAGGTGAATGGTCTGCCTGGGTGTGGCAGTGTGCCAGTGTCTTTTACTGGGCAACCCTGGCCCCTGCCTCCCTTCATGCCCACCTTCAACCCCTCTGTGCCCCCGCCAGGCTACCTGCCTCCGCAGGAGAACCTACATAAGGCCACAGTGGAAAAGGTGCTGGCAGTCATTATGGAGGAGCTTAAGTCCATCGTGAAGAGAGACATCAACCGTAAAATGGTTGAGGGGGTAGCCTTCAGGGCATTTGATGAGTGGTGGGATGGCCAGGAGCAGAAAGCTAAGGTGAGCTACTACCTAGTTGAAGTTCAGTATAGTTGAAGATACAGAACTCTTCTACACCACAGCAAATTATCTGTTTTGATACTTGTGGTTTGTTGCTATAATGTTTATAATGCTTCTTCATTTCGTCATTTTTCAGATTGCTGTAACTCTTGTGAGTGCCAGAGAGGGTAGAGTGGAGGTGAGGACCAAACCAAGAGACTCCCTAAGACAGAACATTGGCCCACGTGGTGCCACCAACCTGCCTTCCTTCAAGGTAGGCTTCTGCTGCTACTACTAAACGTATCATGAAGGAGCTCAAACAAGGTACAGCGTGACTGTGTCTGTGGAGGTGATTATCATGATGATCGTGACTTGTGTTCATGTGTAGGTAAAGAAGAAAGAGTCCGACGATCCGACTGCCTCAGAGGACCCCAAAAGAAAGTGTCCCTACACACCTGTTAATGATGCGCATGAGAGTGCTGGTTAGTGCTGTGCATTCGGACAAGGCAACATATTTACTCCACAGTACGATTTCAATTGGTTTTACAATGAGAATATTGTGAATGCTTAGCACGCTTTCTTTCTCTTTCCCCTCAGAGCTGGAGAGTAATATAACGAATCACACATTGGACAGGTCCCCAAAAACTGGAAGTATTCCAGCTGTGAGGCGAAGACATGCAAGGCCACTGGAGCTGGACAGCGAGGGGGAAGAGGAGAGCAGAGAGAAAAAGGGGGAGCCAACAAGAGACAAAGAGGAGGATACTGTGGCAGCAGACAAGGTTCCCCAACACCAGGTACACAGAGGTTTCCAGCTGTCAATCAACAGCAGTACCGAAATGCCAAATGTATTTATCAAATTATATGTTTAAGTTGCATTAACCAGTTCATTTTATTTTTTTTCAGCAGAGGGATGAAGATGCTGACAGTGAACAAAAAGAGGAAGAAGTGGACGATGATGAAGAGAATGATGAAGATGTGGTCTTCTCTAAAGTTACAAGAGGATTACAGTCTCCAAATGAGGGTAATGTTTAAGAAGCTTTGAGTTTTTGTCTTAAGGGGTTTTAATAGTTGCTTAATAAATCTACTTCAATAAATTTGTTACACATACTGAAATGCACATTATGGTTTTCTCATTTACCAGAAGTTGCCAGGGTAAGCCTCTCAGAGGTAGAGTCTTACTCCTCAGAAGACAGTGAATACCTCTCAGAGTCTGACTCCTCCTTTGAGGAAAGTGAAGACTTCTCAGACTATGACTCCAGTTCTAACCAGGAGACAGAGGAAGAGGAGGAGACAGATGGAGATGCTGATGAGGTCAACAGGGAGGTAGAGTGTGTGGTGTTGTCATCAGATGAGGAGGAGATGGATCTGGAGCCCCCGGCCACACCCTCAGCCCCTCTTACCCCAGGGACTGAGCTGGACCTACTGGATGGGTCAGAGCCGGTCCCGAGGGATCAGCCTGGGGAGGAGAAGCACTCAGTCTGTCTGACTCGAGATGTCTTTGGGCGCACCAGCAGCACAAGCCGATCTGACCCAGGGATGGAGCTCCTGTCCAGTGAGCACCACCATGATCTCCAGGCCCCCTCACCCATAGGACTGACAGGTAGATTTTAAAGACATGCATGTATTGGTAAATAATAATAAAAGTGTTCATCAATAACATTCAAACAACTCTTATGTATGCATTTTAAGCCTGACAGCAATTACAGGGATTAGATTCAACAAAACAGAGTGTTTGTTTTCCTCTACCAGCAGTGGTGGAGCCTGATTTTGCAGTGGAGATAGATAGCCCTGAATGGAGCGTTGAGTCACCAGATAACGTGGAGAACCTCCGGCCTCTCACCCCTACTGGCTCTCTGGGAAACAGCGACTCAGACCTGCTGTTCAAGAGCAAACCAACCCCCCCTGCTGTGGAGGAGGTGGAACTGCCACACACTCCTGGTCGGGGAGCAGAGGCCCTCCTTGAGAGTGAGGAGGACTCTATGGACCACCTCCTCTCCCTCTCCCCCACAAACAGTGAGCCTTTGTCCCAGAGCCGCCCCACTCATCCCCCTGCCTTAGCCTCGTACCCAACATACGAGGACATGCCCAAAACACCAGGCAGAGATGAGAGGGGTCTATGGAATCCCCTTACCCCCTGGAGGGTGCCAGTGACACCGGGCAGAGAGGGGTTTAGTCCCACTCCCTGTAGCCCTTTCCCCCTCCCCTCCCTGTCCACCGGCCTCTACATCAGGACCCCACGAACCCCTGGGAGGGACTTCATCCCAACCAAGATAACACACAGGAATACCACCGTTATGTTGGCCTCTTCACAGAGGACTAATGGTGCTCCTTTATCCTGTGATGAAATGCTTACAGACTCACCTGTTCTAGCTTCTTCTCCTAGCAGCCTGTCTGAGTCATCAGCAGAGACTCCTGGCCATGGGTGTGTGTGGCTTAATCCTAATCCTGGGTCCCAGAGGAAGATACCCCTGCAGGGCCTGGAGAACTGGTCAGGGCTGGCGGATGTGGAGAACCAGAGAGAGATGGAGAAGTGCTCCTGGAGGAGGGTACAACCAAGAATGATGCGGAAGATGAGGCAGAGGATGAGGCGGAGGATGAGGCGATGGCAAAGGATGAGGTCAGTGCAGAGAGCCATGCCCTCTGTCTTCTCGGCCAGTCCCTGTCGTCGGTCACGAAGTGAGGAGATGACTGTCCTCCACAGTGTCTGGAAGGAGGGCCTGGATGAGGAGGATTCCAAGCTGCTGCAGGTCACCTATGACAGGCTGCTACAGCAGGACAATGGCTTCAGCTGGCTCAGTGACACTCTCTGGGTCCCCCACCCTCATATCCTTTACTACAGAGCTGTTATTACCATACTGTCACTGGACACTGATACATTAATGGGATCTCAACTGTTATTGTGTATGTTTTAGAATGAATTTCTTATATACTAACTGTTGCACATTGAGCACTTTGAAATTAATTAAGAATTGCATACATAAGGGCCTCCCGGGTGGCGCAGTGGTCTAGAGCACTGCATCGCAGTGCTAACTGCGCCACCAGAGTCTCTGGGTTCGCCCCTAGGCTCTGTCGCAGCCGGCCGTGACCGGGAGGTCCGTGGGGCTACGCACAATTGGGCTAGCGTCGTCCGGGTAAGGGAGGGTTTGGCCGGTAGGGATTTCCTTGTCTCATCGCGCTCCAGCGACTCCTGTGGCGGGCTGGGCGCAGTGCGTGCTAACCAAGGGGGCCAGGTGCACGGTGTTTCCTCCGATACATTGGTGCGGCTGGCTTCCGGGTTGGAGGCGCGCTGTGTTAAAGAAGCAGTGCGGCTTGGTTGGGTTGTGCTTCGGAGGACGCATGACTTTCGACCTTCGTCTCTCCCGAGCCCGTACGGGAGTTGTAGCTATGAGACAAGATAGTAATTACTAGCGATTGGAGACCACGAAAATTGGGGAGAAAAGGGGATAAAAATGTATAAAGAAAAAAGAAAAAAAAAAAGAAAAAAAGAATTGCATACATATTCCTCTACACATCAGTGAATTATTGTCTAGTTCCCTTGACCCCTTTGCACTCACCAGAGTCTTGACGGAGAAGAGGAAGGAGCTCAATGATTGGATGTGGGACCATGTGACAGGATCTGCCCGCAGCGAGGGCTTTTACAAAATCAGCAAGAATGACAAAATAAAATACCTCAAAAGCACGTGTTTGACTACAGACCAGCCCTCTGCAGACACCCAGGTATTCAGAGAGGAACAGCTCTTCCCCCATGTTAATGTATGCCATACCTGATAATTGACAGCTTTGATAATGGACAATATTTAATTTCTGCAGGGGGTGAGTCTTTCAGCCCAGCCGCACCCTTCCCTGCGGTCTGGGTCTGAGTTCAGGTCTGAACAACGCCGTCTGCTCTCCTCCTTCAGCTGTGACAGTGACCTGCTCAGGTTTAACCAGCTGAAGGTCAGTCAACCACTCATCTGTGCCCAGACAGACAGTACAGTTCAGTGTATCTCTCTGCAGACAACATGAGGCTTTAGTCACAGATGATATTCCTGTGTTTCAGTTCCGCAAGAAGAGGATTCGTTTCTGCCGCAGTCACATCCATGACTGGGGCTTGTTTGCCCTGGAGCCCATAGCAGCAGATGAGATGGTGATTGAGTATGTGGGCCAGTGCATCAGACAGGTGAGACACAGACTGGGCCAAAGTACACAGTAAATAGGTAGGACAATAAGGGACATGAAGGGGCACAGCTGACTGGTGTAACATTTTGATACATATTCATTTACATGTACATTTCATCTAGAGCTAATTCTTAACTGAGTGACTTGTGTGAATGGGCACGCCACCCCTCTCATTAGGTGGTTGCAGATATGCGGGAGAAGCGCTATGAAGATGAGGGGATTGGGAGCAGCTACCTGTTCCGGGTCGATCAGGATACCATCATCGACGCCACTAAATATGGGAACTTGGCCAGATTTATCAACCACAGCTGCAATGTGAGTGGTTTATGGTCTATGGAAATGTTTTGCATTTCAGAACTATTATGTGTTGTAAATGGTTTGATTTATAGTACAGATAATTTATTAAACATTTTGGAAACAGATACAATGGTCAGACTATCACACATAGGGGTTGCAAATGGTGGGTATATTACTGGAAACGTTCAAAGTTTACCAGTAAAATACCAGATCTTTTTTGGCATCTTTCAATCTAGCACAAGACACCTAGTGGCCCTTTTTGGGTACTTCAGATTGTTACAGGTGTCTAATTCAAATCAAATTTTATTAGTCATATGCGTCGAATACAACAGATGTAGACCTTACAGTGAAATGCTTACTTACGAGCCCCCAACCAACAATGCAGTTTCCAAAAATACGGATAAGAATAAGAAATAAAAGTAACAAGTAATTAAAGAGCAGCAGTGAAACAACAATAGCGAGACTATATACAGGCGGGTACCGGTACAGAGTCAATGTGTGGGGGCACCGGTTAGTTGAGGTAATATGTACATGTAGGTAGAGTTATTGAAGTGACTATGCATAGATGACAACAACAGAGAGTCGCAGCGGTGTAACGAGGGGGTTCGGGGCAATGCAAATAGTCTGGGTAGCCATTTGATTAGATGTCCAGGAGTCTTATGGCTTGGGGGTAGAAGCTGTTTAGAAGCCTCTTGGACCTAGACTTGACGCTCCGGGTACCGCTTGCCGTGCGGTAGCAGAAAGAACAGTCTATGACTAGGGTGGCTGGAGTCTTTGACCATTTTTGAGCCTTCCTCTGACACCGCCTGGTATTGAGGACTTAGATGGCAGGAAGTGCCTTGCGGTCAGAGGCCGAGCAGTTGCCATACCAGGCAGTGAATCAACCAGTCAGGGTGCCCTCGATGGTGCAGCTGTAGAACCTTTTGAGGATCTGAGGACCCATGACAAATCTTTTCAGTGCATTTGAATTATCTCTGGTTCTCTGTGTGTTCAATTAATTAAATAATTGATTAAATATTTAAATAAGATGAATGCTGTAAAACATTATCCTAAATATTTACCATCAACTTAGTTAATACCATTGATGTTTAATATAAAGTTTTCAGCATGAAATATCCTTTATATTTTTTACAGACTTATGTACTTTACTATGTCAAGATGTGTTTGTTGTAAATGTTTTGGCGTCAAACTGGTGGCAGTTGTGAAAAAAGTCAATAGTTGGAAGAGTTTCAGAGTTCATTGAAAATAATGCCATTGTTGATTAGATGCCTTTTTCATTCATTAGGATATTTTCTCTTTAGCCATATGTTATATCCACTACAAATTCATGGACAATATGGACATAGATATAAAAAATGAATACTATACATTAATACATTTTCCAAAAGTTATTCAAGTATAAATTACCAAAGTTATAATAGATTGCCATATATTTTCTGTTAATCACCAAAATGATTGAATATTACTTTAACTTTGGTAAATTACCGGTAGCTTTGCAACTCTAATCACACTGATGACTTAGTAATATATTTTCTCTCTTCAGCCTAATTGCTATGCAAAGATAATCACAGTGAAATCCCAGAAGAAGATAGTGATCTACTCCCGGCAGTCCATCAGTGTCAATGAGGAGATCACGTATGATTACAAGTTCCCCATCGAGGATGAGAAGATTCCCTGTCTGTGTGGAGCAGAGAACTGCCAGGGCTCCCTCAACTGAACTCTGAACCCTTGTCTCCAGCCCTCCTCTCAAACTCCTGACTGTTCTGCTGCCGTACAGTTCCTGACAAAGGAAAAATAATAACTCCCTTTCCAACCAAGGTTCATGAAGAGTGGAGCAAGCTGAAGAATCAAAAATGTACAGCAACTCTTCTGCAGACAATTGAAGTTCCTTTAAAAAAAAGTTATTTGTTAAAACAGTTTGTGGAAAAAACACACACCCCCTGCACCAGGGATGGGCGCTGTTCTCCTCTCCCTTAAAAATACTATACAGGATGGGGTATGATATTGCCTTCTTGTGCAAATGTGTACATGATGAGTTAAATGTTTTCATTCATGAGAGCTAATGAAGATGTATTCAGCTTGTGTCAAGCATTTTATTAAGTTATTTTGGTAATTGTTCTCTCGGGTTGGTTGTTTTAGGCAGAGTAATCACTATATTTATAAATGATTTGGTTCATTATGTCTTTTTCACAAGTTCTCTCTCGCACACACAAACACTGTGAATGAGGAAGGAGTCACAATGCAGTTGCATTTTTTATTACACACACTTAAAAATGTATGCTGAAAGTATCCAAAGTAAACGAAAGCAATTGGGGGAATCAAAATGAACAAGTGTAAAAATGACTTTTAGTTCATGGAAAGGATACAATAAACTGACATGTTGTCATTGTGCATCTTATTGAGTCATATGTTGTGGTTTATTACTTCCTTCCACTTAAATATGATTTTTTTTTCAGAAGGCAAATAAGACAATGTGAAGCTAAGACAACAGAGTTAATGTCATACTTAAAAATTGCTTGTTAATACCAGATTTGATAACATAGCTGGCTCAAATCTAATGACGTTGTCTGCTCTTTTGCTGTTGCTTTGGATTGTACATCAACATCATCATACTTTGATAGTCACAAAAATGTGTTTTTGTGACTATCAAAGCCAAAAACAAATACACAGCCTTTGGAAAGTTGTCACACTCCTTGACTTTTTCCACATTTTGTTGCGTTACAGCCTGAATTTATTACATTGAGATTTTGTGTCACTGGCCACACACAATGCCCCATAATGTCAAAGTGGAATTATGTTTTTTGAAATGTTTACAAATGTATTAAAAATGTAAAGCTGAAATGTTTTGAGTCAATAAGTATTCAACCCATTTGTTATGGCAAGCCTAAATATGTTCAGGAGTAGAAATTTGCTTAAGAAGTCACATAGTAAGTTGCATGGCCTCAGTCTTTGTGCAATAATAGTGTTTAACATGACTTTTAAATGACTACGTCATCTCTCACATACTATTATCTGTAAGGTTCCTCAGTCGAGCAGTGAATTTCAAACACAGATTCAACCACAAAGACCAGGTTTTTTCCCCAATGTGTCGCAAAGAAGGGCAACTTTTGGTAGATGGGTAAAAACAAAACAAAAAAAGCAGACATTGAATATCCCTTTGAGCATGGTGAAGTTATTAATTACACTTTGGATGGTGTATCAATACACCCAGTCACTACAAAGATACAGGCGTCTTACCTAACCATGAGGCCAATGGTGACTTTAAAACAGTTACAGAGTTTAATGGCTGTGATAGGACTGAGGATGGATCAACAACATTGTAGTTACTCCACAATACTAACCTAAATGACAGAGTGAAAAGAAGGAAGCCTGCACAAAATATAAATATTCCAAAACATGCATCATGTTTGCAATGAAGCACTAAAGTAAAACTGTAAAAAATGTAGCAAAGAAATGTACTTTATGTCCTGAATACAAAGCGTTATGTTTGGGGCAAATCCAACACATCACTGAGTACCACTCTTCACATTTTCAAGCATGGTGGTGGATGCATCATGTTATGAGTATGCTTGTCATCAGCAAGGACTAGGGAGTTTTTTAAGATAAAAGGGAACGTAATAGAGCTAAGCATAGGCAAAATCCTAGAGGAAAATCTGGTTCAGTCTGCTTTCCAACAGACACTGGGAGACAAATTCACCTTTCAGCAGGACAATAACCTAAAAAACAATGCCAAATATACACTGGAGTTGCTTACCTAGACAACATTGAACATTGAGTGACTTAGTTACAGTTTTGACTTAAAATTTACTTGAAAATCTATGGCAAGACTTGAAAATGGCTGTCTAGCAGTGATCAACAACCAACTTGATAGAGGTTGAAGAATTAAAAAAATAATAATATGCAAATATTGTACAATCCAGTTGTGCAAAGCTCTTAGAGACCCAAAAATACTCACAGCTGTAATCGCTGCCAAATGTGATTCTAACATTCTTATGTAAATTTGATATTTCTGTTTCATTTTTAATACATTTTCAAAAATGTCTAAAAACATGTTTTCACTTTGTCATTATATGGTATTGTGTGTAGACGGGTGACAAATGTAAAAAATAAATATTTTGAATTCAGGTTGTAACACAACAAAATGTGGAATAAGTCAAGGGGTATGAATACTTTCTGAAATCACTGTATTTAAAATTGGCATCAAGTGAAAAATATTTTTTATGTTATTTTAGCATCACTATATTATTTGAATAGTTAACAATCATTCCTACGTTTGATTCCAGAAGGCATGTCAATCATAATTTAAATTTGAATAGTGTGTGCATAGAGCAGCAATTTATCCATCAAAGTCATTCAACTAGATTCTGGTTCACCTCAGATATAAATTGTTGAACAAATTATTTTCAATATTTCTGAATTAAATGTAAGCTTCAGAGATGATGGACATTATATCAATCGTGTAAATCAGAGAAATACTTCAAATTTGGTTAGACACGCCATTAGGGGTCAGGATAGTCAAGTTCCCTCTAGCGTTCTGGTCTGCCTCGATGGCCTCGAAAAGAGCCTTGAAGTTGCCTGCACCAAAGCCCTAGGAAGAGTACAAAGACATGTTTTCACATAGTTTAAATGTAGATCTGGACATCAATCTTTATCAACATTACATACTGTAAATGGTTTTCAATACACTAACAAAGTCCTAAAATCAAACTGGTTATATATTGTTTCATTGGTAAGGCTCTCTGAAATCTCATGCTCCTCTCACCTGATGGTTGTGTCTCTGAATGACCTCCAGGAACACCGTGGGACGGTCCTGAACAGGCTTGGTGAAGATCTGGAGCAGGTAGCCATTGTCATCAAAATCCACTAAGATCTTCAGCTCCTGTCAGAGCAATAGGACATAAGAGTGCTTGTCAGGCTGCGTAGCTAAGAACCTACCATAGAAGTTCAAATGAACTGATTTATCATTATAATGCAAATAACTATCAGGTATTTTGATAATTGAAATATAATAAATCATTGAAACATTTATTAAAACATCAGAGAAAATTGTGTCTCTGACCTCCAGAATGTCCAGGTCCTCAGTGACCCTGACTTGCGATTGTTGGAGATTCTTTCTTAGCAGCTGGTAGTAGGTGTCAGGCACACACATGAACTCCATGCCACGTTCCTTCAGGTTACGGATCTACAACAAAGAGAATATACTAACCACACCAATCTTTCAATCTTCTATTAATGTGTATGTAAAAGTAACCAGGTTGAGCTTAGCCTTTATGTGTGAAAAGACTTACTGCGGTGATGATGTCTGATGTGTTCATGGCGATGTGCTGGACACCTGGGCCACCATAGTACTCCACATACTCCTGCTAAGTCCAGTGAGTTTAGCGAGGTACAAGTTCTACTCATTACTTTTTTTGTAATGCTGAGTTTTTGAAAGGTACGGTACTGAATACGTGTATGGATGACAATGGCATGTCTTTGTTACGTTGGTAAACACCTCTTTACATAGTTAATATATTATATATTGAATAACATGTCGATGACTTGCCTGGATCTGGGACTTGCGTTTACCCATGGCTGGCTCATTAATGGGCATCTTCACTGTCTCTTCATAATTGGCCACAACAATGGAGCGCAGTGCACTGAAGTCTGTCTGCAGCTGCTTGTCGTCTACTGACCAGAACCGGTGGAAGAGCAGGTTTTTCTGGTACCTATGGAAACAAAACCTACTCCTCAGGAACCCCTGTGTGTTGGATGGACAGATGAGACACCACAATATATCTATCCTACAGCCCTCTTCCCTGGCCCTTCCCTTCAGAGATCAAACCCATCCCTGTTTTTTATCTCAGAGCTGCATGGTGGAGCTCTAACTGACTCCAGATGTGGGGAACCCCAGGGACCCAGCTCAAAAACTGTTAAGTCATAGTAGCATCTGGCCTATGCCAAACAGCCTGGGTTACATAATACTGACACCTCCCCCATCCACCCATTGCTGTTTTTTATACTGCATTCAGTGTGTGGTAGAAGAACTCTGATGTTCATGGATGTTTTTGTCTGGAATAAAATGTACAGGCCAGTGTGTGTGTTAATACATCCCTGTGCCCTTACCACAATGCCTTACCAATCCACTACAGGCACCATCTCATCATCCGGCTGGTTCCCCACAACATGGTCAATGAAGTTCAGTAATCCACTGGGTCTGTAACGTTAGATAAGGCCTCACAGTGATGTCAACTGTTTAACTGAAACAGTCACTCAAATTATGTCTTGTTTACAATGGTCTGTAAAGAGCACTCTCATCTCTAACACCAGATAAAATAGTTCATACTCACAGCTTGGCCAACAAGGGGTCCCGGTGGAGAGGAGTATGGAACCCTGGGAGGAACAGCCCATTGTAGGCAGTCCTCTCCACAAATGTGTGTGTGGTGTCCCCATACTATAGAGATATAAGAGAAAATCCCAAATCTTGAGCAAACTGTAAATTTACTTTTCGGCACTCAGTTTCACCAGATATTGATAGACTTACCGTCTGGAGAACAGCTAGTTTTACCCTGCCATATTTGTCCTCCAGTACATACGGCTCTTTCACTATGATGGCACCACGCTCTCTGGCTTTCTGAAGAGTACAATAGACAGATAAACATATGCATGTGATGAAGATCCAGGAAGATTAAAAAATAATCATCTTTTCAATAAATCAAAGAAAACGATTGCAATCCAACAGAATATCTTTAACCCATCTCATTAGGAAAGAGGCATTCTCCTCATTCCAGAAAGAGCAGCGATATTGGTTTAAACGGTAAGCCTGCTATGGTACCTGCACAAGGTAATCACAGTTCTCCACAGTGAATGCAATGTCCTTGGCTCCATCCCCATGTTTGACCAAATGCTCCCCCATTTCTGAATAAAGGAGATGGACAAAAGTATACTCAAATCGGAGTGAGTGAAGTAGTCAGTGACAACCAATCTCATCATATCTGACCACATGAAGGATGACATTTTTGTGTCATACTGTACCTTTGTTTCCAGGATTGAGGGCGGATGCGAATACATAAATAATCTGTGAAAGAAAAAAAGCCAAAAAGTTTCATGGTGGACAACCAAGGACCTCCATCACTTGTATCAAGTTACCTCACTATTATAAACATGTGCCATAATGAATTCAGAATGCCACAACTCTGCTCACCTTGTCTTGTTTGACCACATGGGACACCACATCACGGCAGCCTGTCTCCAAACCCCGATAGGCCAACGGTTCAAATCCAAGCTTGTTACAATAGTAAGATGCTGCCTGTTGAAACAGAAGAAAAAACACTATTGCCACTCACAATCAATCCCCAAGCAATACAATATTTGTACATTTACTATCAGGCAAAAAAACGTAATAATAGTGTGTTGTGAACTGTAAAGGACTGTGGTGGGAGCGCCACCTCCTGGTGATGGTGTGGAAAACCTACAGTTTCTGGATCAAATTAAGAGCAGGGAGAATGGTGGGGTCTACTCTGAGGTTTCATGCCTATTTCCCCCACCCCTTAAGAGAGCCAATAGCCACCCCTCAGTGAATACTCCTTTAACTTGGAGAAAGTTCAGGAAAATATTTACCACATGCAAAAAAATGTGAAAAGCAACCACAATGGCACATGATTCTCATACCTGTTTGGCATTTCCAACCCAGAATGTGATGTGGTCGAAACAGACGAACTTGCCGTGGTCGTGCTATGAACAAATCCAGAACAATTGAATACCGGTATGTAAGGGGGGGGGGGGGGGGGGGGGGGGGTACACTTCGCATCAGCCCATTCATTAATTTATGACATAGCAATTAGACATTCTTAGATGTAAGAGAAATATTATTGCACATTTAAACATATTGGTAGGCTATTTGCACATTTTAAATACATTTTTAAGTTTCTCAACTACTGAATCATACTTTGAACTTGTTGAAAGTCCTAATAATAATTATGTGTTCATTTAAATGTCTATGGGCAATTCAAAAATATTAGTAATTAAAGGACTAACCTTTTCACCTCTGTCCATGTAGGAAGTCTAAATAGATAGATACAAAACATTACATATAAGCATTAACGTTAAAGACCATTCTTTCAATAGCTCAAAATCTTGTAATGTGAAACTGAAATAAGACATTGAATAAGACAATTTTCGAGTAAATATATATTTTATCTTACCATCTTGTACCCTTAGCCTTTCAACTGCTTGAAAATATAATCTGTACAATAAAGTCGAGTGTTTAAACGTTCAGAATCAAGTTCGAACTTCCACGCCCCCGGTGTTCGAGGAGGAGGAGAGTGGGAGCGAAAGAGAAAGACAGCGAGAAAGATAGAGAGAAGAACAGTGATGCTCACTTTAGGTTACACAATCATGTCGCATCATAATATACATAAACAAATCATAGTTATCGAACGCTTGACTCTGCATAGAGCTTTGAAGACATTTTATACCAAACGTTTATATTGGGTGAATCACATAACTTAAAGGTGTGTACATCACATATAATATCAAGTAATATCAGAAAAGCACGCACTTACCTTCTCTACTCAAACACCTAAATTCTTATGTTATATTTCAAAATGAAATGCAAAGACACAGACATAATGCACTCCCAATAATTTCAACAGTCAGGCCATGTGTTTGTATTTAGTCTCGAGAGGAGGTTCACTCATTGAGGTTTCCTATTGGCTGTTCGTTGGGAAGTATGTTGGAGTCAGTCATCCACAATTTTGACATGAAACAAGTTTATGCTTATTGTGGACCATTGCAGTAATTACTATTGGTAGGCTACAATAGCCCCCCTCCCCTTTTCACAATCAGTGGCCTAATCTGTTAATTCATTAATAGGCCTAATGAATGTATGAGAAAGTGTTTTATACCTCTTACATCATTCTTTATAAATCCTTTATCATCAACATTCGTATGAAAATGGTTCTTCCAGAGATGTTTCATTGATCTATTGGTGTGTGTGAATACAATGTACTTTTTCCCAATGTGCCAATATTGACAGCCCGCACAACTGATTTACTTAGTAGTGAATATGATACACTACAACACTACAGTTCTTCTCTCAAGTGACCTAATAGTCTCAAAATGTGATGGGAATAAACTGTTTAAATTCCTACATAAATGGGGACACCATGTAACCATAGTGTGGAAATGTAATGGGATGGCTGCTGAAAAATGTATTATTCCTACAGAAGATGACATTTGACAGATTGTCAAATTTCACTACAGCAGAAATAGACACTGATCGAGCTATTCATTGCTTCCTAGATAGTGAGCCGCTTAAGTTTCATAGAGTCAACCAGATCGACACAACAAGAGGTTGCACCTTGTCATAGTGATTATTATATTGTAGTTTTTTTTTTACAGCCATGTGGCTTTATGTCCCAATGGGGGTGAATAGGATTAAGTACATCAATGAAACAATGCATTTCATAACCCTGTAATTTCCTTCAAGCATAGGGTCATTACACTGACTGACCCCTTGTATTCATAGGACTCAGTTTTCGGGAAATAAGTGACACTATCCGACAGGTGGTCAGAGTGTTGGGCCAGTTACCAAAAGGTTGCTAGTTTGAATCCCGAGCCGACTAGGTGAAATCTGTCAATCTGCCCGTAAGCAAGGCACGTAACCCTTATTGCTCCAGGGTCGCCATCAATAATGGCTGATCTCTGGCCGTGACCCCAGTCCCAGGGCGAGTGGTATATGCAAAAAACGAATTTCCATTTCCCCCCAACACACTTGTACAGGTTATACACATGTACATGTGTGACACAAGACAAATATAGGGAAAGGGAAAGGGGGGATACCTAGCCAGTTGTACAATTGAATGTCTTCAACTGAAATGTGTCTTCCGCATTTAACCCAACCCCTCTGAACCAGAGAGGTGTGGAATATAAGCAACCCCTATTTGACGTTTGACCATGCAAGCTCTCTGGTGTAACAATATGTACCCAATATGTACCCGATGTGAGTAAGACCTTTAAACAGGTTAACATTCATAAGGCCGCAGGGCCAGATGGATTACAAGGATGCATACTCAAGAGCATGCACTGAACAACTGGCAAGTGTCTTCACTGACTTTTTGAACCTATCCCTGATCCAGTCTGTAACGTTTCAAGCATGTTCCTGAGCCCAAGAATGCCAAGGTAACCTGTCTAAATGACTATCGCCCCATGCACTCATATTTGTAGCCATGAAATGCATTGAAAGGCTGGTCACGACTATTTGCATTGATCCCCTTTTTATTTGCACTAACTCTCTTGCACTGGCTCTATGCACACTCACTGGACTCTACCCACACACTCACACATACTACACTGACACCCAACACACACACACTTTCACTCTTTCACACTCTTCATATATGCTGCTGCTCCTCTGTTTATTATCTATCCTGATTGCCTAGTTACTTTTAGCCCAACCTACATGTACATATTACCTCAATTACATCGGTACCGATCCTCCTTGTAAATAGTCTCTTTACTCTTCTTTTATTCTGTAACTATTGTGTAACCTTTTTTATTTGTGGCAAATGTTTCTTACTTTTTAACTCTGCATTGCTGGGAAAGGCCTAGTAAGTAAGCATTTCACAGTAAAGTCTACACCTATTGTGTTCAGCGCATGTGACAAATACAATTTGATTTGATTTGATTAATGAAAGTGCACACTAATTAGCATTTGACACCCTCCCTCTGCAACTGTCCCTGATGTGGTTTGTTTTTCTCACTAATACCAGGAGGCCTTTTGCTATCAAGAGATGCAATTAGAGACAGTAAATGATGATGGTGCTGCTTACACAACAGTGCGATGTTGGAGTGGTAGATGGTTACTCTTTACATTTTGTACATTAAAGAGATTCTCTGGTACGTTTGTATACTTTTTAGCCAGAAATTCTAAAAGTAGTGCTCACGAGCAAAAAGTGGTCCCCGAAAATTGCGTACTACGTCACATATTTGCAGATATGTGCACCACGTCATTGCTCTCTCTCTCTCTTGCTCTGCTGTGTGTGCATCTTGCTAGCTGTCACTCAAATGGGGAGGGGCTGAAGCTCATTGGCTGGAACTTGAATTGCTGGGGGGATGGCCCGCTTAAGGGAAAATGTAGGGAAAATAGCACTGCACAGCTAGGGATTTCATGGCTAATTGAGGTAAGACAGTAATTCTGCTCATAGATAATGCATGTATGAACTACAAATTGACACATCTAGCCCAAAGGAGGTTAAAATAAAGAAGGATTGTTCATGGTTTAGACACAATGCCTACTGATTTCTGCTTATTCTATGTTTTAAGTCAACTGATCGAGAAAAGGCACAAATATTACATTATTGTCTAATTCACATACGATATATAATGACATAATCCAAATACATAATCCAAATATGTTCAATACAGGCAGTTTAGGAAAAACGAATACAGTTGAGGTCGGAAGTTTACATACACCTTAGCCAAATACATTTAATCAGAGTAAAAATTCCCTGTCTTAGGTCAATTACGATCACCACTTTATTTTAAGAATGTGAAATGTCAGAATAATGTGATTTATTTCAGCTTTTATTTCTTTCATCACATTCCCAGTGGGTCAGAAGTTTACATACACTCAATTAGTATTTGGTAGCATTGCCTTTAAGTGGTTTAACTTGGGTCAAACGTGTTGGTTAGCCTTCCACAAGCTTCCCACAATAAGTTGGGTAAATTTTGGCCCATTCCTCCTGACAGAGCTGGTGTAACTGAGTCAGGTTCGTAGGCCTCTTTGCTCGCACACGCTTTTTCAGTTCTGCCCACAACTTTTCTATAGGATTGAGGTCAGGGCTATGTGATGGCCACTCCAATACCTTGACTTTGTTGTCCTTAAGCCATTTTGCCACTACTTTGGAAGTATGCTTGGGGTCATTGTCCATTTGGAAGACCCATTTGCGACCAAGCTTTAACTTCCTGACTGATGTCTTGAGATGTTGCCTCAATATTTCCACATAATTTTCCTGCCTCATGATGCCATCTATTTTGTGAAGTGCACCAGTCCCTCCTGCAGCAAAGCACCCCCACAACATGATGCTGCCACCACCGTGCTTCACAGTTGGGATGGTATTCTTCGGCTTGCAAGCCTACCCCCTTTTTCTTCCAAACATAACAATGGTCATTTTGGCCAAACAGTTCTATTTTTGTTTCATCAGACATTTCTCCAAAAAGTACGATCTTTGTCCCCATGGGCAGTTACAAACCGTAGGCTGGCTTTTTTTATGGCGGTTTTGGAGCAATGGCTTCTTCCTTGCTGAGCGGCCTTTCAGGTTATGTCGATATAGGACTCGTTTTACTGTGGATATAGATACTTTTGTACCTGTTTCCTCCCGTATCTTCACAAGGTCCTTTGCTGTTGTTCTGGGATTGATTTGCACTTTTCGCACCAAAGTACGTTCATCTCTAGGAGACAGAATGCGTCTCCTTCCTGAGCGGTATGACGGCTCCGTGGTCCCATGGTATTTATACTTGCGTGGTAACTTCAGGCGTTTGGAAATTGCTCCCAAGGATGAACCAGACTTGTGGAGGTCTACAATTTATTTTCTGAGGTCTTGGCTGATTTCTTTTGATTTTCCCATGATGTCAAGCAAAGAGGCACTGAGTTTGAAGGTAGGCCTTGAAATACATCCACAGGTACACCTCCAATTGACTCAAATGATGTCAATTAGCTTATCAGAAGCTTCTAAAGCCTTACATAATTTTCTGGAATTTTCCAAGCTGTTTAAAGGAACAGTCAACTTAGTGTATGTAAACTTCTGACCCACTGGAATTGTGATACAGTGAATTATTAGTGAAATAATCTGTCTGTAAATTTTTGGGGAAAAATGACTTATGTTATGCACAACGTAGATGTCCTAACCAACTTGCCAAAACTATAGTTTGTTAACAAGACATTTGTGGAGTGGTTGAAAAACGGGTTTTAATGACTCCAACCTAAGTGTATGTAAACTTCCGACTTCAACTGTATTAACATCAGTTTGATAGCCTTGCAATGAATGGCTTGTGTCATTTGCAAAAACCCAAGTCAGAATGAGACAATTGGGCGTGAAATGCTTACATTTTATTTAATTAGACAAGTCAGTTAAGAACAAATTCTTATTCACAATGACTGCCTTCCAAAAGGCAAAATGCCAACTGCGGGGATGGGTCTGGGATAAAAAAATAAAGAAATAAAAAATATAGGACAAAACACACATCACGACAAGAGAGACACCACAACACTACATGAAGAGAGACCTAAGACAACAACATACATGCTTGCGAAAGTATTCACCCCTTTGGCATTTTTCCTATTTTATTGCCTTACAACATGGAATTAAAATTTATTTTTGTGGGGTTTGTATCATTTGATTTACAGAATATGCTTAGCACTTTGAAGATGCATTTTTTATTTATTTATTGTGAAACAAACAAGAAATAAGACAAAAAACGGAAAACTTGAGCGTACGTAACTATTGACCCCCCCAAGTCAATACTTTGTAGAGCCACCTTTTGCAGCAATTACAGCTGCACGTCTCTTGGGGTATGTCTCTATATGCTTGGCACATCTTGCCACGCTAAGTTTTGCCCATTCTTTAATGCAAAACTTCTCCAGCTCCTTCAAGTTGGATGCGTTCCTCTGGTGTGCAGCAATCTTTAAGTCATACCACAGATTCTCCATTGGATTGAGGTCTGGGCTTTGACAAGGCCATTCCAAGACATTTAAATGTTTCCCCTTAAACCACTTGAGTGTTGCTTTAGCAGTATGCTTAGGGTAATTTTCCTGCTGGAAGAAGAACCCCCGTCCCAGTCTCAAATCTCTGGAAGACAGAAACAGGTTTCCCTCAAGAATTTCCCTGTATTTAGCGCCATCCATCATTCCTTCAATTCTGACCAGTTTCCCATTCTCTGCCGATGAAAAACATTCACTGTGGGGATGGTGTTCTCGGGGTGATGAGAGGTGTTGGGTTTGCGCCAGACATAGCATTTTCCTTGATGTCCAAAAAGCTCAGTTTCGGTCTCATCTGACCAGAGTACTTTCTTCCATATATTTCGGGAGTCTCCCACATGTTTTTTGGCCACTCTTCCGTAAAGCCCAGCTGTGTGGAGTGTACGGCTTAGAGTGGTCCTATGGACAGATACTCCAATCTCCACTGTGGAGCTTTGCAGTTCCTTCAGGGTTATCTTTGGTCTCTTTGTTGCCTCTCTAATTAATGCCCTCCTTGCCTGGTCCGTGAGTTTTGGTGGGCGGCCCTCTCTTGGCAGGTTTGTTGTGGTGCCATATTCTTACAGTTTTTTAATAATGGATTTAATGGTGCTCCGTGGGATGTTCAAAGTTTCTGATATTTTTTTTATAACCCAACCCTTATCTGTACTTCCCCACAACTTTGTCCCTGACCTGTTTGGAGAGCTCCTTGGTCTTCATGGTGCCGCTTGCTTGTTGGTGCCCCTTGCTTAGTGGTGTTGCAGACTCTGGGGCCTTTCAGAACAGGTGTATATATACTGAGATAATGTGAGAGATCATGTGACACTTAGATTGCACACAGGTGGACTTTATTTAACTAATTATGTGACTTCTGAAGGTAATTGGTTGCACAAGATCTTATTTAGGGGCTTCATAGCAAAGGGGTTGAATACATATGCAAGCACCACTTCTCTGTTTTTTATTTTTTATAATTTTTTGAAACAAGTAATTTTTTTAATTTCACCAATTTGGACTATTTTGTGTATGTCTATTACATGATATCCAAATAAAATCTATTTCAATTACAGGTTGTAATGCAACAAATTAAGAAAAATGCCAAGGGGGTGAATACTTTTGCAAGGCACTGTAGCATGGCAGCAACACATGACAACACAGCTTGGTAGTCTTTGAATGAAGAGATGGAGATAAAACTGTCCAGGTTGAGTGCTTTTTTTGCAGCTCGTTCCAGTCGCTAGCTGCAGCAAACTGAAAAGAGGAGCGACCCAGGGATGTGTGTGCTTTGGGGACCTTTAACAGAATGTGACTGGCAGAACGGGTGTTGTATGTGGAGGATGAGGGCTGCGGTAGGTATCTCAGATAGGGGGGGAGTGAGGCCTAAGAGGGTTTTATAAATAAGCATCCACCAGTGGGTATACAGAGATGGCCAGTTTACAGAGGAGTATAGAGTTCATGTTGGTGGCAAATCTGATGGCTGAATGGTAACGAACATCTAGCCGCTCGAGAGCACACTTACCTGCCGATCTATAAAGTATGTCTCCGTAATCTAGCACGGGATGGTCATCTAAATCAGGGTTAGTTTGGCAGCTGGGGTGAAAGAGAAGCGATTACGATAGAGGAAACCAAGTCTAGATTTAACCTTAGCCTGCAGCTTTGATATGTGCTGAAAGAAGGACAGTGTACAGTCTAGCCATACTCCTTTTATTTATTTATTTATTTTTTATTTTTATCCCATTTTCTCCCCAATTTTCGTGGTATCCAATCGCTAGTAATTACTACCTTGTCTCATCGCTACAACTCCCTTACGGGCTCGGGAGAGACGAAGGTCGAAAGCCATGCGTCCTCCGAAGCACAACCCAACCAGCCGTACTGCTTCTTAACACAGCGCGCCTCCAACCCGGAAGCCAGCCGCACCAATGTGTCGGAGGAAACACCGTGTACCTGGCCCCCTTGGCTGGCGCGCACTGCGCCCGGCCCGCCACAGGAGTCGCTGGAGCACGATGAGACAAGGATATCCCTACCGGCCAAACCCTCCCTATCCCGGACGACGCTGTGCCAATTGTGCGTCGCCCCACGGACCTCCCGGTCGCGGCTGGCTGCGACAGAGCCTGGGCGCGAACCCAGAGACTCTGGTGGCGCAGTTAGCACTGCGATGCAGTGCCCTAGACCACTGCGCCACCCAGGAGGCCTAGCCATACTCCTAAGTACTTGTATGAGGTGACTACCTCAAGTTCTAAACCCTCAGAGGTAGTAATCACACCCGTGGGGAGAGGGGCATTCTTCTTACTAAACCACATTACCTTTGTTTTAAAGGTGTTCAGAACAAGGTTAAGGGCAGAGAAAGCTTGTTGGACACTAAGAAAGCTTTGTTGTAGAGAGTTTAACACAAAATCCGGGGAGAGGCCAGCTGAGTACAAGACTGTGTTACAAATGCTGTCATTATTTCTAAGCCTAAATTATCCAAACTGTTAAAAAATACAAAAGTGATTGTTCACTTTAAACACAAAGGCCTGTGACAAATTCCAGCTTTGTGAGAACTATTCATATAACTGAATATGAGGCAGATTGCAGTGTATTCCTATGACATTTTGACCCCTCAGGGGAAATAAGCAACACCTCAGTCAATTAAGACCCTTGTAGTCACAGGGCTTAGAGAACAGTGTATAGTCACAGAGTTTACAGATCAGTGTATCTATTTAGTGCAGGAGAACAAGACAGCAGCACAGACCAAGCACAGAGTTGAGGTATAACAATGAGTGAGTTATCTTCAGATGCGGGGACACCAGGAGAACAGGATGGAGAGGAGTCTCTTGACAAAGCAGTGGACGTTTCTCGACCCATCTCTCTCCTAATTAATTCTGTCAAACTCAGTGACGAAGGCTTGGAGGACTGCATCCCTGCAGAGAGGACTACTCAAGCAAAGATGCAGTCTGTTTTCCAGCAGGTGCGCAAGCAGGTCAAATCCCAGCTGAGCATGAACGTCCCAAGGAATGGCATTCGGGAACTAGTTCAGAAGGTCAAAAGCAGAGAGCTGGAGATGGCATAGGTGAACGGCCCCAATGACACTGAGAAGGCAGGTGCAGAGATTTTGGAAGACGAGTGTACAGGTGAGATGGATGTCAAAAGGGAGGAGCTTATAGCGTTATTTCAACAGTAGATGGAGGCCAGTAAAGAGGTACTGAGGGGTGAGTTTAAAGAGCAGATAACCCAACTGCGGATAGAAATGCAAGTCTACACAGGCCAGATTCTGAAGGGTCTGGAGTCCAACTTGCAGAACAGGCAAACATACTCCCACAGTGTACTCCAGCGGCTGTATCAAGCAGAACAGTCAGAGACCAGAAGTCTTGAGAAGAAGAAGTTTCCAGCAGCACCCTTACTGGGCCCTGGTAAGACCAGAGTTCTGAGCAGAACCACGACAAATCTCACCCCCAAGACATGTCCCCCGATTGTCCTCTTGACTTGCTCTAAATCAGAGACCTTGATCTCCTCCATGGATAACAGTACTCTGCATCTCCTCAAGGATCCAGACTTCTTTGTTCTCCTATCTCTGAACACCAAGTACCATCAGTCCTGTGGACCTCTGCCCCTGCCTGCCTCCCACGTCACAATCGCAAAAAGCCTCTCCACACCAATGTAACCTTCTCATAAGCTGCCGTATCTGATGTCAGTGCAGCCAGCCACACAGACCTGTTGAGTTGGTGTGCTCAACATCAGGTGGGATGCAGTTGTTTACATTATATTTTCACTATAAGTGAAATAGTACTTTCACTTATGTTGCATATAAATGTTTAGTGTATAAGAGGTCATTCAATAAGTTTTGTAGTGATTCCTATGTTGTTGATGTAAATAATATTTTTTGGTCTGTTGTGTGTAATGAGGAGCAAACAGACCCTGCACTTGACACATTTATGAAATTGATAATTCCAGTTAATAATAAGCATGCACCAACTAAGAAAATGACTGTAAAAATGGTTAAATCCCTGTGGATTGATGAGGAATTAACTAATTGTATGTTTGAGAGGGATGAGGCAAAAGGAATGGCAAAAATGTCTGGCTGATGGCAAATGTACTGCAAATTGAGAAACCATGTGACTAAACTGAATAAAATGAAGAAGAAACTACACTATGAAACAAAGATGAATGATATAAAGAATGATAGTAAATAGCTTTGAATCATTCATTGATTCAAAGCACCGGGGTCGGACAACTTGGATGGAAAACTACTGGGGATAACAGAGGATGATATTGCCACTCCTATTTGCCATATCTTCAATTTAAGCCTACTAGAAAGTGTGTGCTCTCAGGCCTGGAGGGAAGCAAAAGTAATTTCGCTACCCAAGAATATTTAAACCCCCTTTACTGGCTCAAATAGCCGACCAACTAACCCTTAGTAAACTTTTGGAAGAAATTGTGTTTGACCAGAAACAATGCTATTTTACTGTAAACAAATTGACAACAAGGCTGTCAGCAGATGTCAGCAAGCTTATAGGGAAGGACATTCATGTTACGGTTTTCCTCCTTCTTTTTATCCGAAAAGGAGGAGTAGTGAGGGAACCAAAATGCAGCGGAGTTTGAAGACATGATTTATTAAAGAAAAACACGAAAACACGAACTTGACTAATAAACTAACAAAACAACAAACGAGACAGATCTGGACGACGGACTCACATAACACACGAGAACGCACGAACAGGGAAAAAAGCCTACACATAAATGACGAATAACAAAACAAACCGAACAGTCCCGTATGGTGCGACAAACACAGACACAGGAGACAACCACCCACAACGAACACTGTGAAACAACCTACCTAAATATGACTCTTAATTAGAGGAACGCCAAACACCTGCCTCTAATTAAGAGCCATACCAGGCAACCCATAAACCAACATAGAAACAGAAACCATAGAATGCCCACCCAAACTCACGTCCTGACCAACTAAAACATACAACAAACTAACAGAAATAGGTCAGGAACGTGACATAACCCCCCCCCCATAAGGTGCGAACTCCGGGCGCACCAGCACAAAGTCTAGGGGAGGGTTTGGGTGGGCATCTGACCACGGTGGTGGCTCAGGCTCCGGGCGAGGTCCCCACCCCACCATAGTCATTCCCAGCTTCCATTTCCCCCTATGAATGACCACCCTCATCTTACCCCCACTAAATCCTTTTGGTAACATCGACACCAGGGGCAGCACCGGGACAGAGGGATAGCTCAGGACAGAGGGATAGCTCAGGACAGAGGGATAGCTCAGGATAGTAAGGTAACTCAGGATAGAGAGGTAACTCAGGATAGAGGGGCAACTCCGGACTGAAAGGCAGCTCCGGGCAGAGAGACAGCTCTGGACTGAGGGGCAGTTCTGAATAAATAGCCGCTCTGGGCTAAGGGACAGCTCATGACTGGATGACGGCTCTGGACGCTCATGGCTGGCTGACGGCTCTGGACGCTCATGGCTGGCTGACGGCTCTGGACGCTCATGGCTGGCTGACGGCTCTGGACGCTCATGGCTGGCTGACGGCTCTGGACGCTCATGGCTGGCTGACGGCTCTGGACGCTCATGGCTCACTGACGGCTCTGGCAGATCCTGTCTGGTTGGCGGCTCTGGCAGATCCTGTCTGGTTGGCGGCTCTGGCAGATCCTGTCTGGTTGGCGGCTCTGGCAGATCCTGACTGACGACTGGCTCCAGCGGCTCCTGACTGACTATCAGCTCTGACGGCTCGGGACAGACGGGCGGCTCTAATGGCTCGGGACAGACGGATGGCTCAGACGGCGCTGGGGAGACGGATGGCTCAGACGGCGCTGCGGAGACGGATGGCTCAGACGGCGCTGCGGAGACGGATGGCTCAGATGGCGTTGCGGAGACGGATGGCTCAGACTGCTCCTGTCTGGCGGAAGGCTTTGGCTGCTCCTGTCTGGCGGAAGGCTCTGTAGGCTCATGGCAGACGGGCAGCTTTGCAGGCTCATGGCAGACAGGCAGTTCATGCGCCGTTGGGCAGACGGCAGACTCTGGCCGGCTGAGACGCACTGTAGGCTTGGTGCGTGGTGCCGGAACTGGAGGCTCCTGACTGGGGACACGCACTTCAAGCCTAGTGCGGGGAGCAGGGACAGGACACACTGACCTCTCGAAGCGCACTATATGCCTGGTGCGTGGTACCGGACTGAGGGCACGCACCTCAGGACGAGTGCGGGGAGAAACAACAGTGTGCACAGGACTTAGGAGACGCACAGGTGGCTTAGTGCGCGGTGCCGGGACTGGAGGCACTGGGCTGGAGACACGCACTATAGGGAGAGTGCGTGGAGGAGGAACAGGGCTCTGAAAACGCACTGGAAGCCTGGTGCGTAGTGTAGGCACTGGTGGTACTGGGCTGGGGCGGGAAGTAGTGCCGGAAATACCGGACCGTGAAGGCGTACTGGCTCCCTTGAGCACCGAGCCTGCCCAACCTTACCTGGTTGAATGCTCCCCGTCGCCCGACCAGTGCGGGGAGGTGGAATAACCCGCACCGGGCTATGTAGGCGAACCGGGGACACCATGCGTAAGGCTGGTGCCATGTAAGCCGGCCCGAGGAGACGCACTGGAGACCAGACGCGTTGAGCCGGCCTCATGACACCTGGCTCAATGCCCAATCTAGCCCTACCAGTGCGGGGAGGTGGAATAGCCCGCACTGGGCTATGCACTCGTACAGGAGACACCATGCGCTCTACTGCGTAACACGGCGCCTGCCCGTACTCCCGCTCTCCACGGTAAGCCTGGGAAGTGGGCGCAGGTCTCCTACCTGCCCTCGGCCCACTACCTCTTGGCCCACTACCTCTTATCCCCCCCCCAAGAAATTTTTGGGTGGTACTCACGGGCTTTTCGGGCTTCCGTGCAAGACCGTCCCCTCATAACACCGGTTTTGGGCTTGATTCTCCGGTCTCCAGCCTTGCTTCCTTGCTGCCTCCTCATATCTCCGCCTCTCTGCTTTCGCTGCCTCCAGCTCAGCTTTGGGGCGGCAATATTCCCCTGGTTGAGCCCAAGGACCTTTACCATCCAGCTCGTCCTCCCAAGTCCAGTAGTCCTGTGTATAATCCTGCTCGACTTCGCGCCGCTTGGTTCTGGATCGGTGGGCGGTTCTGTTACGGTTTTCCTCCTTCTTTTTATGTCCCTTACTCCGTTTACACCGCTGCTTGGTTCTGGAGATTTGGTGGGTGGTTCTGTTACGGTTTTCCTCCTTCTTTTTATCCGAAAAGGAGGAGTAGTGAGGGAACCAAAATGCAGCGGAGTTTGAAGACATGATTTATTAAAGAAAAACACGAAAACACGAACTTGACTAATAAACTAACAAAACAACAAACGGTGTAGACAGATCTGGACGACGGACTCACATAACACACGAGAACGCACGAACAGGGAAAAAAGCCTACACATAAATGACGAATAACAAAACAAACCGAACAGTCCCGTATGGTGCGACAAACACAGACACAGGAGACAACCACCCACAACGAACACTGTGAAACAACCTACCTAAATATGACTCTTAATTAGAGGAACGCCAAACACCTGCCTCTAATTAAGAGCCATACCAGGCAACCCATAAACCAACATAGAAACAGAAAACATAGAATGCCCACCCAAACTCACGTCCTGACCAACTAAAACATACAACAAACTAACAGAAATAGGTCAGGAACGTGACAATTCAACAAGCACGGCACTTACACAAATTAAATGTATGATAAAAAGATTGTGGGAGCTGTTTTGTTAGACTTCATTGCGGCTTTTGACACTGTTGATCATAGTCTGCTGATGGAAAAAAGTATGTGTAATGGCTTTACACCTCCTGCTATATTGTGGATAAAGAGTGGCCTGTCTAACAGAACACAGAGGGTGTTCTTTAATGGAAGCCTCTCCAACATAACCCAGGTAGAATTGGGAATTTCCCAGGGCAGCTGTCTAGGCCCCTTACTTTTTTCAATCTTTACTAATGATATGCCACTGGCTTTGAGTAAAGCCAGTGTGTCTATGTCTGCGGATGACTCAACACTATACATGTCAGCTATTACAGAGAGTGAAATCTCTGAAACACTTAACAAAGACCTGCAGTTAGTTTCAGAATGGATGGCAAGGAATAAGTTAGTCCTAAATATTTCAAAAACTAAAAGCATTGTATTTGGGACAAATCATTAACTAAACCCTAAACCTTAACTAAATAAATAATAAATGTAATAAATCATGTGGAAATTGACCAGGTTAAGGTTTAGTCTCCCGACCCCTCCTGCCTCAGCCTCCAGTATTTATGTTGCAATAGCTTATGTGTCGGGGAGCTAGGGTCAGTCTGTTATGTCTGGAGTATTTCTCCTGTCTTATCCTGTGTCCTGTGTGAATTTAAGTATGCTCCCTCTTATTCTCTCTCTCTCCCTCTCCCTCCCCTCCCGGAGGACCTGAGCCCTGGGACCATGCCTCAGGACTACCTGGCCTGATGACTCCTTGCTGTCCCCAGTCCACCTGCTCGTGCTGTTGCTCCAGTTTCAACTGTTCTGCCTGCGGCTATGGAACCCTGACCTGTTCACCAGACATGCTACCTTGTCCTGGACCTGCTGTTTTCGACTCTCTCTCTCTCTACCGCACTTGCCTTCTCTAACTCTGAATGCTCGGCTATGAAAAGCCAACTGACATTTACTCCTGAGGTGCGGACCTGTTGCACCCTCTACAGCCACTGTGATTATTATTATTTGACCCTGCTGGTCATCTATGAACGTTTGAACATCTTGGCCATGTACTGTTATAATCTCTACTAGGCACAGCTAGAAGAGGACTGGCCACCCCTCAGAGCCTGTTTCCTCTATAGGTTTCTTCCTAGGTTCCTGCCTTTCTAGGGAGTTTTTCCTAGCCACTGTGCTTCTACATTTGCATTGCTTGCTGTTTGGGGTTTTAGGCTGCGTTTCTGTATAGCCCTTTGTGACATCAGCTGATGTAAAAAGGACTTTATAAATACATTTGATTGATTTAATTTGATTGACTGCTTGAAGTTACCCTGGATTGTAAACTGTCATGGTCAAAACATATTGATACAACAGTAGCTAAAATGGGGAGAAGTCTGTCCATAATAAAGCGCTACTCTGCCTTTTTACAACACTATCAACAAGGCAAGTCCTACAGGCCTTTGTCACACCTACCACAAAGAGGGACCTCAGAATAAATGTACACGGAGAGGCTCTTAAATGTACACGGAGAGCTATCAATAATAATATACATGTCCATCTCTCATGGCTCAAAGTGGAGGAGAGATTGACTTCATCACTACTTGTTTTTGTAAGAAGTGTTGACAAGCTGAATGTACCGAGCTGTCTGTTTAAACTACTGGCACACAGATCGGACACCCATGCATACCCCACAAGACACCAAAGGTCTCTTCACAATCCCCAAGTCAAGAACAGACTATGGGAGGTGCAGAGTACTACATAGAGCCATGGCTACCTGGAACTTTATTCCCCTGGTAAAAATACACCTCATGGAACAGCGGGTGTAACAGTATAACTTTAGTACGTCCCCTCGCCCCGACGCGAACCAGGGACCCTCTGCACACATCAACAACGGTCGCCCACGAAGCATCGTTACCCATCACTCCACAAAGGCAGAGCAAGGGGGAACACTACTTCTAGGTTTCAGAGCAAGTGACGTAACTGATTGAAACGCTATTAGCGCGTACCCGCTAACTAGCTAGCCATTTCACATCCGTTACACGGGGACTGTGAAGAGACACACACAGGCACAGACAGAAATACACATGATAAGACACACACTCTACACACACGTATACATGGATTTTGTATTATAGATATGTGATAGTAGAGTAGTGGCTTGAGGGAACCCAATGAATGTGTTGTGAAAAGTGTTATGAAATGTAATGTCATGTAATATTTTAAATTGTATATAACTGCCTTAATGTTGCTGGACCCCAGGAAGAGTAGCTGTTGCTAACAGTTTAATATCATTAGCACAAAACACTTTACAAGGTGAACAATAAACACGGATATATTGTTGAAAACAACCATTAAAAACAACCCATTGCTCACTCTGCTTTACATCCTTGTTTTCAAGTGCAATTTCAAGTGTCATAACTCAACCATATTAGCTAAACTGACTGGTCTACATCATAGAAGGCCCTTTACCATAGACAACTGTTGTCAGTTGTCTTGTCTAATGGTTTTTAGGAATTTCCTTTATTTACTATATTTGCCTTGTTGTCAAATATTTTACTTGAAACAGTCAATAAAACTTAGAAGGCAAATATGTGCTGTCTTTTATTTTCATACAAATTCTGAATTGATGCCAATTGTTAAAATAGCTTAAAATTGGGTATCGGTGACAATGCAAGTTAGAATACACATTCAGTGGTTAGGTTACTAAAATGACAAATAAATGTATTTTACCCATCAATAAACGATTGCCAAAAGTACATAGGCTGCACCTTTAAAATCCTGCTGATGTGGCATGTGAAAACTGCTGCTGCGCCTGAGTCATACTCTCATTTCAGGATTATGGATGGGCTATATATTTAAATCATTTCAGTCAGTTGCATTTTAGCTCACCCTTTCCCTAACCAATACCTAATTCTCATAACGAAATGTAAATTAACATATTTCGTACGGTACTACCAAAGATTTCTATAACTGAACCAAGATAAAACAAAGCCTGTCGTTTCCAATGGGAACAAACGAGCCATAGTGGGCAGAACAAGCAAGGAGGGGGGTAGAGCCAAGCACAGCTAGCGAGATCCTATTGGCGCGTTCTAGCATCATCTAGATATTTCCATTTGGGAACGCCTACTCTGTGAAGTTTACGTGTGCAACGACTCAATTCGCATTTGCACTCCTTCTAAACAACGATATAGGGTAGGGTAAAATCTACACACCTTAGTCCACTCTGTTCATAACAGATTTTAGTTTGGGAACAGAAAACTGTATTGAGATCAAATGTTTCATCGATGAGAAAATGTGCATAATATCGGCCAAAATTAATCTCGTTCCATCTTCTCCCTCTGCCCGCCAGTGGGGTTCCTTTCACTACCATATTTGGTAGTGAGTGGAAACGCCAAGCGGATGCTTCACATTTATACATCGAAAGAAATATCTGTCTCATCGTTCTGTCTCATCGTCTCATCTGTGGTACTACGGTGTGTAACCGCAGTCTAAATCTGGAAATTGACGTTGATTGGTTCAAATGGTTCGCGGCTCGCACTGAGGGTGCGGGAGGATTTCTTTCTTCAACTTCTGCTGCCATCTGCTGACTAAAGTGGGGAATTGCAAACTGCTCTGTTACCTCTTTTTGGTCAGCAGATGGCAGCTTCATAAAATACGTTAATTTTCATCAACAGGAAAGTTTATGTTAGAAATGTAATTGGAGTACGTGTTTGCAATTTGTAGTTTGTATTTGCAACTTGAAGTAATGACGTTATACTACTTTATACTTTATATCAAATCCCCGAGCTGACAAGGTACAAATCTGTCGTTCTGCCCCTGAGCAAGGCAGTTAACCCACTGTTCCCCAGGCGCCGAAGACGTGGATATCGATTAACACCATGCCCAAACCAGACGCGATTTAGGCAGCCCCCCGCACCTCTCTGATTCAGAGGGGTTGGGTTAAATGCGGAAGACACATTTCAGTTGAAGGCATTCAGTTGTACAACTGACTAGGTATCCCCCCTTTCCCCATCTGTCCCAAGCTCCCTGCTTGCCTTAGCTCGCACATGAAGCTAACTTACACTGGGGCACCTGTCAGGAAGAAAGGATGGGCGATTGGGGTATATGGCGGTGGTCGGTTGTCTCTACAGGCCCTAGGATTCACGATGCAGGAGAATGGGAGGGGGTATGTGAGAGGAAGGAGGTGTAGACAGAGCACAGCATCACACCAAGTAATAACTGAGGCAGCTTTGTTCTGTTATATTTGTGTAGCAATGGGCCCTATTGATATCTGTGCTCAAATTGAGGAAACTGTCAAGGGCACCTGGCAAGTGTTAGAGACAATAATGTTAATGGTGTCGCTTGAGGTCCACTGGGTGAGACATGGTGAGAAATATGGAAGAACACTGATATATATTATAATGATCTATCTAAGTCATAGCCTCGGAAGCCCAGGCTTTTCACTTCAAGGAGACGAGATTTGGAAGGCTGGCCATGTGAGACTCTAAATCTCCTGAATGAGTCCAATTCTTATATGTCAGAACTTATAATTTGAGTTTGGGGACAATTGGTTTAAAGTTTTTAAAATTCAAGAGTTTTTCTTTTTGAATATTTTTGCAGGATCCGAGCACCTGAATGCATCCAGCTGAACTGGCACTGAGTATGGGCAATGACAGGAGATGCATTTAAGTCCGTAACGGGCATGGAGGGCCGTGTGCCCAGAGGCACCCCTCTCTCACAATGGATGGGATAGAAGATGTTGTGAAGAGGAGCTTTGTACCCCAGGGAGGATGAGCTCTGAGCGCCCAAATCCGGAGGGCCACGAGCAGAGCACATTCAGTTCTGGCCAAGGCACGCTGTCATCGGAAGCATCGCATCTCTGCTAATGATGTCCACCCAAAGCAATGCTAATTAACATCTGTATGCCTTGGTTTCTGTTGTGATAGATGTTATTTGACATTTCTTAATATTATAAGGAATCTAGTCATCACTCAGTTTAGTTCAGTAATAATAGAAGTCAGCAGGGCTTCAAACATCTTTTGAATATCTTTATGACCAGGTTGATTTTTCATCCATCGTTGCCCAATGATTTTGAAAACCAAGGTGGAAAAACAGGAAAGCTCACTGAAGACCACATGGTCATTAACTGACAGGATGAGGGATCCAGGCGGCATCGTATCTGTCCATCCGTATTATCCCCCCTCCCCATTGTCCATTTCCCTCAAACCACATATGTACTTCCTCCTTTTTGAACATTTTTAACTGCTTATTGATGTTTATTGCAAAGTTAAAACTGATGACAAAGTTATTTTTGTTGTGTTGGTGTTGACGTGTTGTATTGACATGGGAGCAGAGTGATTTTATTGCTCCCTTCCTTCATAAAAGAGCTTTCTTTAAAAAAAGATCCCCCTGAAGCTTTTTTTAATGGGGCATGATTTTTACCTTCTCAATCATATTTGAAAAGTGACAAATATATCAAATTATCAGCAAAGAACACAGCTCATCAATGAGTCAAGCTTTATTCTATGCATATCTAATTTGGGCTTTACTAATTATCATACACCCACACCACCAATGGATGATCAGGTCCTATTAACAGCTCACCCATTAGAAGGACAATGAGGAAGGAAGTCCCCCGTTTTGAGGTCAATCAGTGTCACGCCCTCTGTGTTTATATCAGTCTCTTCTACAACACAGCTGCCTCTCAGGAATACACATGTTGTACTCTGTTGTGTAGAAAAAGCTTGTCATATTTGACCAAGATAGGTAGTATTATTGCTGAGTTTATGACGCTGCTTAAAATGTAGAGTATGCTTCTTACAATGTAGAGTATTTTAATTTCCTGTAAAATGTCCATCATCAGAATTCTTCTAGAGGTGCAGCCATACCTTCTGATTTACATTTAGTGTTTTATGCTTCACGTATTGTATTACAACATGAAAGGGTCTTAGTCTTCATGGTTTATATCCTCTTATGCACTTTTCGAACTGACTGAAATCCTTCTCACCCAAACAGACCTGTATGACACTGGGTGGAATAAGGTGTGGTCCTGGGCCTGAACAAAACAACAAGTCAAAACAATGTCGGTCCATTCAGAGAATCTGCTTTAATTAGATGCCTGTTTCAGATCTCCCACCCAGTGAAGGCCCAAACGGCCAAACTACCATTATCATTCCAATGCTACTGCCTTACTGTAAACAGTACACATGTCTTGGCCATCTCACCTGTATTGTAAAATGTGTTGGTGTAACAGGTTAGTGAGGGCAGGGCACTTTCTGGTCGAGCAGGACAGGTGATTCTGTAAGTGATCACTACTCAACACACAGCCTTGGGGCACAGAGACTATCTGGAAAAACAACTTCTTACATTACATTTCTAGAAAGAAACACAGTACAGTGTACTATAGAGAAAAACAAACAAATAGAAAGAGGGAGGGGTAGAGAGAGAGAGAGAGAGTGCGTGAGAGAGCGACAGAGAGAGACAGAGAGGGAGGGAGGAGAAGGGAAGAGAATGGTTCTAGACTGTAACATCATGAGTGTGTATTGGCCATCCAGTGGCCCTCCTTTCCATTGTAATGCATAAAGACCTGCATTTTTCAATTAGCTCAGAGTACAGGATCTTTAATTGCCATCTTTGTTTGGGTTTCAATCCCAATCATTGAGTGATAGTTGACAATTTGCTGGACATGTGATTTTTGAAATTATCCCCCATCCTCTAATAAATTACACTATTTTCATTTTTCAACATCCATTGTCCATTATGGTTGTTATTTAGGTCACCATTCATCAAAGCACGAGTGTCTCACAGAGAAGACAGACAGTAGCCATGATAGTATTATTTAAGAATAGTTATTCCTATTGATCATTATCAATGGAGCTTTGTGTTAATGTTTTGCTCTGCAAACTGATTTCAAAACTATAGTGACATCTATAAATGAAACATCGGGTCATATGAAAAACCTAATCTTCAAATAAGCGACAGGAGTGTTGAGATAAACTTGCGGTATTGATCAACAGTGATAATCTATGCCTGGGGTTCCTTTTGTCCTCTCTGACCTTTCAGAGCGTAGAGAATCGAGTCCAAACAGAGGATAGAGGAGATCTGCCCTGAGAGCTCTGTGGATGGATCTGCTCTCGTGAAATTAGTTAAGGTTTGTGCTGCAGTCATAAAATGATTATGAGGGGTCCTGACAGAGTGGACGTGGACTGTCAGACTGTATAGGGGTTCTGCCCTTTGATCCCAACAGATTTGAACCAGCCAGGTGGATTAACACGCTCCCCACCTGCCTGCCCTTTTGCTGAGGGTTGAAAAATACCAATGGAAATCTGAATTTTCTCTATCTGCGTTTTGCTCATCTATGTTTCTCCTCTTTTCATACACTCACAACCAGCAATTTCTTGGGATATGCCACACACAGGTGATAATGCTGGTTGTGTATCAGAGTCGGGGCTCTGGTGGGGGCATGTGTGCAGAGTGAGTCCTTCACATACGTTAAGAATGGGGGAGAGTGATCAGAACTGATGTTTCCACACAACTCAAGGCAGCTGGTAAGGCTGAAGTGCATCGGACATAGCTGAACAATTGTTCAAGCACTGCAATGGAGGCTTGCCTTGGAAAATGCCAAAATGAAGTTTCCAGAATGTGTAAAGGTGTATGTCATGAAATTAGAGGAAAATTATGAAATGTAATCACGAAGACTCAAGCAGATGTTTAAATCTGAGAGGAGATATTAGGATATTGAACTTTGAGGTTCCAAAAGATGAACTGTTCTCAGTGTCAGTTATTTACTTTATCTTTGTAAGCAGTTTGAATATTTATTACACTGTGACACTGTCTGCTCTCGTTTACAGAAGGATAGACGGCTCCTTTGAACTGGGGTAAAGTTGGAGATTGTTGACATTGGTTGAGTAGGTTCCTGTGTTGTTAAAATTTTTAACCTCAAGCTAATGTACTTTTCTCTATTCTATTAAATTCAATTTAAGGGTCTTTCTGCTCTTTACAGTGGAGAAGCAGGGTTGGGTGGGGTGGGGGGATATCTAAAATATCAAAGGATCTCACTTTGGGGGCACTGTGAGAGAAGAGAGAGACTACCCACAGAGTGGAGGGGTGTGTTTAAAGGTTTAGTCAACTGCAAATAACTTGAAATATAGGCTGTACAAGCACTTTTAATGAATTACCACGATGTCCTTATAGAGGATAAAGCTAACTCCATCTTCTAGAGAGGAAATCAGACAATTTAACCCACCCAGTGTACCTGCTACTTTCTGGGCTCCTCTTCCAGAGCTCAGACTTGGTCATGGCGAGCCCACTTGTTTTGATGGATCAGAGGCTCTATTGTCTAGACTGGCGTGGAGCCCATACACAGACACATTAAGTTATTAACAGTGATGTGTGAGTCCTAATCCTCCAGCCAGATAGGGTTTCCCCTCACGGACAAGCAGACATCAGTCCCCCCACAAGCCCACAGTCTCAACTCAGCCTGTTTTTATCATTAGCCAGCATACATTTATATAATCACCAATAATACACTGCTTGTGCTAGAGATCACAGTCAATATACTGTACATCCAATTACATCATGGTTCACATCAAACCTGTGGCTGATGGTCATATCTGATGTTGGTTGTATTTTTGAAATGGTCACTCAAATCTAGTTGAATCTGTTGAAACTGACACACTCTGTCATTCTACATTTAGCTTATGTTAACTTTTCATTGGATACATATCCTGTCCTTTCATTCTTTCTATCTATCCCTCTTTTTCTTTCCCTCCCAAGTGCGACCAAATTGTGTTCCATTATAGTCCCCCTAACCTGATCCCCTGATCGTGGGCTACAGTAGATCCAGGGTGTTCCAGCTCACAGGTACTCCTCACCCTGTGCTATGCATGATGACACCCCAGGCCTCTTTGATCTGTGGATGGAGTGGGGGAGGTGAGGGGTCGCTAAACCTCTGTCCTCACAGCTCACTTCTTCCATTCTCTATGGTAACTTCACCAATGGGTTTTGTCTTAGTGTGTACAGACATGCCTTTGGGAAGTGCTTTTTTTCTGTTTGATGAAAATTGGAGTGTTTGAGGAACTGTTTGTATTTTGATATGCCTATGTATGTGTGTAAATGTGTTATGACATACATTCTCTGATCTCAGTGTGTTTTTTAGAACTTTATTTTGACATATGATACTGTGTGTGCGTGTATGTATGTATGTTCATGAGACAGGTGGACGGATGCTGGGGGGGAAGTAGGCACAGTGTTGACAGGCTGTGGAACGTGTCACATCTCTGTTTACACGCACACATGAATTACTTTGTGTTTCTGTGCACTTGGGTGTGCTCGAAATGTGTGTGTGCATTTGTCACACTGTGGGTGGGATAGGAAAGCAGGGAGATCTGAGGGGAGGTCCAGAGTAGCGGCCTGTCTGTGTTGTGTTTAGTTGTGGGGTGCTCAGATGCTCTATTTGGGTGTGGCAGCTCACACTGATGACACCACTCGAGGACAGACACCTGTTGGACTGGTGGTGAACATCGATTAAGCAGGGTATATGCTGCAGGGTTTTCTCTATTTTGGCAAGGTGACAGGTGTGTGACTGTTGAAGATAAACACAACCGTCCTCCCAAGCAAGCCACCACACTGATGAGGCATTTCTGTTATTCATTGGGTTGGGGTCTTGAACACTGAAAAAAAGGTTTGAACAACAACAAAACATGAAGGATTTCATTTAGAACACAGAGCATAAATGTAAACATGTATGATGCACCTAAACACACACACACTCACTCAGGCACACACGTATGTGCTCACGCACACGCAATCACAGAAGACATGTCTGTGCTTTTAAAGAGCTAACATTTGTGTTTTTCCACTGGCTTTAGCGTTCCTATCCCCACGCTGCCTTGGTCAGCTTGTATTCTGGGTGAGTTATTCCAAAGGGGCCTTACTGGCTAACACCATCAGACAAGCTGTCAATCCAATTCGTCTAAATAACAACAACAGGTCTGTCCAGTCTACCATGTGCAAGATTCGCTTCACCCTATCTTTTATTACATTATCCCTTATCAGTAATTTGTTTATAATCAGCTAATCAGGTGTAATGATCAACATGCTTAGTCTGTCAAACTTAAATGCTTGAATTTACTTGTGTCCTTTAAGGGATGAGGATATGGCATAAGAACAGAATTACAATCATATGTGATTTATTTCATGCTTTATCATTGTCAAATATTTTCCATTTCCCCAGATGGTAAACGGGTAAAATGATCTCTCACACACAAAAAAATGAATTACTTCTCTCTCTCACTATTTCACATATGTAGTTTGTTTTGGCTGTGTTAAAGGATAAAATATGACAAAACTGTAAATATATGATTCTTTCCAATAACTCTCTATCTCTCTGTCTGTCTCCCCCCCTCTGATCACCACAGGAAGAGTCCTCCGCTCTTATCACCGGCGTCTGTTGGTTTGAGCATCTGCAGACACCCCACTCCTCCCCCCACCTCCTCCCTACTCAGTGCTTCTAACTGCAATCTCTTGTCAACAGGGACAAACATTGACTTGTCCTGCAGCCCAACTTCTGCCAGGATTAGGAACCTAGACCCCCTCTTCCATCCAATCTAAACTCAGTGATTATGTCCAACAGAGCTCATTACTGTCAAATCAAAGGGCCCCTTAGAGGAGTCACTCATTGGTAATTACCCCATTATTCAGCCAACATGTGGGGGCTTGGCCTGCAAACTGCTCAGTGAATACAGCCCAGTCCAGTAGAACTGGAACTCGAGGTTCCCCTACTGGTGCTATGGGGTAGACAGTGATTCACGATGTGACAATATTTGTTTTTTATTTGTAAGGCATGATACATGTGGTCCCTGTATTTTTTTGTTATTCGTTATTCACTGTGTATTTATTCCTCATGTCACTATATATGCAGTACCAGTCAAATGTTTGGACACACCTACTCATTCCAGGGTTGTTCTTTATTTTTTATAATTTTCTACATTGTAGAATAATAGTGAAGATGTCAAAACTATGAAATTACACGTTAAACAAATCAAAATATATGTTATATTTGAGATTCCTCCAAGTAGCCACCCTTTGCCTTGATGATAGCTTTGCACGATCTTGGCATTCTCTCAACCAGCTTCATGAGATAGTCACCTGGAATGCAATGTCTTTCCTTCTTAATGCGTTTGAGCCATCAGTTGTGTTGTGACAAGGTAGGGGTGGTATACAGAAGATATCCCTTTTGGTAAAAGACCAAGTCCATATTGTAGCAAGAACAGCTCAAATAAGCAAAGAGAAACGACAGTCTATCACTACTTTAAGACATGAAGGTCAGTCAATCCAGAACATTTCAAGAACTTTTAAAGTTTCTTCAAGTGCAGTCGCAAGAACCATCAAGCGCTATGAGGAAACTGGCTCTCATGAGGAACGCCACAGGAATTAGATTTTTTTTATTTAACCTTTATTTAACTAGGCAAGCCAGTTTTGGTTTTGATTGAATAGGGTCTAGTGTTTGGTCCAGTGCTGTAAACCAAGAGAAAGACATTCATAGCAGCGCTGCAGCCCTCTGGACATCCTTATCACTGAAATAACAGGATGATGTTGAAATCCTATACTCTCTAAATAAACTAATGTGAAAGTTCACATGTGCAGAATGAATGAAGCATTAACACACCATAACGATTAATCATGAATTTCCTCAAAGACAGAACTGTGTGTGTTACTTCAAACAGGACCAAAGTTAAAGAGAATACACATACCCCTATTCCGTGAGATAAAATTCTACGTAAAGATCAACAAGGAGATCCATTTCATAGATCATATTTCTTTAATACAGTAGTTAGTTACACAGATGTCAAAAACATATATGCAATACAATAAAAAATTCATAAAGTTCCCTTTCCTCCCCGGCACCAGAGGGCACTGTAAAGCCCCCACCCACTTCCCTGACAACATTTGTCAGCTGCCATCTGCCTGTCTGCCCCTGTCTCCTCCTCAAACTCTGTAATTAAGCTGCAACACCTTTCCTCCTCTTACAACCCCCCTCCTCTGCCCAGTCTCCTACCTTCACAAACAACAACCTGAAGAAGATATGGTCTCTTTGCAAACACATTTCCCCCTATTTTACATGTCATTCATTTAACAAGTGCTTGTAATAAAACAAAATATCAACACATTTGAAACAGCAAAAGTATGAAAATACTGTACATTTGTGATTTACCCAGTGTAAACAGGTTTGCATGTGATATACATAACAACAACAGAAATAAACCCTCTATGACCGTCTGTCTTTTTGTTCAGGGTTCTGGTCCCTCAGACAGTAAAGAATAACAGTTGAAAGGGAGAAGAGGAAAAATAGAGTCTGTCTGAAAAGTATATTTACCTTTCTGATACGTTGTGGGGAAAAAAGCAGCTATATGGAGCTCAGCCAACTCTCGCCAGCTTCAGAGTCCAGTCCAGGGGTTAGAGGGAACCGCTGTAGGGCTGAGGACTCCCTGGGCTTCTCCCCTACCCACTGATGCACCCGTTGGGTTGAAAATGGGTGAGAAATGTACATATACGCAAGAATGAAAACATACTGTATATGAAAACCCATGTTCTGGAAAACAAAGTCCATTCATCTGATATGGTTCATTGTCTGTTACGCCTTAAAAGCATTTGAATAACGGACACCAAAAAACTGTGTGTTTACCAGTCATTGTTCCTGTGGTGGCAGCAGGGAACCAGCCAGCAGTCCCACTCCACCTATCCCTGCCCTCTCTTTACACTTTGGTGGCCAGAGACTGTATCTCTGACTTCTGTGTCTGGGCGCTGAGCGTGGAGGACATGGAGCTCATCTGTCCATGCATGGCCTTCTTCAGGTTGAGCAGGCACAGGCACTGGGAGCGGAAGCGCAGGTCGAAGAAGGCGTACAGGAAGGGGTTGAGGCAGCTGTTAACGTAAGCCAGGCAGGTAGCATAAGGATGGGCCACCAGGAGGAAGCGCTCAAACCCACAGGAGCTGGGAGACAGGTTCAGGTACGAGAGTGCGTCCATGCTCTTCAGCAAGTGGAAAGGGGTCCAGCAGATGGCAAATACAACCACCAGGGTGGTGATGATCTTCAGCAGACGACGCTTCTTCTGGTCCTCCTTGCGCAGGTTGTTAAAGTGACGCGTGACGGTGCAGCCGATAAAGCAGTAGAAGATGGTCATGGCCAGGAAAGGCAGGAGGAAGCCCAGGGCAGAGGACGACAGGCTGAGTCCTGCGATCCACAGGGACTCATGCCTCTCGTTTAGGGTGACCAGGCTGAAGTCCATGGCACAGGTGGTGCGATTGCTGTTGATGTCATCCACGGTGGTGCGGAACAGCAAAGTGGGCACAGCTAGCAGGCCTGAGAGGAGCCAGATGGCCCCTAGGGAGGCCAGCATTGTGCCCCGCGACCGCAGCCGGCTGCTGGACAGAGAGTGGACGATAGCCAGGTAACGGTCAAAGCTCAGGCAGGTGAGGCAGAAGACACTGGCGTACATGTTGACCAGCACAACGTAGCTGCTGATCTTACACAGGGCCACACCAAAGGGCCAGTGGTAGCCCAGTGCTGTGTACACCGCCCAGAGGGGCAGAGTGATCACAAAGGTGAGGTCAGCCAGGGCCAGGTTGCCTATGTAGACATCTGCTGCTCGGCGCTTGGACTTGGACCTCCAGACGGTGAAGATTACCACTCCATTCCCAGACAGGCCCAGGATGAAGATGAGCATGTAGAGGACAGGGATGAGGGAGTAGGACGGCTCCCACTCAGAGTAGTCACACATAGTTTCGTTGTCACCATAATCATAATCATAGGTATCTCTATACTCCACAGTGGGATCCATGTTCCAAGTCATGAGTATGAAATGGAAAATAATTTCAAACTTTTAAAATCCTTTCTGTACAGTCCAGAGCTGGTTCAGTAAAATTCAAACAAACCAAATGTCAACACTGAAAACTAGAGAAAAAGTCACGTTTAAGGAATGGTGAGACCCTATCAGTCACAGGAGGAGAGCACATGCAGTATGAGTGAGTGGTGCAATGCTGCTTGGCTTTTTAAACTCGGTGCTCCACACCCCTAGTTCCCTCCCTCCCAGGACGAATCCCCCTCCCCCATTAAACACTTAGCCCTGCACCCCCTCCTCTCACCTCTCTCTAGAGCAGCACACACCAGCCTTTATCCAGTTGCGATGAATCATGAAGCATGTCTTGCTTTATTCATAGCATTTGAAAATGGAATGGTAAAATAAAATCTTCAATTGTCTCCCTAAAAAGTGATCTATTTTGAAATATTCTTGAAAATGTTATTGTAAAGAATTTTCATCACTTTCAGTTACGTTCATTGATGCTGAATAACCTTTCATTTTCAAAATAGTGCAGAAAAACCCCACATGTAAAATAATGCAACTAGACAAGCTTGTGAGACACTAGACAATAAGCTCATAGAGAAAAGTGTTACATCCAATGTAAATGTTTTTTTTTTTTTATAAATAAATAAATATGTTTGGTGAACCATTTTCATAAATATATATATATATATATGTTTGGTGCACCCTGCTTTAAATTCAACAGGCATGTCTGGACAGGCAAGTTTTGTAATTCACAGATTAACTACTAAATTACAATGTCAATGCCTCAATGCTAAAAGTAAATGCCTGGAGATTTCCTTACCTGATGGTCTTGTCACTTACATTTGGTTCTCAAAATGCTCTATTTAAAATGTAATAAAGTGTAAGTTTAGAAATAGGGTAATTAAAATATGACAATAATAAGGAATACTATTCAGCTGCCAATGCAACATGCAGAGCTTTGGTGTGTCTGGATATAAACATCAAATGGTAATTAGATTGATAGGCGGGCACTTTAGAACTGGTTAAACGGGTTTAATGATTAAATTAAATGTAAACAGACAGCTCAAGAGATGTGTGAATTAAATTCTCACTAGGGATTAATTTCCATGATAAAAAGACGAAAGGAAATGTCACATTCGGTTTAACTTGCTTTACTTTGATCGTGGAAGGCCTATAGGTTTAACTTGCTAATGCAAAAATTAAAACATATAGGCCTGAACTACTCCGGCTTTAAAAAAAAAAAAGACAAGTGAAAATGCTAGGCTTATTTGGCTCTCTCCCCACCACCCAAGCTCTGCTCAGTGCCTATGCGCTTGAGAAAACCAGTGCAGTGATGTTTCAATAACAGTCTACAGCTACTGAGCTCTTCAAAAAACATTGTAGGAAAGAATGCATAGACTAATCAAGGTCATTTGCAAATTGATTATAAGATTTAAACTCATCCCCTATCCTAGCGGTTAGAGCGAAAGGTCGCCAGTTTGAATCCCTGAGCCAACTAAGTGAAGCATCTGCCAATGTGCCCTTGAGCAAGGCACACAACTCAATACATTGTTTTGAAATAATGTTATTTCAGCTGCTCAAAGTCCGACAGGCTAATGCTTATGAACCACACAAAGCTACCCTATAGGCTACTACTAGAGCGGTTGGACACTTGTTGTGCTCCAGAAGGAACTGCTCCTCCCGGTGGAGACCGTGGTGTTGTGCAGGGGCTCTGACACATAATGCAAGCTGTTTTGTAATACTCCTCCAAAAGAAAAGACAATGTATATTCTCAACGATGTCATGGAGGACAACATCAGAGTGATGAAATCCCTCCAGCGCTGATGCTCATTGGACATTGGCACCATTCCATCCTCCAAGGCAAAACCTCTGGCTGCAAGTCAATCTAACAGACAACCAGTGTAATCTAATGTTTTGGATATTAGTAGTTGCTTAACCCTTAAGAGAGAGAGAGAGAGCGAGAGAGAGAGAGAGAGAGAGAGAGAGAGAGAGAGAGAGAGAGAGAGAGAGAGAGAGAGAGAGAGAGAGAGAGAAGGCAATCCCAACGTGAGGCAGCAGGGTAGCATGGGGAGATCTGGGAGGATCCAGGGAACACAGATGATTGGACTCACTCTACACTTCTGATCCATCGCTCATCGGCATGGAGAAGCTGGCGCCCAGTCGCTGCTCAGCAGAGACACAACTACCCCTCAGCTCAGCAGCAGTAACTACTGTCTAATGTCCTCCTGAAAGTCAACAACAACTCTCAGCTACCCTGTGTGTGTATGTGTGTGTTTGAGAGAGTACATTACAATCTTCGCAGAATTTTTTTATTTCCAATACATATGGTTTGCAAAGGCAACAGAATAAATTGTCAGGCAAAAAAACAACTTCTAGTCCCAGACGCACCACAAATATAAAGTAAATTAATTAAGATACACACACATACAAGCTCACACACACACACACACACACACACACACACACACACACACACACACACACACACACACACACACACACACACACACACACACACACACACACACACACACACACACACACACACACACACACACACACACACACACACGGTTGAAGTCGGAAGATTACATGTACTTAGGTTGGAGTCATTAAAACTCGTTTTTCAACCACTCCACAAATTTCTTGTTAACAAACTATAGTTTTGGCAAGTCGGTTAGGACATCTACTTTGTGCATAACACAAGTAATTTTTCCAACAATTGTTTACAGACAGATTATTTAACTTATAATTCACTGTATCACAATTTCAGTGGGTCAGATGTTTACATACACTAAGTTGACTGTGCCTTTAAACAGCTTGGAAAATTTCCGAAAACAATGTCATGGCTTTAGAAAGTTCTGATAGGCTAATTGACATCATTTGAGTCAATTGGAGGTGTACCTGTGGATGTATTTCAAGGCCTACCTTCAAACTCAGTGCCTCTTTGTTTGACATCATGGGAAAATCAAAAGAAATCAGCCTTAGAAACAATTGTAGACCTCCACAAGCCTGGTTCATCCTTGGGAGCAATTTCCAAACACCTGAAGGTACCACGTTAATTTGTACAAACAATAGTAAGCAAGTATAAACACCATGAGACCACGCAGCCGTCATACCACTCAGGTAAGGAGAAGCGTTCTGTCTCCTAGAGATGCACCAACATATTTTGGTGCGAAAAGTGCATATCAATCCCAGAACAACAGGAAATGACCCTGTGAAGATGCTGGAGGAAACAGGTACAAAAGTATCTATATCCACAGTAAAACGAGTCCTATATCGCCGTAACCTGAAAGGCCGCACAGCAAGAAAGAAGCCACTGCTCCAAAACCGCCATAAAAAAAGCCAGACTATGGTTTGCAACTGCACATGGGGACAAAGATCGTACTTTTTGGAGAAATGTCCTCTGGTCTGATGAGACAAAAATAGAACTGTTTGGCCATAATGAACATCGTTATGTTTGGAGGAAATAGGGGGAGGCTTGCAAGCAGAAGAACACCATCCCAACAGTGAAGCAAGGGGGTGGCAGCATCATGTTGTGGGGGTACTTTGCTGCAGGAGGGACTGGTGCACGTCACAAAATAGATGGCATCATGAGGGTGGAAAATGATGTTGATATATTGAAGCAACATCTCAAGACATCAGTCAGGAAGTTAAAGCTTGGTCGCAAATGGGTCTTCCAAATGGACAATCACCCCAAACATACTTCCAAAGTTGTGGCTAAATTGCTTAAAGACAACAGAGTCAAGGTATTGGAGTGGCCATCACAAAGCCCTGACCTCAATCCTATAGAACATTTGTGGGCAGAACTGAAAAGCATGTGCGAGCAAGGAGGCCTACAAACCTGAGTCCATTACACCAGCTCTGTCAGGAGGAATGGGCCAAAGTTCACCCAACTTATTGTGGGAAGCTTGTGGAAGGCTACCCGAAACATTTGACCCAAGTTAAACAATTTAAAGGCAATGCTACCAAATACTAATTGAGTGTATGTAAACTTCTGACCCACTGGGAATGTGATGAAAGAAATAAAAGCTGAAATAAATCATTCTCCCTACCTTTTATTCTGTCATTTCACATTCTTAATATAAAGTGGTGATCCTAACTGACCTAAGACAGGGAATTTTTACTAGGATTAAATGTCAGGAATTGTGTTAAAACTGAGTTTTAATGTTTTTGGCTAAGGTGTATGTTAACTTCCGACTTCAACTGTAGGTTGGGGTCTGCCTCTATCTCACTCCCCAGGGAGAGGATTGGCTGCCTGCTGTTTTCAGGCCCAGAATCCGTTAGATAAATAAATTCACAAATAAATAAATAAATAAAGGAGGGCAGATAAGAAACAGATGGTCAGGTTAGCCCATTGTCTGGGTCTTACAGATAATACATGGCCTACTAATCCATAATGAACTTTTGAAGCACATTAACTGCCTTTTCATCTGATCATTAGCTTACATTTGTGTTTATTAGATTAGAATCAAATCAGATTTAATAGATTTTCCTTGCTTAATCTATACACGTATTTGTACAGATCCCGAACACTGTGCATTTTACTGGTTCATGTAACAGCGGTGGAAGTGTTTCCCTGTCCCTGTGTTGTTTTGCTGTCTCTGGACTAGACCACCCATGTGAGAGCTGGCTAAGGTGACCCTGACACAGCTGTGAGTGTGCTTTTGATCTGGCGTTCAAATGACCCTGCTGTTGCAATATGACTGCTTCTGTCTCACAGCAACCCTGGTCACACCGCGGCTGTGTTGTTCAGACTGCAGACTTGGAGAAACAAGTCTTAGGGGAGAGTGGGGTAAGTTGAGCCGTTTTTACATTCAGCATCACTCCATCAAGCGAAATATAGTATTCTTTATAACAAATATATCTACATATATTTCAGGATGTTATGTCTCCCTGAAAATAATGAGAGTTCATTTAAAAATTACAGTTTAGACAACATAGCTTGTCCAAAAGTGGTGTCTTGGCACAACTTACTCCAGGTACAGGGTAAATTAAGCCACCTACAAATTACCACTACCTTTTTAAAACCATTTCTACCTTTATTTCCCAAACACTATTTAACACAGTCACAATAGTTGTTTTTGTCTTTTAATAATTTTAAGCATCTTTTAACACAGGATTAACACCTGACAAACACTTTGTACTTTCTAAAATACTTTTAACCTAGGCCAGGCACTGTTGTTACCTCCCAGCAAGTCCCAGTTGGAGTCATGGCCGCGCACCATCATTAAGTTTGAAGACGACACAACGTTGGTAGGCCTGATTACAGATAACGATGAGACAGCCTATAGGGAGGAGGTCAGAGCCCCGGCAGTGTGGTGCCAGGACAACAACCTCTCCCTCAATGTCAGAAAGACAAAGGAGCTGATTGTGGACAACAGGAAACGGTGGGCCGAGCAGGCCCCCATTCACATCGTAGTGGAGCTGGTCGAGAGCGTCAAGTTACTCAGTGTCCACATCACTAAGGATCTATAGTATCATGGTCCTAGCACACCAACACCGTCGTGAAGACGGCACGACAAAGCCTCTTCCCCCTCAAGAGGCTGAACATATTTGGCATTGGTCCTCAGATCCTCAAAAAGATTTATACAACTGCACCATTGAGAGCACTGGCTGCAACACTGCCTGGTATGGCAACTGCTTGGCTTCTGACCGCAAGGAGCTACAGAGGTTAGTGCGGACGGCCCTGTACATCACTGGGGCTGAGCTCCCTGCCATCCAGGTGTCAGAGGAAGGCCCTAAAAATGATATAAGACACACAAGTCATAGACTGTTCTCTCTGCTACCGCACGGCAAGCGTTACCGATGCACCAAGTCTGGATCCAACAGGACCCGGAACAGATTCTACCCTCAAGCCATAAGACTGCAAAATAGTTAGTTAAATAGTAAACCAAATAGACTCATCACATATGCTACTGCTACTGTTTCCTATCTGTCACTTCATTCCTAGTTATATATACATATAGTATCTATCGACTCGGTACTGGTACCACATGTATATAGCCAAGTTATCATTACTCATTGTGTATTTATTATGACCTGTTTTTTTTGTCTATTATTTATCTACTTTCTAAGAAAGCATTTCACTGTTAGTCCACACCTGTTGTTTACGAAGCCTTTGACAAATAAAAATTGATTTGATGCATTGCATTACGCCTGGCAAGAAAACACTTCAATTCGCTCCACTTGCCATTGGCTCAGCTTACCCCAAAGCAAACATTTTGACTATATTAGCCCACACAGCTACAAGAATGCACTTTCATGCTAGATCTCACATTGAAGCTAATAGAGACCTAAACTGATGTATAGAACAATCTTAAAACTATCTACTTGGTTTAGATACAGTCCAAGCATCATGAAACCTCTAACACAATAAATTCATTTGAGTTGGTGAAAATCGGTTTGCTTATCACTTTTTCAATGTGGTTTCTTCCTTCATAGACTAGATGAAATTATGACCTCTTCCTAAATATTTGGTCAAATGATACATTTTGTGTACGGTTTCCTAGAAACAAGGGTGGCTCAACTTACCCCACTCTCCCCTAACCTGCTTAGGAGCTGGAGGAATCAGCCTCGTTGTTCCCTTTCCAAGAATCCAAACAGAATATCAGTCATCTTGAGTGTTCTGGAAAGAACCAAACTCCACAATCACCTCTGGGAGTGGGTGTTCCAGAATTCAAATATTTCATATTCTTTGCATTGAGTCTTGACTGACAGCCATCTTTCACTTCAACCTGGTCTCAGAGCATTTCGTATTATTCTGTACGTAAATATGTAACACTCCATTTATTATGATATGTTACATTTGGTATGGTTACAGAAGACAGACGGTTAAACATGTTTTCCAAAAGGTTGCAAGTTCGAATCTCATCACAGATAACTTGATCATTTTAGCTAATTAGCAACTTTTCAACTACTTACTACTATTTAGCTACTTTGTAACTACTTAGCATGTTAGCTAACCCTTACCCTAACCCTAACCCGAATCTTAACCCTTTTAGCTAACCCTTCCCCTAACTCTTTAACCTAACTCCTAACCTTAACCCTAACTTTACCCTAACCCCTAAGCCTAACCCCTAGCCTAGCTAATGTTAGCGAGCTAGCTAACGTTCGACACCTAGCTAGAATTCATAACATATTACATACGTTTTGCAAATTCGTAACATATTGTACATTTTTCAAATTCATAACATATACTCCGAATTGTAATTCATAACATATACTCCGAATTGTAATTCGTAACATATCATATGAAATAGGTGATGGACATCCACAAAATAATACATACTATACGAAATGTAATATATCATACTAAATGGTGTGTCTCAGATTTACGTACAGAATAATACAAAATGCTCTGAGACCAGGTTGTTGGCTCAGATCACCTTAAATGACCTCACTATAAAACAATAACCGGTTCTATGTACACAGCTGGATTTTTTGAACTTCCATTATACACTAAAAAGCAAGTGAGCAGAGGGTGCAATTTGTCCGTTGTGCATCTCACTCACACAAAGTTCAGTGGGATCAATAACAGGGAACTTGGGGACATTTATAATGGACACCTGTCAGCTCTAGTCTGGTGAGGAGTGGTTGGGGGGAGACATAAGTCATGGAGGGTGTAATCTGTGACCAGGGACCTGTTTGAAGTGTAAAGCTGTCAGCCACAAACAGATTGGCCCTCCTGATTTGTCGACCAATGCACCAGACCCCAGGCCCCACAAATCACGCCCAGGCGCCCAGGGACAGGGGGACGAGGGGGCCGGGGTCACAGCCTGGTGTCACCTGAGTAGGCCTGGGCCTGGGGCTAAGGTAAGACGCTAGACATAGGGTGTCTGTCGGCTCCTGAAGAACTATGGGGAAGGTTGTGTACATGACTCTGTCTGACACTTTGAAATAAGTTTCTAATAAGAGTCTAATATTTCTAATATTTGTCCCACTGGGGACACACTGGTTGAATCAACATTGTTTGCACATCATTTCAATTAAATTACATTGAATCAACGTGGTACAGACATTTAATTGATGTTGTGCCCAATGGAGTTTGTATATCTCTTCTCCCTCGTGCCGATGCCTACAGCAGGTTGCTATAAACCAGGGCCTCTGACCTTTCACATCAGCATGCTAAGCATTGGGACTGATGTGTCAGCCGACATCACACTACAGTGTCACGAGCCCACATCATCACCCCGCCCCCTATGTAAGGGCACAGCTCCTACTGTGGTGATTGGCAGAGCTGCTAACCTGTCACAACCCCATTTGATTTACAGAGAAGGTGAACACTCTCCTGCTTTATTTGGGATAAGATTGCATGCTCCTGCTCTTGATACTAGGTCACTTGAAGTGACCCACTTGTGGGTGAGTGACTGTATCTTGTGCAAAAAGTTATAAATGAATGAGTGAATCCCAATGGGAACAAGAGAAAGCAGAAAATTATTTTGCTTTATTATAAATCAAACTTTGCTCTCCCTTACCGTAACTAGGCCTGTAGGAGCTTACTCTCCTAACAACTTCCTGGAGACGTTTTGCTGACCTAATTAGCTGCTCAAACATGAAGTCACCGACCGGTTACACAAACCTCTATCCTTTTCCCACAGCTGTCTTGCCTTGACTTCACCATTGAATTGACTAGAACCCCACCTGACTGTAACAAGTGTTTGGGTTGATAAGGTTCACCTATTGTTTCATTTCTGCTTCCCTCAGCACGTTTCTGTTAATGAGCAACACACCTGTTTTCAGTCTGAGGTCTCCTCTAGATTTTCACAAACATTTATTGTTGTACGAAGGAAGATGGTAAAATCCTTCACCGTGCACTGCTACACACCACATCAAGGACAGTCAAAAACGTTGACTTTATTTCTCGGATGGGGAAATGCTCAAAATGTCTGCTTACTTGTACAACCTTCTTAAACAAAGCTGGGTTAAAATAACATCCCAAAACTGGACGAGGGCATCTGCTTATGTAAAAATACCATCATTATCTCGTCTGGAAACTTCAGACTGTCCCCTCACCAGTATTTTAGCCTCTATTCCTTCAATGTTATAAAAAGCATAGGTGCAGGAATTGTCCTGGTGGTCCATAAAATCAGAACTGTAGCTCCATGGATGAGTTGGACAGGGCAGTCCATTCACTACCAACTAAGCATTTATCAACTGCGACGTCTTTTAGGCTTCTTTTTTTGGTCCTGTCCGGACCTGACGTCTATGTTGGGTTCAGATTTTGTCCGGTCTGGACCGGCCTTGATTTCAACGTCCACAGACGTCCGGTCTAAACCGAGCCTTTATTTGGCCCAAACATAGACCTCGATAATTGATTCAGATTTGGTCCGGTCCTGACCAGCCTTGATTTAGCCCAAACATAGATGTCTTTAATTGGTTGAGATTTGGTCCGGTTCGGACCCGACCAAATCATAGAATATCTATGTTTAACAAGTTTGGACAGCACAATACAGCTCAATACAGTACAGTAGAGAACAGCAGAGTACAGTACATGACAAAAGTATAGTATAGTACAGGACAGTATAGCAGAGTACAGTACTGTACAATACAGTAGAGTACAGTAAAGTGAATAAAAGTATAGTGTACTGTATTGCACCCTACTTTACTCTAATGTATTAAACTCTACGGTCACACATTATTTGGATAGTCCCATATAGATGATCTACAGATTTTCATACTATCAACAAATGATATGTTGATAAGTAAAATGCCAACTTAAATAAAGGTTAAACAAATAATAATATAATGATTGCTAAGGTTCCAGTTAGGGATCGGGTTTGGTTTAGAATAAGGGCTAGGATAAGGCTTAAGGTTAGGATTAAGGTTACATTTGGGGTTGGGATAAGGCTTAAGGTTAGGGTTAGTGGATAGTTAGTTGAAATGTTGTTGACAGTTATTGAACATTACTGAACTGAACATCTACAAACCATCTACTAGTGACTTATCCAAATAAAGTGTTACCAACTCTACTGTACTCTTCTGAATTAAACTATACTGTACTGTACTCTACTGTAGTCTACTCTACTGAATAAAACTCTATTGTCCTGTACCATACCATACTGTACCGTACTCTACTGTACTCTACTGTACTAAACTGTGCCTTACTGTGATGTTCAAACTTGTGTAACATAGCCTAGATGTCTATGATTCATTCAGATTTGGATCTGGTCCGCACCGACAAACTGTTTACTTGTTTGGGGTGGAGCTCATTACAATAGTACCCAGCATGGTTTGCAAGTAGATCTTTTATTTTCTACATTTACATTTTGTTCATTCAGCAGTTGCTCTTATCCAGAGCAACTTACAGTGCATTCCACTAAAGGTTAACCTAACATAGCAGGCACAGGAGGACGCCTGAGCGGACTCCCCACTTCCGTTTTTCAGGGAAAACAGAAGATAGATTGAAAATACTGTATCCCTGAAAACCAGAAATATCCTCTTTCTGTCGACTACGGTGAGAGTGGATGAACAACAACATATCACAGTCATAGCATATCACAGTCATAGCTTTAATTATGTAACCATTACTGTGAATGTTACTATAGTTGAAGTGGTCAGTTGGTTTAATCGGTAGGTTGAACTACTTTGAACATCATCGCTGACAGTTTTAGAGCTTTTTAAAAAGCTAACATAAATGCACGTGACAGATGGGAATAATAATACATATTCTGTTGAGGTCTTCAGTTGACTCCTCTTTCCTATATTAAGAGGCTTGAACAATTCATTTTGTGATATAATGCTTAGTTCATTGAGAATTTTTGACATCTGGAAAATCCTTATTTTTGACTTGCTGAAAATAAGCCTTTTGACCTTTAATTCAGCATCTAAAATGCTCCTGACGTCAACGTCTGAAAAAGACACATAAAAACCTATTTCAATGTAATTTTGCTTACTGGGTAGCCTGTGTTTCTGCAGCAGGGAGCATCAGAACATTCTCTGTACCCTGGAAACAATGGAAGCCAGCTATCAAAACCCAAACAGCAGGCAGAGATAAACTCTGAGCTGATGGATTGAGACCTCATTGTTGTTGTTGCTATGAGAAACAAGATGCTGTTTGTTTACTTAATACGTATCTATCTTCCTAGCAGCTGTATCATTGGCAAGAAAGGCATAAAACAAAACAAAATGGCTAGATTTACGTAAGGTGTCTCTTCCCAGTTGTATTTCAGTATTTCAATTAATTTCTGCTGTGATCAAGAAAAGCCTAACTGTCACGTTCCTGACCTGTTTTTCCTTTTTCTTGTATTTATTTAGTTGGTCAGGGCGTGAGTTGGGGTGGGTTGTCTATGTGTTATTTTCTATGTTGGGATGTTTGTGTTCGGCCGGGTGTGATTCTCAATCAGAGACAGCTGTCAATCGTTGTCCCTGATTGAGAATCATACTTAGGCAGCCGGGGTTCCACGTGTGTTTTGTGGGTGTTTGTATCTCGTGTCAGTGTTCGTGCCACACGGGACTGTTTTCGGTTTTGTCACGTTTGTTGTTTTTGTATGGGTAAGTGTTCAGTTTACGTTAATTAAAATATGACCACTTTCCACTCTGCGTGTTGGTCCGATCCATGCTCCTCCTCGTCTGAGGAGGAGAACGACTTCGACAGCCGTAACACTAACAACTTGTCTCACTTTTTCAATCTGATTTCTTCTCATACTGTGTTTGACCTGCAGAGACCATCAACCTGCAGAGACCATCAATCCGTTTATAGACATTCAATCACTCCCTATCCCAGTCTGCTGTCCCCACATGCTTCAAGATGGCCACCACTGTTTCTGTACCTAAGAAGGCAAAGATAACTGAACTAAATGACTACCGCCCCGTAGCACTCACTTCTGTCATCATGAAGTGCGTTGAGAGACTAGTCAAGGATCATATCACCTCCACCTTACCGGCCACCCTAGACCCACTTCAGTTTGCATACAGCCCCAACAGGTCCACAGATGATGCAATCGCCATCACACTGCACACTGTCCTATCCCATCTGGACAAGAGGAATACCTATGTACGAATGCTGTTCATTGACTACAGCTCAGCATTCAACACCATAGTACCCTCCAAGTTCATCATCAAGCTGGAGGCCCTGGGTCTCAACCCCGCCCTGTGCAATTGGGTCCTGGACGTTCTGACGGGCCACCCCCAGGTGGTGAAGGTAGGAAACAACATCTCCACTTCGTTGACCCTCAACACTGAAGCCCCACAAGGGTGCGTGCTCAGCCCCCTCCTGTACTCCCTGATCACCTATGACTGTGTGGCCATGTACGCCACCAACTCAATCCCCCCCTATCCACATCAAATGAACAGCAGTGGAGAAGGTGGAAAGTTTTAAGTTCCTCGGCATACACATCACAGACAAACTGAAATGTACCACCCACACAGACAGTGTGGTGAAGAAGGCGCAACAGCGCCTCCTCAACCTCAGGAGGCTGAAGAAATTTTGCTTGTCACCCAAAACCCTGACAAACTTTTACAGATGCACAATCGAGAGCATCCTGTCGGGCTGTATCACCGCCTGGTCGGCAACTGCATTGCCCTCAACTGCAAGGCTCTCCAGAGGGTAGTGCAGTCTGTACAACTCACCACCGGGGGCAAACTACCTGCCCTCCATGACACCTACAGCACCCGATGTCACAGGACGGCCAAAAAGATCATCAAGGACAACAATCACCCGAGCCACTGCTTGTTCACACCACTACCATCCAGAAGGTGAGGTCAGAACAGGTGCCTCAAAGCTGGGACCGAGAGACTGAAAAACAGCTTCTGTCTCAAGCTCATCAGACTGCTAAACAGCAATCACTAACTCAAAGACGCTGCTGCCTACATTGTGACCTAATCACTGGTCATTTTAATAAATGGATCACTAGTCACTTTAAACAATGCCACTTTAAATAATGCCACTTTAATAATGTTTACATATCTTACATTACTCATATCACATGTACAGTTGAAGTCGGAAGTTTACATACTCTTAGGTTGGAGTCATTAAAACTCATTTTTCAACCACTCCACAAATTTCTTGTTAAGAAACTATAGTTTTGGCAAGTTGGTTAGGACATCTACTTTGTGCATGACACAAGTCATTTTTCCAACAATTGTTTACAGACAGATTATTTCACTTACAATTCACTGTATCAAAATTCCAGTGGGTCAGAAGTTTACATACACTAAGTTGACTGTGCCTTTAAACAGCTTGGAAAATTCCAGAAAAGTATGTCATGGCTTTAGAAGCTTCTGATAGGCTAACTGACAAAAATTGAGTCAATTGGAGGTGTACCTGTGGATTATTTCAAGGCCTACCTTCAAATGCAGTGCCTCTTTGCTTGACATCATGGGAAAATCAAAAGAAATCAGCCAAGACCTCAGAGTTCTATTTTGTAGAGTCTGGTTCATCCTTGGGAGCAATTTCCAAATGCCTGAAGGTACCACGTTCATCTGTACAAACAATAGTACGCAAGTATAAACACCCATGGGACCACGCAGCCGTCATACCGCTCAGGAAGGAGACGCGTTCTGTCTCTTAGAGATGAAGGTACATTGGTGCGAAAAGTGCAAATCAATCCCGGAACAACAGCAACGGACCTTGTGAAAATGCTGGAGGAAACAGGTACAAAAGTATCTATTTCCAAAGGTATCTTTTCTCACCAAAGTTCGTTAATCTCTAGGAGACAGACTACAGTTTGCAACTGCACATGGGGACAAAGATCGTACTTTTTGGAGAAATGTCCTCTGGTCTGATGAAACAAAAATATAACTGCTTGGTCATAATGACCATCGTTATGTTTGGAGGAAATAAGGGGAGGCTTGCAAGCCGAAGATCACCATCCCAACAGTGAAGCACGGGGTGGCAGCATCATGTTGTGGGGGTGCATTTCTGCAGGAGGGACTAGTGCACTTCACAAATAGATGGCATCACGAGGCAGGAAAATTATGTGGATATTTTGAAGCATCATCTCAAGACATCAGTCAAGAAGTTAAAGCTTGGTCGCAAATGGGTCTTCCAAATGGACAATGACCCCAAGCATACTTCCAAAGTTGTGGCAAAATGGCTTAAGGACAACAAAGTCAAGGTATTGGAGTGGCCGTCACAAAGCCCTAACCTCAATCCTATAGAAAATTTGTGGGCAGAATTAAAAAAGTGTGTGCGAGCAAGGAGGCCTACAAACCTGACTCAATTACACCAGATCTGTCAGGAGGAATGGGCCAAAATTCATCCAACTTATTGTGGGAAGCTTGCGGAAGGCTACCCAAAACGTTTGACCCATATTAAACAATTTAATGGCAATGCTACCAAATACTAATTGAGTGTATGTAAACTTCTGACCCACTGGGAATATGATGAAAGAAATAAAAGCTGAAATAAATCATTCTCTACAATTATTCTGACATTTCACATTCTTAAAATGAAGTGGTGATCCTAACTGGCCTAAGACAGGGAATTTTTACTAGGATTAAATGTCAGGAATTGTGTTAAAACTGAGTTTAAACGTATTTGGCTAAGGTGTATGTAATCTTCCGACTTCAACTGTATATACTGTATTTTATACCATCTATTGCATCTTGCCTATGCCGCTCGGCCATCACTCATCCATATATTTATATGTACATGTTCTCATTCACCCCTTTAGATTTGTGTGTATTAGGTAGTCGTTGGGAAATTGTTAGATTACTTGTTTGATATTAATGCACTGTCGGAACTAGAAGCATAAGCATTTCGCTACACTCGCATTAACATCTGTTAACCATGTGTATGTGACCAAAAACATTTGATTTGATTTGATCTGATGAATTCATAACCTAATATGTGCAGACAGTTTTGCATGAAAACATACTATAGATGTAGTTTTTGTCTTGGCAGTGTTCCTCTATGTCCGTCCCTGTTTCCATACCTCCAGTAGCTGTGTCATGTCAAGGGAGGAAGAAGGGGGTCACAAGGTGTTTCCCCTCTCCCTACTCAGAACCCTGTACCACCCCCGCACTCATCCTCTCTGCGCCATGCCCTCTGTCCATGGACAAAACAGCAGGCCCAACAGGATGTGCTATAATGGGACAGTTTGTCCAACAAAAACCAAGATGCTTCAGCCAAACTTTTGTTTAATGGTCGCTCAAGGTTAGCTATTTGTTTTAGAGGCCGCATGATTGGTTGATAATATAAATATTGTGTTTAAATAAAATCTTGCATCCCCGGCAGTTGTTTTCATAGTGTAGTAGAAATAGGTCAAAGCTTTAATCATGAGATAATACTCAACATGGAAGAATACTTAACCATCTCAACTTAAAGACACATATATTGCAAGGTGCTGAAATCCTTGGATATTAGTGATATTGATTAAAGGTCCAATGCAGACATTTTTCTCAATATCAAATAATTTCTGGGTAAAAATGAAGTACCTTAATGTGATTGTTTTCAATTAAAATGGTAAAAAAATGAACAAAAATAGCTTCTGAGCAAAAAGCTATTTCTCAAGCAAGAATTTTGATAAGACTGTCTGGGAGTTGTCTGAGTGGGGAGGGGAAAACTGAAAACTAGATGTTATTGGCAGAGATGTCACCAGGCAGGCCAAAACTGCATTCCACCAAACCACTAAACAGCTCTTACACTTAAAGGGCATTGGGGACAGTTTGGAATAGGGTAGGGTTTCTACATTTATTTATCTTTGTTTTGGGGAGGGTTTTGTGATTTTTTTTTGTTGGGCACAGAGGAAGTTAGTGCATTTTTTGGGTGAATATTAGAATTTTGTTTTCAAGTGAGTACAATTGAGTACAATTCTACTCTAGGCTGTACACTGCAGTGAAAATGTAATTTGAATAATGGCGCAAAAGCCCTGTTATTTGAATGTTTCATTCGATTCATTCCATTTGGATTAGTTGCGGGTCTAATCTCGAACAGATTATAAACTCTAGAAAAGCACAGTACAGGACAGTCTGGCTGTATTTTTACTTCTGATAAATATTTGTCATTTAACATTTAAAACGCATTAGCTTTTATATGTGTGGCATAAACACAAACATTCACAATGTTTTAATATGTAGGTCTGAAAGACATTCATTTGCAGTAGAAGGTGTACGATTGAGAGAAGAGGGGAAGGAAACCTCAGTTAAAACATGTGAAACAATAACATGAGAGGAGAAAAATAGAGGGGCAACAGATAAAGCTGATGAAGGAGGGGAGAAGGCGGGCGAGACTCCCCTCTTTTAAAAGAGAGGAATAGAAGGACAAAGGCTGATGAGAGGGTTGGGGTTGGCGGACGAGAGTCTCCCTTGTTTAATGGCCCAGGAAGCCCAGCTCTGTGGATAATCACAGGGATTAGGAGCTGGAGACTGCTGGGATCCACTGGCCCTGATAGACACCAGAGGGGTTAAACTGCCCTGCCCTGCCTACCCATCCCAGGAGACCTATGTGAATCTGACTCCATTTGGCCCAAACTCTCTTGACAAAACAAAACACCTTTTGCTCAATTAGGTGGAAATAAGCTGCTTCGAGGCTAGCCTTTCTCTGTTTAGCATTACGGTTACCATTCTAAACCGTTAGCCAACCTTGGACATATGGTATGAGGTGGCTAGAATATAACATTTACCCATTTATACATGAGGGTGTCACATTCTGTTCTTTTTCTTCCCCAAAATTCAAAGACACTCAGAGGGTATCCCTGTCATGCAGAAGCATAGTGGAAACCCAAACACTGGCCCACGCAAAACCCAGGTGCTCAGACTTTCCACAACCAAGGTCCGCCCGGGAACCTCTGGCCGTCATATGATACCTTCCATCAGGATGGGAATGAAAGGCCAGTTTCAGGCCTCACTGGCACTGACAAAAACCAGGAGGGAATATCTCATGATCAGATGCCACCTTCGACTCCTAGAAATATATCTGAAATGATAGATTTACTTATTTTTAACATTGAACTGAACATTTTGTTATTTATAATACTCTATACGGATCAGGTCTGAGAAAGAAACATTAAAGTCTACTTTTATTGCATTCAATTTAAGCATTTCAATCTAATCCTAAACTGGAGCCCTGCCAGTCAAAACCTCAGAAACCTCAAAACAACCCTTTTTATAAAACGTCTAAACTGAGGAGTGTGTTGTGGTTGTGGATTGTACTGTGGCCTGTACTGTGGCCTGTACTGTGGCCTGTAGCATGTAAGGAATAAGGCATCATATTTAGTATCTACAGTAACCTCCAAAAGTACTGGTTCAATGAAATGTTTGTCGTTTTGGTTCTGTACTCCAGCGCTTTCAATTTGAAATGATACAATGACTGTAACAATAAAGTGCAGACTGTCAGCTTTAATTTGAGGGTATTTTCCATTTAGAAATTACAGCACTTTTTGTACATAGTCACCCATTTTAGGGGACCAAAAGTATTGGGACAAATACTCACAAATATATGTATTAAAGTAGTCAAAAGTGTAGAAAAGAATGCCCCATTTACTTATCCTTAGCATTCCAGTTGGTAGTGAAATGGAGGGAGTTTGGAAAGTGATGTGTCTGCTGTGCTGCTGAGGTTGCAGTGCAGTGTCCATCTGTCAGCTGCTTGATAGACAGCTCCAAACTATAAATCAGGCAGTGTGGAAACCAGCTCAGCCCACCTCCCCAAGCTGGGAGCAAACAAACAGTAGGGAGTGTGTGTATTCGCCATGACACTGCTTCTCTCACTTCCTTAACCCATGTCAGCTGTTCTCAACTGTTCACCACTTTTACCAGGTACCATTAAAACCTTCAAACACCTAACCCACTATCAAGCATTATCGCCTTTTGGGTTAAATGACAATGGCCAGTGGCTGCACAAAAAGCTGCCTATGTTACAAATAACACTTCTAATTAGGGTTAACCATTGTTCCAAGAACAGTGTTGTCCAGGGGCTGTCTGTGATCTCACCACTCTCTGCAGTCAGAGTTCAGGGCTCCTTCTAATGAAGACTACTGCTTCAAGGAGCTAAACAACCAAATCAATCACAGGCACTTTAACACTTACTCTACAACGTTGATGTGCAATCACAAGGCGAGGGGGAGAAAGGGAGTGCAAACATCCCCAACACCCCTCTAACTGTTTCTACATCTGTTTTGGCATTTCTATTGTCTTGGTGTCTGAAAACAAAACTCAAACAAAGTGCTCATGTACACACATTCACAATGTGAGTCTGCTGGGGACATATATTTATATATCACTCACACACATTTCAGTGGAGTGAAGAGGACGGCCGCATCATGGAAACCATTAATGGAAGAACAGGCCATGTTATTACACAGTTACAGTTGAGAAGGCTGCATGGGGGCCAGGCTTTCAGAGTGGCCTTGGGACTGGCATATGTGCCGTGCAGGCTGGCTATGGCACAGAAGAATAGGTGTCCCCTATGAGCCCCCTGCCTAAACCACCCCACCCCAGCTGACTCTGATCCATTTGATCCAGACAGCTGCAACACCCCCCCATGCCCATACACCCATCACACCATCCCTCCTTTTGATCCCGAGCTCACTTCTAACGGAACAACCAACATCATTTGGCAGGATGGGAAAAAACCCTGATGCAAAGCAAAAATAACAATGTTCCAGAGTCAAGTCATGGGTAAATCTGTGTGGATTTAGCTAGTGGCTAGGGGTACAGATTTGGCAGCAGAAGACCTGTCTTTTAGATACTACAGTACATGAAAAGAGACAGTTTGAAACAAACCCTTTGCATTTTGCTGGCGTTGCAGCTACGGTCAGTCATGCATGGTCAAAGAAAATACCGTTTTATTCACCACATGCTTCGTAAACAACAGGTGTAGACTAACAGTGAAATGCTTACTTACGGGCCCTTCCCAACAATACAGAGAGAAAGAAAATAGAGAAATAACAGAAAAGTAAAACACATAATAGATACACAATGAGTAACGATAACCTGGCTATATACACGGGGTACCAGTACTGAGTCCATGTGCAGGGGTGCGAGGTAATTGAGGAAGATATGTCAAATCAAATCAAATGTTATTGGTCACATACACATGGTTAGCAGATGTTAATGCGAGTGTAGCGAAATGCTTGTGCTTCTAGTTCTGACAGTGCAGTAATATCTAACAAGTAATATAACAAATTCACAATGACTATCTTATACACACAAATGTAAAGGGATGAATAAGAGTATGTACATATAAATATATGGATGAGCGATGGCCGTGCGGCATAGGCAAGATGCAGTAGATGGTATAGAACAGTATATACATATGAGTTGAGTAATGTAGGATATGTAGACATTATTAAAGTGGCGTTATTTAAAGTGACTAGTGATACCTTTATTAAGTCCATTTATTTAAGTGGCCAGAGATTTGAGTCAGTATGTTGGCAGCAGCCACTCAATGTTAGTGATGGCTGTTTAACAGTCTGATGGCCTTGAGATAGAAGCTGTTTTTCAGTCTCTCGGTCCCAGCTTTGATGCACCTGTACTGACCTTGCCTTCTGGATGATAGCGGGGTGAACAGGCAGTGGTTGTTGTCCTTGATGATCTTTTTGACCTTCTTGTGACATCGGGTGCTGTAGGTGTCATGGAGGGCAAGTAGTTTGCCCCCGGTGGTGAGTTGTACAGACCCTCTGGAGAGCCTTGCGGTTGGGGGCGGTGTGAGTGTTTTAGGTGACATATAACTAGGAATAAAGTGACAGATAATAAACAGTAGCAGCAGCGTATGTGATGAGCAAAAAAAAGTTTGTGCAAAAAGGGTCAATGCCGATAGTCAAAATCAAATCAAATCAAATGTTATTGGTCACATACACGTGTTTAGCAGATGTTATTGCGGGTGTAGCGAAATGTTTGTGTTTCTAGCTCCAACAGTGCAGTAATATCTAACAAGTAATGTCTAACATTTCACAACAATACACACAAATCTAATGTAAAGGAATGGAATTAAGAATATATAAATATTTGGATGAACAATGTCAGAACGGCATAGAATAAGATACAGTAGAATAGAATAGAATACAGTATATACATTTGAGATGAGTAATGCAAAATATGTAAAGATTATTAAAGTGACTAGTGTTCCATTATTAAAGTGGCCAGTAATTTCAAGTCTATATATAGGGCAGCAGACTCTAATGTGCTAGTGATGGTTATTTAACAGTCTGATGGCCTCGCCTTCTGGATGATAGCGGGGTGAAAAGGCAGTGCCTCGGGTGGTTCTTGTCCTTGATGATCTTTTTGGACTTTTTAGTCTGGGTAGCTATTAGGTTAACTATTTAACTAACTATTTAGCAGCCTTATGGCTTGGGGATAGAAGCTGGGTCCTGTTTGGTCCAGACTTGGTGCAACGGTACCACTTACCGTGCGGCAGCAGAGAGAACCTTCTATGACTTGGTTGGCTGAAGTCTATTTGAGAGCGTTTAATTGAAGTTTTACAGGTAAGCAAGTTAACATCCGTCCATTATCCACACAAGTGAAATCAGCGTGATGTTTATGTTTTCCATTCCGGGGGAAGACCTATGGGATATGTCAAGTTTGCACACAACACACTGTGGTGTGGAGGGAGTCTATGTGTGTGTTTACATTCCTCTGCCGACCCCCGGTGAGCCTTCCTGTGTTTCCAGAGAGGGGTCCTCTTCTCTCACACAAAGAATGCTTCAACAGGAAAAACAGCCTGTATTGCCCATCGTTGTGCTCCTCCCTGTGTGTCCTTACAGTCAAAGCCCTGTACACAGGGCTGAGTGGACGGGAATGCCTTTTTCTAGGGAGTAGGGGTTCAATGCCCCTGCCCTTCCTGCCTTTGTGGGAATTTGTTTAGGGTATCAACAAGGGGTGCCCTGGTGCATGGCCCTTGCCCTACATGTTCGTCTAGTGAGGTCTAACCATACATCATATGGGGAATGGGACATCAGCAGGCACTTCTGTTTGCAAGTCCCTAACAGCTTGACTGATGTTTCTAATAACACTGGTGGGTGTCATGATGAAGAAGCTTCCCTTGGGGCAGCGAAGGATTCCTCCTGCCTGGGGACACAGGATTCTCCCTGTCAATCTCTCTGAGCTCTCTCTGACAATGCATTAAACCCATTAGCTGTGCCTCAGATGATGAAGTAAATAAATGTAAGACTCCTGGAGGACATCTAGTCGAGGGATCAAACACAAAATGATTCTCCCAAACATTGCTCCACCATGTCCTCTGTTGTTGTGACCAAAAACATTTACTTCCACTATCATGGTTAAAACTGTTACCCCCCATTATACAAATACCGGATGCTCCCGCACTCACCTGTGCCACAAAGATCTCACAGGTCAGTGCGGAGGCAGAGAGATGGGTGAGTGCTACCCAAGGTCAGAGGATTTGAGAAGACGAGAGAGAGACATGTAGACGTCTAAGTTTTACTCTAGGATCATCCTTGGTAACGGGGTACTGAGGGGCTGGCTTTTACCAGCCCAAAGTCAAACAGTCCTCAGCATTCCAGAATGTCAGGTCGGTGTGTCAGAAACATTGTTCTATTCATAAGCAGAGTGAAAGACACATCAACACCTCTCTCTTCCTAACACACTGGTGGGTTTCAGGAGGATTTGTCACTCAGGAGAGCTCACCTGGCTGTTAGTAGTGGAAAAGCCCCAGGGCCAGGACACAAAGCACACAGCAAAATATGATGAGACAGATCTTCTCCCATCCCCTATCTTGATTAACACCCTAAAGCATTTGACAGTGTTCTATACTATTTTTACTTACACAATCCCCACCACACACACACACACACATATGCTTTCATTCAAGTTGCCAAAAGGGCAGCTAAGAAGATTTCTGTTAAATATGATAATGAAAAACAGACAATTAATATTACTAGTATTACTGCATACAAAATTCCTATTGAATTTCCGTCTTATTGTTTGATAAAGGTAATCTGGTAAAAATGTGTATTTCTTGTTCAGTTTGTGAACGATAAGCCTTTTGCGTTCTTTGTTCGAATCGAGGAGAATCAAAAATATGTTTACCTCCCGCCCCCCTCGGTCCCTCTTCCTCTCTTCCCTGTGTCTGTCTGGGGGTCTCTGGTGAAGTGCTGGTTTCTGTAGATGTGATGGGGAGATGTTTCCTGTGGCAGATCAAATCAAATCGAATTGTATTCATCACATTCTTTGTAAACAACAGGTGTGGACTAACAGTGAAATGCTTACTTACGCGCCCTTCCCTATAATGCAGAGAGAAATAAAATAGAGAAATAATAGAAAAGTAAAACAAGTAACAATACAAGTAATAATAAATACACAATGAGCAACGATAATGTGGCTATATACACAGGGTACCGGTACTGAGTTGATGTGCAGGGGTACGAGGTAATTTAGATAGATACTATATGTATATGTAACTAGGAATAAAGTGACAGATAGTAAACAGTAGAAGCAGCGTATGTGATGAGTCAAAAAAGGGTCAATGCAGATAGTCCGGGTAACTATTTGGATTACTATTTAACTAACTATTTAGCAGTCTTATGGCTTGAGGGTAGAATCTGTTCAGGGTCCTGTTGGTTCCAGACTTGGTGCATCGGTAACGCTTGCCGTGCGGTAGCAGAGAGAACAGTCTATGATTTGGTTGGTTGGAGTCTTAGATCATTTTTAGGGGCTTCCTCTGACACCTCCTGGTATAGAGGTCCTGGATGGCAGGGAGCTCGGCCCCAGTCCGCACTACCCTCTGTAGCGCCTTGCGGTCGGATGCCAAGCAGTTGCCATACCAAGCGGTGATGCAGCCAGTCAAGATGCTCTCAATGGTACAGCTGTAAATCTTTTCAACCTCCTGAGGGGGAAAAGGCGCTGTCGTACCCTCTTCATGACTGTGTTGATATGTTTGGACTATGATAGGTCCTTAGTGATATGGACAATGAGGAACTTGATGCTCTCAACCCGCTCCAACACAGCGCCATCGATGTGAATGGGGGCTCGGCCCTACATTTCCTGTAGTCCACGATCTGCTCCTTTGTCTTGCTGACGTTGAGGGAGAGGTTGTTGTCCTGGCACCACAGTGCCAGGTCTCTGACCTCCTCCCTAAAAGCCGTCTCATCGTTGTCGGTGATCAGGCCTACCACCATCGTGTTGTCGGCAAACTTAATGATGGTGTTGGAGTCGTGCACGGCCATGCAGTCGGGGTTGAACAGGGAGTACAGGAGGGGAATGAGCACACACCCCTCGTCTGTTTGCTGCTGATTACAGCCTATCAGCCAGACATCCTCAGAGTAGAGGAGAGAGAGCAAGAGAGAAAGCAAGAGAGAAATAGGAGAGAGAGAAAACGAGAGGGAAACAGAGGGGGTTAGGATAGTGGCCCCAGCGCCCCCTCCCAATTCAAACCAACCTCTCACACACAACTGCAGTTCAGATTGGAGGTCAGAGTTAACCTGACAGATCCCCATTGAGTGGTTATGGAGCCATTCTTATCTCTCTTTTTTACAAATAGAATTATGGGCACTGATATTATCAAAGAAACACGGGCATAAATCAGGCATGAATACGCACGCTCATACACACACTATACACCAGGTCACCCAGTGCAGGACCCAAGTAGGTTCTATATTACAATAGAGCTTGACCCAGGGGTCAGACACAGTGTACTGGTGTCCCTGGTGAAACAGGACCCTGCCATAAATCTGGACCCCAGGTCCCAGGGAAATGACCCAATATCCCAGCTCCCAGGGCAGAAACCACCCAGCACCTCATCAACTCAGCCCCTTTGTGAATGATTACCTTCAATAACATTAGGTGGGTCTCTCACAATACGGTCATTATGCCACCCCTCGGTATAAGACCCACAATGACAGGATGGCACTGGTCAAAAGAGACCCTGACAGCCCTCGTTACTGCACTGTGGCATTTCTCCTCACCACTTTCGTTTCCTTGAACCAGGCGTGTAAACAGGAGGTTGTGATGTATCCTCCCAGCACAGTGAGAGGAAACCAAGACCTGGGGACTCCACACACCAATGGTCAACTGGTCAACTGTTAGTCACACTGTAGCGTGTTGAGTCTGAAAGACTGTGTTGAGCCTACTGCCTATTGTGTAGCGCCTGTGTTTGTGGATATTTGTATGAGAGTTGCGTGACCTTGGATGTGAACGTGAGCATCCTCTTGCCTTGGCCATTTGGGAGGGCCCCAATAATCCCAATGGTGATAAATAACTGATAATTACTCTAAAACTAAGTCATGCTTGTGCTTTACAGAAAGGCTCATAAATAAAATGTCTATTCTCATTGCTCTCCTTCCTGCCTTTGGTCTCCAAACTAAGCTTAATTTATTAAATCAGCATTTATCATCGGCTTTCAGTAAAGACAGATCTTTCTAGAGTACAGTACATCTGTCACTGAGTGTACAGTACAGACCCCTAATTGGCAAGAGGTACCTGGTTCGAATCGAGGCTGCATCACATCCGGCCGTGATTGGGAGTCCCATAGGGCAGCGCATAATCGGCCCAGCGTCGTCCGGGTTTGGCCGGGGTAGGCCGTCATTGTAAATAAGAATTCGATTTTAACTGACTTGCCTAGTTAAATAAAGGTTAATTAAAACAAATAAAATAATTTTCTTCACTCAATGAAAGTACATCTCACTCAGTTCTGGGCTACTGTCACGACTTCGACCGAGGCAGGCTCTCCTTCCCGTTCGGGTGGCGTTCGGCGGTCGTCGTCACCGGCCTATTAGCTGCCACTGATCCTTTTCTCCCCCTCCCTATGTGGTTATTGGGCGCACCTGTTTTGTATGAGGGTTAATTAGTTGGGCTTATTTAATCAGCCGGCATACACGTTTCTTTGTGCGGGATTGTTTGTATGTAAGTTGGTGTTTGTTTTTGTGCTTCATGTTTCTGGACATTATTCATTCCCCACGTGTCTGGGGTAGTTTATTAGTGTACACCCAGTGTGTTAGTAGGGTGGCCTAGTTTGTCCATGTTTCATTAAAAAGCATTTGTTTTGCAATTGCTGCTCCTGCGCTTTTTCCTTCACACTCCGACACCCAGGCCTTACAGCTACAGCTGTTGTAGATAGCATAAAATATCTCCTTTTGGTTTAATAATGTCTTGTAGCTTGTAGACAATATTTGGATATAAAACACATTGTCACAAAGGTTAAATACAAGGTCTATAACTATATTGAATGATAAAACACAACCAATGAGCAGATGAATAGCAGGAGGATGCAGTTTATGGCCCAAAGCCAAGCTCTGACCCCTGTCTCAATCACTTCTTCAGGGTCCCTCCAGGGCAGGAGGATGGAAGGATGGAACATTCCTCAGAGAGTTGTAAGTGACCGAGTACTGCTGACCACACTCACCTCTCCACCTGACATGTTATTCAACCTAAGGCTGAGATAATGCCCTGGTCGACAGGTCATCTACATTGTTATCACTACAGGCAATGCATTCCATTAGCAAGCGCTGACCTTTGACTTTTATAGTATTCTCGGAGTGAGGTCAAAGAATGGGACCCGACTAAGACAAGTCAGAACACAGTCATGTCTCAGCCCTCAGCTACCTATAAACAGGGAAACACATCAAGAGTGTTTTCACAAAATACTCCTTTTGCTCTTTAGACACACATCAGTGATGTAGATTACATCGTGTCCCATTGCATTCGATGTCTTTTAATGAATACAGTGACAGTGCTACCTCACTAACTCCCATTTCCATGACCAGTGTGGCAGGATACTGTTACCCCTCTGGCAGGATGCCAACCGGGAAACAGGCCAGGCAGAAGCACCTGGACAGGGACAGGGAATGAACCCCCAAGCACCGGAGGAAGTGAACAACTTGAAGGGAGAGTTATTTAAGAGATGTGGGGTGACAGGGGCAGAGCAGGGCATCAGAGTGCGTTTCTACTGGTCTGACAGAGGAAAGACAGCAGGAGGGGAGGGAGAGATATTCAGGCAGATTTATATCACTGCTAATACTATACATTTCAACAGGGGGATTACTCCATGACAATATAAGTGGGGCTGTTTTGGAGGAGCTTGGCACCGGGAGACAGTATTGTTTATAGCCTGACGCTGGTTTGATTGTTTGGTAGCTAGAGCTTGGATCAGAGGTTGGCTCCTCTGTGGGTCAGATAGTGGGGTTCTCAATGGCAGCCATGGTAGTGCTCTCTCTCCCACTGCAGCCCAGCTGCTGCCTGGCTGCCTGGTCCCCATCATTAGGGAGCCCCTCTGAAGTCAGAGCCAGCTGCCCCTGTATACATGAACACTCACCCATGCATTTCTCTGCACACGTTATAACATCTGCTTAACTGTGTATGTGACCAATACATTTGGATTTGAACACCATAACAAACATGGATCATTACATTACAGAAAACTGTTGGTACATACTGTAGCTAGTTAATGTGTGCAGATACTACATGCAATATGACCAGAGGGAAATGTTACGGAACTCTCTCCCTCTACAACTATGAATGGTGCTTACACTGTGAAGTGAGTGAACTGTCCCAGAATCACAACAGAATCATCCGGAGAATGCCCTTTCAAAACATACAAAGTGTTAAGTTATATAAATGACTTCCAGATTCTACTGGGAAGAACTCAGTTTTGAAATGGCTGGGTGGAGATTACCGAAGAGGGTAATCGATAGAGACTCAACCTCCCCTTCCTCTTTTGTTGCTCCACCGTGGGTTGTTAGAGCATGTGTATGTTGCCTGCTCTACATTGTGAGAGAGAATGGTTTGACCAGCATTCAAGGCTGCCGGTGCTGTGACCTGAAACTGTCCCCTGACCTATACCCAATCAGAGTGAGGCTGGGGTTGACATGACAGCTCCTGCTGTGAGGGGTTGGTGGGTGCTGGGCACTAATCCCTCTCCAGCTCCACCAGCCTGGTGTCCCCCTCGCCCGACACATTCCTGCACATCACAGCGGCAGCCCCTGCTAGGCCCCAGGATGAACACCTGCTGAGCCCTAAGGAGCAAGACAGTGAGAGAGGGAGAGATAGAGAGAGAGCGACAGATAGATAGTGAGAGAGAGAGAGAGAGAAAGAGAAAGAGAGATAACTATTATGTAAGGCAATAGACACAAACATTTGCATACATACAGTAAACAAATTTGAATACATGTAGTATGTATGTGCATAGCATGTGGAAAATACACAGAAAATAGTATATGTACGTCCGTGCGTCCCATACAGACATGAGCTGGCTTGTTTAGCATAGTCTACGTGGATGTCAGTGTGTGGCTACAGGCGTGTGTACCTGTAGGGCTGAGGATGTGGAGTTTGGGGAACATGTTCAAGGTACTGACTGCAGGACCTCAAAGGAGATGAAGAAAAGTGGATAAGTTACTGAGGGGCTTCCTAAAAGTAATTACCCTGTCATGCATATAAACAGAGAAAACACAAATGCATGTTCGCGCGCGCACACACACACACACACACACACACACACACACACACACACACACACACACACACACACACACACACACACACACACACACACACACACACACACACACACACACACACACACACACACACACACACACACACACACACACACACACACACACACACACACACACACACACACACACACACACACACACACACACACACACACACACACACACACAATCTTCAGGTCAGCTAGTGCAGGCCAGGGCCCAACTACCCGAGTTCGAGCTTTGCAAACACACCCTTCCTGTTTTCATAAGGGGAGAACACAGGAACAGCAGTGGAGGAGAGGAGAGAAGAGGGAGATGGGGCCAGAGAGAGCTGTGAGGCCTGGGGCAGAGCCACAGTCCTGGGTGCAGAGGATTCGTTTATTCAGGTGAAGGGTGAGGGGTGAGGTTAAAGGCAATAACACAGAAATAGAATAAAAGTTACGCATCACAATTTTTCAGCAAAGAACATAAAAGGTGTAAGGTAAAAAAACAGGCCTATAGAGAGCATACATACATCCAGTTTACAGCTTAGGCAGGCACGTCGATGGGAGTGTACCACAGCATCAGTATTTTCTCCTGTAGACTTTCCCGGTCTTTTCCTTTACCATGCAAGGCACAGGGACATTGATGGCAACTTCAATAGCACACTGTAACTGTTCCATGAGTCTCAGCACATGTTTGTGAGCAGCAGAGCGGACAGAGGGGATGCGAGTCCAACTGTAGTGTTTGGGATGTGTCTGTCGGCAGTGTGGGAAGACAGAGAGTAGGCAGACTTCAAAGGCCCTTTCCTGTGGGATGCTGCCACACTGTCTGTGTTGCCATTTTCTCAGTGAAGACACTCACATGTTGCCAAAAGATCACACAGACACACTGAATCAACCACACTATCAACGAAGTGGTGGTTAGTCACTGAACATAGAGTTGAGCCACTACTGTATCGTATTCTTATCTGTGTGTGTATTTTGTGTCTGACTGAGTGAGTATGTACAGCATGAGGTGCTGGAGGAGGGGTGGCGGATTGCTGAAGACTGCTGTAATACAAAACTGTAAATTCAAGCAGCCAACAGAGAACTAATTAGGCCAATACTGTACACAATTCAGTGTGTAAGCGGCCGGGCCGGCTGTGGCTGTCATCACAACATGTGGACTCTTGGTTCCAATGACTTCCTGAGAGGCCCCTGTACCTCTCCTGTGGTTTTACCCTACTACTTCACAGATCCTCAGCACACAGCCTCACACACACACAAAACATGTCTGAAAGGAATTATACAGAACAGTCAAAAGTTTGGACACGCCTACTCATTCAAAGAGTTTTTCTTTATTTTTACTATTTTCTACATTGTACAATAATACTGAAGACATCAACACTATGATACAACACATATGGAATCATGTAGCAACCAAAAAAGTGTTAAACAAATCAAAATATATTTTATATTTTAGGTTCTCCAACCTTTGCCTTGATGACAGCTTTGCACACTCTTGGCAGTCTCTCAACCAGCTTCATGAGGAATACTTTTCCAACAGTCTTAAAGGAGTTCCCACATAAGCTGAGTATTTGTTGGCTGCTTTTTCTTCACTCTGCGGTCCAACTCATCCCAAACCATCTCAATTGGGTTGAAGTTGGGTGATTGTGGAGGCCAGGTCATCTGATGCAGCACTCCATTACTCTCCTTGGTCAAACAGCCATTACACAGCCTGGAGGTGTGTTTTGGGTCATTGTCCTGTTGATAAACAAATGATAGTTGCACTAAGCTCAAACCAGATGGGATGGCATATCGCTGCAGAATGCTGTGGTAGTCATGCTGGTTAAGTGTACCTTGAATTTTAAATAAATCACAGACAGCACCCCCACACCATTACAACTCCTCCTCCATGTGTCACGGTGGGAACCACACATGCAGAGATCATCCGTTCACCTACTCTGCGTCTCACAAAGACACGGCAGTTGGAGACAAAAATATAAAATTTGGACTCATCAGACCAAAGGACAGATTTCCACCAGTCTAATGTCCATTGCTCGTGTTTCTTGGCCCAAGCAAGTCTCTTCTTATTATTAGTGTTCTTTAGTAGTGTTTTTTGTTGTTGCAGCAATTCAACCATGAAGGCCTGATTCACGCAGTCTTCTCTGAACAGTTGATGTTGATCTGTGTCTGTTACTTGAACTCTGTGAAGCATTTATTTGGGCTGCAGAGGTAACTCTGGGTCTTACTTTCCTGTGGCGGTCGTCATGAGAGACAGTTTCATCATAGCGCTTGATGGTTTTTGCGACAGCACTTGAAGAAACTTTAAAAGCTCTTGATATTTTCCGGATTGACTGACCTTCATGTTTTAAATTAAATTAATGATGGAATGGAATTTCTCTTTGCTTATTTGAGCTGTTCTTGCCATAAAATGGACTTGGTCTTTTACCAAATCAAATCAAATCAAATTGTATTAGCCACATTACAGTGAAATGCTTACTTACGAGCCCCTAACCAACAATGCAGTTTAAAAAAATACAGATAAGAATAAGAAATAAAGTATTACGTTTTTTATTTATTTATTTATTTCACCAAGTTGGCCAGTTGAGAACAAGTTCTCATTTACAACTGCGACCTGGCCAAGATAAAGCAAAGCAGTGCGACAAAAACAACAACACAGAGTTACACATAAGAAAACGTACAGTCAGTAATACAATAGAAAAATCTATGTACAGTGTGTGGAAATGTAGAACATTAGGGAGGTAAGGCAATAAATAGGCCATAGAGGCGAAATAATTACAATTATCATTAACACTGGAGTGATAGATGTGCAGATGATGATGTGCAAGTAGAGATACTGGTGTGCAAAAGAGCAAGAAGATAAATAACAATATGGGGATGAGGTAGTTGGGTGTGCTATTTACAGATTGGCTGTGTACAGGTACAGTGATTGGTAAGCTGCTCTGACAGCTGATGCTTAAAGTTAGAGAGGGAGATTTAAGCCTCCAGCTTCAGTGATTTTTGCAATTCGTTCCAGTCATTGGCAGCAGAGAACTGGAAGGAAAGGCGGCCAAAGGAAGCGTTGGCTTTGGGGATGACCAGTGAAATATACCTGCTGGAGCGCGTGCTACGGGTGGCTGTTGCTATGGTGACCAGTGAGCTGAGATAAGGCGGGGCTATATGCAGGGGGTACCGGTACAGAGTCAATGTGCGGGAGCACTGGTTAGTTGAGGTAATATGTACATGTAGGTAAAGTTATTAAAGTGACTATGCATAGATGATAACAACAGAGAGTAGCAGCGGTGTAAAAGGGGGGGAGGCAATGCTAATAGACTGGGTAGCCATTTATTAGATGTTCAGGAGTCTTATGGCTTGGGGGTAGAAGCTGTTTAGAAGCCTCTTGGACCTAGACTTGGGGCTCCAGTACCACTTGCCGAGAGAAGCAGAAAGAACAGTCTAAGGTGGCTGGAGTCTTTGACAATTTTTAGGGCCTTCCTCTGACACCGCCTGGAATAGAGGTCCTGGATGGCAGGAAGCTTGGCCCCAGTGATGTACTGGGCCGTATGCACTATCCGCTGTAGTGCCTTGTGGTCGGAGGCCGAGCAGTTGAGATACCAGGCAGTGATCAACCAGTCAGGATGCTCTCAATGGTACAGCTGTAGAACCTGTTGAGGATCTGAGGACCCATGGCAAATATTTTCAGTCTCGTGAGGGGGAATAGGTTTTGTTGTGCCCTCTTCACGACTGTCTTGGTGTGTTTGGACCATGTTAGTTTGTTGGTGATGTGGACACCAAGGAACTTGAAGCTCTCAACCTGCTCCACTACAGCCGTGTAGATGAGAATGGGGGCTCAGTCCTCTTTGTCCTGTAGTCCACTATCATCTCCTTTGTCTTGATCACGTTGAGGGAGAGGTTGTTGTCCTGGCACCACACGGCCAGGTCTCTGACCTCCTCCCTAAAGGCTGTTTCGTCGTTGTCGGTGATCACTGTTGTGTCATCGGCAAACTTAACGATGGTGTTGGAGTTGTGCCTGGCCATGCAATCATGAGTGAACAGGGACTACAGGAGGGGACTGAGCACGCACCCCTGAGGGGCCTCTGTGTTGAGGATCAGAGTGGCGGATGTGCTGTTACCTACCTTTTCCACCTGGGGGCGGCCCGTCAGGAAGTCCAGAATCCAGTTGCAGAGGGAGGTGTTTAGTTCCAGGGCTTTGAGCTTTGAGGGCACTATGGTGTTGAACGCTGAGCTGTAGTCAATGAATAGCATTCTCACATAGGTTTTCCTCTTGTCCAGGTGGGAAAGGGTAGTGTGGAGTGCAATAGAGATTGCATCATCTGTGGATCTGTTGGGGCGGGATGCAAATTGGAGTGGGTCTAGGGTTTCTGGGATAATGGTGCTGATGTGAGCCATGACCAGCCTTTCAAAGCACTTCATGGCTACAGACGTGAGTGCTACGGGTCTGTAGTCATTTAGGCAGGTTACCTTAGTGTTCTTGGGCACAGGCACTATGATGGTCTGCTTAAAACGTGTTGGTATTACAGACTCGGACAGAGAGAGGTTGAAAATGTCAGTGAAGACCCTTGCCAGTTGGTCAACACATGCTTTCAGTACACGTCCTGGTAATCCGCAAGCCCTGCCACATCCGACGAGCACCAGAGATGGTGTAGCATGATTCAATCTTAGTCCTGTATTGACGCTTAGCTTGTTTGATGGTTCGTCGGAGGGCATAGAAGGATTTCTTATAACCTTCCGGGTTAGAGTCCCGCTCCTTGAAGCGGCAGCTCTGTCCTTTAGCTCAGTGCTGATGTTGCCTGTAATCCATGGCTTCTGGTTGGGGTATGTACGTATGGTCACTGTGGGGACGACATCACCGATGCACTTATTAATGAAGCCAGTGACTGATGTGGTGTACTCCTCAATGCCATCGGTGGAATCCCGGAACATATTCCAGTCTGTGCTAGCAAAACAGTCCTGTAGTTTAGCATCTGCTTCATCTAATCACTTTTTTATTGATGTAGTCACTGGTGCTTCCTGCTTTAATTTTTGCAGGAATCAGGAGGATAGAATTATGATCTGATTTGCCAAATGGAGGGTGTTGGAGAGTTGTGTATGTGTCTTTGTGTATGGAATAAAGGTGGTACAGAGATGTTTATACTCTGGTTGCACATTTAACATGCTGATAGAAATTTGGTAAAACGGATTTAAGTTTCCCTGCATTAAAGTCCCCGGCTACTAGGAGCGCCGCCTCTGGGTGAGCGTTTTCTTGCAAAGCTGTCATCAAGGCAAATGGTGGCTACTTTGAAGAATCTCAAATATAAATTATTCTATTCTATTTATTCTACAATGTAGAAAATAGTAAAATAAAGAAAAACCCTTAGCTGTAGCTGCGTTCAAACTTTTGACTGGTACTGTACATTTTTTCACACAATGACGACCACAAGCATACATGTGGGGATATTATTTTAGCTTAAAAGAATTAGCTTAATAGAATTATGATCTGATTTGCCAAATGGAGGGTGTTGGAGAGTTGTGTATGTGTCTTTGTGTATGGAATAAAGGTGGTACAGAGATGTTTATACTCTGGTTGCACATTTAACATGCTGATAGAAATTTGGTAAAACGGATTTAAGTTTCCCTGCATTAAAGTCCCCGGCTACTAGGAGCGCCGCCTCTGGGTGAGCGTTTTCTTGCAAAGCTGTCATCAAGGCAAAGGGTGGCTACTTTGAAGAATCTCAAATATAAAATATATTTTGATTTGTTTAACACTTTCTCGGTTACTACTTGATTCCATATGTGTTATTTAATAGTTTTGAAGTCTTCGCTATTATTCTACAATGTAGAAAATAGTAAAATAAAGAAAAACCCTTAGCTGTAGCTGCGTTCAAACTTTTGACTTGTACTGTACATTTTTTCACACAATGACGACCACAAGCATACATGTGGGGATATTATCTTAGCTTAAAAGACTCTTGGGTTTCTATTAACAAAATTAAATATAAATTATTATTGATTATTATACAGGCAATACAGGTTGACTTGTACATTCTGCTGCTCCATCTGGTGCTAAGGTCTGGAAAAGGAGAAGGAGGCCCCGTTCCCCACACTTTAGACATAGCACTCAGCTAAGAGCCTGTTTCTCACAGACACAAGAGGCCCTATAATAACGTTTCCCTGTATCCACTCTCCTTCCTCCTTCCAGTTTCTCACTGACCTGGTGTCTCTGCCTCATTCCCCTTCCTTTACTCTGAGCCTTTCAGCTCTCTACAGTATACGGCAATCTCTCCATCCAAGTCATTGAACTGTTTTTATGGTACTCCTTTGATTGTGAAACCGACAACTTTTTCCAACTCTGTTTGGAGGTGAGGAAGACCCCTTCAGAGCAGCCATCACAGCCTCTCCCATTACATCAGAGCGATAGCAGGAAGAAGGGAGGATAGGCGAGAGGAGAGGCCGTGGATTGAGTCCCAGCTGGATTAACTCCACCACACCATCTGTGTCCAGGCCTGGTCACACAGCACAAACACACGTGTGCAGCAGCCGCCTCTGAATCCCCACAACGAACACTGGATTATTCATTATTTAATAAGCTACTGTTTTTACACGGCTTTGCTCTGGTCTATAACTGCTGCACAGTCCTAATGCTAAGTGATGAGTTTTCACCAAAACTGGTCAAAGTTCCTGTTGATTCAAATAAAAGTGAGATTTATAGCCATTAAGAGATCATTTAGTAAATCCACTTTGAGTATCTGATAACACCACAGCTAAATAAAGTCATAAATACAGTTTCTTCCAATGAATTTAAGTCTGTGTGAGCCTTTCTCTGTGTCGGCCAAGTGGCTGAGGGAAATGAGGGAAGGGAAGCCAGGTTATTTGTGATTGCGACTAAGCCAGTTCTGAACATTGGGTGTGTTCAGGAGGAAGAACCTCTCTTGATAAAGAGTAACTTTGCTGTGCCAGCCAGGCAGCCAGTCTCCAGTTCTGGCAGGGCTTTGTAGTGGCCTTGTTCACCCATGGCCTGTTCTGATATGGATATAATGAGCAACTGTGCCTGATGCCAGAAGATGTCACGTCCTGTGTCTTCACAATCTCCCTCAGCAATGGCACGGTGCTCCTGAGTGTCAAATTCGGACCACACAATACTACTATCATGTGGGCCAGAAGCCTGGGCTGTGGGGTAGCTGTCACCTGTTCACATAGCCAACCCTCCATGCCCTGCCTCCTGTTCCCCCTTCCTCTTCCTGTAAATCCACTCAAACAGCTTTGATCAATAATCCTGTGGTCACCAGCAGTCAGCCAATATGTTCACCAGGCAGAGAGACTCATTGTTATCGTAATTGCAGGCCTTGCTCTCTCTGATGGAGCCTGTGCTTGGGTGACTGTGAATAACAGTCAGCTGGTAGCTGGGCTCAGCCTTTGGTCTTAGGCTCTTTCAACTGGAACCAACAGCTTGCGAATACGGCACTACTAAAGAAGTCATTGTTCACTGCGTTTTTGGTCAGGGTTGTTTTAAATGAGAAAAGCATTGGCCACGACGTCTTCATTCAATTGGGATTTTAAAGAAAGAAATGCATCCTGATTCAGAATCTAATTTGTGATGAAATTGAGTGCACCTGTGACATCTGGAGAGTCTGAAGCTGAATCCCATATATCTGCTCCATCCTCAGTATTAGAGGGGAGGAATATCAGCACAATGGCTGACACACTAGCTCTGCCAGGAGAACATCTCTGTCTTAGTCAGTGAGTCCAGGCATTGTGTGCCAAGTCCATTGTTTCAACTGACTGAGTTAATGGATAGTACGCACAACAGAACATCCGGAGAGCTCGGGTGAGTCTGTGTTTATGTGTTGTATGTGTTTAAGAAGTGTAGATTTGATAGAAGTCCAGACTGCAGCTCACAACTTAAACCCCACCCCTTTCTGTGATAACCAAGGTTGTTTGATTTTCTTCTCAGTCTATAGTAAGCCAGTTCAAGATGGCGGCCGTCTCTGAGGCTAGCCGCGGCTGCAATATGGCCATGATACTGCATGGGGGAGTCAGTGTTTCCCTGAAGGAATGCTCACAGGAAACACCTTCTCCTTTATTATCTTTCCTGCTGTTATTGCTGGCAGCGCTGCCATTCTCCCTTCCTTACTACTCTCCTCCACCGGCGCGGCCTGCATGCCACCACAGCACTGCTGTGCTTTCTCAGGGCTGCCCGGCCCCTCACACCCCGACCCACCCTATAGCCCAGTCTCCTCATATAACATCCCCATACAGTACTCTATACTGAAAACCATGCTAGAAATTGGCCATACCAGTATGCACTAAAATCCACATCTGATTTTAACTTAAAATTGCAAATTAATTTTGTTGACACCTTTTTCATCTTAAAAAAAACATATGAAAAGGAGAAGCCAAATAAAACAGTTTGATTGAATGATGGGCTCCTGATGACTCATTTGTCTATGATCCTGTTTCTTTGATTAGACTTTCTCATCTGCAGTGTTCATGAATATACAACTATTAATGGCTGTGCATGATGAGACATGGGCCAAATCACAGCCTGCGGTCGAGTCTAGATGACAACACACCCCCAGGCAATCACAATGATAAAGGGGCCTCAATGAGATTAATAATGATTATCTAAGTAATACACAAATATGCAGCAGCCGAACCAAACACTTACCCTAGCCTAAACTCCGTCCAGATGTGTTCAGGAAACACTAGGGCTTCATTGACTCCAATCAGAGTTTAGTCATTATCCCCTCCTCAAGGGAGGACATTCATTCATGTACTCAATTACAAGAATATTCTGGCTATTATTCTTCCCAAAATACAACAGCAAATACAGTTACACGTTTGATCTTGTGGACCATACAATTGCCATGAAACATCTACTGCAATTATCTGTCAACCCTGAAAAAAACAAGATGATGATGCTTAACTTAGTTAGGAGTATGGTTATGTACACCTGCTCCCCAACCCTAACCCCAGTACTTCCTCTAACCATCGCTAGACAAGTAGTAATGTAGTAACCTAACCACCACTAAATCCCTTGGGGTGAATCTTCAGCCTGAGACAAACACCTGTCTCTGAGAATGTAATGGATGAGAATGGAAGATTGTTCCCAGAATCTCTATATCTACTGTATGAATATGCCCTGGAGCTGAACCCATTCAGAGAAGTCTTAGTATAACACCCCCCTTAGTAAAACAAAATATGTGTGAGGGCATGAACATTTTTGATTAAAAAACACATTCTGTAACAACGCTAATCCAAAATAAATCAACAATACTGAGTCCTACCGAGGCCGGGAGCTGGGATAAAACCTCTGAACCATTTTCACTCAGCCTCCAGTGTTCCGTAACACTAGTGTTAACAAGTCCCTGTGCTCAGCCCTGGTCCTCCTCAATCATAGTCCAGTGTGGAGACGTAAGGCCTTTGTCTACGCTACTCTTAAGACACAACACCACTGTAAAGCTGATACATGATATATGACCCGCTCTCACAGCCTCTTGGCTTACATGGCCGGTTTATTTCATGGGAAACAAACCGGCTTTGTGTTCACTCCAGCCCGCTCCAGTGTGCAACCTTTCTCTCCACTACTGTACTCCAGATTTTTTAAGAGGGGGGCCCCATCAACACTGTTGAACATCAAAACCGTTGTTATTTTTATGGGTCCGGTTCTGCAGAGTGAGAGTACTCTCTAATGCTCAGGTTTCCCATCTGGTCCCCATAACGGCATGCTGGCGGAGTGCTGAGTCCAGAGTAGTCCATGGATGGGTGAAGGTGGGGGGTGGTTGTACTCAGTATCTTCTATATATGCGTGTGTGTGTGTGTGTGTGTGTGTGTGTGTGTGTGTGTGTGTGTGTGTGTGTGTGTACTGTAACCCCTTTCTAGTACATGCCTCTCGGCTGTCTGATTTAAGAGAAGCCAGAGACTACCCCGGAGACTCCAGCCCCATTACTCCACATCTCCTCACCGTGACGGCTACACTACAGCCTCTCCCAGGGTGTGCTTTTCCCAGCACTCCTAAGACAATACTACCCCACGTCCAGGCACCAGGCATCCAAATTCTGACTGTCTGTGACTGAAGATGTCAGAGAGAGTATTTGGTAATGGTGTGTTGGGTAGTCCTTTGCATGGGGTGATGTAAGTTTCCTTTAACAATCAGTCTTCCAGATAGATGACACAGGAACCTTGGTATAAAACGCTGCTTTAGTAATAAAATGCAATTGCAGACAGAGATTCACATACAGAATACCTCAGTAGTCTATAACAAAGATCTGTGTGGCGAAACAGGAGACAATACTAGCTGGTATAGACAACCTACCGTCAATCATACCTTAACATTGTTGCATTGGATTAGATACAAAGTATCAAAGACGAGAAAAACATTTCTAGACTGGTTTCTCACTCTACTATCTCGGCCTTGAGGCTGTGTGACTATCAACAGGTGCAGACAATTCTCAGCCTGAGAACTAAAGCAGTACATCTCCATTTACCCAGTACTTTTCCATCATTGCGCATTGCAAGCATACAAAGGTTATCACATATACAGTTGAAGTCGGAAGTTTACATACACCTTAGCCAAAAACATTTAAACTCAGTTTTTCACAATTTCTGAAATTTAATCCTAGTAAAAATTCCCTGGTTTGGGTCACTTAGGATCACTACTGTATTGTAAGAATGTGAAATGTCAGAATAATAGTAGAGAGAATGATTTATTTAAGCTTTTATTTCTTTCATCACATTCCCAGTGGGTCAGAAGTTTACATACACTCAATTAGTATTTGGTAGCATTGCCATTAAATTGCTTAACTTGGGTCAAACGTTTCGGGTAGCCTTCCACAAGCTTCCCACAATAAGTTGGGTGAATTTTGGCCCATTCTTCCTGACAGAGCTGGTGTAACTGAGTCAGGTTTATAGGCCTCCTTGCTCACACTTTTTCAGTTCTGCCCACAAATTTTCTATAGGATTGAGGTCAGGGCTTTGTGATTGCCACTCCAATACCTTGACTTTGTTGTCCTTAAGCCATTTTGCCAGAACTTTGGAATTATGCTTGGGGTTATTGTCCATTTGGAAGACCCATTTGCGACCAAACTTGAACTTCCTGACTGATGTCTTGAGATGTTGCTTCAATATATCCACATAATTTTCCTCCCTCATGATGCCATCTATATTGTGAAGTGCACCAGTCCCTCCTGCAGCAATGCACCCCCACAACATGATGCTGCCACCCCCTTGCTTCACGGTTGGGATAGTGTTCTTTGGCTTACAAGCCTCCAACATTTTCCTCCAAACATAACGATGGTCATTATGGACAAACAGTTATATTTTTGTTTCATCATTCCAGAGGACATTTCTCCAAACGTACAATCTTTGTCCCCATGTGCAGTTGCAAACCGTAGTCTGGCTTTTTTATGGCGGTTTTGGAGCAGTGGCTCCTTTCTTGCTGAGCGGCCTTTCAGGTTACGTCGATATAGGACTCGTTTTACTGTGGAAATAGATACTTTTGTGCCTGTTTCCTCCAGCATCTTCACAGGGTAATTTCCTGTTGTTCTGGGATTGATATGCACTTTTCGCACCAAAGTATGTTGGTGCATCTCTAGGAGACATAACGCGTCTCCTTACCTGAGTGGTATGACGGCTGCGTGGTCTCATGGTGTTTATACTTGCTTACTATTGTTTGTACAAATTAACGTGGTACCTTCAGGTGTTTGGAAATTGCTCCCAAGGATGAACCAGGCTTGTGGAGGTGTACAATTGTTTCTAAGACTGATTTCTTTTGATTTTCCCATGATGTCAAACAAAGAGACACTGAGTTTGAAGGTAGGCCTTGAAATACATCCACAGGTACACCTCCAATTGACTCAAATGATGTCAATTAGCTTATCAGAACTTTCTAAAGCCATGACATTGTTTTCGGAAATTTTCCAAGCTGTTTAAAGGCACAGTCAACTTAGTGTATGTAAACATCTGACCCACTGAAATTGTGATACAGTGAATTATAAGTTAAATAATCTGTCTGTAAACAATTGTTGGAAAAATTACTTGTGTTATGCACAAAGTAGATGTCCTAACCGACTTGCCAAAACTAGTTTCTTAACAAGAAATTTGTGGAGTGGTTGAAAAACGAGTTTTAATGACTCCAACCTAAGTGTACGTAAACTTCCGACTTCAACTGTATACAGTAATCATGGCACTGGTGTTGCCCCACACCTGATCCCTAGGGTAGCCCCCAACATTCCCCCCTTTGAGACTACCTAGTCTCATATAACCATGTACAGAAATCGACATTAGACATCTGGACCTTTTAACCATTCTTTTAACCATATAGGTAGTATAGTAATCATCCTCTGCGTCAGTTGGACAAGCAAGATGGTCATAGTTTGGGTCTGCACCAGTGGCATCATAGTACGCATCATAGGAGGCAGGTAAAGCCAACACCATTAAACCAGGCATGGTCTTCTTCACAGCCCATTTACCAAGACAACAAAAAATCAAAACACAGCAAAAGCCTATCAACACAGGATCTACAAATGATAAGATTCCCATTCAAATCTGGCCCATAACCTTTCCAAATTTTCCAGTGAACCATTTACCCATCCTGGTCATAAATCATCGTCACTAGGGCTGAGAGTATTTGGATTTGGGTTTAGACAAAATTAACACCGCAGTCCCGTTTGGAGACACTTTTCTACCTAAGTCTAGAACAAACTTTACCATCGTGTTGACAGGGCCGGCTTCACCCACACACATGACAAATGGGCCATACCATGGGCCGCTTGGCAAACAGAGGCGATAAGACAAGCTGGTAGACACGGTCTGCCAGACAGAGTCTGTCTCCAAATTTTAGAAACAGGGTCAAGTTTACAACCCCGCTGTTGCCATACCAAATGAGAACCAACATCCAAAGCCTGTTTAGATGCCAAATCATCAGTGTCTTTCCCAACAGTAGCAGAGAAGAACATGGAGTGGCTATGACACTTTGAGGCAGCCAATTTAGCAGCCTCATCTGCCATGTCGTTACCTATATTCACAAAATCTTTCCCCCCAGTGTGAGCAGCAACCTTCACAATAGCCAAAGCAGAAGGCAGCATCATAGCCTCCAAGAGATCTAAAACCATCGTTTTATTACGAATAGGACTTCCACAAGCATTGTGAACCCACACCTGACCCCCAGGGTAACCCCCAACAGGTGCTACTAGATTACAAATATCTAAGCATGGACTCATCTCAGAACATTATTGCACAGCAGCATTATTATGACCTGGCACAGTTAAATAGAATCATCTGGTTAGCTGGCTGGAATCACCCTACCTTGTCTGAGACATCATACTACATCACCCAGCCAAGACGGGTTGCATCACACTGCCTGGTAAGAGGGTTAATACTGATGCACTGCTGATGAATCATCCTAGTAACATGTGTTGAAATCCTCTGATGCAAAATGGAACAGGCATTACATATAATACACTTCTACATGAACTTCAAGCTTAAGTTGTTTTCTTAGGGTTTGGGGCCCAGAGAGTTCAGAAATGAAGGTGAAGTCTGATTCCAGGGGAGATGGATCCACCAGTCCAGGGTAGAGGGGTGTGTTGATAGTCAAGAGGTATCAAAGAGAAGCTACTGGAAGATCTACCACATCTCACACAGAAAACCAAAAAATGTCAAGAAGTGATCTTCAGGAGATGAACTACACAAAAAACATCTTCAAGCATAATTCATTAGCCTGGTGCTGGGGCTAGTGCTGGGGCTAGTGCTGGGGCTAGTGCTGGGGCTAGTGCTGGGGTCGGGGGGTCAGTGGTGGGGATTGCAATACTCTTCCTGTTTTTGCTACAAACTACGCTCTGGACAGGATCTGCATGCGTCCAAAATGATGTGTGTGTGGGGGGGGGGGGGGGGGGGGGACTGTTTCTCATACAGTACTGCATCCTTGCTTTGAAGTGGGAGTGGAAACAATATCATAGCCTAATGTCTGAGATAATTAGAAGTGACCAAAATAGTGTCAGTGTGTTAGTGTGAGGCTATGTGGTCCCATACCTGCTCAGAGAGCACAATGGTTTGTTGAGTGCCTTCCAACACAGAGGACATCCTTCCCATATAGTTGGCGGAGCTCGGCTCCGTACCAATCTGCTCCCACTGTTTGTAAAATAAACATGCCCCTGAACGCTAACCCACTGCCCACTCTGTTCCCCCCCCTCTGGCGGCCCCAATAATGCATCTGGCTGACCTTTAACCTAATCCTGTTTGAACCACACTTCCTGTCCAGTGCACATTGGATATGACTGTATGGAAATTTGTGGAACGGCAGCCATTTTCACGCCGCTGAACAGGAGATTACAGACTAGTTCCTATTGTGGTGGCACACACAGGAGGGGGAAACCAAGCAGGACAGGAGACTCATCATGCAAAACAAAATCACCTTGGTTATGAATCACATCACAAACAGGAGGCAATAAATGCACAGTCGACTCAGGTCATATCATGGTTCCAAGCCAGTAGGAAACCACAATGGCTCTTCAACTGGAATTTCACCACAGGATGTTGGTGGCACCTTAATTGGGGAGCCCTTGGTAATGATTGGAGCAAAATCAGTGGAATGTTATCAAATACGTATTTGATGTTTGATGCCATTTCATTTCCTCCGTTACAGCCATAACTATGAGCGGTTCTCCTGTCATAAGCCTCCAGTGATATTCGACCAACCGACTTACTTACTGTAGGCTATATCACAGAATTTAAAAAACAGAAACACAGTAGCATCACAACAACGATCAAGAAAAATAAACATAATGCCTTCTTAAAACAATCTAGTTTGCTTGGAAAAGGCTGCTCAAACAGACATGCAAAGCAGGTCTCCCTCCTCCCACCTACTCCACGCTATCTCTCTGGGAGCCCCTGAGTCCGTTTGTCCCACAGATGAGGGGGGGGGGGGGGGGGGGGGGGACTAGATAAGCCAGTGGTCCCCCTCCATCAACACTGGAGTCCTGCCACAGAGGGTAGAGTTACACAGGCAGTCAAGGCAGGCAGTCCTCTGGGGCCCAGTGGGAATGGGCTGGGTTAGACAGGGGAGGCTAATCTGCTCCCGGCTGGACAGGCTGCTGATGCCCACCATCTGTCTCTGTTACTCATCACCCACCGACCAGGAACCACCAGGCACACACACAAGTAAACAAACACTGCCAGCAGGAATCCATTTAACAGCTAACTCTCTACCTGCACGGGCCTTTTAATGACGTATAATCAGTGCCACCAAATAAGCAGAGTTCAGAAACCCTTTGCATTGGGTAAGCTCTTAAGATGGTGGGGTGATGAGGAGAGTAGTGTGAGAAATGTGAATTCTACTGAATCTTCCCATCATTACTTTTAAAGTAAAATTCCACACAAAAATGATCTTTTGGTATTTGTTTCAGTAGTCCATTGTTGACATAGACCCAAAATGTTTTTCTTGTTAGCAATCAAGTTTTCAAGATATGTAACTTTATGTCATCCCCGTATGAGGCATTTTGCATCATTTGATGCTAAATGTATCATACATGATGATTTTATGAAACACAGCATCATATGATCCAAAATGCATCATACAGGGATGATTTCTGTATTTTGAAAGTTACATATATTGAAAACATGATTGCTGACAAGCAAAACATTTTGGCACTATGTCAACAATGGACTAATTAAACAAATACCAAAATATAGTTTTGGGGTGGAGTTTTCCTTTATGTATACTATTAGTATTATCTTTTTGTTGTTATATTATTATTCATTTTACATGAGGAACCACATGAGGAAAATCATGACTAGAATCAGGTAATTAGGATTTAATTAGTTAAAAATCCAGTAAGCTACTGAGACAATCAAGCAAGACACTAACCTAACTTAGCCAAAGTTCATGAGTTTCAGGGTGAGAATGTGGGTGTCGCTCATGGTTCATTTGCTTGACAAGACTCCACAGCCCTAATTGAGCATGCCTCTGGCACTGCTGAGCTGGAGGATGAGGTGGGTTAGAGGGGTCGGGGTAGAGGGGCTGTGTAAGATTAAATGAAATGCCTCAACACTCAGGATTGTGACAGCCTATGAAGGGCACACAGGTGTGCAGCACATACGCCCACATTACCCCCACACACCCATCATCTCTTTCTGCTCAGTGTCCTGTGGGCTTAGCACCAAGCGGGTGATTAGCACAGACATTTAGTACGCTTTACTTATTTTTGCACCATTCACCCGCACTTTACTGAATCTCACAAGACACACACAGCCTCTATTGTCCATCAGATAAGAGTCTACTGATTGGCAGGCTGAGTTTAGTTCTCAGACTATTTAATCGCTTTAGTTGACTTGTCTATAGCCACGGGCCGTATGTCAACTGGGGGTAACTGGAGTAAAGACCATGATGACGTTCTAAGTATTTCAGTTCACTTTAAACGTACCCATGGGCCTTCTTACTTGTTATCATAAGTTACATTTACCACCTTAGAATTAAGTATATACTTAGACCCCATATAGAAGGATTATAATAACATGGAAATATAGAATAGGTGCCAAAATTACAGTCCCACATGTTTCAAGAGCCTCTACTCAGGAGGCTATATGGTGCCGTACTGGGGCCCACAGGCAAAACCCAAGACTGAAAACATTAACAGACATAATAATAACATTGTTTAACGGCAGCCTCTGTTTGGAATGGTTGGGAATGCATGAGCCAGAGTGTGGGGAATATTTACAAGGGCACCCGAGACACGCAATGTCTGGATAGAGAAAGGGTCTGGAAGTAAGTGCAGTGTAAGCACAACTTTCCACTGTACATACAGTATGTAAACATAGACATATGGTGTATAACCAATGTAATACCAATGTTGTACAGAGGCTGATACAGGTAACTACATCCTGATATGGAAGGAAGGACATCAACGTGTAGAGCTTCCCTTTTGACAGTTGAAGACGAGAACTCCACATGGAAAAACACTGGGATGATTAAATGATCAGACCTGACTGAACCCCTTGCTGAGTGAGGCTCCTCGCACAACCCCTCATGTTTTCCCTGGGTGAGATGAATTACATTTTTACTTCACCCTGCCTTGAAAAGCTCACCTGCTGAGCCTATTACAAGGTCTCCATACATATGTTTTACCTCTGCCATTTCATTTAACCTGAGTCAACCTGTTATGCTCCATCAAACATGGGAATCGGATACCTCAGAAACACAGGTGCCTTTTGCTTTGCACTATGCCATCCCCCTGTTCCTGAACACATAGAGCCATGGGAGATGGGAGAAAGTCACCCGCATCGCATGAATCAGCCACTGTGACAGGGGTCTGTTAGGTTGAAAGATCACACAGAGGATCACAAGTCTCTCATTTACTGCTCCTTCTCCCCATTTCTATTAGCGGATGACAAGAAAGGACAGATGGATTTCTAAAGGCGTATATTTCCGTTGATGAGGAGATAAATCTGATCATTGCTGGAGAGTGGAGAAGAGCACAGAAAGGGTCTTCTTGATGTCCCCTTTGAGATGTAAATGACACTGAAAGAGGGGCAGGTGTCCACTGCTGAGAGGGAGTGTGTGAGGTGGTGGAGAGGTGGATGCATGGATTCCTAAACTATTAACAAACATACCTCTAGCCAGTTACAGACCACAAATCAAGAGCGAGAGGCAATACAAACGCGACCATTAACAAATCATGGTACTCTTCAGCAAGGTTTCGCAAGGCCACATGCAACCAACCAACCAGACATTTTCAAACTGTTGTGAAATCATGCACAAGTGTACTCAGTATTTTTCCAAAACTTGGGTAATCAGTGCCAAATAAAACAATGGCATACAAGTATTTTAAATTCTTTGGTAATTTCGAAATCTTGACTTGCATTTATTTGTTCATTTATCACAGAAAAAGACCAATACAAATGGTTAAAATGATTATTGCTAACTGACCTCGGGGACTTAAAAACTGCCTGCTGCTCGGAGACACCGGTAGTTTACCTAATTGTCTGACCTTCGATTGGGTTTTTTCGGGGCGCAAAGGCAGCAATTTGCGTTGAACTCTTGTTTGTCAAAGGGGAAAAGTGTTGCTATTCACTCCAATTATCTCACACCTCGAGGTGGGAAAAATAGATGTTTGACCGTCAAAACAGGAAATTGTGAAAAACAAAACCGCCTGTAAGTAACCTTGGATGACCTCACCTTGAGTAGGTTACACCGTCCCCGAAATGAGGAACGGTAAAAAAAAAAAAAAAAGGACAGAGGTCAAATATTTCCTTAATTGTGTTTAAAAAATATTTTTACAACTTTTGTCACACATATGTGTTGTTTTACATGGTGTTTAGCAGACTTTTCTCTTCAAAACATTTAGAATCACAAATGTGGAAGACAAGTAGGGGTCTTTTATGGCTCTACTGCTCCCTCTGCTGCTATAAAGTAAACTCACACCAGAAAGCTACTTTATTAGTAGGTTTTTGCCTATTCACTACTATACAAAATAACAAATTTCCAATACGCAAATGCAGGGTCAGCTGTTGTTGATCAAAGTGATTTTATTTGTAAAAACAAAATTGACAATATGAAACAACTTCTGAGATAAATACATATTTGTTGATAGTTGACATAGAAATACCAAAGGCCTCCCTGAATAAACAAAATGAAAACCATTGTGCTGAGAAGACATGGATATTTCTAGTGAAGAAAGCATTGCATGTGTGCTTTTTAAACTGTAAAGTTAGTGTCAAAATTGTCTAGCTAAAATATAGATTCAGTTTCTACCATGATTTATGGCAAATGGTGGATTATGATCATCAAATACGGATGTGTACACACAAAAAAATACAATGTTTCATTACAAAAGGATATTTTTCAAATTAGTCTTATATACACATTTTAAGCATTAAATTAAACTAGAATAGCTGCAAAATGGGAAATGTGATACAGGCCACTATACACTTGGGTGGAAAGGCTATGTGGCTCCCGAGTGAGTGGCGCAGTGTTCTAAGCACTGCATCTCAGTGCTTGAGGCCTCACTACAGACCCTGGTTCGATTCCAGGCTGTATCACAACCGGCCGTGATTGGGAGTCCCATACGGCAGCGCACAATTGGCCCAGCGTCGTCCGGGTTAAGCCGTCATTGTAAATAAGAATTTGTTCTTCACCGTCTTGCCAGGTTAAATAAAAAATAAAATGTTTGTTGTTGTTTACTTGACCTCCATTCACCTTTTATTGCTTTTTAGTGAGGTCTTAGAGGTGACCTGTACAACAAACGTGCAGCATTCAGTGGAATGATATATTGTAGCAATAATAAGTGTTGTGCATCGATTACGTCTTAATCTCTACTGAATAATTTCCTATAGTGCCTACAACAGAATAGTTAAAAATCTTTGACACCTCTGACTGCAAACCTTGAGTTTCCTCTAAACTTGAATCATCAAAAAGGCTGTGGTCAACAGACTGTCCATTATTTTCCCAAAGCAAAGGCCTGATCTTTATCCCAACAGGCCTCATGATTTCCCCAAATGAATATACATTTTTTAAATGGAAAGGCTTCAACGTTATCCCAAAAGATGAAAACTCCAAGATATCCCAAAAGTAATCCCTTCGCCGGTATGCAACAAGTAAGGCTAAGCATCCATAGTAACAGGCAATGGATCAATCCGATGATCCTTATCACATTGTTATTTGGTTTGATCACCATATATCTGGACCTGTCACTCAGTGTAGCAATAAGCTGATCCGTGTCTTTACAGAGCCACACTACATGACCAAAAGTATGTGGACACCTGATCGTCGAACATTTCATTACAAAATCACAGGCATGAATATGGAGTTCGTCCCCCCTTTGCTGCTATAACATCCTCCACTCTTCTGTGAAGGCTTTCCACTAGATGTTGGAACATTGCTGCAGGGACTTGCTTCCATTCTGCCACAAGAGCATAAGTGAAGTCGGGCACTGATGTTGGGCGATTAGGCCTGGCTCGCAGTCGGCGTTCCAATTAATCTCAAAGGTGTTCCAGAGTCTAATGGCGGCGAGCTTTACACCACTCCAGGAGAAGCTTGGCATTGAGAATGGTGATCTTAGACTTGTGTGCAGCTGCTCGGCCATGGAAACCCATTTCATGAAGCTCCTGACGAATCATTCTTGTGCTGACGTTGCTTCCAGAGGTAGTTTGGAACTCAGTAGTGAGTGTTGCAACCGAGGACAGACGATTTTTACGCGCTACGTGCTTCAGCGGTCCCGTTCTGTGAGCTTGTGTGGCCTATCACTTCATGGCTGAGCAGTTGTTGCTCCTATATGTTTCCACTTCACAATAACAGCACTTATAGTTGACCAGGGCAGAAATTTGACCAACTGACTTGTTGGAAAGGTGGCATCCCATGACGGCACCATATTGAAAGTCACTGAGCTCTTCAGTAAGGCCATTCTGCTGCCAATGTATGTCTTTGGAGATTGCATGGCGGTGTGCTCGATTTTATACACCTGTCAGCAACGGATGTGGTTGAAATGTCCGAATCCACTAATTTGAAGGCGTGTCCACATACACTATATATACAAAAGTATCTAGCCTGCAAAGTCCACATCACCCAGCACCTGTGCAGAGGAGCAGAGGTTAGCACTATACAGCTGGGCCGTTCCACAAAGAGTGCCCTTTGATATTTTAAGTAGAAATTGTGCACCAATATTGAATTTTAACAGCATGTTATATTAAATGAAGTGCCCTTTAATAAAGACCACATAGATAATTAAATAAATTCAGCTTTTTGAAATTCCCCTCCGTGCACCGTCTGACTTCTAGGAAGATTTTAACCCACTTAACCCTACTCAAAGTTTTCACCATCATTGTAAAGTAATTTTGTTTCTTTGACAAAGTAATTTTGAAGATTCACAAGGGTATTTAAGATTAAATCACCAACCTTGTTACAGTCAACCCTGTTACTATATTTGGCACTTAAGTCTTTTTTAAATTATTATTTAACCTCAAGAGGGTAAAGTGTAAAAAAAGAAAAGTGCTTTTTATGGCAATGTTATAATTAGGTGAAATCAAATTAGGTTGACCAAGTTACACTTTCAAAAGGCACCTAATTGGTGGAACAATCCAGCTAACTGCTATGGCACTCACGCCCCCAAAAAGTTAAAATATGAACATGCATGAATACTGTACAAGACATATTGGCTTTTAAGAAACCCAAGGGCAGGAATGTGTCAAATCATTGTGAGGAATGTCCAGTCCTGTCTCCTTCTTGCATACCTTACATGAGTTAAATGCTACATAGTAACTGGAATTGCCTGGCACAGTGAGGATTTTTTGTCTGGTCTCAAGACATCAGGCCTATTACCACCTGGCAGGGACAATAGATAGCCACAGGCCATGGAGGTCGAAGATTTATACACATGTTGTACAAGGCACATGTCATAGGTCACCTTTTACTGGAGAGTAAAACAAGCTTGCAAGTTCCTTTGAAAGCATGGAATTGACACGTAATGAGTGTAAATTCGAGACAAGAGCGCTCTGAGTTCCTTTTTAGGAAGGGGAAGTTAGCAGCTGGGATAACAGAATTTACAGGAAAACACACCAAGTCTGCTCTCTGGTGGTGAAGGATGGAAGCTCTTTACTTATCGATAAGGCCAACTGGGACTTGACTCAACCAACCTGACTTGAAACAATATTTACCCAGCTCTTTCTTAAGCATTATTCAAAATGAAAATGGCAAGGGTTTACATTAAATTTAAAAAAGTATCAATAGTAGTATAGCTTAGTTCAAAAAAAGTTAATATTTCCAATTCCTATTACCTACAAACCACAGATGGTTGGGAGATTTGAGTGAATTTAAAAAAAACATTTTAAACACTCCCATTTTGTGCAAATGAAGGCAGTTTAATAGTTTAATTTAATCAAGTCTCTTGTTAAACCCTAGAATCAGATAGTCTATTAGGTGATGATTGTTTTATGTATACAACTACACAACCAATAAATCAGTAACATGTCTCCCTTGCACAAAGAACACGGTCTCCCTTGCACATCACTAAGTCAGAGTGAAGAAGCATGAAGAGGTAACATACGGATGAAAGTATTATAACGCTTGGCAGTGATGCATTAGTGTATGCTGCTGACTGTGTGCTTGCTCTAGGCAATACGCTGTCTTAAAAGCAAGCAGAATAAAAATCATATGAAAAATATACAATTGTCGCCCATTGTTGGGCTACAGTGACATTGGCCATGGTACACCCAGTTGCTAGTATATGGCTGAGCTGTGCTAGTGCCTGAAAAAGAGACAGAGGGCTTGGTTGGCATGCAGAGGGCATGCAGAGGGCCTGAGAGTGAGTGAGCGAGTGAATGAGAACTGTCCAGGATAAAACAGGGGTTGTTCCAGTTCCTCTCTCACTCACCATCATGCCCAGTTTCACACATGCAGTTCCACCTTCTGCCCACAGCGAGAGCTACAGGTATGTGTCCTGATGATCTGCCTCTGTGCTACTCAGGCTCTGTCTGGACATCTCGAGGGGCGACTCTTTGAGAAGAGACTGGTCGTTAAAGACTGGTTGGTGGTTGAGGGCTGGTTGGTCATTAAGGGCTGGTTGGTGGGGCAGGTGAGAGTCTTTAGGTGTGTTTGGGAGGGGTGTGTCATTGACGAGGGGCTTCTGTACTGGTGAGTCTCTCAGAGTAGGCTGAGGATCTCTGAGTGGAAGCTGAGGATCTCTGAGTGGAAGCTGAGGATCTCTGAGTGGAAGCTTAGGGTCACCAGGTAAATTATAAGGGTTGGGGATCTCCGTGACAGGAGGAGGGGTTATCTTCATACTTCCTTTCTTAATGCTCTTCTTCCCCTTTTTGCTCTTCTTCTCTCCCTTCTGCAGCTGAGGGGTGGGCTGAGGGGGAGGCAGGGGCGACTCGACGATGATGGTGGGGTTCTGACGAAGGTCCTGGCGACTGGGAGGCTCCGAGGCCATGATAGCCCTGGCACCGTGCATTCTGGGAGGAGACTTCCAGTGCAGCTCACCGCGGTTCTTCCTCCAGCGCTTCAGCTGAACATGGTGCTCGCTCTCAACGTCCCGCTCTGAGACAGGCACATCCAGAACCTGAGGGAGGAGAAGAAAGAGAGAGAGGTTACTGCTGGTCACTGATAGATTATAGACATGCAGTACACTGGGAAACTTATGTACGAAAATACTCAATTGGTTTAGGCTATCTTGTAGGAAATGTGATTCAAAAAGTATAGTGCTAATGAGCAAGAGGAGAAAAGGTTTGTTAGGTGGTGAGTCATTCCAGTCCTTATCTTAACCTTGTTAGTAAATGTCAAACTGCCTAAGGCTAAAGGAGCTTCATAGTCACTCACAGTGAGGATGGTCAACACTATCAGAGAGGCTATTGTCAAAGTGAAGAGACACCCACACAAAGCCAGGGAGGGACTAGACACTGACCAGTCAGAACTGTGAATCACTTTAACTTCCACTCTGAACTCTACATTTCCACTGTACTACTACATTTCTGAACAGTCATTATTCTCTTTAGCCAGGCAGACGATAATTCCACTCTGGGTAAAATAGGGGTGTTATGTCATTCTAATCTCTATCTCACCGGACTCAGCAGTTAGATATACCCCAGTGTGCTTGAAGACGATACTAAACACTCCGGTGTTTATTATTGTGTAAGTCCTGTGTATCTCTATAGTCATTGACTCCCTGCTAGTGAAGCCCTTACCTCCCGGACGAGGAAGCCCTCCTGCATGTAGCGTGGCTCTATGGCCCTCAGCAGCTCCATGGTCTCATACTGGCCCTGACACGTTTTCAGCTTCTCACGGGTACCCAGCATACACTTCAGCAGCACCAGGCCCACCCGGAAAATTATCTTCACACCTGGGGGAGGGGTAAAAGGTCACACAGTCACTAACTGGACATGAGGGATGATTCCAGAGTTTAACATGAACAATTGCAAGCATCACAGGAACTTTACTGATTATCTCAATGGGTGATCAACAATACTGCCGATCTCCAGTGTATAAATTGGAGGTTGTAACTGAATGAATCCAAGACAGATGTTTGTGTGGGAGTTTCTGCAACTAACGAACCGTCACAGAGGAACATGTCCCAGACACGGAGAACTGAGGCCCAGGGCAGGGTGCGGGAGAAGGCACACATGAACCATTCTGTCATGTAGAGAATGGGCTCTATTTTATGTTTCTCCAGGTGGCGGTAGGTTAGGGGGGAGACACGCCGTGTCAAAGCATACAGGATCTCTCCATCTAACTGGATGGCCTCCTGCAGGGACAGAGGGGAGAGAGAGAAGTACGTAGTTTCATACTGACAGGAGAACAAAACACATCTTGTGTGGTCTACATTACTCTATGGGCCTTATCTTGTAGTGCATTAGTGAAGGGTACATGTCTTACCAGCCCTGCACTGTAGTATCCAGGGAGGTACTTCTCACAAATTTGGACCAGCCCCCAGAATGCATCCTGTGGAAAAACATACAGATGATGGTGTTAGGAAATTATGACTCGAACCATACCTTTAGAGGGACCCAAAACTAAAGCACAAAGTTGCGGCAGGCTAGCTATAGGTGTAGCGTACATAAACAATTCCATTGTAACTAGGGTCAGAAAAGGAAGGAAGCTGGTTGAGAGCACTGTTCACTTAGCTAAACCACAGGTCAGGGAGTCATTGTGAGAGAACCACAGTTCAGAGCACAAGAGGCACAGGGCTCACCTCAGCAGGCATGTGCATGAGCAGCACAGCAGCAATGGGGGCCTGGGCTTGACAGTAGCCCTCCTCTGGCCTGTACAGCGTGTAGGCCTTCAGAACACGGAACAAGTCCTGCTGTCTGTGTGGGTAAACAAACACCCACACAAACCCATGAACACACACAAGGACAAAGGTCAGACAAGACTAAATGTCAAACATTAGTCCCTGAGTGAGGATAAACAATCCTATTGTGTGAGACAACTAACCCGTGGCCCCCTCGTGATACAAACATCTCATGGAAGGGGAACTGTCTGTGCAGGTCTTTCTCAATCACATCCAGCTCTTTTGGGTCTCCAGCCTGACTGTCCAGCTCCTGAAACAACACCAGGGAGAGTCAACCTCAGTTCCACACAGTAAAAACAAACAGAGAGCAAGAACATAACCAACCTCGAACTTCCCCCGGTTCTGTTCCCTCTTCACTTTTCCTCCTGACAGGTAGAGCCAAGCACGGCCTCTCAGTGAGGGAGGGATTCCTTTCTGGCACCGCAGTCTCACCTGTTAAACAAAGAGACAGAGAAATGTATTTATTACCAACCAAAGATTGTTCCAGTAAAAATCAAGCTGCATTACAAGAGAGTTGTTATACTAGAGCATCATAGAGTCAGTATCGTTGACTGAACTGGAGGGACCCTGTAATCATGGAAACAAAACAAGCCGTTGGACCTATACAATACTCTATGGGTTCAGACAAATAACTCATTCACACTTCTACTCAGTCCTTTGTTTTTACAGAGATCATAAGCTACTGCCACTCTTTCCAGAAGAGTATTTTTATTTATTTATTTTTTAATTTTTTCACCTTTATTTAACCAGGTAGGCTAGTTGAGAACAAGTTCTCATTTGCAACTGCGACCTGGCCAAGATAAAGCATAGCAGTGTGAACAGACAACAACAGAGTTACACATGGAGTAAACAATAAACAAGTCAATAACATGGTAGAAAAAAAAGAGAATCTATATACAATGTGTGCAAAAGGCATGAGGTAGGCAATAAATCGAGTAATTACAATTTAGCAGATTAACACTGGAGTGATAAATCATCAGATGATCATGTGCAAGAAGAGATACTGGTGTGCAAAAGAGCAGAAAAGTAAATAAATAAAAGCAGTATGGGGGGTGAGGTAGGTAAATTGGGTGGGTAGTTTACAGATGGACTATGTACAGCTGCAGCGATCGGTTAGCTGCTCGGATAGCAGATTTTTAAAGTTGTTGAGGGAGATAAAAGTCTCCAACTTCAGAGATTTTTGCAATTCGTTCCAGTCGCAGGCAGCAGAGAACTGGAAGGAAAGGCGTCCAAATGAGGTTTTGGCTTTAGGGATGATCAGTGAGATACACCTGCTGGAGCGCGTGCTACGGGTGGGTGTAGCCATCGTGACCAGTGAACTGAGATAAGGCGGCACTTTACCTAGCATAGCCTTGTAGATGACCTGGAGCCAGTGGGTCTGACGACGAACATGTAGCGAGGGCCAGCCGACTAGGGCATACAGGTCGCAGTGGTGGGTCGTATAAGGTGCTTTAGTAACAAAACGGATGGCACTGTGATAAACTGCATCCAGTTTGCTGAGTAGAGTATTGGAAGCTATTTTGTAGATGACATCGCCGAAGTCGAGGATCGGTAGGATAGTCAGTTTTACTAGAGTAAGTTTGGCGGCGTGAGTGAAGGAGGCTTTGTTGCGGAATAGAAAGCCGACTCTAGATTTGATTTTGGATTGGAGATGTTTGATATGAGTCTGGAAGGAGAGTTTGCAGTCTAGCCAGACACCTAGGTACTTATAGATGTCCACATATTCTAGGTCGGAACCGTCCAGGGTGGTGATGCTAGTCGGGCGTAGGCAGCGAACGGTTGAAAAGCATGCATTTGGTTTTACTAGCGTTTAAGAGCAGTTGGAGGCCACGGAAGGAGTGTTGTATGGCATTGAAGCTCGTTTGGAGGTTAGATAGCACAGTGTCCAAGGAAGGGCCGGAAGTATACAGAATGGTGTCGTCTGCGTAGAGGTGGATCAGGGAATCGCCCGCAGCAAGAGCAACATCATTGATGTATACAGAGAAAAGAGTCGGCCCGAGAATTGAACCCTGTGGTACCCCCATAGAGACTGCCAGAGGACCGGACAACATGCCCTCCGATTTGACACACTGAACTCTGTCTGCAAAGTAGTTGGTGAACCAGGCAAGGCAGTCATTAGAAAAACCGAGGCTACTGAGTCTGCCGATAAGAATATGGTGATTGACAGAGTCGAAAGCCTTGGCCAGGTCGATGAAGACGGCTGCACAGTAATGTCTTTTATCGATGGCGGTTATGACATCGTTTAGTACCTTGAGCGTGGCTGAGGTGCACCCGTGACCGGCTCGGAAACCGGATTGCACAGCGGAGAAGGTACGGTGGGATTCGAGATGGTCAGTGATCTGTTTGTTGACTTGGCTTTCGAAGACCTTAGATAGGCAGGGCAGGATGGATATAGGTCTGTAACAGTTTGGGTCCAGGGTGTCTCCCCCTTTGAAGAGGGGGATGACCGCGGCAGTTTTCCAATCCTTGGGGATCTCAGATGATACGAAGGAGAGGTTGAACAGGCTGGTAATAGGGGGTGCGACAATGGCGGCGGACAGTTTCAGAAATAGGGGGTCCAGATTGTCAAGCCCAGCTGATTTGTATGGGTCCAGGTTTTCCAGCTCTTTCAGAACATCTGCTATCTGGATATGGGTAAAGGAGAAGCTGGGGAGGCTTGGGCGAGTAGCAGCGGGGGGGGGGGGGGGGGCGGGGCTGTTGGCCAAGGTTGGAGTCACCAGGAGGAAGGCATGGCCAGCCATTGAGAAATGTTTGTTGAAGTTTTCGATTATCACGGACTTATCAGTGGTGACCGTGTTACCTAGCCTCAGTGAAGTGGGCAGCTGGGAGGAGGTGCTCTTGTTTTCCATGGACTTTACAGTATCCCAGAACTTTTTGGAGTTAGAGCTACAGGATGCAAATTTCTGCTTGAAAAAGCTGGCCTTTGCTTTCCTGACTGACTGCGTGTATTGGTTCCTGACTTCCCTGAACAGTTGCATATCGTGGGGGCTCTTCGATGCTATTGCAGTTCGCCACAGGATGTTTTTGTGCTGGTCGAGGGCAGTCAGGTCTGGAGTGAACCAAGGGCTATATCTGTTCTTGGTTCTGCATTTTTTGAACGGAGCATGCTTGTCTAATATGGTGAGGAAGTAACTTTTAAAGAATGACCAGGCATCCTCAACTGACGGGATGAGGTCAATATCCTTCCAGGGTACCCGGGCCAGGTCGATTAGAAAGGCCTGCTCGCAGAAGTGTTTTAGGGAGCGTTTGACAGTGATGAGGGGTGGTCGTTTGGCCGCGGACCCGTGGCGGATACAGGCAATGAGGCAGTGATCGCTGAGATCTTGATTGAAGACAGCAGAGGTGTATTTGGAGGGCAAGTTGGTCAGGATAATGTCTATTAGGGTGCCCATGTTTACGGATTTAGGGTTGTACCTGGTGGGTTCCTTGATGATTTGAGTGAGATTGAGGGCATCAAGCTTAGATTGTAGGACTGCCGGGGTGTTAAGCATATCCCAGTTTAGGTCACCTAACAGAACAAACTCTGAAGCTAGATGGGGAGCGATCAATTCACAGATGGTGTCCAGGGCACAGCTGGGAGCTGAGGGGGGTCGGTAGCAGGCGGCAACAGTGAGAGACTTATTTCTGGAGAGATTAATTTTTAAAATTAGAAGTTCGAACTGTTTGGGCATAGACCTGGAAAGTATGACAGAACTTTGCAGGCTATCTCTGCAGTAGATTGCAACTCCTCCCCCTTTGGCAGTTCTATCTTGACGGAAAGTGTTATAGTTGGGTATGGAAATCTCAGAGTTTTTGGTGGCCTTCCTAAGCCAGGATTCGGAAACGGCAAGGACATCAGGGTTGGCAGAGTGTGCTAAAGCGGTGAGTAAGGCAAACTTAGGGAGGAGGCTTCTGATGTTGACATGCATAAGGCCAAGGCTTTTTCGATCACAGAAGTCAACAAATGAGGGTGACTGGGGACATGCAGGGCCTGGGTTTACCTCCACATCACCCGAGGAACAGAGGAGTAGTAGGATGAGAGTGCGGCTAAAGGCTATCAAAACTGGTCGCCTAGAGCGTTGGGGACAAGGAATAAAAGGAGCAGATTTATGGGCGTGGTAGAATAGATTCTGGGCATAATGTGCAGACCAGGGTATGGTGGGGCACGGGTACAGCGGAGGTAAGCCCAGGCACTGGGTGATGATGAGAGGTTGTATCTCTGGACATGCTGGTCTCAATGGGTGAGGTCACCGCATGTGTGGGGGGTGGGACAAAGGAGGTACGGAGAGTGGAACTACGGGGTCCATTGCAAACCAAAACAATGATAACTAGCCTGAACAACAGTATGCAAGGCATATTGATATTTGAGAGAGACATACAATAAGGCATAAAGTGATTGCAGGTCTTGATTGGGAGAGCTAGCTAAAACAACAGGTGAGATAACAGCAGCTAGTCAGCTAACAGCAACAGCAGGTAAAAATGGTGACGACCAGGCAGACAGGGTCGGATTAACTACACACAGATCCTGAGTTAAAGCACAGAGCCGACAGATAAAACACAAATAAACGGAATGGAGTACCGTGAATTAATGGACAGTCAAGCAGGCATCAGCTATGTAGCCGAGTGATCATAGTGTCCAGGGGGCAGCCGTAGATGGAGCAGTGAGGCCTCCACTAAGCTAGCCCGCGGCGTTTAAAGTTAGTAGCCCGGGGGGGTGGTCTGCTCAGACGGAGGGGGTCTGCTCAGACGGAGGCCGGTTGAGGGCACAGCGGATGGGGTATTTGTCTGCAGACCAGACGTGGTCGTGTCGACAGAGAATCCAAGCCGGATGGCGGTGGCGAAAGAGAGGTTGTGAGTTGTAGAATTGTGTTTGCTAACTGGTGCTAGCTTCGTGATTCAGACAGCTAGTCATGGGTAGCAAGCTAGCAGAAGATGGAGGTCTGTATGAACAGCCATTGGAGGAAGTCATGGAACAACAAAGTAGAGAAGGGGAAAGAGAGACACTATGACTCCTGAGTGAACTCTGAGATCAACCAGCATAGCAGCCAGAGGAAACATTGCCTACTGATCATTTTTGTGTTTATTTAAGTGCGTGCACTTGAGTGCGTTTCATGTGGTAATACCCTTAACCAAGTCCATACTTGAGTTTGCAGTGGGAACAAGCTAGTCGCTGTCAAACCTGCAATCTCCACCCTAACTTTGTTACGGGGATGGGTCATGTGATGTTACCCCCACCCAGAGTCTTGCTCTGTCAAGTGTTCCAACATGGAGTCGGTGAGGGAAATTAAGGGATGGGTTGTGTTATGCCCTGCTGCTGACTCATGGAATTGCGATTAGGCTGAAGTTTAGTAGTTAACGTTAGACACACGGGTAGAACTGGCTAGGCAACTTGAGAAGGAAACCAACCGGCCTGAAAAGCCAAAGCCCTGAACAACCTCCATGAAGGAAACTATCCAAATCTTTACACCTCTTCCAACCATTAAAGTTTACTGGGGAACAAACAAGTCAGTGTCTGACATGCAGGTTAATCACTGGCTTGTCTGAATTATTAGGGAACACAAACAGTGTTGTTGTCCTAACAGTAACTGTGCTGTAGCAGCCATTACAATACAGCCCAAACCCCCAACATGCCTGGACAGAGGATGGCATGGAAGCAATACTTAGATTTACAAAACAAGGGCAGAGTGCTATCAAGATGCAAGAACTAACTAGGCCCTGGTTGACTAATAACATAATAAGGAGTTGCCACATACTGTGCAATAACTTATTTAGGATCGTTTGAGGAATAATTAAGACCACCAGATGGTAAGAGACAGTGTCACAACAGTCTAGACACGGCAACAAATTAAGTTGTGTCAGCCCTATGAATGTTCCAACTCTCAGCAACTCTCTGACCTTTTTGTGTCTCTTGACCATCCATTTGTCCCAGTTGCTCAGCATGTCGAGCCACTTGACCTCTCGCTGCCTCAGCACCTCTGGAGGGACATCCTGAGCCCTGAGGGAGAGACAGAAGAACAAGGAGGAAATGTTAGAACTTTCTAAATCTAAGCAAAATGATAGAATTAATTTTATAAAAATCTGTTATAGCTTTCTAGAGTTTCAAATTGTAAAAAAAAAAAAAGGTGTAGAACTAGAATGCAAATAAACAGGTTTCGAAACATTAAAGATAAGAAATTCAGCGGGAGGAAAGGGTAAAACAGGTATCTGAGGCATTTGATTTTCCCTCTGCGTACGCAGGAAGGGCGGGCCTTGTGCAGAACCAGAAAAGAGATTAGGTAATGCTATAATGTGGTAAGTTTGGCTCCATGCCTCCATCCAAGAAATGGAACTGAGCATGAGAAAATATATAGGCCTAACGTTTTCTTATAGCTTGGCTTGATGGCGCTTAAGTAGCATGTAATCATCAGCACAACCTTGTAATCATGGGGTATAAGAAGTCTTCAAAGAGAGGCGTTTTAATTTGGACAACCCTCTTTCCACTTAAAGCCAGAATCCTTAGTTGCTGCATACACTTTTTGTCTTTTGAATGATTGATCTATACCCACTGATTCTTGAAGAATATAAAATATAAATGCCTCATGTGCTCAGTTCAACTATCGTACCCCATCAGAACACAAAATAGTTTACCCAAATGTTAGTAACCAAAGTAAAATGTAAACAATAACTGTTTAGCTTCAAAGCCTGGTTAAAACAGAGCTATGGATACAAGGACTGGACATAATATCACATGTATTGTCTATGAATTTGAGAGCGGTTACATTTCTCCAGCCCCATCTCTTACCTTTTCAGAAAAACGGGGGTGGGAAACTCTTTCCTATTGTTTCAATTAAGGATTCTAGCAGTAATTCTATTCACTCCAATCCCCAAAACTAAGATACAAATATTTATGTTTATCTTATCTTCCTTTGCCAGTTTGCCTATCACCTTACACGAGTGAAAATAAATAGACTCTGCTGTACTTAAGTAGAATTTTGTTCATCACATAGAAATCTTAATTAAAAAAAAATCTTTGTCTCCCACTTCCTATAAAACCCTTAGCCAGAAGAGGCACTCCAACAATGTGGCACCAGAGATGTGGCACCAGAGATGTGGCACCAGAGATGTGGCACCAGAGATGTGGCACAAGGCCAGCCAACACTACAGAACACAGGAAGCTCCCAGGCAGATAGTTCTTGCACAAATTTCACTAATTCCTTCCATTTGCAGTGTGCTACACTGCAGGGCATGGACATGAGCACAAGAACAAAGACTTCTCACAATTAGAGAGACTTACCTCTTGTTGCCTTTGGCAAAACCATAAAAGAGGAAATTGGAATAAAATACATAATATTGTTGACATATTAAATTATTTGGAAGGCGAAGGGTGCATTGAGAAAAGCAATGTGTAATTGTACTCTAACTATGCATCCTAAGATTTAAACTTAACGTAAGCCTACTATTAAAAGAAAAGAGACAAGTCAATGTCATGAAAAACATGTGCTGAACCAAGTGTAAAAGGAAGAATGTGCTCAGAAAAACAAAACCTGGTGTCTCTCCAATCATGAAAGGGAGCATTTGAGTCCCCATGCTGCCAGCTGCATAGTCCAAAAGTTAATATGAGGTCAGTGTCCATAAGGCATTGTGATTCAAAGACACCACAAAAGAGGGAGATGAACAGGAAAGGAGATTAAGATGATAAAGCTGGTCAGCGTCGCCCTTCACACCTAAAGGTTTATTCTCAGTTCCCCCATTCAGACTATTCGGTTCTTATCATCCTAGGCAAGACCAAACACTGTATGTAAACAAACAATCAGGGGCCTTCCCAGAACTTCAGCGCAGACTGGTGGCTTGAAGGGAGGGTCTCTGCTTACAGAGACTTTATGATGCTAGTCCACAGTTTGAGTAAATTGGTTCACATATCTTAAAACAGTACAGGGTAATTAAACAACTTAGTTAGAGAAATAAGTCACATTCGGTAAGAACAGTGAGTTTATGCCAAGTACACCCCAAATGGCCCCATTCACATATTAATTGGGAGGTTGATACTGGAGGCATGCCTTTATCCATAGATGGGACTAGAAAGACAACCCTTTAAAAACACACATTTGATGTAGTCACATTTCACACACCCAAGTAACTATAGGAGTGTGTAAACTTACAAATTATATGGGGCAATGTGAGCAGAACACAAACGTTACTTACGATTCTTCTGAATACTGTTGCGCCCCTCCAATAAATCCATATTTATCAGTGTGCCTGTCGTTGGTAAAGCCGTTAATCTCGGAGTCTGAGCCAAGGGAGCTCTCGTCGTCCATATGACTACTACTAATGGTCCTGATACTTCTCGAGTCGGCCGACTGGCGACCATTCTCTATTTTAGCCATGATTCTCTCAATAATACATATATTTCTTTGGCACTGTCACAACCAACAGTATGTAACCAGGCGAACGTTTATAAACAAAACGAATGACATGGCATGGAATACGTAGCTAGCGATAGCTGTCAGCACTAGCTAGCGTTGCTAATTCATCTAGTTATTAACAACAAAATTCGTAACTGAGCGAATGAAATGTTAGTAAATACCGCACGGTTTCCCGTGTGATGTTGACGTCCCAGCCTTTTCAGACAGTAACGTCAGCTAGCTGCCGTGTGTGCGTAAATGAAGGTAAACGAATCTGGCTAGCCTAGCTAGCTTGTAATGTGGCAATGAATTAGTTAGCCAGCTAGCTAACTAGGTAGCACAATTCACCACAGATGTGCATTTGTTGGTGAAGCAAGCTAAAAGACAGTTTGTGTCGTTCCTTCCTTCCTCCTAGTCCATGTATTCCGTTTCCTTGTCAAGGCAAGTTGAGAAGTTCGGATGTCCTGCCTGCGCTCTCATCTAGCGCAGTGGTTGCAACTTGATTTCCCCATTGGTAGTCACATCAGCTGCCTCACTCTCTTGAACATCTGCTTACTCAATATTTTGAGCTGCATATCCCAGTTGCACACCATGACAGTATGCCGCATTCAAAATACTGAACCCACTCAAATGACATAATGGTGACATTTTATTACTTTATTTGATGGACTGACATGGGCTGGAAAATCTGGACAGAAACCACCTGCAAACCAGCAGCATGCATACAATCCCCTTAAGCAATACAATTAACAGTTAGAAAAGAATCAACGCTTAAAATACGAAACCAAAACTAATTATAGTTTATTTATAGACTACACCTCAAGCATTCTTTACAATTGGTATGACCAACAAAGGACATACATCGTTTGAAAGAGCTCCTCTGATAAAGTTGCTCATTTACCCCCATTTTTCTGACTTTATAATAATTACTTGGGGGTAAATTACAACATGTCGCATACTGGCGGTGTATGGCAGAGAAACCTGTTGAGGGGATGTTCACTTCTTTCTCCCACCTCTCTCCTTCAGTGCCAGGTGTATGACTGAACCGTTGTTCATGTTGTAGTAGGCCAGCGAGTTGGAATCTTTGATGAAAATTCCCTGTAATAGAAGATAGATGCAAATGACTCCAATGATTCATGTCAGTTTACATTTACACATACAATTATTGAAATGGAAACAACAATGCTTACCTCATACTGTAGCTTTTGTTTTCCAGCTGGCATGCCAGTGGCTTCATGGATTTTGACTTTAATAACAGATACCTGTGGTGAGATAGAATGGGAAGTTCAGAAATGTGAAATATTCCAGAAAATTTGACTTCATGGACGTGCACTCATGAGAATATATACTGTATTGGTAAAAGGGAGAGTGGAATGGTGGGTGAACTACTAACATACCTGATCTGTGAGTGGGACAGTGAAATTGAGCGCTTGTCCACTTAGCTTCCATTCCGTCTTGTCCTGCATGTTGGGAACTTGTACTTTGACCGACACGGAACCCTATAAAATAATATACAGTAGAATAACCCTTACATGTCAATATACAGAACTACCAACAGCAAGCATAGGATGACCGACATGGCATATAAAAATACAGCCGTGGATCATTCACACTACCGCATTTTGCCATTAGTCCATGACATTTAATAGGCCAACAAACCTTGTATATGCGGAGGAAATCCTCCTCTGGTATAAGGTTGTCCTCTGTCTTCATCTTCTTGCTGGCAGGCTCATCATCATGGCGTGGGGGTGGGTGGGAAGGTGGCTGCGGGTCAGGGCGGGGGGGCTGCGGGACAGGAGGAGCAGGGACAAATGCTGGACAGGAAAGAAGATTAAAATCAGTCAATCTATCAATAACATGCTTAAAAATAGTAAATAAAGTAATTTGTTGCACTGCATATTTCTGAAGTCATTCATCGGATTTCAAAGTATTTAACACTGTGGGAATAGTATAGCAATGGTTCTCTTACAAGTTGGTACCACCATGGGGGGTGGTCTGGGGGCCATCATGTGAGGTGGTTGGGGCATGGGTACCACGTTGATGCGGGGAGCATGCATCATGGGAGGCATGGGTGTTAGAACCTGCCCTGGGGCCAGGCGCATCTGCACAGGGGCCATGGGGGGCCGTGGAATCACAGGCACAGCTGACAGGAGAGTGGTGCGTACAGGGGGCGGCATCTGCATGATTCACAAGAAAAAATAGACAGTCAACCTTATATGTTGACAAATTAATGTTACAGAAAATAAATGCTTGAGCACTTCTATTGAACAAGAAAGCAACTTACGGAAGGAGGGGCCCGAGCCATCGTGTTCATTGGAGGGTTGGGTTTGGGCAGAAGGGGGGCAGAGGAGATAAGGGGTGATTGATGATGATGGTAAAGCTCAGGCTTGCTCGGTCCAATCTTCTCTTTGCTTTCATCCTCCTGCACCAGTCCCTTGGCCTTGTGAATGGCCTCAATCTGCTCCTGTAGGGTGATGTTGGCCTGTGCTGCTTGCTGAGTACGCGCCATGCTGCCAGAGTGCCCATCCCAGGTCACCTAAGGAAGGAAGGTGCATTAAGTAAAAACTCTGACTCTAATGACAACGAAATTAAGTTAGAGATTATAACCTAATGACTAGTAATCGATTCCTCTTAGACATTTCTTTTACACACACAAAAAAAATGTCTATTCCCTCTTCACTTGCACTCACCTTCTCCTCAGGCTTCTGGATCTCCTCTTCTCCAATCTTCTTACCGATGGCTGTCTCCTCCACGCCAAAGATATCAGTACGCCTCTCAGCCAACTGTTTCAGGCTGCTCTCAATATCCATGCCAGGGGCGTAAACCTCGTCCTCGATTTGCCTCTCTCTGATGCCCCGGTCCCTCTGCTCTAGCCAGCGGGGATCCAGTAGCCCAATGCGCATGTGCTCCTGCATCTTACTGGCTTGGATCCTCTCACCCGTGATGGGAGAGATGAGGTACTCATCCAGAGTCTTGGCTGGAGGCTGTGGCTTGGAGGCTACAGGGCAAGAAAAATGTATCAAATGTAAGGGCAAATGAAGAACATGCATGTATTTTCCTGTTCTTTATTGTCATACATGATAATAAAACATCTAGCATAAGGGGTGTTTAGGTCCTGATGATGGAATCTCTCTCACCTTTGGGGTCATAGTCCTTGCGGATAATGACCTGGTCTGGAGTAGGGGGCAGTGGGGGTGGCATGGGGTTGTCTGGGGGCAATGGTGCCTTGCCATCTTCCTCGTCATCAGAACCCTGGGCAGAAGGCATCAAAGACTCATGTGACTCTACATTGATTACACTATTCTCTAATAATAGTAATATTACATTCATGATCAATCAGTAACTCTTAAGGAGTAATAAGCTGTTAATGACATCCTACTGTTGTGTGTGTATACTGAAACAGGTCTGTGTCTACTAACCTCATCCATGTCTTGCAGCTGTGTGTCCTGATCAGGCTGTGTGGGACGCCCATCATCCCGCTCCTCCCGCTCATCGTCCTCCTCATCCTCACTTTCAACCTCCATCTCCACCTCCTCACTCTCTCCAAACTTGTCATAACGCTCCTGGGTCAGGATGCGAGCTCCCAGCTCCTCAGGTGTGGTGGGTGGGGGGAAGTGGCCTGTTGGAACGCAAGTCATAACACCATCATTACAAAAGCAGTTACACAGGCGGTGGATAACAATCTCTCAGGAACCAAAAATGAACTACCTATTCATATTAATTTGTCTGGCTGACAGTTAATTTCTCTACCTTGTTCATTAGGCTGAAAGTCCACGGTCTCCACCACTACAAAGTCATGCCAGTCAATTTGGGCGTAGGACACACGTTCTTTCTCCCGCTCCTCCTCCTCCTTCTTCCTTTCACGCTCTTGGAACTTCGCCCATTCAACACGGTACCTCACCTGTTGGTAAAGCCAGGAGATAAACTGTTAATGCATGGAATTATAGACTATGGCCATTTTAAGAGCTTATGGTGGGTATACCCTACATCAAAGCTTCAGGGACATACCTGGTCCAGCACCTCCCTGGGGTTCTCAGACTCTCTTTTCAGCTTTATCAGAAGTCCCTTGGGAGGGATCAGAATCTAGGGGGAAAAGACCCAAGAAAAACACAGGTGAGCATCACAACACAACCAGCTGAAGACATGTTATACTACTAACAAGACCAATTATTATATGATGTGCGGCAGGTAGCCTTGTGGTTAGAGCGTTGGACTTGTATCCGAAAGGGTGCAAGATCGAATCCCCGAGCTGACAAGGTAAAAATCTGTCATTCTGCCCCTGAACAAGGCAGTTAACCCACTGTTCCCAGGCCATCATTGAAAATAAGAATTTGTTCTTAGCTGACTTACCTAGTTAAATAAAGGTAAAATAAATACAAAATTATGATATATTTCAACAAGGTATATGCCACAAACAAGAATAATTGGTATGACGCTGTACCTTAGTGTACTGCTCGACCAGCTTGGTGAAGTAGTTGAAGAGGCTGTGTTGAGGTCGCAGGAAGTCAAACTGGTAGTTTCGCTGTTCTTTCTGCATGAGCTGTGTGAGGAACTGGCGCCCGTTGCGAGCCACAAACTGGGCGGTCAGCTTGACAACATCCAGGTCGAATGCTGAGATTGAAGGAGGGTCAGCAATGAACTCAAACTCAGGTGGAGGCTCCTTTGGCACCACTGTCTCATGAATCACTTGAGCCTGCAGCTACCAGTAAAGGAAACCATAACTTAGATTTTTTTTTTTCTCTCCTCATTTTAGGCATCAATCACGTCATACACTTTACAGTGAACAAATGACAATCAGTGATTTATAAATCGATAGAAAAGAAACCACTGAATGCCTAGGAAGGCACACCTTTTGAGGAAGCTGCTGTGAGTTCTGCAGGGCCTGCTGCTGCATGACCTTTGGCACGGCCGCAGACGGCTCCTGGCCCTTGCCCTCCTTGAATTCATTGACTTTGTGGCGGTAGTAAGCATGGTATGGGTCGTTGGGGTTCAGGAAGTTGAACTTTGGGTTGTTGATCTCATTCTGACGGATCCTTGCCTCGAACTCTGGTCCATTCCTGAGAATTAATGGAAGGAAAAGGATGCATGGCCATTACAATATGAGGTCATACAATTTTATAAAAACACGACTGAGAATGAGACTGAAAAACCAACCTGGCTACAAAACTGGCAGTCTTGTCGACGATGTTTCGGACCTCAGGAGGTGGATAGATGATCCCAACTATGGGTTTCGTTGCTGGGGTTTCCTCTGTTGACTCATCTGCCTGTTGAAACAATATATATTGCAGAAATTACCTGTCTCGTGAGGCTTTACAAATAAGGCTAATCTGAAAACAAAACTCCCTAAATTCTATCAGCATATCGATTGTGCTACCAGGGCTGGTAAAACCTTGGATCATTGTTATACTAACTTCCGCGACGCATATAAGGCCCTCCCCTGCCCTCCTCCTGGAAAAGCTGACCACGACTCCATTTTGTTGCTTCCAGCCTACAAACAGAAACTAAAACAGCAAGCTCCCTAGCTCAGGTCTGTTCAACGCTGGTCCGACCAATCTGATTCCACGCTTCAAGACTGCTTCGATCACGTGGATTGGGATATGTTCCGCATTGCGTCCAACAACAACATTGACGAATACGCTGATTCGGTGAGCGAGTTCATTAGAAAGTGCATTGACGATGTCGTTACCCACAGCAACGATTAAAACATTCCCAAACCAGAAACCGTGGATTGATGGCAGCATTCGCGTGAAACTGAAAGCGCGAACCACTGCTTTTAACCAGGGCAAGGTGACCGGAAACATGACCGAATACAAACAATGTAGCTATTCTCTCCGCAAGGCAATCAAACAAGCTAAGTCCCAGTATAGAGACAAAGTAGAGTCGCAATTCAACAGCTTAGACACAAGAGGTATGTGGCAGGGTCTACAGTCAATCACGGATTACAAAAAGAAAACCAGCCCCGTCGCAGACCAGGATGTCTTGCTCCCAGACAGACTAAATAACTTTTTTGCTCGCTTTGAGGACAATACAGTGCCACTGACACGGCCCGCTACCAAAACCTGCGGGCTTTCCTTCACTGCAGCCGAGGTGAGTAAAACATTTAAACGTGTTAACCCTCACAAGGCTGCAGACCCAGACGGCATTCCCAGCCGCGTCCTCAGAGCATGCGCAGACCAGCTGGCTGGTGTGTTTAAGGACATATTCAATCAATCCTTATCCCAGTCTGCTGTTCCCACATGCTTCAAGAGGGCCACCATTGTTCCTGTTCCCAAGAAAGCTAAGGTAACTGAGCTAAACGACTACCGCCCCGTAGCACTCACTTCCGTCATCATGAAGTGCTTTGAGAGACTAGTCAAGGACCATATCACCTCATATCACACCCTAGACCCACTCCAATTTGCTTACAGACCCAATAGGTCCACAGACGACGCAATCGCAACCACACTGCCCTAACCCATCTGGACAAGAGGAATACCTATGTGAGAATGCTGTTCATCGACTACAGCTCAGCATTTAACACCATAGTACCCTCCAAACTCGTCATCAAGCTCGAGACCCTGGGTCTCGACCCCGCCCTGTGCAACTGGGTCCTGGACTTCCTGACGGGCCGCCCCCAGGTGGTGAGGGTAGGTAACAACATCTCCACGCCGCTGATCCTCAACACTGGGGCCCCACAAGGGTGCGTTCTGAGCCCTCTCCTGTACTCCCTGTTCACCCACGACTGCGTGGCCATGCACGCCTCCAACTCAATCATCAAGTTTGCGGACGACACTACAGCGGTAGGCTTGATTACCAACAACGACGAGACGGCCTACAGGGAGGAGGTGAGGGCCCTCGGAGTGTGGTGTCAGGAAAATAACCTCACACTCAACGTCAACAAAACAAAGGAGATGATTGTGGACTTCAGGAAACAGCAGAGGGAGCACCCCCCTATCCACATCGACGGCACAGTAGTGGAGAAGGTGGAAAGTTTTAAGTTCCTCGGTGTACACATCACGGACAAACTGAATTGGTCCACCCACACAGACAGCGTTGTGAAGAAGGCGCAGCAGCGCCTCTTCAACCTCAGGAGGCTGAAGAAATTCGACTTGTCACCAAAAGCACTCACAAACTTCTACAGATGCACAATCGAGAGCATCCTGTCGGGCTGTATCACCGCCTGGTACGGCAACTGCTCCGCCCACAACCGTAAGGCTCTCCAGAGGGTAGTGAGGTCTGCACAACGCATCACCAGGGCAAACTACCTGCCCTCCAGGACACCTACACCACCCGATGTCACAGGAAGGCCATAAAGATCATCAAGGACAACAACCACCCAAGCCACTGTCTGTTCACCCCGCTATCATCCAGAAGGCGAGGTCAGTACAGGTGCATCAAAGAAGGGACCGAGAGACTGAAAAACAGCTTCTATCTCAAGGCCATCAGACTGTTAAACAGCTACCACTAACATTTAGTGGCCGCTGCCAACATACTGACTCAACTCCAGCCACTTTAATAATGGGAATTGATGGAAATTATGTAAAAATGTACCACTAGCCACTTTAAACAATGCCACTTAATATAATGTTTACATACCCTACATTACTCATCTCATATGTATATGTATATACTGTACTCTATATCATCTACTGCATCTTGCCATCTTTATGTAATACATGTATCACTAGCCACTTTAAACTATGCCACTTTATGTTTACATACCCTACATTACTCATCTCATATGTATATGTATATACTGTACTCTATACCATCTACTGCATCTTGCCTATGCCGTTCTGTACCATCACTCATTCATATATCTTTATGTACATATTCTTTATCCCTTTACACTTGTGTGTATAAGGTAGTAGTTGTGGAATTGTTAGGTTAGATTACTTGTTGGTTATTACTGCATTGTCGGAACTAGAAGCACAAGCATTTCGCTACACTCGCATTAACATCTGCTAACCATGTGTATGTGACAAATAAAATTTGATTTGATTTGATATTGTCATGTTGAGGAATCCGAGGCTACCTGGCTTATTAGAGAGATGTATATATAATGAGGAGATGATCATGTCTCCAACCTAAAAATGAGTCATTGTCCCAAAGGCAGGCAACAAACTTAGGTCCAAAATAAGCCCATAGAAAACACATTAGGCTCATTTTAAACCGATGTTGGCGAGAGGTTCACCCCTTCCTTTCTGCTGCCTTGCACAGGTCGGCTGATCCAGCAGCAGGAAAGGTAACTGATTTTATCACAGCATATGCGGTGGTGTATAGTACTTAAGTAAAAATACTTTAAGTACTACTTAAGTAGTTTCTTTACTTTTACTCAAGTATGACAATTGAGTACTTTTTCCACTACTGAGCATATGAACATCATATCAATCTGTTGTTTCACTAGCGCTACACAGAATGCAATAATATTTCATGTAAGTAGATTAACTAGACAATACAGTGTTTTTACAGTGATTGTAATATTTCTATAAAGCCCTTTGTGTATTTTAATTATATTTATAATATTGCAGGAGGTGCAGAAGAGGTGCATGCCACTTGCTAAAAAAATAACTAATACTTTAGATAAACAATAGATTATTTCCAGACAAGGCATTTTTTCGGTTGCATGTAACTTTTTATTTAGACTTATTGGATTTATATATATATATATACTTTTTTTTTTTTTTTTTTTTTTTACTTTTTGGAAGTACCAGCATGGACGGCAGTAGTTGCTCAGCAAAACTCTTTGGTAAGTACCGAACGTATTTTTACATTATTAAGTTTGAAAAGCTGGTGAATGGCAAGTTGAATGACTGCTTGCTGGGATTGGAGAACGTCTCCTGTAAACCAAGATTCTGAGTCAAACTCATCTACTGCTGTTCCTACCAGTACCATTCTTAGTACAACTTCTGTAAACTCATCCGGTGTACATGCTTATTGATTCCATTCGGATTACTGTTAGTGCTATTTGGTTTGTTGATTAGCTAACGTAGCTAGATTTGGGCAGACGTTTCTTGATCTTTATTTATTTAGCATTATTTTTGTACTCGATTGACATTTTAATGCATTGTTAGGAGCAGTAACATAAGCATTACGCGGTTGCCGTTATAACATCTGCTAAATTGTGTATGCGACCAATACACTTTGATTTGATAAAGAGCGATTGAATGTACCAGATCTTACCCTGTTGTTGGGCTCCAGTTGAACAATTTGTACAGGCCCAGGCGGCATGGCTGCGTCAATTCCTTGCTTGGCTTATCTGTTAAAACGTAAATAGTGAGGTTCGTTCTCTTCACAATGACACTACTTGTTGTGGTACTATAGCTATATCTAGAAACTGATTTAATTGCACAAAACTATTTCCAAATAGGACCATTGTTCGTCCGATGACCCGCCTGGAATGGAGGTATTTTACTTCCGGAAACACATCTAAGCATTATGGGATTTGCAGTTCTACTAGCAGGTCGCTATGGAAATAAAGTGACAACATCCAACTCAGTCTGTTACAGCATCTTCCTGAAGGCACAACAACAAGTGCCTTGAGACAATCCATGGGAGAAAGAGTGCAAGATACGAAGGCTTGTCAATATGACACATCTCTTAGGACGTCAGGACTGCGTTGAAAGTCTCCGGAGAGATTTAATAGATATTCAAGGTGCTGTTCTCGATGTCTTCTCTCGGACAGGCCCAGTTCGATTTCCCTCCTGGAAGTTCCCAGATAAGCTTTCATGCAATCTGGACCTGGTGTCGCTATTAGAACAATACGACTTTGTTGATGGGGAAGAGGAATTCAATCAGCATTCACATATTGTTTTGCTGGAGTTGGTGATTGACAGGTAAGTTATTGTACAATATGGCTTATTGTAAAGATCTGATGTGGCTATAGGGAATAGTTGGAAATGATTATACATGACTGTAATCCATTTATTTCCCCTAGATTGCTGCTCCTGCTGCAAAGTTTCAATGCCCATGCAGAGCAGTTGAAGTTGGGACAGAAGAGAGAACACATTCAGCAAAAAGGTCCATGTGTATCAATTGGCCTTGTAGTCAGACACTATTGGAATAACTTGATCCAGGTTGGCAACCAGAGGGTGGTGAGTTTTTAAAGCACACCTGGTGTTAATTTTTCACATACAATAGCTAAATTCATATCTTATGACCATGTTGTTTACCTCTCTTATTCAGAGCACGAAGCAAGATATTCAACAAGTGATCAAAACTCCAAAATGTGAGGAAAATACAACTTTTTCTTCAGCATCCTCACTTCTGAACACAAAAAGTGATCTTTGTCCACAGTCTCCATCAATAGTGTCTCAGCACTGTACCTCAAGAACATCAGCAAGCACTCCATTGTGTCCTCCACAGAAAATATTAAATGGCTCCCTCTCCTGTCCCACTCACAGAACAGCAAGCAGCATCCCCTCCTGCCTTCCCCTTATATCCACGGACACTCGTAATGTAAGTTGCCAGACAGTAGTGTCATCCCTTGTCCCCTGTGATGCCTGTGCTCAGGTCCAGTCCAGTTTGAGGGAGACTGGTGATGCTCTTGTGGAGCTGTGTCGGAGCGAGGGCCTTCCCTCCTCTCTGCAGCGCCTTCTGGTGGCTGTGGATGACACCCTGGAGCAGGGCCGTCTGACTGCAGGAGATGTGTCCCAGTGGTCCATAGAGCAGCGCAGGGACATGGGCCGGGTGGGTAAGCATCTGCTGGAGGTGCGGTCCACAGTGCAGCCTCTCAGAAACAGCCTTCAGGCAGCGGAAAGGGAACGGGAGGAGTTCAGGGCTCAGCTGGGTAGGGCACAAGAGGAACTGAAGCATGAAAGGGCAACACACCAAGCCAGCAAAAAACAGCTGGAGCAAAGACTGCAGGAGGCCCAGGTATCTAGGGAGGAGACAGAGAGGAGACTGCAGGAAGAACTTGAGGAACTAAGGAGAGGTACAGTAGTACTCAACAAGTGAGGACAAAGAGGAAACCTTGCTGACAACAATATATTTGAAGGGAGACAAAATAATAGAACATTTCAAGAGTAAAAGTGCTTTCATCATATTCACAATATAAATGTGTCCCTTTTAGGAACCGTGTCCCTGGAGGATAGCAACTCCAAACTGAAGGCAGGGATTAGTTTGCAAAAAGAAAGGTTACACAAACTTGGTAAGGACATTACACCCCCACCCCATGTCTGATGTTTTAGGAGCAGAAGGAGAGAGCCCAAGTTATCTAATTGTTGTGAACAGAAAAACTGCGAAACATTGTCCTTTCTTTGTCAGAGTGTGAGAGAGATGAGCTACATCAGGAAGTGAAGACCATGCAGGTAGAGGAAGAGGCACGGAGTAAATTAGAGGAGAAGACACAAGTGCTGGAGGCTCAACTGTCCACTACTCAGCTCTTACTTGACAAGGAGAAATCCAAGTACCAGAATGCTTGTCGCCAACAGGAGGTCAGTATAACAACCATATATGGAGTTGGGTACTCATGGGGGCAGTCTTGAAAACCAGACCTGGGGCAGTACTAGTAGATATTTTAAAGACTTAATCTAAAAACACTGATTTGTGTCTTTTAAGTGAGTTGTTACTGCACAGTCTCACTTTGTGTCTTCAACAGTCACTGCAGGCCAAGCAGAGGTCTCTGCTGGAGCGAGTGGATGCTCTGGACCAGGAGTGTGAGGAGCTTCAGGGACAGTTAGGGAAGAGTGAGGACCGACAGACAGACCTACAGGAACGACTGACACACATCTCAGAGGAGAAGGACCAACTTGAAACCCAGCTCACCCAAGAACAGGTATATTACTACCTGACAGCCCGCAATGCAATGTTTCATATAGTTCATTTTATAGTGCTGCTTGCATACATTGGGCAGATACCTATTTCAGCATTGCATATATATTACCCTATTTCATTTCCAAAGAACAATCATTTGTGTATAACTAACTGCCTTGCCTCTGCGTTCCCTGAGGCCTTGTGTTCTGAGCTTCAGCAGGAGAAGCAGAGACTGGAGAGTCACGTGGGTGAGCTGAAAGACAGTGTGAATCAGTTGAGAGGAGAGGTGCAGGAGTTAGCCCAGAGGGAGAGGCTGATGGTGGCTTTCCCGGAGCTCACCCCCCTGCCTCAGGGATCTCCACAGAGTACGTTCATTTCCTTAAATAACCCAGTGTTTTCTGTGTTGACCCACCATGTTGACTTTGTTGACTTCTGTATTGTTTGCCAGTGTGGGTTTACTTACATTTGGTTTTGAATAGTTACCACACAGACCTGGTTACAATTAGAGTATGTTGACTATGCTATCACCATGTCAAGCTGCCTGTCACAGCTCTGTGCATATTCTAATCTAAGACTTGACTCTGTCTCAGGCACAGGGGATGTGTTGGGGGATATGGAGCAGCAGTTTCAGGCTAACTATGTTCGGATTAGGGTTCTGGAGCAGGAGAATAGCACCCTGCACAGTAGCCTGGTGAAACTGAGGGATATATCCCAACTAGGGGCCTCCATGGTGGAGTCCAAGGTAGGATTCCAGGGGACAGTTCTACTCCTTTAGTGTAAAGTGTGTTGACCGTGGAAACTGATGAAAGGGGCTAAGGGGCTAATACTTCAAAACTGCTGCTGGAGAACTACTGCATGTTGTGATCCATTGAATACACCTGATTTGATTTGAACAATGATAAGGGCAGTTGTAAACATTAAACACATTGCAATCTCTACAGATTACCTGCCCCAGCAGCTGTGGATTCACCCAGTCTCTGCCTGACACACCCAGAGAGAGCCAGCTAAAACCCACCCCCTATGTACAAAACAGCCCTCTGTAAGTCAACACCACAGAAAGAACATGTTCATTTTTGTTTGCAGATAATACAGGGACAACAAAAATGCAATCCTACCTTAGCATGTAGGGTGTATTATTAATTATTTTCATAAATACATCCCGACAGACTCTTCATCTGTTCTCTCATTCTGTCCATCCCAGTCAGACCTCCAGTGCAGGATTGTTGAAATATGGAGTGAGGAAGAAGGGAGCAGATGAAGGGGCCGTCCCTATGGAGATGAGGCCTCGGGATCACTTGTCCACCGCTACCTCGTCATTCTCTGCCACCTCCACTACATCTCTGGTGCACCAGCAGACCCTCCGACTCTCCCCTGATACCAGTGCAGCCAGAACCTACACAAGGATACCCCAGGCATCCAGAACCCGCTCTGTTTGCATGCACACGAGGAAGAAGTGAATCCAGCACTTGGTGATCAACCTCATGGTGACAATTTTTGGAGCATAACAATGCTCAAAGAGGCGGGGGCTGAAAGAGGCTGTTGTTTGAAGTGTATCTCAGGCATCTCCATAAGGAGACTGTGATAAGACACAGATTATTTGAGCAGAGAAACAATACATCTAAGCTACAGAGTTCAGGATCTTTGTCAACATTGATCTGGCTTGAAGTCACTATTTACCAGAAAATTAATTTGCATTCATACACAATACAACTGTGGTGTCATGTTTTTTATTTCTTGAACTGTGTTAATCATTTGTGGATCATCTGGAACTACCCACAACTTTTTTGCAAAAATAAAATATGGGTGAAGTAGACAATTTTCTACTTTTTCGGCATCAGACCTTCTTAATTCTCACTTGAAACATAGTTTGTGTTTAATAGGCTAAATTACAAATTCTGTTAACATCTGACTAGAGTGATCTGTTCTTGCAATTTGTCATCTATGACATTTCAAATTTAGATATGATCATTTATCACAAAGTAGTTTAGATGTAGTTAACTTGTAAGTGAGGACTTGGTGGACTGTATATTCTTTAGGTTAGGTTTTACTTTATGTGTTCGCTACCGTGTGAAGGTAAGGGCACAGATGACAGACAGGTAGGATTCCAGTTGAGGGGGTTTAATAACGCTGAAGATGCACAGGCACGGAACTGCACCGCACAGTGTATGTAGTATGGGTGGACTAAGGCACTTAGTGGTCTTGCAACTTGCTTCAACCAAAGTGTGTGTGTGTGTGGTATGTCAACAAGGACACACACTGGCTTTGGCTAACACAATGCAAGCTAACTGGTGGGAAAACACAAGGATGGCTGGAACTTTCTCTCACTTGACTACTCTCGAGCTGATCTCTGAGCTGGAGATCGCCCAGCATGCTCTGCTCCACTTCACCGGTGGGCGGAGCTACAGCTCTGATATGACTAGCTAACATTACGGATATGATTAACTACAATAATTCACAGCCTTTTGAACATAACTAAAGCTACTTTGAAAAAGTAGTTAAGTAAACTATATTTTTCTAAAGGGTAGCTTTAGTGTAGATTAACTTATACCAGTGTGAAGTAATTGGTAGCTTGGTAAACTATATTTTCAGAGTAGCTTCTCCAACACTGTTTGGATCACAAATGTGTATTTGCTGACTTCTCCCAAATGCACTTAGCACAATTATCCACAAGGAGGTAGTGAAACAGTTATCTAGTTTGGAAGGTAAAGCAATAATAAACTGAGCATAACAAGCCCATTAAAGCCCATCAATTATTTAAACTTCATGAATAAAGAATGTGCTCAAGCACAAACAGCAAAAATAATTTTAAATATCTTAAAATTGTCAGTCTAAAACAGGGAGAGGCCTCCTAGGTAAAAGACAAGTCATGGTGACAACCTGGTGTGGCTCTGTGTGTTTACCTGATTGGGAACTCTGATTGGGAAAAATACGTGCTCCGTCTGGGATATATTTTTGAACGGTCATCCAACTCGGAATTCCAAGTCATAAACTCTGGCATTTTTCTAGAGCTCCGACTTTCCAACCTGAAAATCACTGACGTCATGATTCGATCTTGTGTTTATTTTTTGGATTTCCCAGTTGTCTTGAAAGCACCATAAGGCCTTCTAAAGCCGGTATCACTTTTTTACTAAACACTTGAGCGTGCTGTCACTGACCAACTGTCTCGCTATCTCTCTTAGAACAATCTTCTTGACCCTAACCAGTCAGGCTTCAATATGGATCACTCAACCAAGACTGCTCTTCTCAGTGTTGCGGAGATTCTCCGCACTGCCAATGCTGACTCTCCTCTGTTCTCATCCTAGATCTATTTCCTGTCTTTGACACTATCAACCATCAGATCCTCCTCTCCACCCTCTCAGGGCTGGGCATCTCAGGCTCTGCACACTCTTGGATTGCATCCTACCTGCAGGCTGCTCATAGCAGTTGACGTGCAGAGGATCTGTGTCTGCACCACGTCTTCTCACTACTGGTGTCCCCCATGACTCGCTTCTAGGCCCTCTTCTCTCTATACACCAAGTCACTTGGCTCCGTCATATCCTCAGATGGAGAATGAAAGTATGCAGTTGAAAGTATGATGTTGACATGATCAGTTCAATCAAAGTTACTGTAGATATAACGTGATTTGATGTAATTTTATCTGTGGCCAATGACCTTGAGCCTTCTTGGATGGGATTTTCTAATGTAACGCTATGGCAGCACCCAAGGGGCTTGAATTGTTGAGCTCTCCCAGTAGATGTTTGGGTGATGTAGTTTCCCCATGAGTGACAGAAATCTGAGCCAATCACGGCGCAACTAGATAACGCTGGCTGGCACACCACCACAGAAAGCGCTGAGCTAGGCTGAAACCTGCATTTTGGACCTGCCTTACTCAAGGAAGCAAAAAAGAGACCATGTTTGTATTCGGCTTTATTAACTCAATGTTGTTTTTTAAATTGTTTGCAAACTGATATGTGACACGTATTAATGCCAAAATAACATGCAAAACAGGCAACCAAAAAGAATCTCTGTCCCACATGCCATGAATGACGGGTCGCCACTGGTTGTGAGTCTTTATGGGTAAGTCTCTAAGAGCTGTCCACACCTGAATTGTGGAATATTTGCCTATTATTATTTTCAAAATTCTTTAAGCTCTGTCAACCCACGACAATTCTTTAAGCTCTGAGCACTTTGTATCATCTGGTAGTGTCACGTTCTGACCTTAGTTCCTTTTTTATGTCTGTATTTTGGTTTGGTCAGGGCGTGAGTTGGGGTGGGCATTCTATGTTTTGTTCTATGTTTTGTATTTCTGTGTTTGGCCTCATATGGTTCCCAATCAGAGGCAGCTGTCAATTGTTATCTCTGATTGAGAACCATACTTAGGTAGCCTTTTCCCACCTGTGTTTGTGGGTAGTTGTTTCCTGTTTTGTGTTTTTCACCTGATAGGACTGTTTTGTTTTTTCACCTTTGTTATTTTGTATTCAGTGTTCAGTTCAATAAATTTAACATGGACACGTACAACGCTGCATTTTGGTTCGATCCTTCCTATTCCTCATCAGACGAGGACGACGATCGTTACAGGTAGGCTGTTTGATTCAGTGTCCTCTGTCTCTGTACAACCCTGTGTGGACGAACCCGTGTCCTCTGTCTCTGTACAACTCTGTGTGGATGAACGAGTGAGAGCTGGTCAAACTTTTAGCTTTTTGCCATTCTCAGTGCAGGTGGTACATAAAGCCCTGAAATCCTTAGATCAGAGAAAGCCTGCAGGTCCTGATCTTTTGGATCCCTGCTTTTTAAATCTGGCAGCTGATTTCATAGCTGAACCACTTACATATCTGTTCAATCTAACCCTGGACTGTAATGAAAATCTGGAAATCAGCATTTGTCCTACCACTTTTCAAAGGGGGAGATCCAACTCTTTTAAATAATTATACGCCAATCTCAAAGCTGTCACCCCTGGTGAAAATACTTGAAACCCTTGTGAGTGAACAGCTAAAATAGTTTTTATTTACTAACTCTATTTTATCAATGTACCAATCGGGCTTCAGGAAGAAGCATAGCACAATTACAGCAGCCATGAAGGTTTTAAATGATATCACTGAAGCGCTTGACAAAAACAGCACTGTGTCTCACTTTTTATTGATCTCTATAAGGCTTTTGATACAGTTGATCATGCTATACTAAGGCAGAGATTGTCGAGTGTAGGTCTTTCAGAGCATGCAGTTGCATGGTTTGCTAACTGTCTGAGAACTCAGTGCACTCAAATTTGATGGGCTTATGTCTGTTAAATTGTCTGTCTTTAATGGTGTGCCCCAAGGCTCTGTGCTTGGTCCTCTCTTATTAACTATATATATATATAAGTGATTTAGACAAAAATGTCCAAAATGCACAACTTCATTTTTATGCTGATGATACTGTTATTTACTGTTGTGCCTCGTCTCTTACAAAAGCTTTCCAGAACTTGCAAACTGCTTTTTATACTGTTCAACATACCTTGTGTCAATTGAAGCTTATCCTCAATACTGACAACTAAACTAATGGTGTTTTCTAAAGCAAGAAATAGACCTCTGAACCTTTCACCTATTACTACCTGTCAGGGCAAGGAGATTGAGGTTGTAACCTCATATAAATATCTTGGAATTTTAATTGATGACGGCCTCTCTTTTAAATTGCATATTCAACAACTTTGAAAATTGAAGATGAAATTGGGATTTTATTTTAGGAATAAGGCCTGTTTTTCTTTTGAAGCCAGAAGGAGGCTAGTATCAGCTACATTTATGCCTTTACTAGACTATGGGGATATTTTATATATGAATGCTTCCGCTCAGTGTTTGAGATCAATTGACACCCTTTACCATGGCACTTTGAGATTTATTTTAAACTGCAAAACTCTTACGCACCACTGCACTTTGTATACCAGGGTTGGCTGGCCTTCTCTAGTCACTCATAGGCTCAGTCACTGGTATACTTTTATTTATAAAGCCATTTTGGGTTTACTACCTTTTTTATTTGGGCATTTTTATTGTTCAGAAATGTGGTGGGTACTCTCTTCGTTCGCTGGACTTTATTCTGCTAACTGTTCCAAATGTCCTAACTAAATTTGGTAAAAGGGCTTTTATGTACTCTGCGCCATCGTCTTGGAACGCCTTACAAAATACTTTTAAACTGGAAGAACTTGTCCCGATTGGTATTTTTAAATCACTGATGAATGATTTTGAGACTGATTCCCTGATCTGTCAATGTTTTTAATTTGATGTTTTTGATTTTTGTTATACTCTTGTGAATTATATGGTTTTTACTAGATTACTTGTTTTTCATGTTTGTCTGTAATTTTTGTAATGACTTGGTGCTGTCTATCTTGGCCAGGACACTCTTGAAAAAGATTTTAAATCTCAATGAGCCCTTCCTGGTTAAATAAAGGTTAAATAAAAATAAATAAAAAATAGGTTGTTAATCTTTGTTAGAAAACCATTTTCAGGTCATGCCGTAGATTTAAGTAAAAACTGTAACTCGGCCACTCAAGAACATTCACTGCCTTGGTAAGCAACTCCAGTGTAGATTTGATCTTGTGTTTTAGGTTATTGTCCTGCTGAAATTCATGTCTCAGTGTCTAGTGGAAAGCAGACTGAACCAGGTTTTCATCTAGGATTTTGCCTGTGCTTAGCTCCATTCCATTTCTTTTTATCCTGAAGAACTCCCCAGTCCTTAACGATTACAAGCATACCCATAACATGATGCAGCCACCATTATACTTGAAAATATGGAGAGCGGTAATTAGTACTGTGTTGTATTGAATTTTCCCCAAACATAACACGTTGTATTCAGGACAAAGTGAATTGCTTTGCCAAATGTTTTGCAGTATTACTTTAGTGCCTTGTTGCAAACAGGATTGTTGCAAACATGTCTTGGAATAGTTTTATTCTGTACAACCTTCCTTTTTTCTCTAGGGTTAGTATTGTGACTAGAGTGATCTATTCTTGCAATTTGAAGTCTATGACATTTTAGATTTAGATATGATAATGTATAAAAGTAGTTTGGATGTTAACTATTTTTTTCAAAGTAACTTTAGTTAGGTAAACTATATTTTTCTAAAGGGTAGCTTTAGTGTAGATTTACTTCACACTGGAATAAGTTATTAGTAGCTTGATGAACTGTATTTTCAGAGTAGCTTCTCCAACACTGTTGGGTTCAAAAATTTGTATTTGCTGACTTCTCCCAAACGCACATAGCAAAATTATTCACAAGGGGGTAGTGAAACAGATATATTGAGTTTGGAAGGTAAAGCAATAATAGTGACAAAACATTAAAGGATGTAACACATTAAGGCTATAACACAACAAAAGGTGGACAAAAATCAAGGGGGTGTGAATAATTTCTGAAGGTACTCTGTGTTTGTCTTGCAGCATGTGTTGTGCATTCAGAAAGTATTCAGACCCCTTGGACAGTTTCCACATTTTGTTACGTTACAGCCTTATTCTAAAATGGATTAAATAAATATACATTCTCATCAATCTACACACAATACCCCATAATGACAAAGCAAAATCAGGTTTAGAAATGTTTTCAAATAATAAAAAACATATACCTTATTTACATAAGTATTCAGACCCTTTGCAATAAGATTCGAAATTGAGCTCAGGTGCATCCTGTTTCCATTGATCATCCTTGAGATGTTTCTACAACTTGATTGGACTCAAACACCTGTCTACATATATACATTTATATATTTTTATTTCACCTTTATTTAACCAGGTAGGCCAGTTGAGAACAAGTTCTCATTCACAACTGCGACCTGGCCCAGATAAAGCAAAACAGTGCGACACAAACAACAACACAGAGTTAAACATGGAATAAACAAACGTACAGTCAATAACACAATAGAAAAAAATCTATATACAGTGTGTGCAGATTAGGGAGGTAAGGCAATAAATAGGCCGTAGCGGCGAAATAATTACAAATGAGCAATTAACACTGGAGTGATAGATGTGCAGAAGATTAATGTGCAGGTAGAGATACTGGGGTGCAAAGGAGCAAAAGAATAAATAACAATATGAGGATGAGGTAGTTGGATGGGCTATTTACAGATAGGCTATGTACAGGTGCAATGATCTGTGAGCTGCTTTGACAGCTGATGCTTAAAGTTAGTGAGAGAGATATGAGTCTCCAGCTTCAGTGATTTTTGCAATTCGTTCCAGTCATTGGCAGCACAGAACTGGAAGGAAAGGGCCAAAGGAGGAATAGGCTTTGGGGGTGACCAGTGAAATATACCTGCTGGAGCACGTGCTACGTGTGGGTTCTGCTATGGTGACCAGGTGAGCAGAGATAAGGCGGGGCTTTACCTAGAAAAGACTTATAGATGACCTGGAGCCAGTGGGGTTGTTGACGAATATGAAGTGAGGGCCAGCCAACAAGAGCATACAGGTCGCAGCAGTGGGTAGTATATGGGGCTTTGGTGACAAAACGGATGGCACTGTGATAGATGACAGTGCATGTCAGAGCAAAAACCAAGCCATGAGATAAAAGGAATTGTCTGTAGAGCTCCGAGACAGGACTGTGTCGAGGCACAGATCTGGGGAAGGGTACCAAAACAATTCTGCAGCATTGAAGGTCCCCAAGAACACAGTGGCCGCCATCATTCTTAAATGGAAGAAGTTTGGAACCACAAAGACTTTTCCTAGAGCTGGCTGCCCGGCCAAACTGAGCAATCGGGGGTGAAGGGCCTTGGTCAGGGAGTTGACCAAGAACCTGATGGTCACTCTGACAGAGCTCCAGAGTTCCTCTGTGGAGATGGGAGAACCTTCCAGAAGGACAACAATCTCTGCAGCACTCCACCAATCAGGCATTTATGGTAAATCAAATCAAATTTTATTTGTCACATGCGCCGAATGCAACAGGTGTAGGTAGACCTTACAGTGAAATGTTTACTTACAAGCCTTTAACCAACAATAGAGTTTTAAGAAAAAATACATACAAAATAAGAAATAATGTAACAAATAATTAAAGAGCAGCAGTAAAATAACAATAGCGAAGCTATATACAGGGGATACCAGTACAGAGTCAATGTGCAAAGGCACCGGTTAGTTGAGGTAATTGAGGTAATATATACATGTGGGTGGAGTTGACTTATGCATAGATAATAACATTATGCATAGATAATAACGCAGCAGCGTAAAAGGGGGAGGGGGGCAATGCAAGTAGTCTGGGTAGCCATTTGGCTGTTTGAGGTTGTGGACAGGTGTCTTTTATACTGATAACAAGTTCAAACAGGTGCCATTAATACAGGTAACGAGTGGAGGACAGAGGAGCCTCTTAAAGAAGAAGTTACAGGTCTGTGAGAGCCAGAAATCTTGCTTGTTTGTAGGTGACCAAATACTTATTTTCCACCATAATTTGCAAATAAATTCATTAAAAATCCTACAATGTGATTTTCTGGAATTTTCTTTCTCATTTTGTCTGTCATAGTTGAAGTGTACCTATGATGAAAATTACAGGCCTCTCTCATCTTTTTAAGTGGGAGAACTTGCACAATTGGTGGCTGACTAAATACTTTTCTGCCCCACTGTAGGTGTTTCTTTTGTCCAGGTGTGAAAGGGCAGTGTGAAGTGCAATAGAGAGTGCATCATCTGTGGATCTGTTGGGGTGGTATTCAAATTGGAGTGGGTCTAGGGTTTCTGGGATAATGGTGTTGATGTGAGCAATGACCAGCCTTTCGAAGCACTTCATGGCTACAGACGTGAGTGCTACGGGTCGGTAGTCATTTAGGCAGGTTACCATAGTGGTCTTGGGCACAGGGACTAAGTTTGTCTGCTTGAAACATGTTGGTATTACAGACTCAGACAGGGAAAGGTTTAACATGTCAGTGAAGACACTTGCCAGGTGGTCAGCGCATGCTCGGAGTATACGTCCTTGTAATCCGTCTGGCCCTTCGGCCATGTGAATGTTGACCTGTTTCAAGGTCTTACTCACATCGGCTGCGGAGAGCGTGATCACACAGTCGTCCGGAACAGCTGGTGCTCTCATGCATGTTTCAGTGTTACTTGCCTCGAAGCGAGCATAGAAGTAATTTAGCTTGTCTGGTAGGCTCGTGTCACTGGGCAGCTCTCGTCTGTGCTTCCCTTTGTAGTCTGTAATAGTTTGCAATCCCTGCCACATCTGTCGAGCATCGGAGCCGGTGTAGTATGATTCGATATTTGTCCTGTATTGACGCTTTGCCTGTTAAATGGTTTGACAGAGGGCATAGGGGGATTTCTTACAAGCTTCCGGGTTAGAGTCCCGCTCCTTGAACGCGGCAGCTCTGTCCTTTAGTTCAGTGCGGATGTTGCCTGTAATCCATGGCTTCTGGTTGGGGTATGTATGTATGGCCACTGTGGGGACGACGTCATCGATGCACTTATTGATGAATCCAGTGACTGATGTGGTGTACTCCTGAATGCCATCAGAAGAATGCTGGAACATATTCCAGTCTGTGCTTGCCAAACAAGCATCTGCTTCATCTGACCACTTTTTCGTTGACTTAGTCACTGGTACTTCCTGTTTTAGTTTTTGTTTGTACGCAGGAATCAGGAGGACATAATCATGATCAGATTTGCCAAATGCAGGGTGAGGGAGATCTTTGTACGTGTCTCTGTGTGTGGAGTAAAGGTGGTCTAGAGTGTTTTTGTCTCTGGTTCCACATTTAACATGCTGATAGAAATGTGCATTACAGTCCTCTGCCACTAGGAGCGCCGCCTCTGGATGAGCGCTTTCCTGTTTGCTTATGACGGTATACAGCTCATTGAGTGCTGTCTTGGTGGTATGTAGACAGCTACAAAAAATACAGATGAAAACTCTCTAGGTAGATAATGTGGTCTACAGTTTATCATGAGAAACTCTACCTCGGGCGAGCAATAGCTTGAGACTTCCTTAGATATCGTGCACCAGCTGTTGTTTACAAATATACATAGACCGCCACCCTTGTCTTACCAGAGGCTGCTGTTCTATACTGCCGATGCAGTGTATAACCCGCCAGCTGTATGTTATTCATGTCGTCGTTCAGCCACGACTCGGTGAAACATAAGATATGACAGTTTTTAATATCCTGTTGGTAGGATATATATACTTTTAGCTCGTCCAATTTATTTTCCAGTGATTGTACGTTGGCCAGTTGTACGTATGGCAAGGGCAGATTAGCCACTCGTTGGCGGGCCAGTTGTACGTATGGCAAGGGCAGATTAGCCACTCGTTGGCGGATCCTCACAAGGCACCCCCCGATCTCTTCCTGCGATATCTTTTCCGTCTCTTTCTCCTGAGAATGACAGGGATGAGGGCCTGTTCGGGTGTCTGGAGTAAATCCCTGTGGTCCGACTCATTAAATAGAAATTCTTTGTCGAGTTCAAGCTGAGTAATTGCTGTTCTGATTTCCAGAAGCTCTTTTGGGTCATAAGAGACATTATGTACAAAATAAGTTACAAAAAATGTGAAAAAACAAAGCCCATGAAACGGCAGCCATCCTCTCCGGGCGCCAGAGTGGCCAGACGGAAGCCATTCCTCAGTAAAAGGCACATGACAGCCCGCTTGGAGTTTGCCAAAAGGCACCTGAAGACTCTCAGACCATGAGAAACAAGATTCTCTCGTCTGATGAAACCAAGATTGAACTCTTTAGCCTGAATGCCAAGCGTCACGTCTGGACATGTCCCCCCTACATTTTGAAATAGCATTTCAAATCAAATCAAATCACATTTTATTTGTCACATACACATGGTTAGCAGATGTTAATGCGAGTGTCGCGAAATGCTTGTGCTTCTAGTTCCGACAATGCAGTAATAACCAACAAGTAATCTAACCTAACAATTCCACAACTACTACCTTATACACACAAGTGTAAAGGGATAAAGAATATGTACATAAAGATATATGAATGAGTGATGGTACAGAACGGCATAGGCAAGATGCAGTAGATGGTATACTCTACAGTCTATACATATGAGATGAGTAATGTAGGTTATGTAAACATAGTGGCATAGTTTAAAGTGGCTAGTGATACATGTTTTACATAAAGATGGCAAGATGCAGTAGATGATATAGAGTACAGTATATACATATACATATGAGATGAGTAATGTAGGGTATGTAAACATTATATTAAGTGGCATTGTTTAAAGTGGCTAGTGATACATTTTTAAATAATTTCCATCAATTCCCATTATTAAAGTGGCTGGAGTTGAGTCAGTATGTTGGCAGCGGCCACTAAATGTTAGTGGTGGCTGTTTAACAGTCTGATGGCCTTGAGATAGAAGCTGTTTTTCAGTCTCTCGGTCCCAGCTTTGATGCACCTGTACTGACCTCGCCTTCTGGATGATAGCGGGGTGAACAGGCAGTGGCTCGGGTGGTTGTTGTCCTTGATGATCTTTATGGCCTTCCTGTGACATCGGGTGGTGTAGGTGTCCTGGAGGGCAGGTAGTTTGCCCCTGGTGATGCGTTGTGCAGACCTCACTACCCTCTGGAGAGCCTTACGGTTGTGGGCGGAGCAGTTGCCGTACCAGGCGGTGATACAGCCCGACAGGATGCTCTCGATTGTGCATCTGTAGAAGTTTGTGAGTGCTTTTGGTGACAAGTCGAATTTCTTCAGCCTCCTGAGGTTGAAGAGGCGCTGCTGCGCCTTCTTCACAACGCTGTCTGTGTGGGTGGACCAATTCAGTTTGTCCGTGATGTGTACACCGAGGAACTTAAAACTTTCCACCTTCTCCATTACTGTCCCGTTGATGTGGATAGGGGGGTGCTCCCTCTGCTGTTTCCTGAAGTCCACAATCATCTCCTTTGTTTTGTTGACGTTGAGTGTGAGGTTATTTTCCTGACACCACACTCCGAGGGCCCTCACCTCCTCCCTGTAGGCCGTCTCGTTGTTGTTGGTAATCAAGCCTACCACTGTAGTGTCGTCCGCAAACTTGATGATTGAGTTGGAGGCGTGCATGGCCACGCAGTCGTGGGTGAACAGGGAGTACAGGAGAGGGCTGAGAACGCACCCTTGTGGGGCCCCAGTGTTGAGGATCAGCGGAGTGGAGATGTTGTTACCTACCCTCACCACCTGGGGGCGGCCCGTCAGGAAGTCCAGGACCCAGTTGCACAGGGCGGGGTCGAGACCCAGGGTCTCGAGCTTGATGACGAGTTTGGAGGGTACTATGGTGTTAAATGCTGAGCTGTAGTCGATGAACAGCATTCTCACATAGGTATTCCTCTTGTCCAGATTGGTTAGGGCAGTGTGCAGTGTGGTTGCGATTGCGTCGTCTGTGGACCTATTGGGTCGGTAAGCAAATTGGAGTGGGTCTAGGGTGTCAGGTAGGGTGGAGGTGATATGGTCCTTGACTAGTCTCTCAAAGCACTTCATGATGACGGAAGTGAGTGCTACGGGGCGGTAGTCGTTTAGCTCAGTTACCTTAGCTTTCTTGGGAACAGGAACAATGGTGGCCCTCTTGAAGCATGTGGGAACAGCAGACTGGGATAAGGATTGATTGAATATGTCCTTAAACACACCAGCCAGCTGGTCTGCGCATGCTCTGAGGACGCGGCTGAGAATGCCGTCTGGGCCTGCAGCCTTGCGAGGGTTAACACTTTTAAATGTTTTACTCACCTCGGCTGCAGTGAAGGAGAGCCCGCAGGTTTTGGTAGCGGGCCGTGTCAGTGGCACTGTATTGTCCTCAAAGCGAGCAAAAAAGTTATTTTGTCTGTCTGGGAGCAAGACATCCTGGTCCGCGACGGGGCTGGTTTTCTTTTTGTAATCCGTGATTGACTGTAGACCCTGCCACATACCTCTTGTGTCTTTTTTGTCCCCCCAAGTTTTATCATTGGCATGTGATACAAAACGAGACAGCGTTGTGCATTAGGACCATGCGGACGCCTCCGAGCAGTCGGGTAGGGTGTTTGCAGTGTTTATATATATATATACTGGATTTATCCAAATATATATACATACAGCTCTGGAAAAAAATCCTCCACCAAGTTTCACAGTGGGTGCAAGACCTGGAGAGGCCTACAAGCCACAGTGTCTCGCAGGCACTGTGAAATTTGGTGGAGGATCAGTGATGATCTGCTTCAGCAAGGCTGGAATCAGGCAGATTTGTCTTTGTGAAGGACGCATGAATCAAGTCACGTACAAGGTTGTTATGGAAGAAAACTTGCTTCCTTCTGCTCTGACAATGTTCCCCAACTCTGAGGATTGTTTTTTCCAGCAGGACAATGCTCCATGCCACACAGCCAGGTCAATAAAGTTGTGGATGGAGGACCACTAGATCAAGACCCTGTCATAGCCAGCCCAAACTCCAGACCTGAACTAGAGGCCGATTAATTAGGGACGATTTTCAAGTTTTCATAACAATCGGTAATCGGTATTTTTGGACGCTGATTATGGCCGATTACATTGCAATCCACGAGGAGACTGCGTGGCAGGCTGACCACCTGTTAAGCGAGTCCAGCAAGAAGTCAAGGTAAGTATCGAACTAGCATTAAATGTATCATATAAAAAACGATCAATCTTAACATAATCACTAGTTAACTACACATGGTTGATGATATTACTAGTTTAAAACTTCTTCGACAACATTCCGCTGAAAAGGCAGTGCGAAATTCATTTATTTTAATTTTTATATGTAACTTTCATACATTCACAAGTGCAATACACCAAATTAAAGCTTAACTTCTTGTTAATCTACCCATCATGTCCGATTTCAAAAATACTTTACAGCGAAAGCACACCATATGATTATGTTAGGTCAGAGTCTAGTCACAAAAACACACACAGCCATTTTCCAGCCAAAGAGAGGAGTCACAAAAAGCAGAAATAGAGATAAAATGAATCACTAACCTTTGATGATCTTCATCAGATGACACTCATAGGACTTCATGTTACACAATACATGTATGTTTTGTTCGATAAAGTTCATATTTATATCCAAAAATCTCAGTTTACATTGGCGCTTTATGGTCAGTAATGTTGTGCCTCGAAAACATCCGGCGAATTTTCAGAGAGCCACACCAATTTACAGAAATACTCATAATAAACTTTGATAAAAGATACAAGTATTATGCACAGAATTATAGATATACTTCTCCTTAATGCAACCACTGTCAGATTTAAAAAAAGCTTTACGGAATAAGCAAACCATGCAATGATCTGAGTACGGCGCTCAGACAAAAACAAGCAATGCAGATACCCGCCATATTGTGGAGTCAACAGAAGTCAGAAATAGTATTATAAATATTCACTTACCTTTGATAATCTTCTTCAGAATGCACTCCCAGGAATCCCAGTTCCACAATAAATGTTTGTTTTGTTCGATAATGTCCAAAATTTATGTCCAAATACCTCCTTTTTGTTCGCACGTTTAGTTCCAAAATCCAAATTGATGACGCTCAGGTCAGACGAAAAGTCAAAAAATTCCATTACAGTTCGTAGAAACATGTCAAACGATGTATAGAACAATCTTTAGGATGTTTTTAACCTGTCTAGGCTGAGGGTGCCGCTAGCGGCACTCCCCCCCCACCCCCACTGAAAAGGCAGAGCCGCGAAATTCAAAAAAAATATATTTTTTAAATATTTAACTTTCACACATTAAAGTCCAATACAGCTAATGAAAGACACAGATCTTGTGAATCCAGCCAACATGTCCGATTTTTAAAATGTTTTACAGGGAAGACACAATATGTAAAGATGTAAATCTATTACCTAAAAACACATTAGCATAATCCACCATCTTTTATTTGTCCACCAACACCAGTAGCTATCACCAATTCGGCTAAACTAAGATATTTATAGCCCCTAACCAAGAAAAAAACTCATTAGATGACAGTCTGATAACATATTTATGGTATGGGATAGGTTTTGTTAGAAAAATGTGCATATTTCAGGTAGATGGCATAGGTTACAATTGCACCCACCGTCACAAATGGACTAGAATAACTACATAGAGCAACGTGTTTACCTACTTACTAATCATCGAACATTTCGTAAAAATACACAGCATACACTAATCAAAAGACACAGATCCTGTGAATACAGACAATATTTCAGATTTTCTAAGTGTCTTACAGCGAAAACACAATAAATCGTTATATTAGCATAGCACATGTGCAAACATTACCCCAGCATTAATTCTAGCCAAAGTGAGCGATAACGTAAACATCGCCAAAATATATTATTTTTTCACTAACCTTCTCAGAATTCTTCAGATGACACCCCTGTAACATCACATTACAACATGCATATACAGTTTGTTCGAAAATGTGCATATTTAGCCACCAAAATCATGGTTAGACAATGTGAAATGTAGCCCAGCTGGTGAGAAAATGTCCGTGCGCCATATTAGACAGTGATCTACTCTTATACATAAATACTCATAAACGTGACTAAAAAATATAGGGTGGACATCGATTGATAGACAATTTAATTCTTAATACAATCGCGGAATTACATTTTTTAAGTTATCCTTACTTTTCAATACAGTTTGCGCCAAGCGAAGCTACGTCAAAAAACATGGCGTCCTAAGCCACTAACATTTTTCGACAGAAACACGATTTATCATAATAAAAATGTCCTACTTTGAGCTGTTCTTCCATCAGTATCTTGGGCAAAGGATCCTTTCTTGGGTCTAATCGTCTTTTGGTGGAAAGCTGTCCTCTTGCCATGTGGAAATGCCAACTGCGTTCGGGATGAACTGGAACCGTGCCCAGAGATTCACAGCGTTTCAGAAATAAATGTCCCAAAATCGCACTAAACGGATATAAATTGCTATAAAACGCTTTAAATTAACTACCTTATGATGTTTTTAACTCCTATAACGAGTCTTAACATGACCGGAGAAAGATTACTCCCAACACTAATGCTTGGAACAGGTGCGGGTCGGTGTCCTCCACGCGCGTGACGCACCAAGAAAAGAGTTGCTAGCTACAGGGTTTTTTAATTTATAGTGCCTGTGAACGCGCAATCGACCCCATTCAAATCGTCATCACGTAAAGGCATCCAGGGGAAGACGTAAGCAGTGTCCGTATCCTCATAGCAATAACAGTGGCCTTTTAACTGACTCCAGATCAGGGGCCAACATTTCTGAAATCTGACTCCATGTCAGGGAAATTGCTGTAGAATGGGTTCTGTTCCACTTAGAGACAAAATTTCAACTCCTATAGAAACTATAGACTGTTTTCTATCCAATAATAGTAATAATATGCATATTGTACGATCAAGAATTTTGTGGGAAGCCGTTTCAAAAATTACACGATTAGCATAAATAGTGACAACAGCGCCCCCAGCCTCAACAGGTTAACATAAATCTTCAATAATGTTTCAACCGGAGAATTCCTTTGTCTTCAGAAATGCAATGGAACACAGTTCGCTCTCACGGGAGTGCACGTGATCAACTCATGCCAGACTCCTGACTCAAAGAGCTCTCCTTCCCTCATTCTTCACAGTAGAAGCATCAAACAAGGTTCTAAAGACTGGTGACATCTAGTGGAAGCCTTAGGAAGTGCAATATGACCCCAAAGGCACTGTATATTGGATAGGCAAACCTACAAACCTCAGATTTCCCACTTCCTGGTTGGATTCTTTCTCAGGTTTTTGCCTGCCATATGAGTTTTGTTATACCCACAGACATCATTCAAACAGTTTTAGAAACTTCAGAGTGTTTTCTATCCAAATCTACTAATATGCATTTCCTAACTTCTGGGACTGAGTAGCAGGCAGTTTACTCTGGGCACCTTATTCATCCAAGCTACTCAATACTGCCCCCAGCCATAAGAAGTTAACAAAGAGTTGCAGTCTGTTTTGGAATGGGTGGCCAGTAATAAACTGGTCCTGAACATCTCTAAAACTAAGAGCATTGTATTTGGTACAAATCATTCCTTAAGTGCTAGATCTCAGCTGAATCTGGTAATGAATGGTGTGGCGGTTGAACAAGTTGAGGAGACTAAATTACTTGCCGTTACCTTAGATTGTAAACTGTCATGGTCAAAACATATAGATTGAATGGTTGCAAAGATGGGGAGAGGTCTAGCCGTAATAAAGAGATGCTCTGCTTTTTTGACAACACACTCCAAAAAGCAAGTTCTGCAGGCTCTAGTTTTGTCTAATCTTGATTATTGTCCAGTCGTGTGGTCCAGTGCTGCAAGGAAAGACCTAGTTAAGCTGCAACTGGCCCAATAACAGAGCGGCATGTTTTGCTCTTAATTGTAATCAGAGGGCTGATATAAATACTATACATGCCAGTCTCTCTTGGCTAAGAGTTGAGAAACTGACTACATCACTTCTTTTTTAAGAAACATTAATGTGTTGAAAATCCCAAATTATTTGCATAGTCAACTTACACACAGCTCTGACACACTACTTATCCCACCAACCATGCCACCAGTGGTCTTTTCATAGTCCCAAAATCCAGAACAAATTCAAGAAAACGTACAGTATTATATAGAGCCCCTATTGCATGGAACTTCCTTCTATCTCATGTTGCTCAAATAAACAGCAAACCTGGTTTCAAAAAACAGATAAAGCAACACCTCGCGGCACAACGCCTCTCCTCTATTTGACCTAGATAGTTTGTGTGTATGCATTGATATGTAGGCTACGTGTGCCTTTTTAAAAATGTATGTAGTTCTGTCCTTGAGCTGTTCTTGTCTAATGATGTTCTGCATTATGTTTCATGTTTTGTGTGGACCCCAGGAAGAGTAGCTGCTGCTTTTGCAACAGCTAATGGGGATCCTAATAAAATACCAAATACCAAATAACATGGCACAAGTGGGCGGGTGGTCTCTGTTGTGCTCTATTGTGGGGGGGGGGGTCTCTGTTGTGCTCTATTGTGGGGGGGGGGGGTCTCTGTTGTGCTCTATTGTGTGGGGGGGGGGTCTCTGTTGTGCTCTATTGTGGGGGGGGGGGGGGTCTCTGTTGTGCTCTGTGGGGGGGGGGGTCTCTGTTGTTCTCTATTGTGGGGGGAGGTCTCTGTTGTGCTCTATTGTGGGGGGGAGGTCTCTGTTGTGCTCTATTGTGGGGGGGAGGTCTCTGTTGTGCTCTATTGTGGGGGGGAGGTCTCTGTTGTGCTCTATTGTGGAGGGGAGGTCTCTGTTGTGCTCTATTGTGGGGGGGAGGCTGATGACATTAGAGAGCACCCATCAGACCAACTTCTTCAATTGCCAACTCCTTGAGTTTCACAATTGTGTCTAGAAAAACACAATTGTTTACCCTTAAGTGTGAGTAATTTACTCTATTTATACTTGTAATATAATTTTACAATGGAAAAAGTAAAATAAATACTGTAGCTGGAGTGTGTCTTTAATGTGTTGCATGTGGTATGCTTGTCTCTTGCTTGACAGACTGATTTAGCCTAATTGTGAACACACAGTACTTATCTCTAAAAGCTAAATGGACAGTGTATAATCAATTTAGTTATGTTAATAGTATGGGCAAGAAACCCTGTAATAATAACAATATTCAGAATGCTGCTTGAAAACATTTATTTGTCACGAAATAACACAGCTTCTTTTAGACTTTATACAACAAAAAATACTTACAATTTGGATGTGTAAGTACAGAGTACATAGGTACAGTCAGAGCTCATAGCGCACTGTGCTTACTGCCACACGAGACAGAGAACGTAACTCATCGAGGTGAGGAAATGTTCAGCTTGCCAAAAGCACCATAGTGTCAACACCTGTCACTTGCCCACGCAGGAAAAACAGAGACACACTGGTAGAGAGACACATACAGTTGTTTGCAGTTAAAATCTTAAACTATGTGCAAAGTTGTACAAAAATCCATTTAATATTTTGTTATCCCCACATCCACCAACATTTGATTATTTCAAAGGCTGTATCTGTTGAATTTAATTGTATGGAATATAGTAGTTTACAATATAATATCCTATGAATAATACTGAGATTATAACAGGGTAAACTACTTGGATAGAGGAGAAAAGCTACCTGAACAACTACAGTTGTTTAGATTTCACGTAAGCTTTGGGAATCATTCTGTACTCATGAAAACATCTTTAAGGCCATTGGTTGCTTGTGTCATATATTGACATAAACAAATGTATGTTTAAAATATGTATGTTTACAATAACTAATAAATAGTGATAAATAAGAGACAAAACAAACATATCTTTGAGTGCAACACTAAGGTGAGCTACAGACACTTGTGAGGTTGGTAGCCGGTAGTGAGAGTCTCATGCTTATTTTTCATCATTCTAAGGACTGTGATATATAGAAAACGCTAATAACATCAAGGCAATGTTGTAGTTACATTATTATTATACAGATAAATGGTAGATGTTTTACCGTAATCTCCAAACGTGACAAACAGACAAATATACACCTTATAGGTAACAAAATAATCAGTTCTCAGGACTTGACTGAAAACTTTAGATATGGGAATGTTATGATTATCACGTTGAGACATTGTTATATTGTCATGACATCTTACTGCCCTCTCGAACACTGTGCTATCAGACAGGGTAGTGAGTAACTGGGTGTGAGAGTGCAATCCCTCTCTGAGGCGGTCAGTGTAATCCAGCACTGTGAGAGAGTAATCTGTGCGTGTGTGTAATCTAGATCAAGCTATTGGGCAACCGCAGGGACTGCTGCAAATCTGTCGGATTACAGAGGCCTCATGAGGATAAGGGATGTCCTATGGCTGGCATAGTCTGACAAAACACCCAATTCCTGTTTGTTAATATGCTTCTAAGCAGCAGCACCACCAAATACCCTGTTCAGGTACATCATGAACTGCGTTTGTGCTTGCAAAAAGCATATATTAAAACACATGTTTATAACTCTCGTCTCGTATTATCACTCTTGTGTATGAGGAGAAATGAGAACAAAACCATAGCTAAAATAATCCAGGTGCTTTTATATCAGATGGTTGTATAATCTAATCTCATGCTAGCACACAGAAGGGGAATGGGTCGCTGTCTAGTTATTGTGCATTGGGAGAAAAAAAACTTCTCAGTAGATATTAGGTTGATTGAGACTGCAAAATCTGGGACACATAAGAGTGAGTGAGGTCATTGGATGGGAGTCAGTGGATTAAGTGAGAGGTTGAAAGGTGTACTCTGCCTTAGAAGAGAGTGACAATCTCATGTGATGGAGACAGAGAAAGTTAACAAGTGGAGTCAGGTCATTATGATACGAAGCGAGGTACAAAAACATCCCAAAACAGAACATAATATGTGTGTGATATGCCATCAGTGAAATGCAAAACTAAAATTATAAAATATACTGTTTCACAGCTCAGAAACTACATGAAACAAGTCCAAAATAATATTTAAAACAGAAAATGTATGTAAATGATTGGCGTTTGGCTGAGCAGCCACCAGTGTTGGGGAATGAGGGGGATCTTGAGGTGGTCCCAGGGATTGTAAGTGGACCCACATGACCCACTGACAGAACCTAGTCTTTCCTCAGGCAAGAATAATGTGTGTGTGTGTGTGTGTGTGTGTGTGTGTGTGTGTGTGTGTGTGTGTGAGAGAAAGCAAATGTGAAAATGTGTTTGTACATGGGTGTGTGTGTAAACAAAGGTCCATTCATTCCAGTGCTTGCAAAACGAAAAATGCTGCAAATCAACATGTGCTATCAATGTATGCTATGATCAAAAGCACCATCCTACTTCCAAACACATTCAATTGTGAGTGACTGAGAGACATTAAAAAGCGGATCAATTGAGGAGTTGAGAGAAATGCTAACAAGGAAATAACACCTGTGCTGATTTATCTACCATTTAAAAAAATACAGTGATTATAACCAATAGCAATATCCTAAACAATGCTAGATAGCTTTATTACTATGTTCCCATATTAACAGATACAATATGTAAATATAAATATGTTTCATAATGAGAGAGCGTAAATCTCATTGTGTGATGTGTACTTACTAATGCAGAGAAACACAGCCTTGTGGCATTACACATTGATTGTATGAGGCCAGTCAGAGGAGAAGAGAGTGAGGTAATGTATGAATAGGAGCAGATAGATGATAACGGCCCACTGAAATAAAAATGGCTCCCTTCCTAGTTCCTACACATCATCTCTTTGCCTGCTGCTCTTCAGCAGACTGGGCGGGGGAGGGGGTGGTGTGGAGGGCGCTGGCGTCCCCATGTCCGTTCGGCTGCACTGACTGGACTGTCTCTACCAGGCTGCCACTAGGGAGCACCACGTACCTGGCAGCCATGTCCTTGGGCTGCAGCTCCCTCAGGCCCTCCTTACTGTGCCATATCCCATAGCCAAAATACACCAGTAGACCTAGAGAGGTGCAACATATACTGTTAGGACCAAAACACATGCTTACAGAATCACACACATGTTGTTGTTATTGTTATACTGTCATACTGTATGTGCTTATTCATTGAGAAGACACAGCTATAGCAGGAATATGGTGCTAGGAATTGATTACTTAGACATGGCCCAGCCCCTGTCATGTTCAATATTCCCTGTGAAGCCTCTGTAGGCAGACAGGCAGTGTTGGGTAGGTTACTTTCTAAATGTAATCCGTTACAGTTATTAGTTAGGTCTACCTGAACAAAATTGCAAACAGTAACGTAATGTTTGGATTTCCCAAACTCAGTAATGTAATCAGATTGCTTTCAGTTACTTTTAGATTACTTTCCTTAAGAGGCACAGGTTAGTAGCTGGCACAAAGTCATAAAATGTGATTATAAACCTAAACTTAACCACACTGCTAACCCTAATGCCTAACCTTAAATGAAAACCAAAATGCAATTTTTTTGTTTTCATTGATTTTTACAATGTAGCCAATTTTGAATTTGCAGCTGACCCATCTAGCAGAAATCACTCCGTTTTGCCTCAAGGACAAGACTCGTTATGTACAGTAGGCTTCTTCTAACCCATTGCTTTCTACTACAGATAATACGGTTAGGCTATATCTTTACATTTAAAAACAAATCTAAGTGGGTCTGCCAGATTTCCAGTCATTCCAATGAATTTAATACCCATTGATCTTCAAGAACATGAATTGAAAAGATGGAAATATAGATTAATATGGAAATATGGATCAGCCAAATTGTTTTATCTGAGCATAACCCCAAAACTAAGGACTAATCAGCCTAATCTGTTTGTTTTTGATTTTGTTGTCATGGAGGACTGATAAGGCTCATTGCTTAGAACTGCAAAAAAAATGCAGCCCTCGGAATAGTGTGCTTTGAGCACTACCAAAAGTGCTATTTGATGTGAAAAACTAGATGGTAATTTTCCATGAAGAGAATAAAAGCCCCACTAGTGGTCTTCTTAAATTAAACTTCTTTTTTACAATAATGGAGCACAATACCATGAGGCAGTTTAGAAGGGATGAACTCAAACTTTTATTCCATAGGCTAGGATCCTCACTGCAGCTGTTGCAAGAGTGCTTTTTTCACTGGTTGTCCACTGGGGCGTATTCATTACTCCGATTCTGTTGCAAAACGTTTCTCAAACGGAAGCAAACGGAACAAAACGGGGAGGGACCTACCTGAATTTGTCCAACAGAAACTCTAGTTTTGCTCTGTTTGCTTCCATTTGGTTCTTAAACAGTCAATGGTTTCCGTAATGAATACACTCCTGACCGCAAAAACAATGATTGATAAGCAGTTTAAACTTCTTCAATTCAACCATTATTGGGTTAAAATACACAGCATATACATCAGTGAACATCCATCCACAACAACCACAATATGTAAGGCGCAAATAAATTAGAGAGCAGCAGTGTGATTCACATCAATGCGCTATGTAGCCTAAATATCTTCTAACTGCAGCAGGTGCAGGCTAGGAAAGGGTTAACTCACTCCAGTCAAGCCTTGACTTACTTGGTAGGTTTACTCTCTGTGAACACAAAAAGTAACCTGCATATGTTTTAATACAAACATGTGCTATGTACTAATAATTTAATAAAACCCTGTTTCATATCCTGTTGTCTATGATCAACCAGTAATAAGTATCCATACTATTTGTCCATCATTTAGGTTAATAAGTGGCACAGTATTTCAACCACTGAATGCAACAGTTCCAGTTCTGTCTGACATGATGTTTGGTTTACAGGAAGTGTCTGCGCTACATAGCACATGGTCCTCACACAACACACATTTGTGCCATTAGTGGAAGTAATCTTACCTGCAGCCACCCATACGGTAAAGCGGATCCAGGTCATTGGGCTGAGCTTCAGCATTAGGAACACATTCATGAGGATGCTTGCACCAGGGATGAATGGGACCAAGGGTACCTAGAAAAATGACAACCGCAAACAACCATCATTCTGACATGTATTAAAATGTGTCAAATAATCAATGCCTTCCTTAATTCAATAAGTGCTTGTCATTGACAAAAAGGAAGTTGGAGAGCCTAAAAGACCACTAGTCTTGACTCAAATATTAAAAGTCCCAATAGAAGTACTTAATATAATTCAAAAGAATGATCAGGTCTTAATGAAAAGATTTTATATTAGGTTGGTGCCAGAGGGAACGTGGGCCATGCTTGAGCTCACAGAAACAGCTTTTATTTTGTATGAACAGCAGATCAACCACACAGCAGAGAGTGAGTGTCTGCTGTGACTCAGCCTCAGAGCTGGGTGAAAATGTCACATTAAATGTTTCAGTTCCGATCTACTGGGCTCGAGTCAGACTGAGTAGAATTTAACATATCTAAAGGTGGAGAGACAGCTACAAAAAAGTCTTAAAACACACAGAGTATTCTTGGTTTATCATAACTACATAAAGACTTAGGGAAATATAACAGGCTGTTTGCTCAAATAAACGGTATTTGTCACATGCTACGTAAACTTCAGGTGTAAACTAACAGTGAAGTGCTTAATTACCCTACCTTCCCAACAATGCAGAGAGAAAGAAAACAGATAAATAATAGAAAAGTAACAATAAATATGCAATGAGTAACGATAACTTGGCTATATACACTGAGAATACCAAACATTAGGAACACCTTCAGGGCATGAACTCTACAAGGTGTCGAAAGCGTTCCACAGGGATGATGGCCCATGTTGACTCCAATGCTTCCCACAGTTGTGTCAAGTTGGCTGGATGTCCTTCGGGTGGTAGACCATTCTTGATAGACACGGGAAAATGTTGAGCGTGAAAAACCCAGCAGCGTTGACAAACTGGTGTTTGACAAACTGGTGCGCCTGGCATCTACTACCATACCCCGTTTAAAGGCATTTAATTTTTTTGTCTTGCCCATTCACACTCTGAATGGCACACATACACAATCCATGTCTCAATTTGATCTAGGCTTAAAAATACTACTTTAACCTGTCTCCTCCACTTCATCTACACCGACTGAAGTGGATTTAACAAGTGACATCAATAAGGGATCATAGCTTTCACCTGGATGCACCTGGTCAGTCAATATCATGGAAAGAGCAGGTGCTCTGAATGTTTTGTATAGTCAGTGTACACAGGGTACCAGTACTGAGTTGATGTGCAGGGGTACGAGGTATTTGAGGTAGATATGTACATATAACTAGGAATAAAGTGACAGATATTAAACAGTAGCAACAGCGTATGTGATGAGTCAAAAAAGTTAATTAAAAAAGGGTCAGTGCAGATAGTTACAGTTCAGGAAGGAGACGCATTCTGTCTCCTAGAGATGAACGTACTTTGGTGCGAAAAGTGCAAATCAATCCCAGAACAACAGCAAAAGACCATGTGAAGATGCTGGAGGAAACAGTTACAAAAGTATCTATATCCACAGTAAAACGAGTCCTATATCGACATAACCTGAAAGGCCGCTCAGCAAGGAAGAAGCCACTGCTCCAAAACCGACATAAAAAAGCTAGACTATTTGGAAGACCCATTTGCAACCAAGCTTTAACTTCCTGACTGATGTCTTGACATGTTGCTTCAATATAGCCACATAATTTTCCTTCCTCATGAAGCCATCTATTTTGTGAAGTGCACAAGTCCCTCCTGCAGCAAAGCACCCCCACAACATGATGCTGCCACCCCCGTGCTTGACGGTTGGGATGGTGTTCTTTGGCTTGCAAGCCCTCCCCCTTTTTCCTCCAAACATAACGATGGTCATTATGGCCAAACAGTTCTATTTTTGTTTCATCAGACCAGAGGACATTTCTCCAAAAAGTACGATCTTTGTCCTCATGTGCAGTTGCAAACCGTAGTCTGGCTTTTTTTATGGCGGTTTTGGAGCAGTGACTTCTTCCTTGCTGATCGGCTTTTCAGGTTAGGTCAATATAAGACTCGTTTTACCGCTGTTTCCTCCAGCATCTTCGCAAGCTCCTTTGCTGTTGTTCTGGGATTGATTTGCACCTTTCGCACCAAAGTACGTTCATCTCTAGGAGACAGAACGCGTTTCCTTCCTGAGTGGTATGACGGCTGCGTGGTCCCATGGTGTTTATACTTGCATACTATTGATTGTACAGATGAACGTGGTACCTGTAGGCGTTTGGGAATTGCTCCCAAGGATGAACCAGACTTGTGGAGGTCTACAATTTTTTTTTTTGAGGTCTTGGCTGATTTCTTTTGATTTTCCCATGATGTCAAGAAAAGAGGCACTGAGTTTGAAGGTAGGCCTTGAAATACATCCATAGGTACACCCCCAATTGACTCAAATGATGTCAATTAGCCTAACAGAAGCTTCTAAAGCCATGACTGGAATTTTCCAAGCTGTTTAAAGGAACAGTCCACTTAGTGTTCTGACCCACTGGAATTGTGATACAGTAAATTAGAAGTGAAATAATCTGTCTGTAAACAATTGTTGGAAAAATGAATTGTGTCATGCACAAAGTAGATGTCCTAACCGACTTGCCAAATCTATAGTTTGTTAACAAGAAATTTGTGGAGTGGTTGAAAAATTAGTTTTAATGACTCCAACCTAAGTGTATGTAAACTTCCGACTTCAACTGTAGTTAATCAAATAGCTACCTGGGCTAACTATTTAGTAGTCTTATGGCTTGGGGGTAGAAGGTTTTCAGGGTCCTGTTGGTTCCAGACTTTGTGCATCAGTACCACTTGCCATGCGGCAGAGACAACAGTCCATGACTTGGGTGGCTGGAGTCTTTGACAATTTTTAGGGGCTTCCTCTGACATCGCCTGGTATAGAGGTCCTGGATGGCATGGAGCTCTGCCCCAGTGATGTACTGGGCCGTACGTATTATCCTCTATAGCGTCTTGGGGTCAGATGCCAAGCAGTTGCCATACCAAGCGGTGATGCAAGATGCTCTCAGCGGTGCAGCTGTATAACATTTTGAGGATCTGAGTGCCCATGCCAAATCTTTTCAGCCTCCTGAGGGGGAAGAGATATTGTCATGCTCTCTTCACGACTGTGTTGGTGTGTGTGGAACATGATAGATCCTTAGTGATGTGAGGAACTTGAAGCTCTCGACCCGCTCCACTATAGCCCTATCGATGTGAATGGGGGGCGTGCTCGGCCCTCAATTTCCAGTAGTCCACGATCAGCTCCTTTGTCTTGATGACGTAGAAGGACAGGTTGTTGTTGAGGGTCAGCATGACAGATGTGTTGTTCCCTACCCTAACCACCTGGGGGTTGGCCCATCAGGAAGTCCAGGATCCAGTTGCAGAGGGAGGTGTTCAGTCCCAGTGTCCTTAGCTTAGTGATGAGCTTGAAGGGCACTCTGGTATTGAACGCTGAGCTGTAGTTAATGAAGAGCATTCTGTCATAGCTGTTCCTCTTGTCCAGGTGGGAATGGGCAGTGTGGAGTATAATAAAGATTTCGTCATCTGTGGATCTGTTGGGGCGGTATGCAAATTGGAGTGGGTTCAGGGTGTCTGGGATTCTCTGCCTCAAACCCTATTACAGGGGCTGAGTCACTGGTTTACTGGTGCTCTTCCATGCTGACCCTAGGAGGGGTGCTTCACTTGAGTGGGTTGAGTCACTGACATGATCTTCCTGTCCGGGTTGGCACCCCCCTTGGGTTTGTGCCGTGGGGCAGATCTTCGTGGGCTATACTCGGCCTTGTCTCAGGATGGTAAGTTGGTGGTTGAAGTATCCCTCTAGTGGTGTGGGGGCTGTGCTTTGGCAAAGTGGGTGGGGTTATATCCTGCCTGTTTGGCCGGCCCTGTCCGGGGGGTATCGTCGGACGGGGCAACAGTGTCTCCGACCCCTCCTTTCACAGCCTCCAGTATTTATGCTGCAGTAGTTTATGTGTCGGGGGCCTAGGGTCAGTCTGTTATATCTGGAGTATTTCTCCTGTCTTATCCGGTGTCCGGTGTGAATTTAAGTATGCACTCTCCAATTCTCTCTTTCGCTTTCTCTCTTTCTTTCTTTCTTTCTTTTTTTTTCTCTCTCTTCTTTCTTTCTTTCTTTCTTTCTTTCTCTCTCTCTCTCTCTCTCGGAGGAGGACCTGAGCCTTAGGACCATGCTTCAGGACTACCTGGCCTGATGACACCTTGCTGTCCCCAGTCCACCTGGTCGTGCTGATGCTCCCGTTTCAACTGTTCTGCCTGCGGCTATGGAACCCTGGCCTGTTCACTGGACGTGCTACCTGTCCCAGACCTGCTGTTTTCAACTCTCTAGAAACAGCAGGAATGGTAGAGATAGACTGAATGATCGGCTATGAAAAGCCAACTGACATTTACTCCTGAGGTGCGGACCTGTTGCACCCTCTACAATCACTGTGATTATTGTTATTTGACCCAGCTGGTCATCTATGAACATCTTGGCCATGTTCTGTTATAATCTCCCCCCGGCACAGCCAGAAGAGGACTGACCACCCCTCATAGCCTGGTTCCTCTCTAGGATTCTTCCTAGGTTCTGGCCTTTCTAGGGAGTATTTCATAGCCATCGTGATTCTACACCTGCATTGCTTGCTGTTTGGGGTTTTAGGCTGGGTTTATTTACAGCACTTTGTGACATCAGCTGATGTAAGAAGGGCTTTATAAATACATTTGATTGATTTGATGATGGTGTTGATGTGAGCCATGACCAGCCTTTCAAAGCATTTCATGGCTACAGATGTGAGTGCTATGGGGCGATAGTCATTTAGACAGGTTACCTTGGCATTCTTGGGCATAGGGACTATTGTGGTCTGCTTGAAACTCTGCAGGCAGACAACGTTATACAACTAATAATTCTAAGGCGAGGGTCTAGTTCTGCTTCCCTAACTTTATGTGTAGGCATATACAATAAAGTAAAAGTCAACAAAATTGTGAACTGCTTTGCATTTACACTTTGGGCATTAAATGAAAAAGTGAGAATTTGTTTGGCTCACCTGGAAGGTTTTGGTGTTGATATGTGGTTCATGGGCATATATGACGACCAGGCTGAGGAGGAAGGTCGAGCCAAACACCACTATTAGCACGGCGAAGCTCCACGTAGGCAGCTGCAGCTGGTTATTCCCAAACACAAACACGGCACAGAGGGACACAGAGCTCACCATCACCGCCAGCACAGAGAAGGCCACCACCTCCCCCGGCTCAAAGGTCCCTAGCAACCTGCCCAGGTAGGGCTCCCAGCGGGCCTTCAACACCCCTGGGGCGCTGCGTTCCCTGGTCTTCTGCATCTCCACCAGCTGTAGCTTGTCTGAGAAGGACTCATACTCCTTCAGCTCCCCGCTGTCCTGAGCTATGATCTGGGACTCTGAGGCTTCGGGTGAGAGCTCTGGGTTGTAGTTGGTGTTAGGGGAGGTAGTGGAGTTAGCCTTGGAACTGGTCTTCTCCTTCTCAGGCTGGAAGCGCAGCACGATGACACTGGCTGCCACAAAGGTGTAGGCCAGGAGGGTGCCGATGGACAGGAACTGGACCAGGGCCTCCAGGTCAAAGATGAGGGCCATGACGGCCATGAGGAGGCCAAACACCAAGATGGCATTCACAGGGACCTTGGTGACAGGGTTGACCTTGGCGAAGAAGGCGAAGAAGAGGCCATCCTCCGCCATAGCGTAAACAATCCGAGGGAGGGAGAAAAGGTTGCTGAGGAGCACTGTGTTCATGGCTGGAAGAGGGGATGGACAGAGAGTCACATGATCATCAATGCAATCAAAACAGAGAGCTACTGTATGAAGTCAAGATAAATAAAATTCATACACATTTGCCCTTCAATCAATTATATCATCAACAGACCCAAAGAAACTCAATGGCATGATACATTGGTGTGGTTACAGTGGCTAAGTCTTTCAAGAGACACTTACCACAGATGGACCCTACTGCCACGATGTAGCCAGCCCAGCTGTAGCCTCGGCGGAAGAAGGCGTCAGACAGAGCTGAGTTGGGATCGAGGGAGTGCCAGGGCACCATGAGAGTGAGGACAGTGGAGACCAGGATGTAGGCTGTGGCTGCCATGCACAAAGAGATGGCTGTGGCCATGGGAATGGCTCGCTGGGGGTTCTTTGCCTCCTCGCTTGAGGCTGCAATCACATCGAAGCCAACAAATGCGTAAAAGCAGGTGGCTGTGCCCGCCATAACCCCAGACACACCGAACGGTGCAAAACCTCCTTCTTTCTGGCTCCAGTTGACTGGGTCGGCCAGCATGAAGCCAAACACCAAGATGAAGAGTATGACAACCAGACTAACAGCGGAGAAGATGTGGTTGAGCCAAGAGGAGACTCGCACTCCGAAGGTTATGAAGATGGTGGCAACCACTAGAATCCCGGCGGCCAGCAGGTCAGGGTAGTGGGCGATATAGGGAACATTCCACTTCATTATGTGGTTCTCTGTGTAGTTCTGGATAGTGTGGTTAAACATGGAGTCCAGATAACCACTCCACGCCCGCGCCACCGCGGCCCCACCAATCATGTACTCCAACACTACGTTCCAGCCAATGAGAAAGGCCCATATCTCTCCACAAGAAACATAGGTGAACATGTAGGCTGAGCCCGTTCTGGGCACGCGAGCTCCGAACTCAGCATAGCAGAGGGCGGCCATCAGGGAGGCGATGCCTGCTATGAGGAAGGAGAGAACCACGGCAGGTCCCGCCGTGTCCTTGGCCACAGTGCCAGTCAGGACGTAGAGGCCAGAGCCCACCATGCCCCCAACACCCAGGAGGGCCAGGTCCACCATGGTCAGGCAGCGTTTCATTGATGTCACCATCAAATCATCATCCAGGGTCTTCAGTCGGTTCAGCCTTTGGCAGAAACGCACTGCCGGGACACAGCCACGCTCACAGGTCGCCATGGTTACAGGATCACAACTTATCAGTCAAGATGCTCAAACTGGATCCATTCTCCTCCTGATCAATTGACCTGAGAGACAAAAATACATATACATACCATCATACAGGGACAAAGCCTGTGGCCGCAGAGCAGGTAGACAAAAGCAACTCATCCTAATGAGGGCTTCATCTAACCTTTATCTGAATGACTCCACCCCCTCACCACTGCTGCCTATTTCTGAGCATGTTGTATTACACCTCTGTCCTTACCAAGTGGAAGCTGGAAACTATTGCTTTTCTATTTTTAGAAGTGAAGACTAATATTCTTCAACTTGGCATATTAGGATAGCTTGATACATTTCAGTTAGGACTATCTGAGTAATGTAAAATCTATAAATAGGCATATCTATAAATTATGCAATTGAATACATGTGTTGAACGATATCATTTAGTCTATTACTGATTAATAACTGTCCATGATAAAGATATCTGTTTGATCTGCTCTGACTGTTTGACACGTCTTCGATTCACTTGAAGACTAATGTTGAAGGTAATTTCCTATTGTAGCAAATGTAAGGCTATATTCAGCTTTCACCCTGCGAAGACTAAAAGTGTCCGATATGTCAGCAAATAAAAGTAGCCTAACCGAACACACAACTATTTGGGTAGGTTAAAGGCTGTGGAGCCAAATTCAATAATCAAAGGCTACGCTTTATGTGATAGAATGAGACCAGCCCGGGATCCGACTCTTTTTGATGTACCGTTTCCAATTACTGCGTACGGCAGGCATATGGCGAGTTCTGCCGTGCTCAATGCAAGAAATACATTACATAAAGCTTTTATTCCCTACTGAAATTAACACCGATACAAAGTGAAGCGACCATACATATGTCCTCCATAATAACTGTGATTCGTGTCATAATTGTGGAGTCATGGCGAGAATGAATCGCTTTAAGTGCGTCGTTTTTACAAAAGCCAGCCACATTAATAATGTATAACAAAATGGAAACTCATACAAATGTTATTAATGACAAACTATAGGCTATTTCAATAAAGCGATGGCGATTGCTGATTATTCTATGAAATTGTACTTGTCTGCGTTTTTTATATTTTTTTATTATGGCACGAACAAGGTGTTGGAATAGGTAGATTATGGCAAAAACCAGGGGAGAAACTCAACCATTACTGCTATTCTGCATATATAGTCTAATATATTTGATTTAAAAAACGGTCTAATATGGTAACAAATAAAAATATTTGTTTACCTTGAATGCTGAATATCGCTTATGAGTAGCCTATCTCAGGCCCGGTTGATATCCTTTGAAACCCTCAACGACAGACAGGGAGAAAGGTGGAGATGGAGAACGAGAGGATAGAGAGCTGAGTCCTCGATTCTTAAAGGCGCAGTACGAGTTTATTGTTCATCTGATGACGACGGGATCATCCGTCAGATAAGGTCACGCGCAAGGCCAGCGTTTAAAGGTCCAATGCAGCCGTTTTTATCTTAATTTCAAATCATGTCTGAGTAACAATGAAGTACCTTATTGTGATTGTTTTCAATAGCTTTTTAGCAAAGAGCAATTTCTCAAGCAAGAATTTAGCTAAGACTGTCAGGGAGTGGTCTGCGTGGGAGGGCAAGGCTGATGGCCAAAACTTCATCCCACCAAATCAGGCTGAAATTGCAAACAGCTCTTATGCTAAAAGAGCATTATCATTATCACAATTTCACAGTATTATTTTAGAGTGGAAATATGTATAAAACACAGGAAAATCACGTTTCTGACAGCACTGTAACATATGCCTAAAGTAAAGTTGTCAAACGGGTTGGTTTTCATCTACCATAATAGCAATAACTGGATGCTACAGTATCAGCATACAAATTATATTCAAATCATCTAAGTTTGTATAGTACTAGTACATTTAAATACCCTTTATTCAATGTTTTGCCTATTGTCACTCAACTAGACTAATAATGAAACAATGAGTCACAATAATCAAAATAAATACTTTTTAATTCATGAACACATTTTACAGTGGCCAAAATCATGGTAAACATGAATAACATTTTTGTTAAAAAAATATCACAAACGTGATAAGTTGGATGAATAAGATGACTTATTTCCATTTTGCATCTGTGTGACTGAGTGGCAAACCAAATGGAAAACTATCTACAGCCTTCCGTGATTCTTCAAATTCCTGCACTCTCTTCACAGCCCCATTGTCATCCATAACCAGTAATTTCTACATAGATTCACAAAGAAATACAACTTCTTGGTTTCCATGTGTTTTGAACAGAACACACACAGCCCCTGAGGACATGAAGCTGAACATGTTGGAAGAGGATGTGTATCCTGAGCCCTGCTCAAGCTCTCACTAACAAGAGGACAGGATGCTGTTGTGTCTGTCCACTCTTGGATATGCTCTTTAGTATCCAGTGCTTTTACACAATCAGACCCTGTCCATCGGTTTGTCTGTCTCTCAGGACAGGCCTCCTTACTGGGACTCTTTCTGTGGAAGTTTAAGTATCATTTTGAGCCGGTTCATCTGCATTGTCAACTCCTCAAATTACAAGAAGGGAACATGAAACCTCAGAGTCATTATTGTCAACGAGCAGCGCAGTTCCGCATGAAGAAGAATTCTACACATGGCGCACGCCCAAAAACACTTAAAAGTGTCTTGCACTCTGCTTGCACTGCCTCTAGGATATACTTCCAGTGAAACAGCTTAAACCCTACAATAATGGTCTTCTTTGGCTAATCCTGCACTGTAGCAAGGCTATTACAATTGTGGAGACAGAAAGACTCTACCACCATCTATTGGACATTTTCCTGCACTGCAATCTGTGTTTCACCCCTTGACCCCGCTGGCAGTGCACTTAGTTTCCAACACTTTAAAAATACAAAATCCATTCTCTTCAGGATTCAAGGCACATATTTCACTAAATAATCAAGATTACTTCAACATTAGAATGATGACAAACTACATCTATCATATTTGGTAGAATAGACATCTGGTTATAAGTATGAGCTTATGTAGAGGTGTAACAGGGTTGGTTATGTTTCCACTTGACACTGCATAAATATGTATTCGATGTTTATCTATTCCAATTGGTTTGATGAATTTACATATCAATAAGGTGTTAAGTCATTGGTCAGGCTTGCAGAGAGGGGGAGATCGCAATTTAAATTCTTCCAAGTCTGATATTGACATGCAAGCGGTAGGTCATGTTCTGAAATAGTGCATTCTATTGACGTATTTAGAATGTGTACAATTTCACTATGTACATTAATTGATATGTATATCAGGAAATGTACCAGTCAAAATTTTGGGCACAACTCATTCACTGGTTTTTCTTTATTTTTAATATGTTATACATTGTAGGATAATAGTGAATACACCAAAACTATGAAATAGCACATATGGAATCATGTAGTAACCAAAACAGTGTTAAAAATATAAATAATATATCAAAATATATTTTATATTTATCCACCCTTTGCCTTGATGACAGATTTGCACACTCTTTGCATTCTCTCAACCAGCTTCAGCTGGAATGCTTTTCCAACAGTCTTGAAGAAGTTCCCACATATTCTGAACACTTATTGGCTGCTTTTTTCTTCACTCTCCAGTCCAACTTATCCAAAACCATCTCAATTGGGTTGAGATCAGGTGATTGTGAAGGCCAGGTCATTTGATCACTCTCCTTCTTGACGGGATGGCATATCTCTGCAAAATGCTGTGGTAGCCATGCTGGTTAAGTGTGCATTGAATTCTAAATAAATCACTGCAGTGTCACCAGCAAAGCACACCCACATCATCACACCTTCTCCATGCTTCATGGTGGGAACCACACATGCGGAGATCATCCGTTCACCTACTATGCATCTCACAAAGACACGACGGTTGGAAACATTGCAGCAATTCGACCATTAAGTCCTGATTCACGTAATCTCCTCTGAACAGTCGATGTTGAGATGTGTCTGTTACTTGAACTCTGTGAAGCATTTATTTGGGCTGCAATTTTTGAGACTGGTAATGAACTTAGCCTTTGCAGAAAAACCCTTGAATGAGTAGATGTGTCCAAACTTGTGACTGGTACTCTATATACATATTGAAAAAAATATAAACACAACATGCAAAAATTTTAAAGATTTTACTGAGTTACAGTTTATATAAAGAAATCAGTCAATTTAAATACATTCATTAGGCCCTAATCTATGGATTTTATAAGACTGGGAATACAGATATGCATCTGTTGGTCACAAATACCTTTAAAAAAAAAAGGTAGGGGGATGGATCAGAAAACCAGATAGCATTTGGTGTGACCACCATTTGCCTCATGCAGCGCAACACGTCTCCTTCACATAGAGTTGATCAGGCTGTTGATTGTGGTCTGTAAAATGTTGTCCCGCTCCTCTATAATGGCTGTGTGAAGTTGCTGGATATTGGCGAGAACTGGAACACGCTGTCGTAGAATAGAATAGAATAAAACTTCATTGCCCATCCAGGATGGACATTTTTGTTTGGCATCACCTTCATTAAAATAATCACATACACATACATTCTAACATCATACACATTTAAACCAGTCAGTCCATCATGTTGCATACACTAACAACATAGAGGACATTAATACATTCACTCACAAACGACCACTGTCCCAACTGCACTAGATAGATAAGTACATATACCGATACAATTTACTTTGCATTTAGTAGTCCAACAGCACAAGAAACAAATGAATGTTGTACACATCGATCCAGAGCCTCCAAACATGTTTAATGGGTGACATGTCTGGGGAGTATGCGTGCCATGGAAGAACTGGGACATTTTCTCCTTCCAGGAATTGTGTACAGATCCTTGCGACATGGGGCCGTGCAATATCATGCTGAAACATGAGGGGATGGCGGCTTATTAATGGCACGACAATGGGCCTCAGGGTCTCGTCACGGTATCTCTGTGCATTCAAAATGACATCAATAAAATGTAAATGTGTTCATTGTCTGTAATTCATACCTGCTCATACCATTATCTCCCCTAACATGGGGCTCTTTGTTCACAACTTTGACATCAGCAAACCGTTCGCCCACACAATGTCATTCATGTGGTCTGCGGTTGTGAGGGTCGGTTGGACGTACTGCCAAATTCTCAAAAATGACATTGGAGGCGGATTATGGTAGAGAAATGAACATTCAATTCTCTGTCAACAGCTCTAGTGGACATTATTGCAGTCAACATGCTAATTGCACGCTCCCACAAAACTTGAGACATATGTGGCATTGTGTTGTGTGACAAAATGGCACATTTTAGAGAGGCCTTTTATTGGCCCCAGCATAAAATGATCATGCTTTTTAATCAGATTTTTGATATGACACACCTGTTAGGTGGATGGATTTTCTTGTTGAAGGATAAATGTTCACTGACAGGGATCTAAACAAATTTGTACACAACATTTTAGAGAAATACGTTTTTTGTGCATATGAAACATTTCTGAGATATTTTATTTCAGCTCATAAAACATGGGACCAACATTTTACATTTGCGTTTATATTTTTCTTCAGTGTATATATATGTATAATGTGTATAGTACCTGTTAGATATTTGGGGCAACCTGGGATGTGCCTTTGCATGTTGTTGTGTAAGAGCGAGTTAGCTAGCATGCTTGAGATGTAATGTTGCATTAGCACCTGCTAATTCAGTTATTTCCATGCTAACAGACGAATCACGAATCTACAGCCATCAACATAGTGTTGTCCTGCACATCTAATGTATTTGTATTTATTATGGATCCCCATTAGTTGCTGCCAGCAGCTAACCTCTTCCTGGGGTCCAGCTAAATAAAGGCAGTTCATACAATTTTAAAAACATAACAATACATTCACAGATTTCACAACACACTGTGTGCCATCAGGCCCCTACTCCACCATTACCACATATCTACAGTACAAAATCCATGCGTACGTGTGTGTATAGTGCGCATGTTATCGTGTGTGTGTGTGTGTTTGCATGTGTCTGTGCCTATGTTTGTGATGCTTCACAGTCCCCGCTGTTCCATAAGGTGATTTTCTATCTTTAAATCAAATTTTACTGCTTGCATCAGTTACTTGATGTGGAATGGAGTTCCATGTAGTCATAGCTCTATGTAGTACTGTGTGCCTCGCATAGTCTGTTCTGGACTTGGGGACTGTGAAGAGACCTCTTGTGGCATGTCTTGTGGGGTATGCATGGGTGTCCGAGCTGTGTGCCAGCAATTCAAACAGACAGCTTGGTGCATTTAAGATGTCAATACCTCTCATAAAAACAAGTAGGGATGAAGTCAATCTCTCCTCCACTTTGAGCCAGGAGAGATTGACATGCATATTATTAATCTCTGTGTACATTCAAGGGCCAGCTGTGCTGCCCTGTTCTGAGCCAATTGCAATTTTCCTTTTTTGTGGCACCTGACCACACGACTGAACAGTGGTCCAGGTGCGACAAAACCAGGGCCTGTAGGACCTGCCTTGTTGATAGTGCTGTTAAGAAGGTAGAGCAGAGCTTTATTATTGATATATTTCTCCTCATCTTAGCTTCTGCTGTATCAATATGTTTTGACCATGACAGTTTCCAATCCAGGGTTATTCCAAGCAGTTTAGTTACCTCAAGCCTTTCCAACATAATCCAGGTGGAATTAGGAATTCCCCAGGGCAGCTGTCTAGGCCCATAACTTTTTTCAATCTTTACTAATGACACGCCACCTCAATTTCCACATGATTGATCACATGATTTAGTTGAGGTTTAGGGTTTAGTGAATGATTTGTCCCAAATACAATGCTTTTAGTTTTAGAAATATTTAGGACTAACTTATTCCTTGCCACCAACTCGGAAACTAACTGCAACTCTTTGTTAAGTGTTGACATGTATAGAGTTGAGTCATCCGCATACATAGAAATTCTGGCTTTACTCAAAGCCAGTGGCATATTATTAGTAAAGATTGAAAAAAGTAATGAGCCTAGAGAGCTGCCCTGGGGAATTCCTGATTCTACCTGGATTATGCTAGAAAGGCTTCCATTAAAGAACACCCCCAGTGTTCTGTTAGACATGTAACTCTTTATCCACAATATAGCAGGGGGTGTAAAGCCATAACAGATACAGTTTTCCAGCAGTAGACTATGATCAATAATGTCAAAGTCCGCACTGTAATCTAACAAAACAGCCCCCACAAACTTTGTATCATCAATTTCTCTAAGCCAATCATCAAATAGCATTGCATCTGGTCAATCACAATTTTTCCAAAAGTTTACTAAGGGTTGGTAACAGGCTGATTGGTCGACTATTTGAGCCAGTAAAGGGGGCTTTACTATTATTGGGTAGAGGAATGACTTTTGCTTCCCTCCAAGCCTGAGGGCACACACGTTCTAGTAGGCTTACATTTTTAATATGGCAAATAGGAGTGGCAATATCGTCTGCTATTATCCTCAATAATTTTCCATCCAAGTTGTCAGACATCATTGTTGATAGACACCAATAATTTTCTCACCTCTTCCACACTCACTTGACGGAATGCAAAATTACAATGCTTGTCTTTCATAATTTGGTCAGATACTGTATACTTGGATGTGGAGTGTTAGCATTTGTTGTTGGCATGGCCTCGCTAAGTTTGATGGAGCTGAGTTAGCTTTTTTCCCCAAAACTTCATTTATGGTGCTCCAAAGCTTTTTACTGTCATTCTTTATGTCATTTATCTTTGTTTCAAAGTGTAGTTTCTTCTTCGTTTTATTCAGTTTAGTCACATGATTTTTCAATTTGCAATGCATTTGCCAATCGGTTGTGCAGCCAGACTTATTTGCCATTCCTTTTGCCTCATCCCTCTCAACCATACAATTTTATAAATCTTCATCAATCCACAGGGATTTAACAGTTTTTACAGTCATTTTCTTAATGGGTGCATGCTTATTAGTAACTGGAATAAGCAATTTCATAAATGTGTCAAGTGCAGGGTCTGTTTGCTCCTCTTTACACACAACGGACTACCGAATATTCTTTACCTAAACAATATAGGAATCACTACAAAACTTGTGTCTACAGACCTCTTGTCATGTTTTGTCATTGATTATCATGTCTTGTCCCTGTGCTTCCCTTCTATTCGTTTCCCTCTGCTGGTCTTATTTGGTTTTTTCCCTCTTTCTATCCCTCCCTCTCTCCCTCTCTCGCTCTCTCTCTCTATCGTTCCGTTCCTGCTCCCAGCTGTTCCTCATTCTCCTAACTACCTCATTTACTCTTTCACACCTGTCCCCTATTTTGCCCTCTGATTAGAGTCCCTATTTCTCCCTCTGTTTTCCGCTTCTGTCCTTGTCGGATCCTTGTTTGATGTTTGCTGTTCTGTGTCCTTGTTCCGCCCTGTCGTGTTTTTGCCTTCTTCAGATGCTGCGTGTTACCTAAGATATATCCAGGAGTATCGTTTTTGTTTAAGACTGGAATAAAGACTCTGTTTCTGTTAAGTCGCTTTTGGGTCCTCATTCACCAGCATAACAGAAGGATCCGACCAATTATGGACCCAGCGACTACGGATTCTCGCAACACTGCCATCAAGATCCTGTACTACCTTGTTGGTCCATCTACGCTGGTCTGGTTCGGCTGCTTCCTGCAGTGCCTTGATAGACTCTGGGGCTGAGGGTTGTTTTATGGACGAAGCATGGGCTCGGAAGCATGACATTCCTCTCGACAGTTAGGGAAGCCCACGCCCATGTTCGCCTTAGATGGTAGTCTTCTCCCCAGTATCAGATGTGAGACACTACCTTTAACCCTCACAGTATCTGGTAACCACAGTGAGACCATTTCCTTTTTGATTTTTCGTTCACCTTTTACACCTGTTGTTTTGGGTCATCCCTGGCTAGTATGTCATAATCCTTCTATAAATTGGTCTAGTAGTTCTATCCTATCCTGGAACGTTTCTTGTCATGTGAAGTGTTTAATGTCTGCTATCCCCCCTGTTTCTTCTGTCCCCTCTTCTCAGGAGGAACCTGGTGATTTGACAGGAGTGCCGGAGGAATATCATGATCTGCGCACGGTCTTCAGTCGGTCCAGAGCCAACTCCCTTCCTCCTCACCGGTCGTATGATTGTTGTATTGATCTCCTTCCGGGAACCACTCCTCCTCGGGGTAGACTATACTCTCTGTCGGCTCCCGAACGTAAGGCTCTCGAGGATTATCTGTCTGTTTCTCTCGACGCCGGTACCGTGGTGCCTTCTTCCTCTCCCGCCGGAGCGGGGTTTTTTTTTGTTAAGAAGGACGGTACTCTGCGTCCCTGCGTGGATTATCGAGGGCTGAATGACATAACGGTTAAGAATCGTTATCCGCTTCCCCTTATGTCGTCAGCCTTCGAGATTCTGCAGGGAGCCAGGTTCTTTACTAAGTTGGACCTTCGTAACGCTTACCATCTCGTGCGCATCAGAGAGGGGGATGAGTGGAAAACGGCGTTTAACACTCCGTTAGGGCATTTTGAATACCGGGTTCTGCCGTTCGGTCTCGCTAATGCTCCAGCTGTCTTTCAGGCATTAGTTAATGATGTACTGAGAGACATGCTGAACATCTTTGTTTTCGTTTACCTTGACGATATCCTGATTTTTTTCACCGTCACTCGAGATTCATGTTCAGCACGTTCGACGTGTACTCCAGCGCCTTTTAGAGAATTGTCTCTACGTGAAGGCTGAGAAGTGCGCCTTTCATGTCTCCTCTGTCACATTTCTCGGTTCTGTTATTTCCGCTGAAGGCATTCAGATGGATCCCGCTAAGGTCCAGGCTGTCAGCGATTGGCCCGTTCCTAAGTCACATGTCGAGTTGCAGCGCTTTCTCGGTTTCGCTAATTTCTATCGGCGTTTCATTCGTAATTTCGGTCAAGTGGCTGCTCCTCTCACAGCTCTGACTTCTGTCAAGACGTGCTTTAAGTGGTCCGGTTCCGCCCAGGGAGCTTTTGATCTCCTCAAGAAGCGTTTTACATCCGCTCCTATCCTTGTTACTCCTGACGTCACTAAACAATTTATTGTCGAGGTTGACGCCTCAGAGGTGGGAGTGGGAGCCATTCTGTCCCAGCGCTTCCACTCTGACGACAAGGTCCATCCTTGGGCTTATTTTTCTCATCGCCTGTCGCCATCGGAACGCAACTATGATGTGGGTAACCGCGAACTGCTCGCCATCCGCTTAGCCCTAGGCGAATGGCGACAGTGGTTGGAGGGGGCGACCGTCCCTTTTGTCGTTTGGACTGACCATAAGAACCTTGAGTACATCCGTTCTGCCAAACGACTTAATGCACGTCAAGCTCGTTGGGCGTTGTTTTTCGCTCGTTTCGAGTTCGTGATTTCTTATCGCCCGGGAAATAAGAACACCAAGCCTGATGCCTTATCCCGTCTCTTTGGTTCTTCTGTGGCTTCTACCGACCCCGAGGGGATTCTCCCTGAGGGGCGTGTTGTCGGGTTGACTGTCTGGGGAATTGAGAGACAGGTAAAGCAAGCGCTCACTCACACTGCGTCGCCGCGCGCTTGTCCTAGTAACCTTCTGTTCGTTCCTGTCTCTACTCGTCTGGCTGTTCTTCAGTGGGCTCACTCTGCCAAGTTAGCTGGCCACCCCGGCGTTCGGGGTACGCTTGCTTCTATTCGCCAGCGGTTTTGGTGGCCTACTCAGGAGCGTGACACGCGCCGTTTCGTGGCTGCTTGTTCGGACTGCGCGCAGACTAAGTCAGGTAACTCTCCTCCTGCCGGTCGTCTCAGACCGCTTCCCATTCCTTCTCGACCATGGTCTCACATCGCCTTAGACTTTATTACCGGTCTGCCTTCGTCTGCGGGGAAGACTGTGATTCTTACGGTTGTCGATAGGTTCTCTAAGGCGGCACATTTCATTCCCCTCGCTAAGCTTCCTTCCGCTAAGGAGACGGCACAAATCATCATTGAGAATGTGTTTAGAATTCATGGCCTCCCGTTAGACGCCGTTTCAGACAGAGGTCCGCAATTCACGTCACAGTTTTGGAGGGAGTTCTGTCGTTTGACTGGTGCTTCCGTCAGTCTCTCTTCCGGGTTTCATCCCCAGTCTAACGGTCAAGCAGAAAGGGCCAATCAGACGATTGGTCGCATATTACGCAGCCTTTCTTTTCGTAACCCTGCGTCTTGGGCAGAACAGCTCCCCTGGGCAGAATACGCTCACAACTCGCTTCCTTCGTCTGCTACCGGGCTATCTCCGTTTCAGAGTAGTCTTGGGTACCAGCCTCCTCTGTTCTCGTCCCAGCTCGCCGAGTCCAGCGTTCCCTCCGCTCAGGTTTTTGTCCAACGTTGTGAGCGCACCTGGAGGAGGGTCAGGTCTGCACTTTGCCGTTACAGGGCGCAGACTGTGAGAGCCGCCAATAAACGTAGGATTAAGAGTCCTAGGTATTGTCGCGGTCAGAGAGTGTGGCTTTCCACTCGTAACCTTCCCCTTACGACAGCTTCTCGCAAGTTGACTCCGCGGTTCATTGGTCCGTTCCGTGTCTCTCAGGTCGTCAATCCTGTCGCTGTGCGACTGCTTCTTCCGCGACATCTTCGTCGCGTCCACCCTGTCTTCCATGTCTCCTGTGTCAAGCCTTTTCTTCGCGCCCCCGTTCGTCTTCCCCCCCCCCCCCCCCCCCCCCGTCCTTGTCGAGGGCGCACCTATTTACAGGGTACGGAAGATCATGGACATGCGTTCTCGGGGACGTGGTCACCAGTACTTAGTGGATTGGGAGGGTTACGGTCCTGAGGAGAGGAGTTGGGTTCCATCTCGGGACGTGCTGGACCGTTCGTTGATTGATGATTTCCTCCGTTGCCGCCAGGGTTCCACCTCGAGTGCGCCAGGAGGCGCTCGGTGTGTGGGGGGGTACTGTCATGTTTTGTCATTGATTATCATGTCTTGTCCCTGTGCTTCCCTTCTATTCGTTTCCCTCTGCTGGTCTTATTTGGTTCTTTCCCTCTTTCTATCCCTCTCTCTCCCCCTCCCTCTCTCGCTCTCTCGCTCTCTCTCTCTATCGTTCTGTTCCTGCTCCCAGCTGTTCCTCATTCTCCTAACTACCTCATTTACTCTTTCACACCTGTCCCCTATTTTGCCCTCTGATTAGAGTCCCTATTTCTCCCTCTGTTTTCCGCTTCTGTCCTTGTCGGATCCTTGTTTGATGTTTGCTGTTCTGTGTCCTTGTTCCGCCCTGTCGTGTTTTTGCCTTCTTCAGATGCTGCGTGTTACCTAAGATATATCCAGGAGTATCGTTTTTGTTTAAGACTGGAATAAAGACTCTGTTTCTGTTAAGTCGCTTTTGGGTCCTCATTCACCAGCATAACACCTCTTATATACAATATTAGGCCCAGCCTTTGGAACTTTGGTTTTCCTAGATATGGCTACTATATTGTGATCACTACATCCGATGGATTTGGTTACTGCTTTCAAACAAATCTCTGCAGCATTTGTAAGGATATGATCAATACATGTTGATTATTTAATTCCTGTACTGTTTGTAACTACCCTGGTAGGTTGATTGATAACCTGAACCAGGATGTAGGCACTAGTTACAGTTTAAAGCTTTCTCTTGAGTTGGCAGCCTGTTGAAAGCCAGTCAATATTTAAATCACCCAGTAAGTTAAGCTCTTTATTGACATCACATACATGATCAGGCATTGCACACATGTCATCCAGATACTGACTGTTAGCACTTGATGGTCTGTGTCAGCTTCCCACCAGAATGGGCTTTAGGTGATGCAGATGAACCTGCAGCCATATTACTTCAACAGTATTTAACATGAGATCCTCTCTAATCTTTACCGGAATGTGGTTCTGAATATATACAGCAACACCTCCACCCTTGGCATTTCTATATTTTCTGTAAATGTTATAACCTTGTATTGCTACTGTAACAGTATAACTTTAAACCGTCCCCTCGCCCCGACCTCGGGCGCGAACCAGGGACCCTCTGCACACATCAACATCAGTCACCCACGAAGCGTCGTTACCCATCGCTCCACAAAAGCCGCGGCCCTTGCAGAGCAAGGGGCAACACTACTTCAGGTTTCAGAGCAAGTGACGTAACTGATTGAAACGCTATTAGCGCGTACCCGCTAACTAGCTAGCCATTTCACATCCGTTACACTACCACTGTATCGTCAAAGGTATTATCTAAGTAAGTTTCAGAGATAGTCAGAATATGAATGTCATCTGTTACTAGCAATTTATTGAGCTTAAGCTACATATGTTAACATGGGCTATTTTGAGCACTTTTCTTCTGGGATGCTTACTTGTTTTTATTGCTTTACTCTGAAGCTTAGCAGCGGTAGATGTGCTCATGTTTTTCATGCTAGTGCAGGGTGAGCTGCACACAGTGGACTTCCTCCTAGGGCATACTGGCTCAGTGCTAACAGTATAAATCGGGTTCGTAGGCAAATTATAACTGCATACAGTAGCTGTAGGATCAACAGAGGCACTCAGAACAGTTAGAGGGACATACGTGATGTTACTTATATTGTGTCTACCGACACCTCTGGTGTAATGTACATTTGCTGAAGCATTATGACCACACTGCGTCACAATGTTAGGGATTAGCTGAGCTGGGCTTGGGTCATTGATAAGTCATTGTCTTGTGTCTATTGTCAGAATAAACAACAATCACCTGGGATCACTGGCTGGACAGTCCTTTCTTTAAAAACACAGCACATGACAGTTACGAAGTACGATCACATCTGTTACATTGATGCAGAGACCAGTCTTCTTGTCTTTGCTGGGTATCTGTTACAGAGGCACACAAGGACATTGCACCATTGTGTTCATGTATCTGCCATATACACTAGAATGTACATTTACAAAGTGTTGATTCAACTGGGGATTGATTGGTGGTTATTTAGAACCCTGGTGTTCTGCTGGTTTATAACCTTTTGGTACATCTCCACCAAAATCTTGTCATCCATCATCTGTTCCTCTCTCATTTGAATCTCCAGAGCCTGATTGAGACAATTATGTCCTCAGACATGAACAATAGAAATCAGTTCTGTGGCTGTGATATAGAAGGAAGGATGTTTGTGATCATTTAACAGCACATCAATAACATGTGTTTGCAGTCAATGCACAAACTGAATTTTAATAATGGTATGATGCTTTGTCAATTCCATACTTCTGTTTCTCCTTGTCTATTTGTTTTCATAACTACAAGGTTGTGTGGCTTGCAAACCTGTAGGGCTTCTTTATGCTTAAGAATCGAATCATGCTTGAGTACTGGGCATGAGGAAGATAATATTGAGACATTGTAATGGTGAAATCCCTCAGATCCCTTGTATAATGCCACACTAACATACACTCAAGTGTTTTTTGATAATAGAGAGACCATGTGAAACCTAAAGAGAGAGAGACCTTGATGCTTACAGTGCAGCCTTTGTCTCTGGTTGTACAGATTCAGGTGCTGGATATCCAGGAATCCCTATACTACATCATACACTATTCCATCTATGAGTCTCAGAGCCAGGTCACTCAGTGTGGTGTAGGACAGGCGCTGCTGGAAGGAGCTGGACATGGGGGTAAAACCATTAACAGAGATTACTTCCTGGACCTGGAAACAGAGGTCAAGTCCCATTTCTGTAACTCCCCATTCACTAGGAACCAAAAAGACCGAAATGGCGTGGTTCTACCTAAACTTGTCCAATAAAAAAATTCTGACATGCTTCTGACATCTAACAACTGTAAATATTTAGGAACCATGCATGCACATAAGACATAGGGAGAACCATACCCCCCCCCCAAAAAAAAAAAAAAAAAAAGACATAGGGAGAATCTCAATTGCATTTTCTTGATTCCTCGTGCCCTCTCTCCTCACCTTCTCAAAACAAAAGGTCTATGGGAAGGGCCATCTGACCTTCTCATCCAATGGGTTTTAAAATGTGGAGGCGACGAGGAGAGAGGAAGCGAGAAATCAAGGAAATGCAATTGAGATTCTCCAATGATGCTGGGTTGGGATGGTTACCTGGGCAAATCTTTGATAAGTTTGTAGTTCTGATGTATGGGGAGTTTAGTTTTCTCAGCTAGCTCCGTACTAGCAATCAAACATGCTTGCTAGCTAGCTAGCTTTACTCTCAGCCATAGCATAGGTTATTAGCATTTAGCAAACCCTTTACTGTAAAAGCTTTGAGGAACCACATAGGTACCTAGCTACAGTTATCTTTAGAAGTTCATCAAAATGCAGTATACACAAAGTAGTGTGTATTCGTGCTGTAGTTGGAGGCTAGCGACTGATGCTCGGATGCTCTGCCTGTGGAAGGACAGAAAAGTCTAAACCAAATCCTTGGAACCACAGAAGACTGCTGAGGGGAGGACGGCTCATAATAATGGCTGGAACAAAGCAAATGGAATGGCATCAAACACATGGAAACTATGTTTTAATGTATTTGGTACCCTCCCACTAATTCTGCTCCAGCTATTACCACAAACAAGCCTGTCCTCCCCAATGAAGGTGCCACCATCCTCTTGTGCTTGGGAGGTCTCAACTCTGACATCACCCCATTGAAGTTGGCATTTAAAATGGTTAATGTTAGGGTAGGGGTAGCGGTTAGGGTTATGGTTTAGGGTAGGGCCAAGGATTCCTATTAGCACTACCCATGGAAGGGTTTGTTGTCTATAAGATACCTGCTTGTAATTCATATTTTTGACTTTATTTATTACTTTTATTTTACTGCAGTTTTGTCATCATTCATGGTATTTATCATATTAGTAAAGATAAGTTAAATGGAAATATTAAACTATTATTTTACAGAGACAAAAGCGAGTGTGGGGGTCGCGTGAACTAGCAGTAGCTAAATTCGTCCGCCAGATGGCGCGGGCTGTACACTGTCAATCGAGGGAAGATTCTACAGTTTCTAGCTGCGGTTGATCGTGTCATGTGTCATTTCGGCAAGTCGTGTGGAGGTTGATGAGAAGGCAATGACGCCTAAAGATGTTATGTTTTTAAAAGTAGCCACAGCAACAACAAAAAATGTAAAATAGTAGTATGATATAGGCTGCAAATGCTAATTTTATCTGGAAATGAAAAAAGAACGCATGGGATGATTATTTTCTTGAAATTACCCAAATTAGGAAAGTAAATGGCAGTAATTAGTAATTGGCACTATACTTTACATATTTTGTTTTTCCTTGGGTTGTTTCCACCCAAACATTTTATAACATTGTTTGCTTATAGTGACCTTACTCTTATGAATTTGCAACGTTGCTGTTAATTCTGTATCCAATAAGCCTTGAAAACGATAGATCATTGATCATAACATAGGCACGATACGCCGTCATGCGCAAAAGGTGCCAGAAATGAAGAGGACCCAGTTGCGGAGGAGGCGAGCACCATAGGGAGCACCGTTGAAAGGATCACGGATGTGCAGATTAAAATAATTGGCAAAACCATTCTTGTTAGTCAAAAATGGCCAAAAACACATCCCTATATTTCCGTATTGTAGAGGGCAGGAGCCTTCCAGTCAAAGACGTGTAAGTATGTCTTAATTGTACTTATGCAACAGGCAGCAATTACTCCTATTTGCTTATTTATAGGTTTCTCGTTGTGTGAAGTACTCTTATACTAGGATGTACACTTGTTTTGAAGTTAAGAATAGCTTTGTTTTACAGCACTTATTGAGATATTAGTGGTAAAATGTGACTACAAGTAGCCTAGACTTGACAGGTGTTTAAGATATTTATATCAATAATGTATTTCGCAACTGATAAGGGAAGAGCATATCTGTAGGTTTCCTCTGCTACCTTTTTCCATCTTTTAACATATCTTTTTTTTTATCTGTCAAGCTCTGGGACCAGTGACCCATACTGCATTGTAAAAGTTGACAATGAAGTTGTGGCCAGGTGAGTCCATCATATCAGTCATATGCATTCTTGTTTTGTTTGCTGCTTAATTTGACTGTTTTATAAATGTGATTGATAAATGGGCTAAATGTTTACTTCAGAATTGTATGTGACAGCAAGTGGCATGCTGCTGCCAAGAACGTTAAAACTGATAGGGCACTACTGTTAATGCAATGGCAAAACATATTTATCAGTTGATAGGAAACAGTGTTGTATCCTATCATGTTGTCTTTACCCTGTGCCAAACCTCTGATTGCTCTCACACACGTTGAATTCAGAACAGGATAGGAATAGGATGTATAATGAAGGAGTCGGTTGCTGGACTTTGGGTACCCCGCTATGTTTTATACAGGCTAGCATGGCAGGAGTGTGGTATAGTAGGCTAGGTGTGTGATCACTGATAAGGACTGTGGTGTTCTTAGGTTGAGCCCCCCAAGTGCAATTGAACCTGATCCAGGGCTGGCCTTTAAGACACCAGTAGGTAACCATGGAGAGGGGGCATAAATTATTGCAGGGAGCTCCCGTTCCCATTCCCGGCTCCAGGCAGGGGCATGGAAGGCTGATGGTAGGGGGACATGTGTTCATGCAGCGCATTGCCCGGGGTTTGGCTGTGTGTGTGTCCACACAAGTGTACTCTGTATATAAATTTAACATATGTTTCATTTGTTGTCTTTTGGGAACTATGTACTCCCCTCTGCTGGTTCATTACCTGTCGCATTGTCCTCATGTGGAATGACTAACGAGTTAATCAAAACTCCCGGCTAATCAAGACTCCCGACACTCCCAACACCTCTTTTCTGAAAAACTGATGTTTCAGCGGTTGATAAAATGCATTTGTTTTGTCTTTTCATTTAGTTGTTTTCTCTCCCACAATGAGAGGAGTTGGAGGGTTGACTGACTGCAGAGATCTGCATCAGTCTATGGCTGTCTCATTATCAGCTCACTGACTCGTTGACTGTGTGCTTTCTGGACGCCTTGGTGCTTTGACCCTGCTGTGGGGTAATGGTGTCTGGAAAAACAGAGTTTCATTATAATAAAGGGATGCACATTACTGATGAAAAGAGACCTTCCTGCTACCCATTGGCATAGAGGACATGATGTTGAAGTCATTCCTCAATTTCATGTCTAGACAGCAGGTTTGCAATCTCCAGTTTATGGTTAGAGCATTTGCAGTAGTTAATGTTTCATAATGGAAAGGCTGATTTAAAAATTATTGCATATAGACTTGTGTTTTGTTATTCCACACACTGCCTTTTGAAGTTATTGCATTGTTATTCTGTCACTGTTTCACAACTTTCAACACATCACAATATTCCCCACACAGCCTTCATTGTAAATTGTTGTCTTTCATTGTTACTGACATTCACAATGAAAGGGATTATGGTTATGAATAAGAAATAAGGGTCATGTAGTACTTGCTGTGGTTACGGTCACTATTATTTGCACTGTTACCTTGCAGGACAGCCACGGTGTGGAAGAACCTCAACCCTTTCTGGGGAGAAGAATACACACTGCACCTCCCAACGGGGTTCCACTCGCTCTCCTTCTATGTCATGGATGAGGACACCATTGGGTAAGATTGTCTTTAACATCTGTCAGAGAGAATTATTGTAGTGTTTCTGTGTCAACAGATTAGTTATAACCTGTGGAGTTATCATAGTTTTGTAATTGAAGAGATGTTCATGATTGTGTTGGCTTGTTTACCAGAGGCTGTGATTTTAGAGTTTTGTATCCAGACTGACTGGGTGAAGAATCATGGATGTGTGTTTTGGAAAAACCTGAACGCTTTCAATAAACAAACATCACCATACAGATGGTACCACAGATTGAGAAATTAAATAGTATTTCAGTCTCCTGATCACAACCTCCTCAGTCTATGCATATACTCTTACTGTATTATGAGGTCACTTTATAGGATGTTTAAGTCCTTTTTTGAGAAATACCTCATGTGAAGACCATTATTTTCAATTATACGTTTTTGTTATTTGTGACATATGTTCTCCCTTTTTTTGCCCTAGCCATGATGACATCATTGGAAAGATATCGCTGAGCAAAGACGCCATCGGGGCCAAGGTTAAAGGTAAACCTGATCACTATATGTCACAATACTGTTTGTGGCTTTAAATGAGTGGGTGGAACTGAGATGATGGGAAAAACTACCAGCACAGAAACACATCTAAATGCTTATTGATTTATAGAATTGTCGCGCTACGGTTGAGATCTGTGGGTCTGCTTCTCTGTCTATGCCATGCTAGAGAGGGTAAACCAAAAGAGCAAAGGGTCATCAGAGAGGGGTTATTCCCATGACTCTGAGTAAGGCTCTGCCATGTAGGTCACTGTGATTGAAGAGCTGGGTCTTTTTTAGATCCTGTTGCTGGGAAAGGTTGCCAGTGTATTCTCACAAATCCATAGGTTCATTTAGAGATTCATTTTCTGGCTGCTATGCTTGTTAGTTTGATCACATAGTATTCTCTACAGATTCGTCCCTATGAGCCAAACAGCTTCCTTCTCAATGGACAGCGTACAAACAGGGAGAGAATGACCTGTACATGGTTACATTTGTTTGCAGGATTGCTCCTTGAATCAGGGTTTGCATCAACTCCAGGATCATTCATTGTACAGTACAGCTGTCCTTTTGTTTAAAACACCACTGTAGTCTGTGAGAAGCAACCGAAAGCTTTTCAAACAGCCAGCCTGCGCCTTCCTTCACCACAGCACACCTGGCTCTCCTACAGTAACTTTTAATGTGGGAATTAGTTAGAATATATAGCAATAATGTCTTTGCTGTGCTTTTCCTTATCCATGGCAACTGGGTATAAGAATTATATTGCTACTTTGAATGTGTTTTGACACTACATGAAAGCAAATGTGACACTTTTTCTGTTAGTTAGTGTCTTATACCAATGTCTCTCTCCAGGGAACATTCTGCATTCAGTCCTGATTCACTGCAACATGTTGCCACTGAGTCAACAACTCCTTCACAGGATCTTAGGAATTCTCTCCTCTTTAGGCTGTGAAACTGAAGTCACTGCCCTCGCCACCTTGTATCTCAATCAGAAATGTCAGCACCAGTCCTCATATTATCACACACAAACAATCCTCTTGTCTTTTGATATACTGTACACTATATATACAAAAGTATGTGGATTATTAGTGGATTCGGCTATTTCGCCCACACCCGTTGCTGACAGGTTTATACAATCCAGCACACAGCCAAGCAATCTCCATAAACAGACATTGGCAGTGGAATGACCTTACTGAAGAGCTCAGTGACTTTCAATGTTGCACCGTCACAGGATGCCACCATTCAAATTTCTGCCCTGCTTGAGCTGTTCCAGTCAACTGTAAGTGCTGTTATTGTGAAGTGGAGACATCTAGGAGCAACAACGGCTCAGAGGTGAAGTGGTAGGCCACACAAGCTCACAGAACGGGACCACCAAGTGCTGAAGCACATAGCGTGTAAAAAGATCTTCTGTCCTCGTGTGCAACACTCACTACCGAGTTCTAAACTGCCTCTGGAAGTAATGTCAGCACAATAACTGTTCGCCGGGAGCTTCATGAAATGGGTTTCCATTTCATGCCAAGCGTCAGCTAGAGTGATGTACAGCTCACCGCCATTGGACTCTGGAGCCGTGGCAACGCGTTCTCTGGAGTGATGAATCACGCTTCACCATCTGGCAGTCCGACGGACGAATCTGGGTTTGGCGGATGCCAGGAGAACGCTACCTGCCCAATGCATAGTGCCAACTGTAAAGTTTGGTGGATGATGAATAATGGACTAGGGCTGTTTGTCATGGTTTGGGCTAGGCCCTCCCATCTTAACACTACAGCATACAATGACATTCAGATGATTCTGTGCTTCCAACTTTGTGGCAACAATTTGGGGAAGGCCCTTTCCTGTTTCAGCATGACAATGTGCCAATGCACAAAGTGAGATCCATACAGAAAGGGTTTGTCGAGATCGGTGTGGAAGAACTTGACTGGCTTGCACAGAGCCCTGACCTCACTAATGCTCTTGTGGCTGAATGGAAGTAAGTCCCTGCAGCAATGTTCCAACATCTAGTGGAATGCCTTCCCAGAAGAGCGGAGGCTGTTACAGCAGCCAAGGGGGGACCAACTCCATATTAATGCCCATGATTTTGGAATGAGATATTCAATGAGCAGGTGTCCACATACTGTTGATCATGTTGTATATGTACCAGCCATTTATCCAGGGTCGGACTTATCAATGGGAATGTGTTTAAGGCTTGAGTAAATGTCCACAATAACAGAGCCATGCATGGCAATGCCCGTTAGAGACACTAGGCATTATTGGTATAGTACTAGGCTGTCTGTTTTCTACGATTTCCCTGATAGGCTTTATTAAATGCCACATACAGTGCCTTCAGAAAGTATTCACACCCCTTGACTTTTTCCACATTTTGTTGTTACAAAGTAGGATACATTTTTTTCTAAATAAAACATTTTGTCAATGATTCACACAAAACACTAATGTCAAATTGGAAGAAATATTTGAACATTTGTATGTAATATAACACTAATTATATCTTGATTACATAAGTATTCAACCCCCTGAGTCAATACATGTCAGAATCACCTTTGGCAGTGACTATAGCTGTGCATCTTTCTGGTTAAGTCTCTAAGAGCTTTGCACACCTGGATTGTACAATATTTGCACATTATTCTTTCAACATTCTTCAAAAATATGAAAAGTGGTACTCAGTGATGTGTTGTGTTGGATTTCCCCAAACATAATGCTTTGTATTTAGGACATAAAGTACATTTCTTTGCCACATTTTTTGCTATTTTACTTTAGTACTTTATTGCAAACAGGATGCATGTTTTGGAATATTTTTATTCTGTACAGGCTTCCTTCTTTTCACTCTGTCGATTAGGTTAGTATTGTGGAATAACTACAATGTTGTTGATCCATCCTCAGTTTTCTCCTATCACAGCCATTAAACTCCGTAACTGTTTTAAAGTCACCATTAGCCTCATGGTAACATCCCTGAGCGGTTTCCTTCCTCTCCAGCAACTGAGTTAGGAAAGACAATCTGTATCTTTGTAGTGGCTGGGTGTATTGATACACCATCCAAAGTGTAAATAATAACTTCACCATGTTTAAAGGGATATTCAATGTCTGCTTTTTAAATCTTTACCCATCTACCAATAGGTGTGCTTCTTTGCGAGGCACTGGAAAACCTCCCTGGTCTTTTTTGTTGAATATGTGTTTGAAATTCACTGCTCGGCTAAGGGGCCTTTCAAATAATTATAATCTCATTAAAAAAAAGAAACGTCCTCTCACTATCAACTGCTTTTATTTTCAGCAAATTTAACATGTGTAAATATTTATATGAACATAACAAGATTCAACAACTGAGACATAAACTGAACAAGTTCCACAGACATGTGACTAACAGAAATGGAATAATGTGTCCCTGAACAAAGGTGGGGTCAAAATAAAAAGTAACAGTCAATATCTGGTGTGGCCACCAGTTGCATTAAGTACTGCAGTGCATCTCCTCCTCATGGACTGCACCAGATTTACCAGTTATTGCTGTGAGATGTTACCCCACTCTTCCACCAAGGCACCTGCAAGTTCCCAGACATTTCTGGGGGGAATGGCCCTAGCCCTCACCCTCCGATCCAACAGATCCCAGACGTGCTCAATGGGATTGAGATCCGGGCTCTTCGCTGGCCATGGTAGAACACTGACATTCCTGTCTTGCAGGAAATCACGCACAGAACGAGCAGTATGGCTGGTGGCATTGTCATGCTGGAGGGTCATGTCAGGATGAGCCTGCAGGAAGGGTACCACATCAGGGAGGAGGATGTCTTCCCTGTAACGCACAGTGTTGAGATTGCCTGCAATGACAACAAGCTTAGTCCGATGATGCTGTGACACCCCGCCCCAGATCATGACGGACCCTCCACCCCCAAATCGATCCCGCTCCAGAGTACAGGCCTCGGTGTAACGCTCATTCCTTCAACGATAGACGCGAATACGACCATCACCCCTGGTGAGACAAAACCGTGACTCGTTAGTGAAGAGCACTTTTTGCCAGTCCTGTCTGGTCCAGCGACGGTGGGTTTGTGCCCATAGGCAAATTTGTTGTTGGTGATGTCTGGGGGGGACCAGCCTAACAACAGGCCTACAAGCCCTCAGTCCAGCATCTCTCAGCCTATTGCGGACAGTCTGAGCGCTGATGGAGGGATTGTGCATTCCTTGTGTAACTCAGGCAGTTGTTGTTGCCATTCTGTACCTGTCCCGCAGGTGTGATGTTCGGATGTACCGATCCTGTGCAGGTGTTGTTACACGTGGTCTGCCACTGCGAGGACGATCAGCTGTCCGTCCTGTCTCCCTGTAGCGCTGTCTTAGGCGACTCACAGTATGAACATTGCAATTTATTGCCCTGGCCACATCTGCAGTCCTCATGCCACCTTTGCAGCATGCCTAAGGCACGTTTACGCAGATGAGCAGTCAGTAGAAAGGCCTCTTTAGTGTCCTAAGTTTTCATAACTGTGACCTTAATTGCCTACCGTCTGTAAGCTGTTAGTGTCTTAACGACCATTCCACAGGTGCATGTTAATTAATTGTTTATGGTTCATTGAAAAAGCATGGTGTGTTTAAACCCTTTACAATGAAGATCTGTGAAGTTATTTGGATTTTTACGAATTATCTTTGAAAGACAGGGTCCTGAAAAAGGGACGTTTCTTTTTTTGCTGAGTTTATGTGTTGTGTACAGAGATGAGATAGTTAGCCTAGTGGTAAGAGTGGCAGTTAGCCTAGTGGACAAGGTTAACATCTGTTGTTCTGCCCCTAAACAAGGCAGTTAATCCACTGTTCCTAGGCTGTCATTGTAAATAAGAATTTGTTCTTAAAACCTTTTGCCAATAGGTGGCGCAATTAGCATTTTTTATTTCTGGGTGTCACCAAATTAAACTGCCTCGTGCTCAATTCTTGATCGTACAATATGCATATTATTAATTATATTGGATAGAAAACACTCTCTAGTTTCTATAGCCGTTGGAATTTTGTCTGTGGGTGACCCAGAACTCTTTCTACAGCGAAATCCATGACAGGTACTGCGATGGTCTGAGAGCGAAGCTCTGATTTCAGATCAGTTTTGAAAGTCTCTGTATATCCTATGGAACGACATGAACTGCACCCGCCTTCCCCTGGATGTCAGTAACCAATGAGAAGTGGAATGGGCTTTCTGCGTAGCTCTCAGAGGTTATAAAAAGCGAAGGAGTGAGGGTAGCCCCCCTTTCGACTCTTTCCATTACGCAGAAGAGGACCTCGGGATGCCATTTTCAGAGGCTCGGTTATCAACGTGAAATGTATCTGTCTGTAATTTAATTCGATATAGGAGTTAGAAACATCATAACGTAGTTAATCTGAACCGTTTTATAGCAATTTAGATCCGTTTAGTGCGATTTTGAGGCATTGCTTTGTTATGCACTTTCAAGCACCGGGCACGTTTCTGGGTCCCGGTCAAACGTTAGTGGTCATTTCGACGGACAGAGGACATCTTTCGACCAAAAGAAGATTAGACCCAAGAAAGGATGCATTGCCCAAGAATCTGATGGAAAATCACCTCATAGTAAGAAATATTTAATATGATAAATCGTTGTTCTGTCAAAATATTTTAAACGCATAATCCGCCATTTTGTTTGCTATAGCTTCGCTTGGCGAACCCTGTATTGCACAGTAAGGATAATTTTAGAAATGTAAATCAGCGATTGCATTAAGAACTAATTTGTCTTTCGATTCCTGTCAACCCTGTATTTTTTAGTCAAGTATATGATTAGCTTTCGATTAAATTAGCTTTCGATTAAACTAGATCACTATGAAAGATGGCGTCCGACATGTTCAGGCTTGATTTGCTACTATTTTCATTGTATAACCACTGTTTTTTATGGCTAAATATGCACATTTTCGAACAAACAATATATGTATGTTGTAATATGATGTTACAGGAGTGTCATCGGAAGAATTCTGAAAAGGTTAGTGAAAAAATGTATATCTTTTGGCGATGATAACGATATCGCTCTCTTTGGCTTGAATTCATGCTGGGGTGACGTTTGCACATGTGGTATGCTAACTTATCGATTTATTGTGTTTTCGCTGTAAAACGCTTAGAAAATCTGAAATGTTGTCTGAAATCACAAGATCTGTGTCTTTCCATTGCTATGCTTTGTCTATTTTTATGAAATGTTTCATGATGAGTAAATTGGTCATACACGTTGCTCTCTATAGTAATTCTAGTCGCTTTGGTGAGATTTGTGTTGGTGGCTGCAATGGCAAACTATGATTTATACCTGAATTTTCATTTTGACATTTTGGGGTATTGTGTGTAGGCAAGTGACAAAAAAATCTCAATTTAACACAACAGAATGTGGAAAAAGTAAAATGGTGTGAACACTTTCTGAAGGCACTGTATGTGTTGTAATGTCCCCTGTGTCCAGGGCTGGATAACTGGCTGAATCTGACCCGGGTGGACCCAGATGAGGAGGTGCAGGGGGAGATCCATTTTGGTCTGGAGCTTCTCAAAGATGCCAAAGGTATAGGACTACGATGCCATTTCATAGAGGCCAGGTAAGACACATACTTTATTGGTTAATTGATGCGACTTTAAGCTGTTATGGTCTCGTGTTGAAATGTATAACTGCTTCTTCAATCTCAAAAGATTGGCAAAATGCTCATCCTCTTTGACAGATCATCATACAGTGACTAATGTGTTGTGGATGAATTCACAATATCTGCAATGCTCAGCAATCAATGTTATTGCTGTCGCCTTTATTCTTAAAGTAAATACAAGTCCTAGAGGATATTGTGTTTACCTGCCTGTTGAAGTGCCAGCAGACACCAAAGCCAAAGAGTTACAGAAAGCAGATTTTGAGGAGGATAAGCTAATTTCATTTAGCAAAAGGAACGTGCCACAGAGACATCCATAAGAAATGAGAGGCAGAGAGGTCCCTGAGAGGGCTTCAGTGACAGGATGGAGACTGACCACTGTGAGCATGGCCGCCATCCAGCTTGGCTGTTTCTGAAGGCTTTATGCAATCATTGGCAACATACTCAATACCCTCTGAAGGAGGGCTTCCAACTAGATCTGGCCTTCTCTCAGCACTGCCATACGTTTAAAATGAGGGGTTCAGTTTATGTATTTTCTACTAAGAAATCCTAACATTTTTCCACTGAAGTCTTCCAGCTAACCTCTGCACAGAGGGTGCATAGTGCATAGAGTTCCTGAGAATTGAGATTAGGGGATGAAGCAACTTTGTTTTCTCTCTTGGAAGCAGAGCACTGCATGGAAAACATAGTATCAAACAGTAGATTTTATGTCTGGTGCTCCCTTGCCTCGGTCCTAGCACCCCCCCCCCCCTCTCCCCCCTTGGTTGCACAGTTAGTTTTTTGCCCTAGCACTACACAGCTGGATCAAATAATCAAAGCTGGATGATGAGTTGGTTATTTGAATCTCACTGTCTCACTACACTTACTGTCTCACTCTCACTACACTTACTATCTCACTACACTTACCATCTCACTACACTAATTATCTCAATACACTTACTTTCTCACAACACTCACGATCCCACTACACTCATTATCTCACTACATTCACTATCTACCTACGCTCAGTATCTTACTGTCTCACTACACTTACCATCTCACTATCCCACTATACTCACTATCTCACTATACTCACTATCTCAATCTCACTACACTCACTTTCTCACGGCACTTACTATTTCACTACACTTACTATCTCTTTATCTCACTACTCACTATCTCACTACACTCTCACTAATCTCACTGTCTCACTACACTTACCATTTCACTATCCCACTATACTCACTATCTCACTATCTCAATCTCAATCTCACTACACTCACGTTCTCACTACACTTACTATTTTACTACACTCACTATCTCTTTATCTCACTAGTCACTATCTCACTACACTCTCTCACTAATCCCACTGTCTCACTACACTTACCCTCTCACTACACTTTATCTCCCTATCTCACAGTCTCTACACATACTATTTCACTATCTCACTACACGTACGATCTCACCGCACTTTCTATCATACTACATTTAATATCTCACTACCCTTACTATCTCACTCTCTACACTTATCTCACTATCCTTACTAACTTTCTGACACTACACTTAATATCTCACTACCACGCTAAACGTACTATCTGACTACACTGTCTCTACACAACTCACTACACTTACTATCTCACCACACTTACTATCTCATTATCTCACTACACTTACTATCTCACTACACTTACTATCTCACTATCCTTACTATCTCACTACACTTACTATTTCATTATCTCACCACACTTACTTTCTCAATACACTTACTATTGCACTATACTTACTATTTCATTCTCACTACACTTACTGTCTCACTACACTTTATATTCCTATCTCACAGTCTCTACACACACTTTTTCACTACACCCACTATCTCACTACACTTTCTCATTACACTTACTATCTCAATGTCTCACTACACTCACTCTCACTACACTCACTATCTCACTACACTTACTTTCTCACTACACTCACTATATCACTGCACTTACTTTCTCACTACACTTACTATTTCACTACACTTACTATCTCACTATCCTTACTCTCTCACTACACTTACTATTTCATTATCTCACCACCCTTACTTTCTCAATACACTTACTATTTCACTATACTTACTATCTCATTATCTCACTACAATTACTGTCTCCTTACACTTTATCTCCCTATCTCACAGTCTCTACACATACTTTTTCACTACACTAACTATCTCCCGGCACTTTCTCACTACACTTACTATCTCACTGTCTCACTACACCCACTACCTCACTATACTTTCTCACTACACTTACTTTCTCACTCTCACTACACTCACTATCTCTTTATCTCACTAGTCACTATCTCACTACACCTACTTTCTCACTACACTTACTATTTCACTACACTTACTATCTCTTTATCTCACTAGTCACTATCTCACTACACTCACTCACTAATCCCACTGTCTCACTACACTTACCCTCTCACTACACTTTATCTCCCTATCTCACAGTCTCTACACATACTATGTCACTATCTCACTACACTTACGATCTCACCACACTTACTATCTTACTACATTTAATATCTCACTACCCTTACTATCTCACTCTCTGCACTTATCTCACTATCCTTACTAACTTTCTGACGCTACACTTAATATCTCACTACCACGCTATACTTACTATCTCACTACACTGTCTCTACACAACTCACTACACTTACTATCTCACCACACTTGCTATCTCATTATCTCACTACACTTACTATCTCACTATCCTTACTATCTCACTACACTTACTATTTCATTATCTCTCCACACTTACTATCTCACTACACTTACTATCTCACTATCCTTACTATCTCACTACACTTACTATCTCATTATCTCACCACACTTACTATATCACTACACTTACTATCTCACTATTACAACTACACAGGCCCTCAAAGTTCTTTCATCTTTAGATATGTAGGATAATGTAGGAGAATGATATATGCACATATCACCCCACTCGTTGAATAATTCCAGCACCCTGTAAAAGGTCAGGGGTTGCTCATGTACTAATGTGTTTCTGTTTGTTGACCTCTTAGAGACTTGGCACCAAGAGACATTTCTGGAACCTCTGATCCCTTTGCCAGAATCCTCTTCAATAACCACAGTGCAGAGACTTCGGTGAGGAGGGACATGAGCTGGATAACGTATACATGTCTGAATGAATCACCAACTTTAGCGGAGACAAAGACTGATTATGTTAAATAGTATATGAAATATTTTTCTTCTGTGTTTGTCTGTCAGATCATTAAAAAGACACGTTACCCACACTGGGGTGAGACCCTGGAGTTGGAGCTTGAGACAGAGGAGCTGTCTGAGGGAGGGACTGTCACAGTGGAGGTCTGGGACTGGGACATGGTGGGCAAAAATGACTTCCTGGGAAAGGTGAAGTGGTTATGTTCCTAAAGTCCAATCCCTCATACTTATGTTAATCTGTGAGGACACGTTATACTTATTTCTACTATATAGAATGATTCATACTTTTACAAATACAAATATGTATTTTTGGTGGTATAATACCTTTTCAGTTTAGTGTATGATGTATTGGTTATTGTTTTCATGTTCAGGTGGAAATCCCTTTTGCTTGCCTGCACAAGACACCTCAGGTACAGGGTTGGTTTCGTCTGCTGCCCCTGGGAAACAATGAGGATGATGCTGGGTAAGGAGTGTGTGGGTGTTAGTGTGGTTGTGTGGATGTGTATCGGTTTGTGTGTGTAAGAGAGAGAGGGGGGGTGTATTTTTATGTATATTTCTTCATCTTAAATGTCGCTTGTGACCTTAAGTATGACTTGAGGACATATTGGTCCCCCTCTAATGCCAGAGGCCACGATTGACGTCAGTTGTTTGTCTGGTATCCTGTCCGAGATGGTTTTTTATTTCAGTTTTTTTACTATTTTCGTTTTTTTTGTGTGTGTGTGTGTGAGTGTGTGAGTGTGTGAGTGTGTGAGTGTGTGTGTGTGTGTGTGTGTGTGTGTGTGTGTGCGTGCGTGCGTGCGTGCGTGCCACGATTGACGTTAGTATTTCGCACACACGCACGCACGCTGAAAACGAAAATAGTAAAAAAAAAAAAAATACTAGCGTCAATCGTGGCACGCACGCACGCACGCACGCACGCACGCACACACACACACACACACACACACACACACACACACACACACACAGAGAGAGAGTCATTAGGGAGTGAGTCACAGCTTTAGGGAGTGCTTGTTTGGGAAGGAATGAAACGGTATTATCAGAAGGGAGGCCTGTCATTCCCAATATGTTAGGGGACAGGAAACTATAAAAAATAACCATTACAGGGTGGTTGTTGCACATCAAGCCACCAAACCTAATATAGTGTGGGCACATTCCCTTGGTAATGCTCAGCACTACCTGTCCTATAACATTCTTGTGCTAAGCAAACTGTAACGTCCTGACCAGAGTTCTTATGTGTTTTGCTTGTTTAGTGTTGGTCAGGACGTGAGCTGGGTGGGAATTCTATGTTGTGTGTCTAGTTCGTCTGTTTCTATGTTCAGCCTGATATGGTTCTCAATCAGAGACAGCTGTCAATCGTTTTCCCTGATTGAGAATCATATATAGGTGGCTTGTTTTGTGTTGGGGATTGTGGGTGGTTGTTTCCTGTCTCTGTGTTTGTGGTCTGCACCAGCTAGGACTGTGACGGTATGTTCTTTTGTTATTTTGTATAGTGTATTGTTTTGTTTTGATTAAATTCATTATGGAAAATTACCACGCTGCGTATTGGTCCTCTGATCCTTCTCGCCTCTCCTCGTCTGAGGAGGAGGACGACTTAGACGGCCGTTACAGAAACACCCACCACCAAAGGACCAAGCGGAGTGGAGAGAGGCAGCGACAGCAGCAGAGACAGACACAGGAATGGACATGGGAAGATGTCTTGGACGGCAAGGGTTGCTACACATGGGAGGAGATCCTGGCTGGAAAGGATCGCCTCCCATGGGAACAGCTGGAGGCAGCGAGGAGAGCGGAGGCAACCGGAGAGAGGAACCGGCGGTATGAAGGTACGCGGCTAGCACGGAAGCCCGAGAGTCAGACCCAAAGATTTCTTGGGGGGGGCAGACGCGGAGTGTGGCAAATCCGGGTAGGATACCTGAGTCTACTCCCCGTGCTTACCGTGGAGTGAGAGGGCGTCGTACTGGTCAGATACCGTGTTATGCGGTAAAGTGCACGGTGTCCCCAGTACGCGTGCTTAGTCCAGGCTAGGACTGGGCATGGCCGGGCTAGGTTGGGCATCGAGCCGAGTGTCATGAAGCCGGCCCAACGCATCTGGCCTCCAGTGCGTCTCCTCGGGCCGGTGTACATGGCACCAGCCTTACAAATGGTGTCCCCTGTTCGCCAGCATAACCCAGTGCGGGCTATTCCACCTCGCCGCACTGGCAGGGCTACGGGGACCATTCAACCTGGTAAGGTTGGGCAGGCTCGGTGCTCAAGAGCGCGTGTCCTCCTTCACGGTCCGGTTTTTCCGGTGCCACCTCCAAGTACCAGTCCTCCGGTGGCAGCCCCCCGCACCAGGCTCTCTCTCCAGTTGCTCCCACCTGTCCAGCGCTGTCAGAGCTTTCCTCCTCTCCAGCGCAGCCAGTGTCTGAACTGTCTGCCTGCCCAGCGCTGTCTGAACTGTCTGCCTGCCCAGCGCTGTCTGAGCTGCCTGCATGCCCAGCGCTGTCTGTCTGTCCCGAGCCGTCAGAGCTGCCCGTCTGTACTGAGCCTTCAAAGCCGCCTGCCAGACAGGAGCCGCTAGAGCCTTCCGCCAGACAGGACCAGCCAGAGCCGTCCAGCCAGGACCAGCCAGAGCCGTCCAGCCAGGACCCGCCAGAGCCGTCCAGCCAGGACCCGCCAGAGCCGTCCAGCCAGGACCCGCCAGAGCCGTCCAGCCAGGACCCGCCAGAGCCGTCCAGCCAGGACCCGCCAGAGCCGTCCAGCCAGGACCCGCCAGAGGCGTCCAGCCAGGACCCGCCAGAGGCGTCCAGCCAGGACCCGCCAGAGGCGTCCAGCCAGGACCCGCCAGAGGCGTCCAGCCAGGACCCGCCAGAGGCGTCCAGCCAGGACCCGCCAGAGGCGTCCAGCCAGGACCCGCCAGAGGCGTCCAGCCAGGATCCGCCAGAGCCGTCCAGCCAGGATCCGCCAGCCAGCCAGGATCCGCCAGAGCCAGCCAGCCAGGATCCGCCAGAGCCAGCCAGCCAGGATCCGCCCCTCAGTCCGGTGCTGCCCCTCAGTCTGGAGCTGCCCCTTAGTCCAGTGCTGCCCTTTAATACTATGGGGTTTATATGGAGGGTGGCCATTGGGAGGAGGCCACGGAAGGGGGGGTTGACTATGGTGGGATGGGGACCACGACCAGCGCCAGAGCCGCCACCGTGGACAGACGCCCACCCAGACCCTCCCCTAGACTTTATGCTGGTGCGCCCGGAGTTCGCACCTTAAGGGGGGGGGGGAGGGTTTATGTCACGTTCCTGACCTGTTTTCCTTTGTCTTGTATTAATTTAGTTGGTCAGGGTGTGAGTTGGGTGGGTTTGTCTGTGTGATTTTCTATGTTTGGATGTTTGTGTTCGGCCGGGTATGATTCTCAATCAGAGTCAGCTGTCAATCGTTGTCCCTGATTGAGAATCATACTAAGGCAGCCGGGGTTTCACGTGTGTTTTGTGGGTGTTTGTTTCTGTGTCAGTGTTTGTGCCACACAGGAATGTTTCGGTTTTGTCACATTTGTTGGTTGTTTTGTAATTTGAAGTGTTTTGTTTACTTTCATTAAATAATGAACACTCACCACTCTGCGTTTTGGTCCTTTCCTTCTGTCAGCGAGGACAGCCGTTACACAAACTTCTTGTGAGTATTGTTTAATTAAGAGTGTCGTGACTGTAGTGTCTCTGAGGCCTCTCGCTCTCGCTGTCCACAGAGGTAAGCTGGGTGCGCTGCGACTGAAGGTGCGTCTGGTGGAGGACCGTATTCTTCCCTCCATGTACTACCAGCCTCTCATTGACCTGCTGGTGGAGTCAGTCATCTCTCCTGCTGAGGTCAACATCACACTGCTGTCACATACATAACCCATTGTTATTAACTAATTCTACAGGATATTTTTCTGATTTGTTCAACCACTAGTCTATTACATTTTTCATGCCATTTTTAATTTTAAATGTAATCTTTATTTAACTAGGCAAGTCAGTTAAGAACAAATTCTTATTTACAATGACGGCCTACCGGGGAACAGTGGGTTAACTATATTGTTCAGGGGCAGAATGACAGATGCCATGGTGCGTGATTCCTTTCTATGAAAATAGATTTACTTCTTTAGATTTCTTACAATATACCACATCCTTTCACCACAGAGTTGATACAGTATATAGAGCCTACTGTGCCCTATGGCTGACAGACACATAGCCAGCTTCCTCTCATAAATGAACACCTGGCTAATAGACCCTGACTGTCTCCACCCGCTGACCCACCCCAGGTGGAGGACGGCAGCCCCCTGACCATGCTGGAGGAGGTGACCACAGTGGAGAGCCGGCAGGACGTGGCCATGACCCTGGTCAAGATCTACCTGGGGCAGGGCCTGGTGGTGCCCTTTCTGGACTACCTCAACACCCGCGAGGTCAACCACACCTGTAAGATATACTGGCTGGCTGGGGAATTTAACATAGGACAGGAAAGTCATATTCCTGAGAGTAATGCTTTTCTAGATGCTCTTGTCAAAAATCATGGTTATATGACCACTAAGTCTCTTGGATGTAGTGAAACAAATCCATGTACAGCTGTGAACAACCAGACACTGTGTAGGTTAAGGTAGTGGACAGTGTTGGAAGGATCTTGCAGCTGTGAACAACCAGACACTGTGTAGGTTAAGGTAGTGTACAGTGATGGAAGGATCTTGCAGCTGTGAACAACCAGACACTGTGTAGGTTAAGGTAGTGGACAGTGATGGAAGGATCTTGCAGCTGTGAACAACCAGACAGTGTGTAGGTTAAGGTAGTGGACAGTGTTGGAAGGATCTTTGAGTGTATATGTGCTAGGCAGATTAAAAAAGAGCCCAGTTGATCACCTGCTCTTGTTCCTGCGTATCCTGCAGAGGCTCTAAGCAATGCTGGTATTAAACTCTGATTTGACGCCCTCTCTCTAATGGCAGCAGTAGCCACGGTCAGTCTGTCTGTGTGGGCGGGCGGTGCAGCCTTATATTAATCAGACCTCCTGCAATTATTCATCCTTACAGTTGTTTGACAAATTCTGGGTGTTCATTAATGATGTTCCTGTTTCCACTCGGGTCCCCAGGCTAAGTCATAAGGAGTTTAGTTGTGCTCTTTTAGTTTTTTTCACTTTCTGTTAGTGTGGCTTGTGATAACAAGCAAAGTTTCCATAGCAACTCCACACGATCTAAAAGCGAGCTCGTTGATCATAAGATCAAAATAGATATTGGGGAGTAGAGAAATGTGAGGGAAAGAAATGTGAGAAAAAATACTAGAAATTCATTTATGCTGAAGAAGGGGTGTGGTGGAACAAACTTTTAACATCCTTTTTAATATCATAAAAGAGCAGGCAGCTCTTCTCTTCTCACAAATGAGCTTCTGGCCTACAACTACACTGATCAAAAAAATGTACGCAATATGCAAAAATTTCAAAGATTTTACTATCACTGAGTTACAGTTCATATAAGAAAATCAGTACATTTAATTAAATTCATTAGGACCTAATCAATGGATTTCACATGACTGGGAATACAGATATTCATCTATTGGTCACAGATACCTTAAAAAGGTAGGGGCTTGGATCAGAAAACCAGTCAGTATCTGGTGTGACCACCATTTGCCTCATGCAGCACGACACATCTTCTTCACATAGAGTTGATCAGGCTGTTGATTGTGGCCTGTGGAATGTTGTCCCACTCCTCTACAATGGCTGTGTGAAGTAGCTGGATATTGGCGGGAACTGGAACACACTGTCGTACACATTGATCCAGAGCATCCCAAACATGCTCAATGGGTGACATGTCTGGTGAGTATGTAGACCATGGAAGAACTGGGACATATTCAGCTTCCAAGAATTGTGTACAGATCCTTGCGACATGGGGGGTGTGCATTATTATGCTGAAACATGAGGTGATGGTGGCGGATGAATGGCACGACAATGGGGCTCAGGATTTGGTATCTCTGTCTATTCAAATTGCCATCGATAAAATGCAATTATGTTCATTGTTCGTAGCTTATGCCTGCCGATACCATAACCCTACCGCCACCATGGGGCGCTCTGTTCACAACGTTGACATCAGCAAACTACTCGACGCCATATACGCTGTCTGCCAACTGCCCGGTACAGTTGAAACCAGGATTCATCCGTGAAGAGCACACTTCTCCTGTGTGCCAGTGGCTTTTCCCAGGTGAGCATTTCCCCACTGAAGTCAGTTACGATGCCAAACTGCAGTCAGGTCAAGACCCTGGTGAGGACAACGAGCACGCAGATGAGCTGACAGTTTGTGCAGAAATGATTTGGTTGTGCATACCACACTTTCATCAGCAGTCCAGGTGAATGGTCTCAGACAATCCCGCAGGTGAAGAAGCCAGATGTGGAGGTCCTGGGCTGACGTGGTTACATGTGTTCTGCGGTTGTGAGGTCGGTTGGACGTACTGCCAAATTCTCAAATTATGTTGAAGGCGACTTATGGTAGAGAAATTAACAATCAAGTCTCTGGCAACAACTCTGGTGGACATTCCTGCAGTCGGCATGCCAATTGCACGCTCCCTCAAAACAGTGGCCTTTTATTATTGTCCCCTGCACAAGGTACACCTGTGTAATGATCATGCTGTTCAATCAGCTTAGTGATATGCCACACCTGACAGGTGGATGGATTATCTTGGCAAAGGAGAAATGCTCACTAACAGGGCTGTAAACAAATTTGTGCACAACATTTGAGAGAAGTAAGCTTGTTGTGCTTATGGAAAATTTCTGGGATCTTTACATTGCGTTTTATATTTTTGTTCAGTATAAACCATTTTGCCCGGCAATAGGTCATATCACTATGACTACATCAATGTTCCTCCCTCCAAGGATAAAGGTAACTTCGGTAGCAAATGGGGTCAATGAAGTCCTCTTTGAAAATAGATTAGCGCTAGTATTGAAGTAGCCCTAGTTGACCAAGATCAGTATTTGGTTTATTACTCCTCTTGGCCTCCTACACAGTGGTTTAGAAATATGATGTCCTTGAAATGTATAGCCTACATTACTCTACTCTTTAATGCATCTCTCTGACAGTGGATCCAAATACCCTGTTTCGGTCCAACTCTCTAGCTTCTAAGGCAATGGAACAGTTCATGAAGGTGAGTAGGAATTCTCATCATGTTGTCTGGGCATGCTCCCTCTGTCAATCCAACGTGTTAGCTGGATTCTCACTTTGCTCTTACCTGTCTCACAGTAAAGCACTATAGCCTAGTCCTAAAGACATGGGAATTACTTAAATCTAAGAACCATTGTTGTTCTGAATAATTGGCATTAGCTGTGTAAACTGACTGGATATATATAAAATAGCTTTGAATGGATGTTTTCTAAATGTGAGGTATTGTGCACTGGCAGGCTGTGGGGATGCTGTACCTTCATGAGGTCCTGAAGCCCATCATTAACCGCATCTTTGAGGAGAAGAAGTACATTGAGCTGGACCCGTGTAAAATTGACCTGAACAGAACCAGGTAAAAAGAAAATACTGGAGTCGAAATACAGGTGTGATGATTGCTTACACCCTCAGAGATATACTAGTTTCCTGGATAACAACCCATAACATCTACAGTATATGAGACTTGCATCATAGCATAATCCCCACCTCCTCCACAGTGTGACTGGAGATGACAACATCAAGACATGAAAAAGGAATGTAAAATGGGGGAAGTTTGTTGCCTAGCAACTAGAGAGAACCCCCTGAGATGCCTATCTCTGACACCCACCCATATCCAGTATCTATCATCCCTATATCTGCCCAGACCAAACCTGATCATTTACACAGACTGATCCTACATCTCCTTAGACTTAACCTGCTATCTACTGTACCACATTAGTGCTCAAGTTTCCACAGACGTAATAACACTGAGGGATCTATTGAGAGATGAAATGTATAAGACGGCGCCTGATTGACAAGATGGCGCCGATAGAGATGGCAGCTTCGCTTCTAGTCCTTAGAAAACTATGCAGTATTTTTTTTTATGTGTTATTTCTTACATTATTAGCCCAGAAAACCTTAAGTGTTATTACATACAGCTGGGAAGAACTATTGGATATCAGAGAGACGTCAACTTACCAGCACTACGACCAGGAATACGACTTTCCCAAAGCGGATCCTTTGTCTGCACCTCCCAGGGAATTTGAACTGATTCCAGAGGCTGACCCAAAACGCAGGAGAGGGTGCCGGAGCGGTCTTTTAGTGAGGCTTCGGATGTGCGCACACCACCCACCGCTTCCGAGTATATTACTCGCTAATGTCCAGTCCCTAGTTAACAAAATCTACGAAATCAGAGCAAGAGTTGCTTTCCAAAGACATATCCGGGATTGTAACATACTCTGTTTCACGGAGACATGGCTAGCTGGGGACATGCTGTCGGAGTCTGTACAGCCAACGGGATTTTCAGTGCATCGTGCTGACAGAAGCAAACATCTCTCCGGTAAGAAGGGCGGGGTATATGTTTCATGATTAACGACTCATGGTGTAATTGTAACAACATACAAGAACTCAAGTCCTTTTGTTCACCTGACGTAAAATTCCTCACAATCAAATGCTGACAGTATTATCTCCCAAGAGAACTCTCCTCGGTTATCGTCACAGTCGTGTATATCCCCCTGCAATTGGATACCAAGACGGCCATCAAGGAACTTCACTCGACTTTATGCAAACTGGAAACCATAAATCCCGAGGCTGCATTTATTGTAGTGGGGATTTTAACAAAGCTAGATTGAGAACAAGGCTACCTAAATTCTATGAGCATATCGATTGCATTACACGAGCGAGTAACACGCTCGACCGTTGCTACTCTAACTTCTGCGATGCATACAAGGCCCTCCCCCGCCCCTCCTTTTGGCAAATCTGACCGTGACTCCATCTTGTTGCTCCCCTCCTATAGGCAGAAACTAAAACAGGAAGCGCCCGTGCTTAGGTCTATCCAACTGTAAAGGCTTTCTCTCTCCTCATCCTCGGACGAGGTGAGGAGAGAAGGATCTTCAGACCAAAATGCAGCTTGAGGGAAATAAGCCATCTTTTTATTTATAACGCTGATGGCAACACGAAAAACAAAACACTTTCAAAAATACAAAACAAGAAAACGACGTAGAACGAAACCTGAACATAAACTTACATAACTGAAACGTAAACTCACGAACAGGAAACAGACGACATCGAAACGAACAGCCAAACAGTCCTGTATGGTAAATACATGCAACGACACAGGAGACAATCACCCACAAACAAACAGTGAGAACGCCCTACCTAAATATGACTCTTAATTAGAGGAAAACGCAAACCACCTGCCTCTAATTAAGAGCCATACCAGGCACCCAAAACCAACATAGAAACAGATAACATAGACTGCCCACCCAAAACACATGCCCTGACCATAAACACATAAAAAACAACATAAAACAGGTCAGGACCGTTACACCAACGCTGGTCTGACCAATCAGATTCCACGCTCAAGATTGCTTCGATTACGTGGACTGGGATATGTTCCGGGTAGCCTCAGAAAATAACATTGACGTATACTCTGACTCGGTGAGCAAGTTTATAAGGAAGTGTATAGGAGAGGTTGTACTTTCCCTAACCAGAAACCTCCCTAACCTTCCCTAATCAGAAACCGTGGATTGATGGCAGCATTTGTGCAAAACTGAAAGCACGTACCACTACATTTAATCATGGCAAGGCGACTGGAAATATGGCCCAATACAAACAGTGTAGTTATTCCCTCCATAAGGCAATCAAACAAGCAAAGTGTCAGTATAGAGACCAAGTGGAGTCGCAATTCAACGGCTCAAACACGAGCCGTACGTGGCAGGGTCTACAGACAATCACGGATTACAAAAAGAAAACCAGCCCCGTCGTGGACATCGCCGTCTTGCTTCCAGACAAATTAAACAACTTCTTTGCGCGCTTTGAGACAAATACAGTGCCACCGACGTGGCCCGCTACCAAAGACTGTGGGCTCTCCTCCGTGGCCGACGTGAGTAAAACATTTCAACGTGTTAACCCTTGCAAGGCTGCCGGCCCAGACGGCATCCCTAGCCGCGTTCTCAGAGCATGCGCAGACCATCTGGCTGGTGTGTTTACAAACATGTTCAATCCATCCCTATCCCAGTCTGCTGTCCACACATGCTTCAAGATGGCCACCATTGTTCCTGTTCCCAAGAAAGCTAAGGTAACTTAAATAAATTACTATCGCCCCGTAGCACTCACTTCTGTCATCTTGAAGTGATTTGAGAGACTAGTCAAGGATCATATCACCTCCACCCTACCTGTCACCCTAGACTTACTCCAATTTGCTTACCGGCCCAATAGGTCCACAGACAATGCAATCACAATCACACTGCACACTGCACTATCCCATCTGGACAAGAGGAATACCTATGTAAGAATGCTGTTCATTGACTACAGCTCAGCATTCAACACTATAGTACCCTCCAAACTCATCATTAAGCTCGAGACCCTGGGTCTCGACCCCGCCCTGTGCAACTGGGTCCTGGACTTCCTGACAGGCCGCCCCCAGGTGGTGAAGGTAGGAAACAACATCTCCACTCCGCTGATCCTCAACACTGGGGCCCCACAAGGGTGCGTTCTCAGCCCGCTCTGGTATTCCCTGTTCACTCACGACTGCGTGGCCATGCACGCCTCCAACTCAATCATCAAGTTTGCAGACGACACAACAGTGGTAGGCTTGATTACCAACAACGACGAGACAGCCTACAAGGAGGAGGTGAGGGCCCACGGAGTGTGGTGTCAGGAAAATAACCTCTCGCTCAATGTCAGCAATACAAAATAAATTATCTTGGACTTCAGGAAACATCAAAGGTAGCACCCCCCTAGCCACATCAACGGGACAGCAGTGGAGAAGGTGGAAAGTTTTAAGTTCCTCGATGTACATATCACCGACAAACTGAAATGGTCAACGCATACAGACAGTGTTTTGCGAAGAATGCGCAACTTCAGGAGGCTGAAAAAATGTGGCTTGTCACCGAAACCCCTCACTAACTTTTGCAGGTGCACAATTGAGAGCATCCTGTCGGGCTGTATCACCGCCTGGTACAGCAACTGCACCGTCCACAACCGCAGGGCTCTCCAGAGGGTGGTGCCGTCTGCACAACGCATCACCGGGGGTAAACTACCTGCCCGCCAGGACACCTACAACACCCGATGTCACAGGAAGGCAAAAAAGATCATCAAGGACAATAACCATCCGAGCCACTGCCTGTTCACCCCGCTTCCATCCAGAAAGCGAGGTCAGTACAGGTGCATCAAAGCTGGGACAGAGAAGCTGTTTTTCAATCTCTATCTCAAGGTCATCAGATTGTTAAACAGCCACCACTAGCACAGAGAGGCGGCTGCCTTCCTACAGGCTGATATCATTGGCCACTTAAAAAAATGGAACACTAGTCACTTTAATAATGCCACTTTAAGAATGTTTACGTTTCTCATATTGCTCATCTCATATGTATATACTGTATACTGTATCCTTCAGTATCTATTCTTACTATCTATTGCATCTTAGCTGCTCTGTCACTGCTCATCCATATATTTTATACTTATATATTCTTATCCCATTCCTTTACAAGATTGTGTGTATTAGGTTTTGTTGTGGAATTATTAGATATCAACCTGTTAGTTGCTGCTGCACTGTAGGATCTAGAAGCAGAAGCATTTCGCTACACTCACAATAACATCTGTTAACCATGTGTATATGACCAATAACATGTTATTTGATTTGATAGATGTTGATGTATTGATTTGGCCAGTGCACAGACTTCATAATTAGTGACAATGCTGTCTGTACAAAGCAAAGGTCACAGTATGGGTCCCGCAGGCCTTTGTGTTTCAGAGCTCTTTTGAATTGTCAATATACATTTCATTTGAATGTAACACTGACCCCTCTTTCTCTGGAGGCGTATCTCATTTAAAGGTGCGTTGTCTGAGGCTGAGGTGAGGGAGAGCAGTGTGGAGATGCTGCAGGGCTATCTGTCTAACATCGTGGAGTCCATCATTGGGTCAGTTACCCAGTGTCCACCTGTCATGAGGGTGGCCTTCAAACAGCTGCACAAGAGGGTGGAGGAGCAGTTCCCTAAGCCAGAGAATGAGGTCTGTTTCAAACCCAGAGGTCAAATGTCAAATTCAGCTACAAAGGTCACCTAGATGAAGACGTGTTTTCCTTGCTGGATAGTGAATAGACATGGGGATGTTGTTAGTGCATTTATTTTATTCATCTCTGTTGCACACCTTCCCTCCTGGCCCTCTCCCCTTAGGATGTGAAGTATCTGGCCATCAGTGGGTTTTTCTTCCTGCGTTTCCTTGCCCCTGCTATCCTCACACCCAAGCTCTTTCACCTGAGGGACCAGCATGCAAATACACGCACCAGCAGGACACTGTTACTACTAGCCAAGGTACTGTGCCCTTGCACGCACACACTCATACGGACACACACACACACGCATACGCGCACACATGCACAGACAGTTTTTATCCTACAACAGTGCCACATAGTCCCGCACAGTGAAACAGCTGTGGAGAATAGAGTTGCTGTCCGTGGTGCTGAAGTCCTGTTGCTATGGGTCCTCTACAGAGAATGGTCTATTTTTACATCTGTGTGCGGCCAGGCTTGGGTTCAAAGCAGAGCTTCAGAGAGGGGTCCTTCAGAGAGGTTCCCATGCCAGGTGTGGGCAGGACAAAGAGGGCCTCACAGCAAGCCTGCTCACTGGGATGTTTGATGTTACTCAGAGACACATATAGAGAGGGGTGTAGTAGTCTGTTACAGGAAGCACAAGCACATCCTGATGATACTGTGCTGCTCATTTAATATCAGAATTGATAACGGTACTCCCTGCCCATTTGACAGATGGTAAGTTATGGTTACAGTAGAGAGTGGTGGGTGAACATGGCTGTGTTTCTCTATGCCCCAGGCAGTGCAGAGTGTGGGGAACCTGGGTTTGCAGCTGGGCCACGGTAAGGAGCTGTGGATGGAGCCCTTGCATCCCATCATCCTTTATAGCGTGGCCTCTGTTAAAGACTTCCTGGACAAGCTCATCGACATTGATAGCGGTAAGAAGCACCAGCAGGACACTGTTTATTCAGTAATGCATTTTTTTAAACCTTTATTTAACTAGGCAAGTCAGTTAAGAACAAATTCTTATTTACAATGACGGCCTAGGAACAGTGGGCTAACTGCCTTGTTCAGGCAGAATGACAGATTTTTACCTTGTCAGCTCGGGGATTCGATCTATCAACATTTCAGTTACTGGCCCAATGCTCTAACCACTAGGCTACCTGCCGCCCCATAAGGCCTGGAGTTTTTCCTCACCATGTCACCTTACCAGGGGGGAAACTCTAGGCCCTAGTAGTAATGTATCAGTAGCCTGCTGAAGAGCAAGCAGATAACCGTAGAGATCAGAGATAAGGTAGAGCCACTGGGGGGGACGGGGGGGAATGGACGGACGACAGAGCAGCAGAGCTTGGCTGGGCTCCTATCCTGGTAGGCTAACCCGCCAGGTGCCAATATGGCAAGGCCAGTTATTACTGGTATCAATAGATACAATAGACCCAGTGGTGAAATATTCATAGGCAGCTGGGAGCTGATACTGGGACTAAAATGGAGTGCGGTGGGCTGCGCGTTGAACTGTGGAGCCCTCGCCAACCCTACACACCACACTGTATACATAGCACACCTATGCCCTTTTCTCATCGTCGCGTGTCAGCGAGTCTGTTGTTGTGATCCATCTTATCCCTCTGAAATATCATATTCAAATCTCCATGTCATCTCAGCCACTGGGCTCTCCCTCAAAGGCCACTTTGACATTTAATACACTTGATGTGAATGTGTTATCCAGGAGTGGATTTGTATCGTTCCATATGTCTGAGGGTGTGCCCGTGTTCATTTTGGCACTCTTTTTTTAGATTTAGTCTAGTCTTAGTCATTTTGACTAAAATATCATTAAGTCACATTTTTGTCATTTGAATAATGATTTAGTCTAGTTATTGTTAAAATGACTAAAATAGTGGGCCAATTTAGCCAACAAAATGCCCTTTAATTTCAGTCACAACACATTTGTATTGCCTCAACCTATAGGTGCACAAACATACATAGCCTTGTCCTACCAACATATTTTTCTGCATAACATCCTATTCTCTTCCCAACAGCAGAAATACTGAATGAAATAATTCAGAGTAAATAGATATTGCACATTACATACAGAACAAACAGACACAAGCAAGCGCAGAAAAAGAGTTGCACAATCACCAGATGGTTCCGCAAAGTATTGCCGAAGGGTTGCACGTCCGTCCGGATGGATTGCACCTCCGTCATTCAGTCACGTCATTGCCATTGTTATCAAGGTTCCACAGACGCTGCAGCCACATTGGTGTCCACAAGTAAAATGGGAGCTAATGACTGTTTTGCCCAGTGATGTAGTAGACACTGAACCTCAAGTCCGAATCAAGTCTCAAGACACCTGTGCTCCCGACGTCCTTAAATCCCTAAGTCCAAGTCCCAGTGCTCGAGTCCTGGTCCAAGTGCTCAAGTCTGAGTCACTGGGTCAACATTAAATCTAAATAAAGTAATTTACCCAGTCAGATTTAGCGTAGTGGCAAGAGGAATTTAGTCAATCAATTGTTTGCTATCCCATTTCTTTCTGTTCCTCCAAATTTTTATTTATTTATTTATTTCACCTTTATTTAACCAGGTAGGCAAATTGAGAACACGTTCTCATTTACAATTACGACCTGGCCAAGATAAACCAAAGCAGTTCGATACATACAACAACACATAGTTACACATGGAGTAGAACAAACATACAGTCAATAATACAGTGAATGTTTGCATATAAATAAATGTTTGCATATAGGCTACTAGTGATGTTACCAGGGCCACATTCAGTTCCAAAACGTTTTTGATTCAGATTGAACCCATGAATAGAGTTATTCCATATTCAACATATTAGAGAGGCATGTTTGTTCTACATAGAGATACGCTATCTGAACGTTCCAAAAGGTTGAGTCCTGCTGAACGTGTCCCAGGTTGGCTATAGCTAGCTAATGAGATAACATGACTGAACAAGGTGTAGCCTAAACAAATTATTAACAGTCCGGTCCGGAAGTAGCCTCGTTTAGAATGGCCCGCTATGTGCTTAATGGATGTAAAATACGGCTCTCCAATGCACGATAGAAAGAAAACTTCATAGCGTTGATATTATGGGTCATATCTTTTGACTGGTAAGGGCTAGAATCAAGCCGTTTTCTCTGAGGAAAAGGAGACTTTGCTACGTTGGTTACAGAACCTGGCTATGAAATGCAGTGGGGAAAGTGGGAGGGTTTAGCTTACTCAAGGGATAGAAAAACATAGACTGTTGTTTTACTATTAAACTCAGTGCGACTATGGTTTTTAATTTCTTAAAGCAGCTTGTTTCCCAACCAGGCAACGGGCACCTGCACCTCAAATTTGAGCTCCTGTTTCACCTAATATAATATTAGCTCAATAATATTGTGGCGCTCCTGCACCTAAATATGAACAGTACCGGTACCCAACATGAGTACCAGCACCTGTTTTAGTCCAAGTATTTTAATCACTATTTTTGACAGAATTAACACTGGGGTGTGCTGAACACAAGGGTGACGAGGGAGGCAAGATGACACAAACAATGATGTACAATGAGAATGCATCATGTGCTGTAATGTAATTCAACAATATGTATACATTAACCATAACTGTACTGCTACAGCTCCACCTTGTGTCCATATTGATAAAACGTAGAACTTCTCTTTCTGTGCTCCCGTTTTCACCCATCTTATTTCTCTCTTCCTTTCTCTCACTCCCTTCCCCTCCATCACTGTTCCTGTTCCATCTTGTTCTCCCTCTCCTTCCCCTCTCTTTTCTCTTGCTCCCTCTGTCTGTCTGCAGTGTCTGAGGTGCCCCAGAGGGCTGTGTTCTTGCCCTCAGTGACAGTGAAGGAGGGCTATCTCCAGAAGCACAAGGCCGAAAGCCCCCAGCTCCTGTCCCGCTTTTCCTTCAAGAAGCGATACTTCTGGCTGAGCAGTGAGACGCTGTCCTACGCCAAGACCCCAGATTCCTGGCAGGTCTGACCCACACATACACAATCCTACCCATGACCAGCTCTATTGGCAATTCCTCCATTCTTTTACATCAGATAAAGACAAACAAGAAAACATTAAGTCCTCTGAAAGTAACTCATTATAACAAGGTAACACCATTTTCTCTGGTGTGAATTGGCTCCTGTACCCTTCAAAGGGTGTTTGATCGTCATCCTGCCTCGTAAAAAAACAAAACAATTTTAATCACCCGTCTGCCTTATTTGTGTTTCCCTCTGTATGAGAACATCATTAGTGGGGAGGCTATTATCATGTGATGCCCAGTCTTTTGATAATGAGCTTCTCTCATTTGCCTAGCCAGTCCAGGACAGGAGTGGGGATGAGGGAGAGAGAATGATAGGGGGTAGAAGGGGAAGGAAGAGAGAGGGGCAGAGAGCGAGCGAGAAAGAGAACAAGAGAGAGAGGGGGGAGCGAGAAAGGTAGGGATAGAAATAGGGGGGGTCAGAGAAAGAGAGATGTGGAGAATAGGCCAGTAAAAGAGGGTTCTCTTTGAGCGGACTTCTTCCTTTGTGGGGCTGGAATAAATGCTAGGTTCATTGAAGGCTGTGGATATTCATACTAACATTGGAAATCCAACTGTGGACCATATCCCCTCCCACTGTGCTCTAGGCTGAGTGAGGCAGGCTTCCCATGGAAGCGGCTGATTTCTACATTAAAGCAGCCTTTCTGACATTTTTCTCCTGCCCTGCTCTCTCCCACTTTCTTCTCCATCTCTCCACCACTCTTTTCTCTTCAGTCCTTTTTCTTTGCGAAATGGTCTTGAATTGCTTAATGTTCAATAAAAAGTAGGGGAAGGATGAAAGCAGACATACTCTATCTACTGTACCCATAAGGGTGGCACTTGAAGCCGGGCCTAAACTCGCCTGAGGAATAGCTGATAACTGAATGATTCATTTGATGTGTATTTGCCTGCATCAGAAAATTGCCTACAAAGAGTAATACAGGAGTGCAACATGGAGCTGTGTGCATACTAATACTGTGTTATGTGTGCATCCTGCAGGTGCGCTCCTCCATCCCCATCCAGTGTGTGCGTGCTGTGGAGAGAGTGGATGAGAATGCCTTCCAACAGCAGCATGTGTTGCAGGTCGTCACCCAGGACAATGATGGACAGATGCACACCATCTATACGCAGTGCAAGGTATTGACAGACCTCCAGTCACTGACCACACTATTACTGACCACAGCACTACTGACCCTTGACTGGGTTGACTTTGTGGTGCTTTCTTTTCATCACTGTTCACTGTGGTTTGTGCGTACACTGGGACTGACCTGAGTGTTGTGTATGTCTGTCTGTGTCTGCAGAATGTGAATGAGTTGAACCAGTGGCTGTCAGCCATCAGGAAGGCCAGTATCTACAACAGGCGCATGCTGCCCTCCTTCCACCCAGGGGCGTACCGGAGTGGCAAGTGGACCTGCTGCCTACAGGCTGACCGCGCTAGTAATTAAAATATTAACTTATGTAGGAATCTTTGTTGAAGTACCACACACACTTAACATGTTAGTGCTTCCTTAACACTTCATAATGATCTTTTTATCTCACATTTATGTGCACTACTTTTAACACCAGCCCATATTTATTTGCTCACTGAGACTGAGAATCTCACAGACAGATTACCATACCCTTGTCTGTACATTATGCCTTGAATCTATTCTTCAGAGCCCAGAAATCTGCTCCTTTTACTCTCTGTTCTGAACGCACTGGACGACCAGTTCTTATAGTCTCTACCGTACCCTTATCCTTCTCCTCCTCTGTTCCTCTGGTGATGTAGAGGTTAACCCAGGCCCTGCAGCCCCCAGCACCACCCCCATTCCCCAGGCGCTCTCATTTGTTGACTTCTGTAACCGTAAAAGCCTTGGTTTCATGCATGTTAACATTAGAAGCCTCCTCCCTAAGTGTGTTTTATTCACTGCTTTAGCACACTCTGCCAACCCTGATGTCCTAGCCGTGTCTGAATCATGGCTTAGGAAGGCCACCAAAAATCCTGAAATTTCCATCTTCCGACAAGATAGAACTGCCAAACGGGGCGGAGTTGCAATCTACTGCAGAGATAGCCTGCAGAGTTCTGTCATGCTATCCAGGTCTGTGCCCAAACAATTTGAGCTTCTACTTTTTAAAATCCACCTTTCCAGAAACAAGTCTCTCACCGTTGCCGCTTGCTATAGACCCCCTTCAGCCCCCAGCTGTGCCCTGGACATCATATGTGTATTAATTGCCCCCGGTCTATCTTCAGAGTTCGTACTGTTAGGTGACCTAAACTGGGATATGCTTTACACCCCGGCTGTCCTATAATCTAAGCTAGATCCCCTCAACCTCACACAAATTATTAAGGAACCTACCAGGTACAACCCTAAATCCGTAACCATGGGCACCCTCTTAGATATCATCCTGACCAACTTTCCCTCTAACTACACCTCTGCTGTCTTCAACCAGGATCTCAGCGATCACTGCCTCATTGCCTGCATGTGTAATGGGTCTGCGGTCAACTGACCACCCCTCATCACTGTCAAACGATCCCTAAAACACTTCAGCGAGCAGGCCTTTCTAATCGACCTGGCCCGGGTATCTTGTAAGGATATTGACCTGCCTGGTTGCTCTTTAAAAGTGCTTTCCTCGCCATTTTAAATAAGCATGCCCCATTAAAAAAATGGAGAACTAAGAACAGATATGGTTCACCTCAGACTTGACTGCCTTTGACCAGCACAAAAACATCCTGTGGCATTCTGCATTAGTATTGAATAGCCCCCGCGATATGCAACTTTTCAGGGAAGTCAGGAACCAATATACTCAGTCAGCTAAGTCTAGCTTTTTCAAACAGAAATTTGCATCCTGTAGCACTAATTCCCAAAAGTTTTGAGACACTGTAAAGTCCATGGAGAATATGAGCACCTCCTTCCAGCTGCCCACTGCACTGAGGCTAGGATGGACTGTCACCACCCAAAACAAATCTACAATAATCGAAAATTTCAATAAGCATTTTTCTACAGCTGGCCATGCTTTCCACCTGGCTACCCCTACCCCGGCCAACAGCTCAGCACGCCCTGCAGCAATTGCCCAGCCCCCCCCCCCCCCCCCCCCCCCCGCTTCTCCTTCACCCAAATCCAGACAGCTGATGTTCTGAAAGAGCTGCAAAATCTGGATCCCTACAAATCAGCTAGGCTAGACAATCTAGACCCTCTCTTTCTAAAAATATCCCCCAAAATTGTTGCAACCCCAATTACTAGACCGTTCAACCTCTTTTTCGTATCATCTGAGATCCCCAAAGATTGGAAAGATAACGCGGTCATCCTCCCTTTTCAATTGGGGAGACACTCTAGACCCAAACTGTTATAGACCAATATCCATCCTGCCCTGCCTTTCTAAAATCTTCGAAAGCCAAGTTAACAAACAGATCACCAAACATTTAGAATCCCACCGTACCTTCTCCACTATGCAATCTGGTTTCCGAGCTGGTCATGGGTGCACCTCACCCACGCTCAAGGTCCTAAATGATATCATAACTGGCATTGATAAAAGGCAGTACTGTGCAGCCGTTTTCATCGACCTGGCCAAGGCTTTCGACTCTGTCAATCACCGCATTCTTATTGGCAGACTCAATAGCCTTGGTTTCTCAAATGACTGCCTCGCCTGGTTCACCAACTACTTCTCAGATAGAGTTCAGTGTGTCAAATCGGAGGGCCTGTTGTCCGGACCTCTGGCAGTCTATGGGGGTGCCACAGGGTTCAATTCTCGGGCCGACTCTTTTCTCTGTATACATCAATGATGTCACTCTTGCTGCTGGGGGTTCTCTGATCCACCTCTACACAGACCACGCCATTCTGTATATATCTCGCCCTTCTTTGGACACTGTGTTAACAAACCCCCAAATGAGCTTACAACACTCCTTCCGTGGCATCAAACTGCTTTTAAATGCTAGTAAAACTAAATGCATATTCTTCAACCGATTGTTGGCTGCAGCCGACCGCCCGACTACTCTGGACGGTTCTGATTTAGAATATGTGGACAACTACAAATACCTAGGCGTCTGGTTAGACTGTAAACTCTTCTTCCAGACTCACATTAATCATCTCCTATCCAAAATTAAATCTAGAATCGGCTTTCTATTTCGCAACAAAGCCTCCTTCATTCATGCTGCCAAACATACCCTCGTAAAACTGACTATCCTACTGATCCTTGACTTCGGCGATGTCATTTACACAATAGCCCCCAACACTCTACTCAGCAAACTGGATGTAGTCTATCACAGTGCCATCCGTTTTGTCACCAAAGCCCTATATACTACCCACTACTGCGACCTGTACGCTCTCGTTGGCTGGCCCTCACTATATATTCGTCACCAAACCCACTGGCTCCAGGTCATCTATAAGTCTTTGCTCTGTAAAACCCCGCCTTATCTCAGCTCACTGGTCACCATAGCAACACCCACCCATAGCACGCGCTCCAGCAGGTATATTTCACTGGTCATCCCCAAAGCCAACACTTCCTTTGGCCGCCTTTCCTTCCAGTTCTGTGCTCCCAATGAGTGGAACGAATTGCAAAAATCACTGAAGCTGGAGTCTTATATCTCCTTCTCTAACTTTAAGCATCAGCTGTCAGAGCAGCTTACCGATCACTGTACCTGTACACAGCCAATTTGTAAATAGCACGGCAATCTACCTCATCCCCATATTGTTATTTATCCTCTTGCTCTTTTGCACCCTCTACTTGCACTCTCTACTTGCACATCATCATCTGCACATCTATCACTCCAGTGTTAATGCTAAATTGTAATTATTTCGCCTCTATGGCCTATTCATTGCCTTACCTCCCTACTCTTCTACATTTGCACACACTGTACATAGACTTTCTGTTGTGCTATTGACTGTATGTTTGTTTATGTGTAACTCTGTGTTGTGGTTTTTGTCGCACTGCTTTGCTTTATCTTGGCCAGGTCGCAGTTGTAAATGAGAACTTGTTCTCAACTGGCCTACCTGGTTAAATAAAGGTGAAATAAAATTAGAAAAGTGAATACACTGTATGGCCCCTCTGTTTTGTTCAGCTTCAGGTTGCAGTCGCACTCACTCTGCAGTGACTCTGGGCGACTGGAGTGACCCATTAGATCCAGACGCAGAGACTCAGACCATCTACAAACAGCTTCTTCAGGGAAGAGACATGCTCAGGTCAGTGGAATACACTTTGACATGAGACATTTGGAGGCTATGACATTTGGAGGCTTCTCAGACAGACAGACAGGGTGCAGTTCATTTACCTGTCATAAGGGGCCTACATTGTAACACTAGGACTATTATTCATTAGAATATAGCCTGTAACTAAGGAACACATCAGTGTGGATTATGTTCAGCCTCTCTCACACAATGCTTTCATACTTTGTTACACACTGTCTAAACATTGATAAACATGTTGATCAGTGTGTTAATGTGAGTGTGCTGTGCTGTGCCCTGTGCTGTGCTGTGCCCTGTGCTGTGTGCTAACAGGAAGCAGTATGTGGAGGTGGAGGCAGAGATGACCACAGAGGAAGAGAATAGAGTGAACTCTGGGCTGCTCCCTGGTGAGAGACTGTCAAAGCAGTGCCTTTTTAATATGCACCTTAGCTGTCAGAGAGGTTGGTTCCCTAGACAGTTGTACTGTCATTTAAAGCATTCAAGTTGCTTCAAATCTCTCTCTCTCCCCCCCAGATGGAGCAGATTGTAGCGTGGAGCTCCTGAAGCACAGGCAGGCTGCAGCGATTCGGCTACTTGGAGTGGTTCTGGATCTGGAGCAGGCCCATGCCACCTTCCAGCGGCAGGAAAGAGAGGAGGCCGGTAGCCTCATCCTGACCCCCTAGATTGGGCCTTCCCTGGGGCCTGAGCCCGGGTCTGAAGGGGAGAGCAGCGTCCTCTATCAGACTCAATGGAGTAGGAAAACCAAGCGATCACAGAAGGAAGGCAGCCTCTCCCTGCTCCCTGTCATGTTTGTTACATGTGATGTCTAGAGGAACTCTCTTCTCATCCAGATCACTTCTTCATAAGCCAGAATGAAGAGGATACCCATTCTGCAACATTCTTTTCCTGGGACGTTTGATATCACACACACAGGTTTTCAGCTGTGGCAGATATCACACACACAGGTTGTCAGCTGTGGCAGATATCACACACACAGGTTTTCAGCTGTGGCAGAGAAGTTATCTAGTGAAATAACTGATTGCCACAGGTCTTGCATTCAGATGGACTGCCACATAAACTTCTGCTACTCTCCCAAAGCTTGGGTTCTTATCGATTGAGCAGGACACAAACTGTTATGTGGAACTGAGCTGAAGCAGGGGCGCGCATGGAGTGTGTCATTCCCGTGGTACTGCATTATTGTATGGCTATCAAGGAATGTAGTGCATGCCCTGCATCCAGCGTCTGTGAAATATGAAGATTTTTTTAAATATTCAATATCATTATATGGGTCGTTCCAGCAATTCGGTGCCTTTTGAGAAGTGTAACATGGTAAAAATACTTTGGATTTCACCTCATTTTAGCATTCTGTCATAAAAAGCACACGTTTTCCCATCTCAAGAGGTTAAATGAAAATAATTACTATAGTAAGTGCCTTTTAAATGTCAAATAAAGTAACCGGGTTGAACACAACAGGGCTGAACACAACAGGGCTGAACACAACAGGGCTGAACACAACAGGGCTGAACACAACAGGGCTGAACACAACAGGGCTGAACACAACAGGGTTGCGAATTTCATCTGAAAATCAGCCATAAATCCACTGTTGACAGGGGGAATGGAACAGGGAGTGGCAGTTGAATGCAGGCTTCCCATTTGTATGTATTTATTGTTACAACATTTCTAGCCTGTCTATCTGGGTAACACTAATAAATAATTATCTTCAAAAATTACTTTTTCAAAGCAACAATAACTAGGGCTTTACATTGATGGTGATAAGTGGGTTAAAAACGTCCTAGAAGTCACAGAGGGTGCACGGAGGGACGTGCCAAAGTGCTGAATTTTGGCACTTTAGCAAGTCTGTATTCATATAAAAAAATAGGATTTATTGAATTATCTATGTGGTCTATATTAAATGATATTTCATTTAATATAACAGGCTTTTAAAATTCAATATTGGTGCACAATTTCCAATTAAAATATCAAAGGGATCCAAAAGGCACTGTTTTCGTGTAACGACCCATACCTTGGAGGACGATTATGCAATCTACTCTAGTTTTAGATGAATCTACCTGAATGTATGCTATTTTGATATTGCTTTTATTTATGTTTTTTTACTCTCTAATTTATATATTGCAGTTGATAACATCGACAATGTTGTAGTAAGATTGTGCTGGTGTTCATATTAATGAGGGTACTGCCCTGTGAGATTTCTAAGCGTTTTTTAATACACCGACACACACGCCATAATTGCTTGAACAGTCACTTGTTTGCTATTAGTATATTGTTTTCACTGTTGCCATAGTGAAGCTTGTGTTTGGTGCTGTTGCTCCGTGGATTTATGGGAAGTAACTTAAACTCAAATGTGTGGCTTTGATATGAAAAACATATTTTACATGGTCCACAGTTGATTGGTTAATTGGTAAAAACGTGTCTTTGAAGCAGTACTACTGACAATATTTAACAGTAGACCAAGTGACATGTTTACTGTTCTTCTCAGGTCATTGTATTTGAAGTCATTTTAAGACAGCTGATTTTGAGTGAAGTGTCATACAGTAACTGTCATTCCTTTGTAATGAATGGAATTGAACATATGTAGATCATTTCTGTTCTACTCTAGTTAGGGTCCCATCACCCTCTGTAGAGAGCTAATGATGTCGACTCACAACCGTTTGAGCGTATCCTGTCTTAGCCATACCTTATATTTTGTATACATGTATGTATTCCCTACAATATTGACCAAATTCAGTTTGCTGGTTTTGAGCTGAGCTAAGCTAAGAGTTGTCAAACTCCAAGTGAGTGAGTTGAGTTGCGTGGAATGGCGTGCACCATTGAAAACGCTTTCTGTGGAGGTGTGGGAGATGTTTCAAATGCCAAACTGCATTTGTTGCCATGGTAAATTGTGTACTTTCTTTATTTTAGTAGTACTTTCTTTAAATTAGTGACAAGGAAGATTTTTTTTTTTGATCAGTCTTGTCGATTCAAGAAAGAAAAGCTAAGCGTATTGGATTGTTACAATTACACTGTTATCAAATTGTATGTTACTGATATCCGAGTAGATTATTGACCTATTATTGTAATCTGTTTAGTAAATTGTATTTCACTTGGCTGGCTATCTTTAGGTGGTTATTATAGACCACTGTTGAATTCCGCTGAATTTCATTAAACAGCCTCTCAAGTTCAAATCCAGACAAATATTGATTGTTGCTCGTTGACTTGTTATTTGCTGAAAGAGGGCTGCAATTTAGAAAATGAGCTTACATTTCATATTGCTGACACAAAATGATTGCATGCACAAAGCGGATGGTTACAGATTGGTGGTAACATCAGCTGTATTACTGTGAACTGTATTGGAAATATTGAGTAAAATGCAATGTTACCGCTACTACTTAGTTTGAATTTGTGTTCATGCACACACTGAAAAACCTTTTGAATTTACAATCAGTCGTGCTTTTAAAAGAGGTTTTGGAAGGTCTGGAGATAGTTGGGGCTCGACTTGGACTGAAATAGGTGCCGGTACTCATTTTGGGTGCCAGTACTGTTTATATTTAGGTGCAGAGCTCCACAATACCTTTTAGCTAATATTCTATGGGCCTGATTCCGATTTAGTTAATTACGCCTTTCTTACGCGAGCCTTTCTTTCACACTTCTCAGTAGTTGGTATTCAGACTTACATTTTGAAGATGCTTAATGGGCTTTGCAGGCGTGGTTCCCTTGTTCACGCTGAATAAATGTGATTCATTTGCTGAAAACCTTCACACCTTCCCAACAGATTAGTTTTAATTCAATAGGGGTTTCTGTAAATGTATCTTAAGCCATCCCTTTAAATATGGTGTACCTCTTAGTTATAATTTTGTCGACAGACTCAAAAGAATACTGTATACGCTTATTCGTCTCCGTTTCAGCACCAATTGGAAGATATAAAAAATACTCAGATCTTATTTAGGGTCAGGAAAGTACTTATGAATCATAAGAAAAAAGGTTTAGAAAAACTTTACACTCGAAAGAAAACGGTGGTTTGATTCATTCTGATAATTCCCACATTCAGTTCTTTAACCCATGGTAATGTTGGAAGATTAGTGTACATATAATTATAATAGGGAGAATAGTGTACAAAAGTAGGCTATAGTAGACTATACCCTGCACTAACCATGGAATTGTGTGATGACGCAGTCAAGTATTGCACCATGAATCGGGTTCAGACTGTTACAACTTGGTCTGCGCTCCCCTCTCCATAACGATTTAGCCACAGTGCAACCCGTAATTCAGGGCAGGCCCACCTGTTTTGAGCCCCAGCTGTTTAGCAAAAAATGACAGCTTGATGACAGGTTTTCACACTCTTGGCATTCTCTCAACCAGATTCACCTTGAATGCTTTTCCAACAGTCTCGAAGGTGTTCCCACATATGCTGAGCACTTGTTGGCTGCTTTTCCTTCACTCTGTTGTCCAACTCGTCCTATCTCAATTAGGATGAGGTCGGGTGATTGTGGAGGCCAGGTCATCTGATGCAGCACTCCATCACTATCATTATTGATCAAATAGCCCTTACACAGCCTGGAAGTGTGTTGGGTCATTGTCCTGTTGAAAAACAATGATAGTCCCACTAAGCGCAAACCAGATGCGATGCGTATTGCTGCAGAATGATGTGGTAGCCATGCTGTTTAAGTGTGCCTTGAATTCTAAATAAATCACTGACAGTGTCACCAGCAAAGCACCCCCACACTATCACACCTCCTCCTCGATGCTTCATGGTGGGAACCACACATGCAGAGATCATCCGTTCACCTACTCTGCGGTTGGAACCAAAAATCTCAAATTTGGACTCATTAGACCAAAGCACAGATTTCCACCGATCTAACTTCCAAAGCTTGCGTTTCTTTGCCCAAGCAAGTCTCTTCTTATTATTGGTGTTCTTAAGTAGTGGCTTCTTTGCAGTAATTCAACCATAAAGGCTTGATTCACGCAGCCTCCTCTGAACAGTTCATGTTGAGATGTCTGTTACTTGAACTCTGGGAAGCATTTAATTGGCCTGCAATTTCTAAGGCTGATAACTCTAATGAACGTATCCTCTGCAGCAGAGGTAACTGGGTCTTCCTTTCTTGTTGTGGTCCTCATGAGCCAGTTTCATCATAGCGCTTGAAAGTTCTTGAAATTATCCGGATTGACTGATCTTAATGTCCAAAAGTAAAGATGGACTGTCATTTCTCTTTGCTTATTTGAGCTATTCTTGCCATAATATGGACTTGGTCTTTTACCAAATAGGACTATCTTCTGTATACCACCCCTACCTTGTCACAACACAACTGATTGGCTCAAAAGCATTAAGAAGGAAAGAAATTTCACATATTACCTTTTAACAAGGCACACCTTTAATTGAAGTGGATTCCATGTGACTACCTCATGAAGCTGGTTGGGAGAATGCCAAGAGTGTGCAAAGCTGTCATCAAGGCAAAGGGTGGCTACTTTGAAGAATCTCAAATATAAAACCTATTCTGATTTGTTTAACACTTTTTTGGGTTACTACATGATTCTATGTGTTATTTCATAGTTTTGATGTCTTCACTATGTACAATGTAGAAAATAGTAAAACATGTGTCCAAACGTTTGACTTGGTACTGTGTATATACAGTTGAAGTCAGATGTTTACATACACTTACGTTGGAATCATTAAAACTACTTTTTCAACCACTCCACAAATTTCTTGTTAACAAACTATAGTTTTGGCAAGTCAGTTAGGACATCTACTTTGTGCATGACACAAGTCATTTTTCCAACAATTGTTAACAGACAGATTATTTCACTTATAATTCACTGTATCACAATTTCAGTGGGTCAGATGTTTGAAAATTGAAAGTTGAAAATTCCTGAAAATGATGTAATGACTTTATAGAAGCTTCTGATAGGCTAATTTGCATAATTTGAGTCAATTGGAGGTGTACCTGTGGATGTATTTCAAGGCCTACCTTCAAACTCAGTGCCTCTTTGCTTGACATCATGAGGAAATCAACAGAAATCAGCCAAGACTTCAGAAAAAAAATTGTAGACCTCCACAAGTCTGGTTCATCCTTGGGAGCAATTTCCAAACACCTTAAGGTACCATGTTCATCTGCACAAGCAATAGTACACAAGTATAAACATCATGGGACCACGCAGCCGTCATACCGGTCAAGAAGGAGACGCGTTCTGTCTCCTAGAGATGAACGTACTTTGGTGCGAAAAGTGTGAATCAATCCCAGAACAACAGCAAAGGACCTTGTGAAGATGCTGGAGGAAACAGATACACAACTATCTATATCCACGGTTAAACCAGTCCTAAATCGACATAACCTGAAAGGCTGCTCAGCAAGGAAGAAGCCACTGCTCCAAAACCGCCATAAAAAAGCCAGACTACGGTTTGCAATCGCACATGGGGACAAACTTTTTGGAGAAATATCCTCTGCTCTGATGAAACAAAAATATAACTGTTTGGCCATAATGACCATTGTTATGTTTGGAGGAAAAAGGGGGATGCTTGCAAGCTGAACAACACCATCCCAACCGTGAAGCACAGGGGGTGGCAGCATCATGTTGTGGGGGTGCTTTGCTGCAGGAGGGACTGGTGCACTTCACAAAATAGAAGGTATCATGAGGAAGGAAAATTATGTGGATATATTGAAGCATCATCTCAAGACATCAGTCAGGAAGTTAAAGCTTGGTCGCAATGTGTCTTCCAAATGGACAATGACCCCAAGCATACTTCCAAAGTTGTGGCAAAATGGCTTAAGGACAACAAAGTCAAGGTATTGGAGTGACCATCACAAAGCCCTGAACTCAATCCTAGAGAAAATTTGTGGGCAGAACTGAAAAAGTGTGTGTGAGCTAGGAGGCCTACAAACCCGACTCAGTTACACCAGCTCTGTCAGGAGGAATGAGCCAAAATTCACCCAACTTATTGTGGGAAGCTTGTGGAAAGCTACCCAAAACATTTGACCCAAGTTAAACAATGTAAAGGCAATGCTACCAAATACTAATTGAGTGTATGTAAACTTCTGACCCACTGGGAATGTGATGAAAGAAATAAAAGCTGAAATAAATCATTCTCTCTACTATTATTCTGACATTTCACATTCTTACAATAAAGTGGTGAGCCTAACAGACCTAAGACAGGGAACTTTTACTGGGATTAAATGTCAGTAATTGTGAAAAACTGAGTTTAAATGTATTTGGCTAAGGTGTATGTAAACTTCTGACTTCCACTGTATATATAAAAAAATGTGTTGCCTGTTTTGCATGTTATTTTGGCATTAATACGTGTCACATATGTTTGCAAACAAAGTAAAAACAACAGTTTTGAGTTAATAAAACCGCATACAAACATGGTCTCTTTTTTGCTTCCTTGGTGCTTCAGCCTAGCTCAGTGCTTTCTGTGGTGGTGGGGCAGCCAGCGGAAAATACGGAGTGTAGGGGTTGGCAATGTTCACTAGTTGTGCCGTGATTGGCTCAGTGTTCTGTCACTCACGGGGATACTACGTCACCGCAAAATCTATGAGGAGAGATGTCGAAAATGTAAGCCTCTTTTGTGCTGCCTTAGATTTACATTAGAAGTGCCCATCCAAGAAGGCTCAAGGTCATTGGCCACAGATACAATTACGTCAAATCACGTTATATCTACCATAGCTTTGATTGGACTGATCATGCCAACATCATACTTTTTAAATCGTATCTTGCAAGCTAGACAAGCAGTCATCATCATGAATCTGGTTGAGAATCTACTGGCAAATCCTTTTCAATTCTGGTCATATGAAGATACATTTTAAATAAAGCGTGTAGGTGTTCATCAGCCATTGGACATAAACACTACACAACACGTTGTAAATCGCAAATTCAACAATGAGTGTTTTGGAAGGAATCAGTGGCTAACTGCAAGCGTTGCAAAGCAATCACTAGCCTGCTATTCAGTGGAGTGGGTGTGTGGTCCAAGTCTGGGTTTATGCGTCTCTTCTCCAAGCTTAAAAGGATAAACATTCACAGACAACACTATGGGCCAGTAAAGGTTGAATACATTGACCATGCTGTCAATCCAGCATGACTTCTGCTGCGTTCAAAACAACTGGAAACTCAGAACTGGGAAATCTCAGACTTCAGTGAGCTCAAGGCAACTGGGAACTTGAAAAAAAACGAGCTATGTTTTGAACGGTCATCCAACTCGGAATTCCAAGTCGGGAACTCTGGGTCTTTCTAGAGCTCTGACCTGAAAATCACTGACATCATGATTCAACCTTGTTATATTCTGAGTTCCCAGTTGTCTTGAAAGCACCACAAATCCAGACAAAATTTTCCCACAAGAAGGACCCCCGCGCCACCTTCCTGTTCAAGTGAGCACGCACAACAAAGTCCAAAAATGTATTGTATGCTGCTGCATAATGATGTAATATGCTAGCACTGAGCTAGGCTGAAACACCTGCATTTTGGAGCTGCCTTACAAAAAAGAGACCATGTTTGTATGTGGCTTTATTCCCTCAATGACATATCTTTTTTTTTCTCCATTGTTTGCAAACTGATATGTGACACGCATTAATGCCAAAATAACATGCAAAACAGGCAAGCCCATTTTTTGCTAAAAATGTGGGGCTCAAAACCCACCTGCCCTGAATGGCGGGTCGCCACTGGTTATTAGGCCTACTGATGGTTGATACTGATAGTGGCTAATATTTAACATGATAGAAATAGAAAACATAGAAAGTCGGGGGAAGCCTATAATTAAGACATTTGAGAGTGCCCATCCCTGCAAGTTAAAAGGCTGTAGAATGAAAATGATGCATAATGGCACAGCATTTCATCAACTTTACTGTGGGAAAGTTGATATGTTGAAATGCTTCAGTTTGCTGCCATATGCAGTTTGCTGCCATATGGTTTCACTTTTGTCTCGAGCAATAAGGTAAAATATATCTAAAACAAGTGTCCTTTATATTTACAATTCTGTTATCCAAACGGATTACTCATTACTCACTCAGCTCTTATCAATAGGGAAAGGGGGATACCTAGTCAGCTGTACAACTGAATGCATTCAACTGAAATGTGTCTTCCACATTTAACCCAACCCCTCTGAATCAGAGAGGTGCGGGGGGCTGCCATAATCAACATCCATGTCTTCGGCGCCCGGGGAACTGTGGGTTAACTGCCTTGCTCAGGGGCAGAACAACAGATTTTTACCTTGTCAGGTCGGTGATGGTAAAAATCTGTCGTTCCCCTGAACAAGGCAGTTGACCCACTGTTCCCCGGGCGCCGAAGATGTGGATGTCTATTTTTTTATTTCATAGTAATTTCCTATTTTTCTATTGATGTGGACCTGACAAAGACAATGTCGTATTTTCAATGTTTTGGCAATTGAATGTTCACAATTTTTTGCTTTGGAATTTCCATTATCAAGCTCTAAAATCATTGAAAGATCAGTATTTCATAATACACTTCATGTTTAAAAAAATGTATATAAATATTATTGAATATTTTTTAATAATTGAACCAAAATCGAATGACCTGAATAAGCACCATTCGCTCAGCACTAATGCAACTGTTTATGTCCAAAAAAATGTGTGTTGTACTTTTAGCTCTGGTTGTCCTGAAAAGAAAATAGTAAAACACTTCATTGTGAAGCTAAATGTAAGGACAGATAAATGAAAGTCAGATAAATCAAAAGCCGTTTTTTGCTGAGGTCTCAGGACTGATAGGGTTAACACCTTCCTTGGTGATGGAGGTGAGTGATGAGAGGAGTGAGCCTCAGCTGGGAGGGAGGGGGTCTGGGGTGTCAGACCATCTGAGCTGCTGTGTCACGGCTAGGACTGGGAAAGGGGAGATGCGCCCAGTGACAGACATCATAGGTTGTCCTTGGGATTACCAGGGAGACATCCCATGACAGCCCCACAAGCTGTTCCTCCAGGTCTGGAGGGGAAGCAGGAGGACTGGGTGTATCTGCTTTAGTATTCACCCCAGTGCCTGCATGCATACCCAGCCCTCATCTTTCTCACACATCACCAACATTCATCAGCCAGTGACAGAAAATGACCATAAAGCAGAATTTACTGCATAATGATGCTCAGAGCACAGGGCAGCCCGGAGAAGAGGGGAACAGAAGAGTGAAAGGACGAGGACATGGTGGTAACGAAAGACAGTAAAGAACGAGAGGAGAGAGAAGGTCAAACAAACTACCCCGTTGAGGGCACATTTATTTTCCACATGAAACAAACAAACATGCAACAAAATCATCCCAATCCAGTAGAGACTGGTTCAGATTCAGAGCCCTTTAATGTCTAGTCAATGTCTCTAATCTTGCCTTTATTTTTTGTCATTCATTTTATTTTACACTTCAAATCTCCATTTCTCTTTCTGTGTTTTATTGAATGTTTTATATGTAATATGTTGCTTCTGATGAGAAATTAAATGTGAATGTTGAACCATAGCCACATGGTTCTCTGACATTTTGTCTGTAAAAAATGGGCATTGAAAATGCAGATGATGACCTGATACATACGATTGATTACCTTTTATGTGAAACAGAGAGGAGCAGCAAAGTGCTATTTCATGCTCATCTCTCTCCATCAAACCCTCTTAAGAGATCAAAACACACAGATAAACAGTGTAGTATGGAGCAGTCCACCATGCTAGTCCACACACATCTCTAAAGACTCCAGAACATTTTTGTCAGCAGACTTGTTGACATCTTGAGTAACATGCACTTCTATGACATTTTTTTATTTCAGCCCCCAAATATCTACTGTTTAAATATTTTAGAAGCTTAAACCAGGCATTTTCTCTCTCACACACACACACACACACACACACACACACACACACACACACACACACACACACACACACACACACACACACACACACACACACACACACACACACACACACACACACACACACACACACACACACCAATTTGTTGCAGGCATATCTGTGTACACAGATAAGTGCAATATGCCTTTGGATGTTTTCAATATGATTGTGAGGTAAACTCCTCATGAGAAAGGATCCCACACCTAATCAATATATGCTATGGAGAATCGTATGGAATGTTTCTTTAATTACTGTAATATAACAATGTTGCACACTATGAATGCTCAATTGAAAACAATCAATCTTTTAAAAAATACATCAAAAAATATATGTGTTCTCCTATATGGAGCATTTGAGCCATACCTTTGGATCACTGTCTCCTTTGGTCACAAATGGACACGCCTTACAGAATGTTGAACATCCATTCTCCTGTCCCCAACACCTCCTGATCCCTCCTGCTACACATAAGGTACAAATTGGTCGCATATATAATTGCATAAACTTTATTCCGCTGTCCAAAACTAGACCATAAAATGTATGCTCACAATAAAGTTCCCCATGTACAGACCACTGAAAGTATACGGACTGTATGTACACACCTGAAAAGCTGAGGAGGCCTAGACAATGAAATATTTGATTAATATTACAGGTACATATGTAAGCATTTGGAGACTGGAAATCTGAGCATGATCTGGTATTGAAACATTAACTGAAAACATTTTCCCTGTACAACTCAATGAGTCTCACTTAAAATGGAAATTTCCCTGATAAGACTGAAATCAATTCTTTCCTGCTTTTCCCTATTACGAGGGTGACAAAAAGCTTAAAATGTGTCAACTTGCAAAAGGATAAAGAAGAAATGAAAAGACAAAATGCCTCTTGTTTTTCATTCTCACCAGTTTGAGGTACTGACAGTATCCTCCTATTGGTTCTCTTAGGTTATACAAGGTAAATAACAGAATTAGAATTAGAATTCTATGGTCAATGACCCATCTGGGGTATAGGGTCGACGTCATGCTGCTAAACTCCCCCCAACAAATAATAAACAGGGACTTCCTGTACTTACTGAATCCCTCAGGGGCTCCACTTCACAGAATCTACATTAACAACAGCAGCAAACGCTAAGACTACTGCTAATACAGTATAAGACGCTCATAAGCTAGCATACACATTTCAACAGTCCCTGACATACTGGCAAATCACATATGCCAGATTTGATCTACTCATTTTATATGTTTCTGTGTGTGGGCGGGTAGATGTGAATGTTTATTTTCTTATATAGAAGAGTATAAAAATAAATTAAACTTACACCATATGACTCAAATTGAGCATACATGTACATTTAAAGGTAGATCACATCTGCAAATGTATAGATATATACTGTATATATATTTGAAGCAATACAAGACATGTTTATAAACATGAAAATAAAAAACAGCAGCTATAGTAGCCAATACATTTAAAGACATCTTCCAAAAATGAAAGGATTAATTAAAGAAAACTGCTGCCTCAAAGTGCTACGGAAGACTATGATTCAGTCCAAAATATTCAAAAGCATTTAAAGGATCAAACCCTGTGAACTGGGTGGCACACCATAAAAACCTCAACACGAATCTCTTCTGGATTATACCAACATCTCCACTCATTCAAATTGATCAGATCCTACTCAAGGAGAGAATTATGCAACCTAAAGAGGAACTGTTATTTTAGGTAAAAGAAACATCACAAGATTTCATCATCAGACTTAGGGCTCAATTCAATCTGTATCGTGGAAGTTCAGTGCTATGGCACAATTGAAATGTAAAAGTAATTCTCAATTGAGCCGACAAATGCAGCGTTTACAGTGAAAGCAGTCTCCACAAACACAGGGACATTGCTTTTACATATCAATGGGTTGAATCGAGCCCTAAAACCTTCGAACTCTTTAGCTTATGGGCATAGAATCTGTGGGGATGGAAGGGAGGAGGTAGCAAAGGGAGTGGAAAAACCCAGTGCATCATCAGCTTCACATACTGTACTTTAAAGAACAACATTCTGATAGATCCTACTGTAGAATGAGCTCATCTAGCTACTGAGGAAAGGGGATACAGCAGTATCAGACCTAAGTATCATACAGCAGTATCAGACCTAAGTATCATACAGCAGTATCAGACCTAAGTATCATACAGCATTATCAGACCTAAGTATCATACAGCAGTATCAGACCTAAGTATCATACAGCTGTATCAGACCTAAGTATCATACAGCAGTATCAGACCTAAGTATCATACAGCTGTATCAGACCTAAGTATCATACAGCATTATCAGACCTAAGTATCATACAGCTGTATCAGACCTAAGTATCATACAGCTGTATCAGACCTAAGTATCATACAGCAGTATCAGACCTAAGTATCATACAGCAGTATCAGACCTAAGTATCATACAGCAGTATCAGACCTAAGTATCATACAGCTGTATCAGACCTAAGTATCATACAGCTGTATCAGACCTAAGTATCATACAGCAGTATCAGACCTAAGTATCATACAGCAGTATCAGACCTAAGTATCATACAGCTGTATCAGACCTAAGTATTATACAGCTGTATCAGACCTAAGTATCATACAGCATTATCAGACCTAAGTATCATACAGCTGTATCAGACCTAAGTATCATACAGCTGTATCAGACCTAAGTATCATACAGCAGTATCAGACCTAAGTATCATACAGCAGTATCAGACCTAAGTATCATACAGCAGTATCAGACCTAAGTATCATACAGCTGTATCAGACCTAAGTATCATACAGCTGTATCAGACCTAAGTATCATACAGCAGTATCAGACCTAAGTATCATACAGCAGTATCAGACCTAAGTATCATACAGCTGTATCAGACCTAAGTATTATACAGCTGTATCAGACCTAAGTATCATACAGCAGTATCAGACCTAAGTATCATACAGCATTATCAAACCTAAGTATCATACAGCTGTATCAGACCTAAGTATCATACAGCAGTATCAGACCTAAGTATCATACAGCAGTATCAGACCTAAGTATCATACAGCATTATCAGACCTAAGTATCATACAGCAGTATCAGACCTAAGTATCATACAGCATTATCAGACCTAAGTATCATACAGCAGTATCAGACCTAAGTATCATACAGCAGTATCAGACCTAAGTATCATACAGCAGTATCAGACCTAAGTGTCATACAACTGTATCAGACCTAAGTATCATACAGCAGTATCAGACCTAAGTATCATACAGCAGTATCAGACCTAAGTATCATACAGCAGTATCAGACCTAAGTATCATACAGCTGTATCAGACCTAAGTATCATACAGCTGTATCAGACCTAAGTATCATACAGCATTATCAGACCTAAGTATCATACAGCTGTATCAGACCTAAGTATCATACAGCAGTATCAGACCTAAGTATCAGAGCCTTCAGAGGGATCAAACAGTATTGGGTAGTGGTGGTGGTGGGGTGGGGGTCTGTTGGCTGCAGCACCATGGAACAGCAGAGGCTCATCATGCATCCAACCCAGCACCGCAGAGCAGAGAGGAACACCAGGCTTGTACATCACAGGTTGTGTGTGCGTGTGCGCATGTGTGTGTGTGAGGGCTGCTCTGCCTACTCTACTGTATGATGGATCTCCTGGAAGAGGAGAGTCATTCTCTGAGGAGGACATCACTCCCTGAGAAGCATGTTCCGCTCCTGTGTTCAAGGTCTAGAGGGCCAGAGAACTTATTAACACCAGAGCACACACTCAAACACACACGCAAGTAGGCACACACACGTGCTGCGAGTGTGATAGATCATGCCAATAACTGGACCTCCTCCGCAGGGAGAATAATAAGGCAGGCTTATTCACAGAGGTCAGCATCATCAATGTGTCAACAAAACAAATGAGGTTAACCTTGGAGTGGAGCAAGGTGTGCTCTACTGCCTCAGTTCTTAACTTACAGGAGCATACCGTTTTAACAAACATCTAACTGGTCGGTTAGATGCTTATGTATGAACCTACATCAGGTTTTACTTCCAGAGGCATCCTCTCTGGTTGGCACACCATTAGAAAAGACATTTACTGTGAGACGGCTGTGTCCTCAGATCCTCTGACTGGCTCTCTGTCAGGTGGTGCATTTGAACATTCAATAGACTCATCGGCCAATGGCGCAAAGCGCTGTGAAACAGCCCTGTGTAGCCAATCAGAGATGCCCTGTCTCCTTTCTGAGAATCACATAGCCGTGACCGTCCACTCAGATCTACAGACAGCTTTGGTGTGGAAAACCACCAAGCTAAAACTAGCAATAGGCCTCACTTTTAAAAGACTCTCACTAGCAACCACATCAGCATGTCATAAGTTGAACTGTGTAGATTTGGTGTGAATTAGACTAATACAATTCTGATCTGGAATTGCAACCATGCTTTTCAAATTATATAAGTAAATTGTGCATATTAAAATTCTCCTGAAGATTTCCACACAAACACCAACTACAACTTCCCTATTCTTTCAAAAATGCACATCTGAAAAAAGTTGAATAAATGTGGCCAGACATGTAGAGCCTTCAGAGCCCTAGCCAACTGTTTAGCAAAAGTCGCAGTTATGCGGTCAACATTCAATGAAAACTCTGGGCCATATGGTTCGGTGGTGAACATTAACAGACATCTCCTCCAACGCCATGGTGTTATTACAGAAGAGGAGGTTCAATATCCTGTCTCAGAGGAATCAATGACTGTTGACGTGCATCAATGTCTAAACCCCACAATAGCCAGTACACATTGAGATCAGTTTTACATCCTGTCTTTACATTCCTTAACCTATCAGGTTGAAATTTTGGCAAAAACACACCTGCTCAAGGCATGGACAAAGAGACAGCAGTGGGAAAAGTTTTACAGTTATGTTTAGGTAAATGCAAATAACAGTATAACACAATCATGACGTTATCGTGTCATTATTATGTAATTTGCTATATATTAGTTTGCCCACATACAGAACATGAGGGTCTGTAGGTCTGTTTTGGGTGTGGGGAGCAAAATACGGTTATCTGGCCTGCATGTTGCCTCCTCATTCAGAGACCCTGTCAGATATAGATATGGTTGGTGGTCCTCTGGGGCCTCTCTGTCCCCCCCTCTCAGTCCTTCAGGTTGTCCTGTCCCACCCCTTGGGCTGACAGCTCTGTCAGAACGTTGTCCAGGTAGTTGGGGTCTGGGTAGCCGTGTCCCGTCAGGTTGGAGCCAAACTCTGTCTTGTGGTGGATCTCATTCCACACCACTGTGTCTGACTCTCCCGTGGTGCTGGACGTGCCGATGGTGAAGATGAGGCGGCGGTCCCACGCCATGATCAGGAGCTTCAGGACCTGGGGAGAGACAGATGAGAGCCCAGGTAGATGAGATACAGCAGCTCACAGTGCACTGTAATCACCATCTCTCTTTCTAGTTCATTCAATGGGGGTATGAAGGGAATTGGGATACAGTACCTAGTCAGTTCCACAACTAAATGCATTCAACCGAAATGTGTCTTCCGCATTTAACCCAATCCCTCTGAATCAGAGAGGTGCGGGGGGCTGCATTAATGGACCTCCACATCATTGGCGGCCGGGGAGTAGTTGTTGTTGCCTTATTCAAAGGCATAACGGCAGATTTTTCCACCTTGTCGGCTCGGGTATTCAAACCAGCGACCTTTCGGTTACTGGCCCAATGCTCTTAACCGCTAGGCTACCTGCCTACTACATCATGTATTTTGAAGAACTGTTCTTCCCATATACAGATAGATAATACTGTAAGTCTTACCCTCCTGCCTTTGTTATTGTCTGGGAGGTAGCAGTGCCGGGGGAACCCCCTAGCGCTGAACTTCTTCCCTGGGTTGGGATGCTCTGTGGTCTGGTGAAAAGGACAGAAACAGTCACAACCCCTCTCTTTCTCTTTCAATTAACATTCAGTCAAGAGGGAAATGTCAAAAGTGCCCCCGGGGACGAGCTTGTATATTCATAGTCTGACTACTCTGGGGGCTTTATTTGCACTATTTTAAAGCATTCATTTTGGTGGAAATGGACCCTTTCCCCCTTTCATCAAGAAACATGTTCTTTATACCAGCTGTAAAACAACCAATTAACTGTCATGCTGTGTGATGCAGGTCTTATGTGTTGACATGCCACACCATACTCATTGTACTCCACTCTACTTCAGAATGTACTGTATCATTACTATATCATGACTTTCTTACACAGAGTACAGCTGTCAGTGTAGATGTGTTAAAAGGGGGGAGTGAGGAGTGTGAGTGGTGTGCAGGGGCACTGTGAGTGGGCCGTGGCATGTTGTTCTGCTGCAGTGTGGATGACAGGGGACAGACAGCCCCAGCCTCTCTCCCTGCACAGGGATGCTCAGCCTGCTCTTCTGGTAGAAAGGTCACTTTATTGACTCTATTAAAGCTCAGCTCCGCAGAAAGGATGAAATATGCAGCCCTCTCCTCTCCCTGCAAAGAGAGGAGGTGAATCGTTCTCTCTTTCTCTTTATGAGGATGCAGTCACACGGCTTTGGGACACTTCAACCCCCTGAGCAACACGAAACAGGTTATCAAATACCCTCTGAAGCCTCCTCGTCAGACACAGCAGTGGTATAGCACCGTAGATGGAAGAAAATAGACTTAGGAAGGAGAGCCAGTGGATGAGTGGACTGTGTGAGTGTGGAGAATATGAGGGTGGTGACCTGTAGCCCAGCAGGAATGTCATAGACGATGCGGATGGTCTTGGCCTCTGGGTAGCCGGGCAGGCAGTGGGGGATGACATGGTACTCCATCTTCCCAGGGGGCTGTGTGCCTGTCTTCTCCCCATAGATAGCCTTACAAGTGGGGCACTGAAGACTGCCATCCTGGATAGGGACAGATTCAATGTTCAATATTCATAACTAATCTAATCAAACAAATGTAATCTAATCTAGAGTTGGTTTCATGACAGCGATCCTTCTTCTGTCCTTAATTACCTTTTAAAATGACCATGAACTGTGTTTAGCTGAGTAAGACCTGCTTCCGATTAGTTTGATCTCAATATAATCTAATTGTTATCATAGCATACCCCATCACATCAAATGGGGGGTGTAATTTCACCCACTACTTTACAATTTCACCCACTACTATACAATATAATATTATAATACCATAACAAGCGCTGGCACGTATGCGCCTTCTCACCTTGTTGCCATTGTTGTACATGGCAACCAGGCACAGCAGATGGTACATATGCCCACACTTGCCAAGTTTGCCCACCACCTCTGGCTTTATGCCCTTGACACCCTCGTAGCCTGATGACATCACCAGCCTCTCCCTGCAGATGGTGCAGTCCTGGGAAGGGAAGGTGAGTGGGCACCAGTTAGACCATAAGAGCTACTGCATGTTACTGTAGGGTTGGGATGCATAGCAATAATACACTGTATAATGATTACAAACTGTATTCAAACTGTGTACGTGTGTGTCATCCAGGACTCTCCTTACCTCATCAGGGGCTACTTTCACTTTCTCTGTGTATCTCCGCACCACATCCTCTGGGTTTTTCCCTAGCAATCAAACACAACATTGAAGGCATGTGGTTGAAAGGAACAAAAAACACTTACTCACACACACAATCATTACTCGCAGACAGATGCATATTGTCCTTTGAAGACCCAAGATGACTAGATGGATCTGCATAAGGAGACGTCTATTTGAGCAATAGGTAAACCCAGTGACTGGTCTGGGTCTAAAGTACCATAGCCCTGCTTGATTGTGATGAGACCAGTCCAAGAAGAGAGCGTGTGTGAATAAATACAGTGTGTGATGTTGAAGATGAGGTCACCTTCAAAGTGACACAGAACAATGAGCCATCACCCAATCTCAGAGTGAAACCAAGCTAGCTCAGCTGACAGGAAGAGAGAGAAAGAGACAGAAAAACGAGAGTGACAATGTGAGAAATCGATGGAGAGGGTGAGAGAGAGACAGAGAGAGATGGAGAAGGTTTGAGTTAGGGGAGAGTGGGGTAAGTTGAGCCCTTTTTTAAATTCAGTATCACTACATCAAGGGAAATATAGTATTCTTTCAGGATGTTGTGTATGCCTGGAAGTAATCAGAATTCATGTAAACAGCAGTTTTGAAAACATAGCTTGGCACAATATACCCTAAGTATGGAGTAAGTTGAGCATAGGTTGGGTAAGTGGGTGATGATGTCCTGTGACAGTGGGTGATGGTGCTGGTAGGTCAAAGTTGAATTCATGGAATGGGGGTGTGGTATATTGCATATCTTAAATGTATACCTACATTCTTTTCAGACATAGATCTATCTGTTCAATATCACTTCCCCTTCCATTTCTTGACCAGTTGTTGTTTCAATGTGATCATCCGTAGGCAAGTTCTCTGCATTTGAGGCTACTAAGCCCATTAAATGGTCTGTGAAATTCTATCATAGCCTCACTTTCACACAGGTACATTCTCGTTACCTTTTTTCCCTTCAGTGTCATTCAGTCTATCTGTTCATCCCTTGCTGCAGCTCGAATTGGACTTCTTCTTCTTCGACTCACTTCCTTGGCTGCTCTCTCAATAACCTCAAGGGAGCTAGACCCCTGCTTTATGTTTGTATACACATGGAACGATGATGTCTGCTTTGTAACAATAGAAATGCACTATCTTGAGTCCATATGCATGACACATTGCAAAAATACTATGCATATTATGCATAAAATGGACTAAATGTAATCATTATTTGTATGGGGTATCGTAGCCATTGGCTCAACTTACCCCAAGGCAGTGGTGGGAAAAGTACCCAATTGTCATACTTGAGTAAAAGTAAAGATACCTTAATATAAAATGACTCAAGTAAAAGTGAGTCACCCAGTAAAATCCTACTTGAGTAAAAGTCTAAAAGTATATTGTTTTAAATATACTTAAGTATCAATAGTAAATGTAAAAGTATAAATAATTTAAAATTCCTTATATTAAGCAAACCAGATGGCACCATTTTCTTATTTTTTTAAGTTACAGATAGCCAGGGGCATGCTCCAACACCGAGACATCATTTACAAAAGAAGCATGTGTTTAGTGAGTCCGCCAGATCAGAGGCAGTAGGGATGACCAGGAATGTTCCCTTGATAAGTGTGTGAATTAGACAATTTTCCTGTCCTGCTGAGCATTCAAAATGTAACAAGTACTTTTGGGTGTCTGGGAAAAAGTATGGAGTAGAAAGTACATAATTGTCTTTAGGAATGTAGTGAAGTAAAAGTAAAAGTTGTCATTTCTTTAGGAATGTAGTGAAGTAAAAGTAAAAGTTGTCAAAAACATAAAAAGTAAAGTACAGATACCGCAAAAAACGACTTAAGTGAAAAAAGCAAAAAAAGAAATGTCCCTTTTTCAGGACCCTGTCTTTCAAAGATAATTTGTAAAAATCCAAATAACTTCACAGATCTTCATTGTAAAGGGTTTAAACACTGTTTTCCATGCTTTTTCAATGAACCATAAACAATTAATGAACATGCACATGTGGAACGGTCGTTAAGACACTAACAGCTTACAGACGGAAGGCAATTAAGGTCACCGTTATGAAAACTTAGGACACTAAAGAGGACTTTCTACTGACTCTGAAAAACACCAAAAGAAAGATGCCCAGGGTGCCTGTTCATCTGTGTGATCGCGCCTTAGGCATGCTGCAAGGAGGCATGAGGACTGCAGATGTGGCCAGGGCAATATATTGCAATGTCCTTACTGTGAGACGCCTAAGACAATGCTACAGGGAGACAGGACGGACAGCTGATCATCCTCGCAGTGACAGAAAATGTGTAACAACACTTGCACAGGATTGGTACATCCAAACATCACACCTGTGGGACAGGTACAGGATGGCAACAACAACTGCCTGAGTTACACCAGGAACGCACAATCCCTGCATCAGTGCTCAGACTGTCCGAAATAGGCTCAGAGAGGCTGGACTGAGGGCTTGTAAGCCTGTTGTAAGGCAGGTCCTCACCAGACATCACCGACAACAACGTCGCCTATGGGCACAAACCCACCGTCGCAAGACCAGACAGGACTGGCAAAAAGTGCTCTTCACTGACGAGTCATGGTTTGGTCTCACCAGGGGTGATGGTTGGATTCACGTTTATCGCCGAAGGAATAAGCGTTACACTGAGGCCTGTACTCTGGAGCGAGATCGATTTGGAGGTGGTCCGGTCATGGTCTGGGGCGGTATGTCACAGCATCATCGGACTGAGCTTGTTGTCATTGCAGGCAATCTCAACACTGTGCGTTGCAGGGAAGACATCCTCCTCCCTCATATGGTACCCTTCCTGCAGGCTCATCCTGACATGACCATCCAGCATGACAATGCCACCAGCCATACTGCTCGTTCTGTGTGTGATTTCCTGCAAGACAGGAATGTCAGTGTTCTGCCATGGCCAGCGAAGAGCCCGGATCTCAATCCCATTGAGCACGTCTGGAACCTGTTGGATCGGAGGGTGAGGGCTAGGGCCATTCCCCCAGAAATGTCCGGGAACTTGCAGGTGCCTTCGTGGAAGAGTGGGGTAACATCTCACAGAAAGAACTGGCAAACCTGGTGCAGTCCATGAGGAGGAGATGCACTGCAGTACTTAATGCAGTTGGTGGCCACACCAGATACTGACTGTTACTTTTGATTTGACCCCCCCCCCTTTGTTCAGGGACACATTATTCCATTCCTGTTAGTCACATGTCTGTGGAACTTGTTCAGTTTATGTCTCAGTTGTTGAATCTTGTTATTTTCATACAAATGTTTACACATGTTAAGTTTACTTAAAATAAACGCAGTTGACAGTGAGAGGAAGTTCCTTTTTTTGCTGAGTTTAGTACTTTCAAGTATTTTTACTTAAGTACTTTACACCACTGCCCCAAGGTAAACATTTTGACTATATTAGCCCACACAGCTACAAGGATGCACTTTCATCCTAGGTTTAGGACCTCATATTGTAGATTATAGAGACCTCAACTGATGTATAAAACAGTCTTTTCATTTGACTTTGTAAAAATCTATTTTTTGGACCTAATTTGCATACACCTTTGCCATGTGGTTTCTTCCTTCACAGACTCCATGAAATTATGACCTCTTCCTAAATATTTGGTCACAATTCATTTTGTGTATGGTTTCCTAGAAACAAGGGATGACTCAACTAACAATTTGGCTCAATTTAGCCCACTCTCTCCTATGCATTTTCAGGCACTGCCTTTATAATGGCTTCATTAGCTGGATCAAAGGCCTCTTTAGCCTCCTTTTGAGTGGCAGACAGAACAGGTCAGGATTACCACAAATATCTGTCCTTTTCTGCCTTGCTCCATGTGGGCTATGCTGCATCAACGCAGGAACAATTGGCTTCGACCCATTTATTAATCTGTGTTGTCATCCCATCCCAATGCCACCGCCTGGGTCTAAGGCCGGGGATGGAAGGATAGAGGGAAGAGAGGAAGGGAATAGAGGTGGGGTCTGGGTAAACAGAGTGATGCAGGGCTGGAAAACCCACAGCCTCACTGACCAATTAGGACAAAAACTCGCCCGGGGTCGCCTGGAATTTCCACAGCATCAAATAGACTTTGGTCTAGCCCCATATCAGCTAAAGCCACACATCTCACCACTAAATCATCATCAACCCATCTCACTACAATAGCTTCCTCTTAATTATAGCTGTGGAAAAAGCTCTGTTCATTTCAATGTGGCGGGTGTAACTGTTAGCCCTCCCTTTCCCTTCTCATCCAGAGAAGATATTTACTTTACATCTCAATGTCTCAATAGCATCTGTCTCACGCTCCATGCCAGACCCTTCTCCCCTCCAGTGGTCCTAAGAGTCCTCCCTGTCATACATACATACCTCTCCTGAGGTGCTTCTTCTTGGTCTTGCGGCGGATGCCGTTGACCCCAGGCACAGGCTTCATGTCACTCTTGTTTATGGGCGGCGGGTGCAGAATGGGTTTAGGGGCCCTGGTCAGACACACAGGCAGGCCAGCCGCACACATCAGGATACCTGTCATACCTGGCATAGACACACATGCATACAATAAAGAAAAGAGTCGCGTTAGTTTACTATTATGAGTAAGAATGGATGCGAAAGCTAAAGCACTCAATTAAATGCAGCCTCCGAATTTTTATTTTATTTCTAATTGCAAAAGAGAAGAACAATTACCTGCAATTGCTGGGTGAACTGGTCCAGAGACAGTAAGGTTCTTAACAGGAAGGGGAGGGACCCTACAGAGAGAAAAACTTCCAATATGATATCAGGTTTTCAAAAGGGTAAAAATAATGACACTACAGTTAGTTCACTGTTATTAAGAACTGCACATTCTCAATTAGATCGACCTCACTTACACAGATGTGGAATATGATGCCATTGTGCGAATAGTCCATGGTCACATGTACTACAGTAGCTATACCACAAACACAGTCAGGACAGCTTGACTCATCTCCAGACTGTTGAACCAGGGCATGATTCAGAGCACACACTCCACACAGAGGACGATGACTGCTGTTTACTCTCAGAGACATCTAAAATAGGAAGCGATAGAAAGCTGTGCACAAAGCATTTGGGTCATGATGAGCCTGTGTGAGTGTGTGTTGGTAAGTCCCTTTTGAGAAAACATGGCCCCAGCTCCAGTCTGGTAATAGAGGGCACTCCCACACAAGGCAGACCAGGCTGCAGAGAAAGGTCACCTGTCAGAGGAGATAGGGTAAGAGACCGCAGACTGAGCTTCTGTTGCTGCTGCTGCTGCTGCTGCTACTCTATGTGAAGAAAAAGAACAACTGATCTGCAGTGATGGAGAGGACCACATAGAAGAAAAGGCAGCCATTTTGATGTCAACACAGCCAAAACAGTTTGAGTGCTTAGACAACGGTAGCAAAGAAAAGAGAGAAACTTTGAATGACTGAATTATTACACTGTATTAACTTACATAGTATTCACATGCAAGAAGCATGTCACTTAATTACAGTAGAATGATATACATTTTCTCAGTTTCCCAAAGGTGTTATGTAACATTAATACCATTGATCTAGGAGATCCCTTCCCCCATCTCTCTGTCTCTTTCTCCTCTATCTCTCTCCAGCACCTCCCTTACATAATGCCCAACTAGAGGCTGCTTTGATATGAGTAGAGTCCTGTGATCCTGTGCCAGGGGATCCCTTCAATGAACTCTGGAGAAATAAAAGGTCCACGTGACCTGGACACTCTGGGTCTGATCTGCCTTATCTCCACTCACTCTCAGGGGAACTATTGTAGTGCTACGCAGGGCCAAGCCACAGAGTAGTAGAGTAGAGATTTCAAGCTAAGGCCAGGGTATTGACCTAAACTATAGCATTGATGTACACTACCATTCAAAAGTTTGGGGTCACTTAGAAATGTCCTTGTTTTTGAAAGAAAAGCACATTTTTTTGTAAAATGTGGTCAGAAATACAGTGTAGACATTGTTAATGTTGTAAATGACTATTGTAACTGGAAAATGGCCCATTATCAGCAACCATCACTCCTGTGTTCCAATGGCACGTTGTGTTAGATAATCCAAGTTTATAATTTTAAAAGCTAACTGATCATTAGAAAACCCTTTTGCAATTATGTTAGCACAGCTGAAAACTGTTGTTCTGATTAAAGAAGCAATGCAACTGGCCTTCTTTAGACTAGTTGAGTATCAGGAGCATCAGCATTTGTGGGTTCGATTACAGGCTCAAAATGGCCGTTCTTCTGAAACTCGTCAGTCTATTCTTGTTCAGAGAAATGAAGGCTATTCCATGTGAGAAATTGCCAAGAAACTGAAGATCTTGTACAATGCTATGTATTACTCCCTTCACAGAACAGAGCAAACTGACTCTAACCAGAATAGAAAGAGGAGTGGGAGGCCCTGGTGCACAACTGAGCAAGAGGACAAGTATGTTAGAGTGTCTAGTTTGAGAAACAGACACCTCACAAGTCCTCAACTGGCAGCTTCATTAAATAGTCCATGCAAAACACCAGTCTCAATGTCAACAGTGAAGAGGCGTCTCCGGGATGCTGGCCTTCTAGGCAGAGTTCTTCTGTCCAGTGTCTGTGTTCTTTTGCCCATCTTAATCTTTTCTTTTTATTGGCCAGTCTGAGATATTGGCTTTTTCTTTGCAACTCTGCCTAGAAGACTAGCTCCCGGAGTCGCCTCTTCACTGGTGACATTGAGACTGGTGTTTTGCGGGTGCTATTTAATGAAGCTGCCAGGTGAGGACTTGTGAGGCGTCTGTTTCTCAAACTAGACACTCTAACGTACTTGTCCTCTTGCTAAGTTGTGCACCAGGGCCTACCACTCCTCTTTCTATTCTGATTAGAGACAGTTTGCACTGTTCTGTGAAGGAAGTACTACACAGCATTGTACAAGATCTTCAGTTTCTTGGCAATTTCTCTCATGGAATAGCCTTCATTTCTCTGAACAAGAATAGACGGACAAGTTTCAGAAGAAAGTGCTTTGTTTCTGGCCTTTTTGAGCCTGTAATCAAACCCACAAATGCTGACACTCCAGATACTCAACTAGTCTTAAGAAGGCCAGTTTATTGCTTCTTTAATAAGAACAACAGTTTTCAGCTGTGCTAACATAATTGCAAAAGTGTTTTCTAATGATCAATTAGCCTTTTAAAATGATAAACTTGGATTAGCTAACACAATCTGCCATTGGAACATAGGAGGGATGGTTGCTGATAATGGGCCTCTGTACGCCTATGTAGATATTCCATAAAAAATCTGCCGTTTCCAGCTACAATAGTCATTTAAAACATGAACAATGTCTACAGTGTATTTCTGATCAGATTGATGTTATTTTAATGAACAATAAATTAGCTTTTCTTTCAAAAACAAGGATATTTCTAAGTGACCCCAAACTTTTGAACTGTAGTGTATGTCAGACAGCTGTGTGCATGTGTGGCCCATGTATGCTTGAAAGACATACATAATTCAGGCGTTTCATGGAGGGTGTTGTTTGTGATTAAACAACTCATTCTCACCAGGAGAGAGCAACATCCAACAAGAGCCCTTAGCGCTCTCACACGCACGTGGAAGTGCTACAGCATTTGTAAACATTACATGTTAACACCATGAGATCATTCAACCATATAACCTCTTGCTGAGCAAAAACACGCAACAGCATTCCTTGCTACATTTTATTTCAAAATATGGGAAGCTAATAACTCCAACTTTAAGCTTTTAACAAGACCCTTGCGTTCTTCTGGGGCCAGTGACCTGGTCCTTCCTGCAGCTGCAGCTGGGGCTCATACGTTTGGGCCACTGCTAACCTACATCCTCCCTCCACCCCTTCACCAGGGCCATGGTCACGAGTCTACAGCTGCTAACCTAAAGCCCCCACACTTGCTCCTAAGATCTACTGAACATTTAGTTGTATTTACATCTATTACTAAGGCTGCTGGTCAGATTTTACCAGGAGGAAGTACATTACAAATGTACAGTATAGGTACACATGTTCACTGAACACATATGCGTGCAGGCTACAGTATTGTAGGCGTGTTGTCGTATTCCATGATTTAGTAAGGACCCATTAACCTTTTTATCGCTTTGGTTCCGTCCACCCTTAGCACTCTCTTCATTCTCTGCTCTCTCTTCTCCTCACCTCTCTCCCAGACTGACTTTCCAGCCTGACTTGAGCAGGACTTAATTAAACTGAGAGCAATGTGATTTCCTCCCGATAGAGACCAAATTAGGCCCAGTTAGAGAAATGCTGATGGAGCCCTTATATCTCCTCATCTGTTTATCATGCACTAGGAAGACAGGGGGAGGAGGAGAAGAGGAGAAAACTCAAAAAATGCTTAATTTTATATTGATGTGATGGAGGACTGGGAGAGGCAGGCAGGCCCTGCCCAGGGAAAGAGAACAGCAGGAGTAATGCACTTCCCAAAGCACCCCAAAACAGACAAATAAGCAATAATGACACAGAGCATCTCTACAATTTCATCGGTTTGGTCTGGATGGGCCTTCATAATTTATTCAGTTATTTCTCCTTTAATTCTATCTAACGGAGACAGGGCTGAGGGCTCCAGTGGAAAGCAAAGCAGTGCAGTGGTTGGGCTGTGTAATCCCTGCTGCGTCCCCTGACCTGTTCTCATCAGATAGCTAGCTCTCCAGCCTGAACAGTCCAACACCGTTAATCAATTAACAGAAGGAGACATGAGCACCAAAACAAATCCTACTCACTCAGCCAAGGGCAGAGAGCTGGGCAGCATAGTACCTTTAACTGCTTCATAATTAAATGAGCTAGAAGTGCAAGTATAAAGGATGTCTCTTACCATGCCTCCTCCTTTGGTGTCTTCATCTTTAGAACACACACAAAGAAATAAAAACAATTCTATCTTTTAGACAGCACAAACAATCTCTGGGTTTATCTGTGTTCTCAAATGGGGAAGTGAATGGAGGAAGTTGAGATGAGGAAGTGGCTTGCTGATGTTGAAATGACGAAAATCACCTGCTAACTGTCTCTTTGTCAAATTCACATTACAGAGGACTGGAGCAAACTCTGCAAGTGTCTCTGCAACTCTGTGCTCTGTACACTGCAGATAGACAGAGAACCAGAGGCCTTGTTCATTAGGAACTATCCCTCTAACATTTAATAAGGTGATATGCTCCATATTATACTAACCACGAGGCTACCTGGGGTGGCAGATAGCCTAGCGGTTAGAGCGTTGGCCTCTGTACGCCTACAGAGGCCCAGATCAAATCTCAGAGCCGACAAGGTAAAATTCTGTTGTTCTGCCTGTGAACAAGGCAGTTAACCCACTATTCCTAGGCTGTCATTGAAAATAAGAATGTGTTCTTAACTGACTAGTTAAATAAAGGTCAAAATAAAAAATATCCACTCTAGTTTCTTCCTATTTGGAAGAATAAGTTACTAGTAGGGTTGTTTTTATACGTTGATTTTATACATGTTCTGACATTTCTTATTTAGGTGCAGAAGATCAAGCGTAAAGGCCCATTGGAAAGTGAATTGCAGGTGGCAACCATTGGAAACCCATATGAAAAGCAAATGTGAAATGTCAAGACAGACCAGTAGGGGGTGCTCTTTACTCCCCCTCTGATATTCACGATGACGTCACAACAACCACAATGTTCGATTAGAGTGAAACTAAGCCTGAAATGATCCGGTAGTAAACAAGTTAATTAAACTACCTTATGATCATCTACATGTTACCACAAGGTTACTATTTCAACTGCATTCTTTGTCATTGGCGACAGAGGTGTTTTACTGTTATCTGTCCATAAATGCACTCGCTGAAATGTGTGAGGGTATTCACGTGTCTGTCTGTGAGGGTATTCACGTGTCTGTCTGTGAGGGTATTCACGTGTTTGTGTGTGACGGTATTCAAGTGTCTGTGTGTGAGGGTATTCACGTGTCTGTGTGTGAGGCTATTCACGTGTCTGTGTGTGAGGATATTCACATGTCTGTGTGTGAGGGTATTCACGTGTCTGTTTGTGAGGTTATTCACGTGTCTGTGTGTGAGGGTATTCACGTGTCTGTGTGTGAGGGTATTCACGTGTCTGTGTGTGAGGGTATTCACGTGTCTGTGTGTGAGGGTATTCACGTGTCTGTGTGTGAGGGTATTCACGTGTCTGTGTGTGAGGGTATTCACGTGTCTGTGTGTGAGGGTATTCACGTGTCTGTGTGTGTTGTTGTTAACCACACTCTTCCTTTGTGTGTAGAGCCACTTGCCTGGGAAACGTTGTTCTCCACCTCACCCCTTTCTCTCTCTGTCTCTCTATCTGTCTTTCTCACAGTCTCCCCCACAGCCTCTCATAGTTCCCTCCTGCCCACTGCACAGAGAGGTGAGAAACGAGCACTCCATCCACTCCAGGCCTCTGATTTGATAGGGCCCTTCTAAATCACCACAGGACTTTTCAGCTGTTACACACACGCACACGCACACGCACACACACACGCACACGCACACACACACACACACAATAATACACTCCTGCCTGTTTCACACGCTCAGGTGAGCTAAGGGCAATATCAATCTGCCACCTGTCCACTCAGTGATGTGCTTCCATGAGCTGCCAACACCACACATTCCCTTACACAGAACTGGGCCTTGTGAAGTCAGTGTGTCTGCCTGAAAGACAGTATCATTTCAACGTATACTGTCTAACTGTTTCTCTCCCCATCAGCTGTGAGAAGGAAATGGAATGAAATTAGTTCACCAGCGGGTTTATTTTGGTAAAGAAAACAGGATAGGGACTGAGGTATCAGTTCCAGCTCTAGATACTACTTTCCTTCAGTACTCTTCACTGAATCACTCTCAGGTCAGATCGCTCTGCTCAAGCTCCCATTTTTCCCTGATCTATTATTCATCTCTCCCCAGTGTATCTCTGCCTCCACGGCAAATGTGTTTCCACAGCTACGCGGGAGCACAGCTTTACACATGGATACACACAGGCGTACACTTCCACAAGAACACGCACCTAAACACACACACACACACACGCACGCATGCATGCACACGCACACGCACACACACACACACACACACACACACACACACACACACACACACACACACACACACACACACACACACACACACACACACACACACACACACACACACACAGAACAGAACAGAACAACCACCCAGTGCTTAGCATCGAATAACACCACTATGTGGTAGAAATGAACTGGGTAAAATTAGAGGCACAGAGCAGATAACAGCTATTCAGAGTCTATTGAGGCAAGCGTAAGCTTATTATTCAGGACAACCATGCTAAGATTCAAATGTGGAGCAGAAGGAAACAGTTCCCCACACTCCCCAGTGCAGAAAGAGATGAGAGACGAGAAAGTACAGAGAAGAGAGGAGAGAGAAGATATGGGATAAAGAGGAGAGATGAGAGAGAGGCAGCTGAGGCAGTATGACCTGGAGCTCCCTCTGCAGAGCCATTGATCCCCCAGTTAACAAGAGGTGCAGAAAATCAGTAGCACACAACAGAGAGATGGGGGGGGGGGGGGGGGAGAAAGAGTGACACAACACAATGCACCAGACACATACACTATATGCCAGCAGAGGTATTGTAAAGCTGTACAGCAGACAGGTAGACAGACAGAGCAAGATGGTGTTATTTTTCCTTTTATACCTTTAATTGCTTTCATCTATTGTCATCGAATTTAAAATGCATTCCTAGTGCATTTGTGTTATTCTCATGTTCTGTTTTGCAAATCTGTAGTGGACTGTAATTCAAATGAATGTCATGGTTACCCTGGTGGGATGGCTCCTCTGGCAGTGCCCATGGAAATGCGCTGGGTGCCCGGCCGGTTCAAGTTGTTCTGCCCATTGATGATGGCATGGTGACCGTGGGAGTGTGCGTGGGCGTGGGAGTGGCCATGTGCAGGCGGAAGGGACGGCAGCGCCGGGGAACATGGGAAGTTGGCACTAGACAGGAGAGACTGCACCTGTTCAGCTTTGGCTTGGCCTCCTCCTGCGCTTATGTTGTTATGTTGTATATTATTGGTCCCAGCACTAGATGTGGGGGACCAGAGGGTGGTTCCAGCGAAGGTGTGCGTGCCTGTAGCCCCCGAAGGCCCCGTAGCCCCACCATACAGCTTACGGTGCTGAGAGGCCAGGATGGCGTTGGAGGCAGCCCGCGTGCTGTTGACCAGGATGCACTGCTGACAGGAGCAGGGCTGGCCGGAGCTGGCTCCCACGGGCCAAGACTGGGACTTGGGGATGGAGCCCATGATGAGAGGGTAGGCTAGATCCATGCGTCGGCGCAGGCGGCGTTTCCTCTGGCTCTGCCGGTTGGTCTGGACCATGCTGTTGAAGTCAATGAGGTAGCAGAAGCCCAGAGAGGTCAGGTCCAGCCAGGGGTGCTGCTTCTCATAGGCGTTCTGGATGGTCACACAGATCTCCATGTCGTAGGGCGTCCAGGAGCCGCTGTCGTTCTCCCATTCCCACACCACACCCTTCCCAGGGGCCGACGACGGCTCATAGAAGTTCCTGTGGACCGGCCTCATGGTGCCTGGAGGAAGAGAGGGAGGATAGGAGGTAAGCGGAAAGGGAATAACTGTACGCATCCATCATAGATTATTCACATACCAAGATATCAAACCACTTTTCGTTTAAATCATCATGCATTTAAATGTATAATTCATTGAATAAATTGGCCACGGAAGCTTCAAAATCAAAAAGCAACCCAGATACTAATATGTGAAAATGACAGACTGTCATGAATTCTACAGGTCTCTTTGTTGAGGAAGGGGAAGGGGAGGGGGAGACGGAGGTGTACCTCTGCCCCTCTGCTGATGGGCCCTCAACCCCCACCTCCATTATAACACAATTATTGTGGTCACATGGGAAATCAGGACACCTCTCCCCATCCATCTCCTGGCTCTCCGGCGAGGAACAACAGAACCCTTCCCCCATTTAATTTAACGGCTAAATGCACACTCCCTTGCAGGGTAGCACCGGGGTGATAATGGAAGGATGAAGGTGTGTGTAGTGGGGCTGGTGGGGATGGGTGGGGGTCAGTGTTGGTAACCCCCCAGTCATACAGTCCAGCACCACAGGCTCCGGAGAATAAAACGCATCAGCAGAATCAGCAGCGCTGACCTTGAATTCCTGCCGCAAACTGTGGTAAAGGACTTGGCTTGGTGGCTGATTTCATTTGGAAGGCTGCTGAAAACCTCTGCACACAGACATCGACACACACACACACACACACACACACACACACACGAGAAATACAAATCTGAAAAACACGAACATGAGCCTAACATGCAGATTTACACTCTCTAAAAAGAGCGTGTTCTCAGGTCTCTGACCCAATAACTGGCTGTGCAGCAGCTCCACACTCTCTTGTTAAATGGTAAGTTAACACTAGCCTTATAAATATTTGATTATGTGGAGACTTTATTAGCTGTGCATCAATTTAGCTTCACCAACTAATGGTGAGTAAAAATAAACAGTCGCTCCCTTTAAGAGACAATTAGCTATTCATAGGCCGTAACAGAAGCTAATGTAAAGACAACGCTGTAACGAAATATACTTAACAAAAATATAAACGCAACATGCAACAACTTCAAGGTGAAGCTACAGTTCATATAAGGAAATCAGTCAATTGAAGAAAAAAAAAAAATAGGCCCCAATCTATGACTTTGACATGACCAGGAATTCAGTTATGCATCTGTTGGTCACAGATACCTTAAAAGGAAGTAGGGGCGTGGATCAGAAAACCAGCCAGTATTTGGTGTGGCCATCATTTGCCTCATCCAGCGCAACATGTCTCGTTCGCATAGAGTTGATCAGGCTGTTGATTGTGGCATGTGGAATGTTGTCCCACTCCTCTTTAATGGCTGTGAGAAGTTGTTGGAATAGTGTAAGGATCCTTGCAACATGGGGCCGTGCATTATCATCCTGAAACATGAGGTGATGGCGGAGGATGAATGGCACAACAATGGGCCTCAGGATCTCGTTACGGTTTCTCTATCCATTCAAATTGCCATCAATAAAATACAACTGTGTTCTTGTCCGTAGCTTATGCCTGCCCATACCATAACCCCACCGCCACCATGGGGCACTCTGTTCACAACGTTGACATCAGCAAACCGCTTGCCCTCACAACGCCATACAAGTGCTCTGCGTTTGTGAGACCGGTTGGACGTAATTCCAAATTCTCTCTAAAACAATGTTGGATGTGACTTATGGTAGAGAAATTAACAGTAAATTATCTGGCAACAGCTCTGGTGGACATTCCTGCAGTCAGCATGTTAATTGGGCACACCCTCAAAACTTGTGCTGGGGACAATAAAAGGCCACTCTAAAATGTGCCGTTTTGTCACAACACAATCCCACAGATGTCTCAAGGTGCACCTGTGTAATGACCATGCTGTTTTATCAGCTTCTTGATAGCCACACCAGTCAGATGGATGGATTATATTGGCAAAAGAGAAATGCTCACTACCAGGGATGTAAACAAATTTGTTCACAACATTTTTGAGAAATTAGCTTTTTGTGCATATGGACAATTTCTGGGGTCTTTTATTTCAGCTCTTGAAACATGGGACAAACACTTTACATGTTGTGTTTATATTTTTGTTCAGCGTATATAAATGGTGACATGCCAAATGGAGGGTTGATTGTAAATCATGTTTCCTTGGTTATTAAAGCTAACTACCGTCAGAATATGATGGCATATCATGACACTCCCATGAGAAATAACCCCTCACTAGGGTCAACTTTTGAATACATTACCCCATCCTATTACAGACTATAAATCATATACATCACATGTAAACCCCAGGATATAACCTGTCAAAAGAAGAAACATGGGAATGTCGAACAGCCAATAGCCAACCCTCTAATTAAATGACTGATTCTGGTCTAGTGTTTGTTTTCTATGCTGTGGTATTGACTGGGGTTAGCTAGGGCCTTAAGGAGAAAGTGTCACATGGAACCAAAACAGGAAGCTCACTCACAAATAGCACAAACAACCTCCTCACAGTACCTCATATGGCTACCTGACCCATGTAATAATTTACTGTTGTATATATAAAGGGTCGAGCCCAAAAGCTGAGGCAGAGTTGTTGATCCTCTCTGTGCGACCCAGCCGACCCTGCATGCTCTTCCTGACAGGAAACGGAGAGAGAGTGGTCACTTCCTGTCTGATTCTATGTGCTTTTGGCAGCAGTATCTCCCTTCCTGGAGTCTCTCCTCCTCTCCCCTCTCCCCCCTCCTCATGACATCCTCCAGCTGTCCTTGCCCAACACGACAGCGGTCCCATTGGGTGAGGAGTAGTGGCTGTGTGATGTATCACTGTGTCAAGCCTCACTGTGGGATTCTAACCCTAGCTCAAACACGGGGTGAGTTGATGGTGAACTAAACTGTTAAGACTCATTCCACTAGTTCTGGAAAACTTAGTGGCTTCGTGATGATCTGTTCCCTCCCTGACAGAGTCTATCATTCACCTCTCTGTTTAATGGGGTTGTTTTGCCTTGAGTTGAAGACAGGTCAGTCTGATTCCCTCCCTTTGTCTTTCCTCAGGTAGGACATGTAACAAGACTGTCACTGCATCCTTCATTAGATAGCCCCCCAGATAATACAACAGGCCTCCTAAAGGAAGTGAAAGCAGATGCAATGTCACTGGTTCTGATATTATCGTGTCTTACCGCAGACTGGCTGTCATACGTGTTTGCTGATTCCACAAAACAGAGGACCAGTTACATCATCTGCAGGGCAGTTAAATCATCATAAAAGCTTAACTCTTGGGATACACAGCAGCCATACTTTACAACCACTGAACAGAATCAATAGCATAAAAAAATATTTATACAGTGCTGTGAAAAATAATTTTCCCCCTTTCTGATTTTCTCTATTTTGGATACTGAACGTTATCAGATCTTCAACCAAAACCTAATATTAGATAAAGGGACCCTAAATTTACAAATAACCAAAAAATTGATACTTAGTTTATTTATTTATTTAATTTAATTCATGCAACACCCAATTCCCCTGTGTGAAAAAGTAATTGCCCTTAAACTGGCATGGCAGCGTAGCCTAGTGGTTAGAGTGTTGGACTAGTAACCAAAAGGTTGCAAGATCAAATCCCTGAGCTGACAAGGTACAAATCTGTTGTTCTGCCCCTCAACAAGGCAGTTAACACACTGTTCATAGGCTGTCATTGAAAATAAGAATTTGTTCTTAACTGACTTGCCAAGTTAAAAAAACAAAAAACACCTATGACTGCAACCAAATGCTTCCTGTAGTTGTTGATCAGTCTCTCACATTGCTGTTGCATGCAGAACTGCTTTAGCTCAAAGATATTTGTGGCTTTTCAAGCATGAACTGCACCTCAACATCTCAATTAGATAGACATTAGGTCTGGACCTCAAATTTGTTTACTTTTTAGCCATTTTCATGTAGACTTGATTGTGTTTTGGATCATTGTCTTGCTGCATTACCCAGCTGCGCTTCAGCTTCAGCTCACAGATGGATAGCCTGACATTCTCCTGTAGAATTATCTGCTGTTGAACAATTCATAAAAATCGCCACCGGACAATTTACATTGACCCCCCCCCCCCCCCTTGTACACTGCTGCTACTCGCTGTTTATATTTGTTACCTATGCATAGTCACTTCGCATTGTATATAGACTTATTTTTCTACTGTATTATTGACTGTATGTTTGTTTTACTCCATGTGTAACTCTGTGTTGTTGTATGTTTCGAACTGCTTTGCTTTATCTTGGCCAGGTCGCAATTGTAAATGAGAACTTGTTCTCAACTTGCCTACCTGGTTAAATAAAGGTGAAATAAAAAAAATAAAAAATAAAAATTGGTTGGACTCGTCTCCTGTTTTATGCCATGCACGATTGTCTTAATTTGAAGCTGTAATCCAGACAGGTGTTTTCTACATCTCCTTAGCTATCATACTCGAATTCCATCATACTTGAACTGCTCTGAAATCAAAAGTTTTATGTAACTGGGTTTCCCTTTCTAGTCCGTAATAGTTTTCAAGCCCTGCCACATCCGACGAGAGTCAGAGCGAGTGTAGTAGAAATCAATCGTAATCCTGTATTGACGCTTTGCTTGTTTGATGTATACTGGTAAGATTTTCAGATATTATATTTGACAGAAAGTGGTTTCATTTCAAGTGTACTGTTAGCTAGCTAATGTTAGCTGACTGGGTTGCTAGCTAACATTGTGTATGATCTTATTCTTATTCTTCTCAGACACATTTGCTTGACTAGTTATAGCCATAGAACCTGGTTGGTTAGCTACCTGCAGATTCATGCAGGGTAGTAACGTCATGAGTTGTGATTATGGTCCATTGTTTTGCTAGCTAGCTTGCTACATGTCTTAACAAAAGACTCCACTCTAATTTAAACAAAGTATTTTCATTTCAAGTTAAAGTGTACTGTTAGCTAGCTAACTAACGTTAGCTGGCTGGCTCGCTAACTGACGTTAAATCATGTGTTGGGATTCATTGTTTACCTAGCTAACTATCTAGCTACATTTCTTAACAAAATACTCTCATCTTAGTGTGCCAGAGCGCAGAATAACTGATGCATTTTTGAACGCTCAACACCTGTTGAATATGTCCGGTGTCAATAAACGTTGGCAACGAAGCGTAATTCAATTGTTGCCAGCAGCACAGTTACAGTCACCAATGCTCTGGATAAGATGAAAAAAGTCTAAGCAGCTCTGCTAGGGCGAGTAAAATGGTCAGGGTGGGGTGTTCTCTCATTATGTGTCTGGAAGTAGCTAGCCAATGCTAGCCAGTTAGCTTGGGTGCTTGACTGTCGTTGTGAGGTCAGAGCTTTCGGAACAACCCTACTTATTGGCCAGAGCGTCCAGTGTGCGCTCTGAACGTGAAACCACAGATAAGCTCTGGGCGAGTAATGTTCAGTGAGCTGTTCTCTCTCTCTTAGATGTCTGGAAGTAGCTGGCAAGTTAGTACAGAATGGTTGGATCAACCCTTAAAGAGTTGGGTGGGGCTAAGGCTTAAGAGCAGTGGTTGCCAACCAGTCGATCGCGCCCAATTGGATAGCTCAAATCACTGTGGCTACAGAGCTTCCATGACCCTGGCCATAGTCAAGTTTAATAGGTTATTAGCCTACGTAAGATTTAATAACTTTTAAAACCATGACCACAAAGAGACTGTCAACGGATACAGCAAAGAGCTGCTATTTTTATGAGTGAGCTATTACTATTAACACTATTACAAAACGCACTTCTCCATACAATGTGAATTTGTGCATGAGGCAGATGCGGTGCGACTCGAGTTTTGCCATCAGGTGGAAGACGGTGTCCCCTCTCTCTGTTCAGTCTCACTGGAGGAAAGGAAGTAGAGAGCAGGGGCTGTGAGAGGCGGTTGGGAAAAGTTGTTTTGAACTGACATCCAACTTTGAGTTCCAAGTCGGAAACTCGGCATCTTCCTACTGCTCCGACTTTTCAACCTGGAGATCACTGACGTCGTGATTTGACCTCGTTGACCATCAGATGCAGGTACCATCAGTCCAGTAAAATAAAAAAGCAAATGATTTCAATTCATGCTCCACAGTGCCTCAAGTGCTAAACCAACTGATCTAATTTGTTATCAAAGCTTGAGTTTTGAAATATAATATGGTCTGATTAACAATATTGGCAGGCCAATCCTATATCTAATATGCTGTGATAATGTATTAGGCCTAGTGCCCAGACCTCATTCCTATTAAACAGTTTGTGTGAGGTTAATGTAAAATAAAAAATCTGAGCAGTAGATCTCAGCTTGCTTTTTGACTGTGAAAGTGATCTTGACTCAGAAATGGCTGGTCAACCCCTGCTTAAGAGGGTGTCGACAATGCTGAATGGGTGTAGACAAAGAAGGGCTTTCCAATAGTAATACCAAAACATTGAAAGACGGTTTTCTCAAAAGTGATTTTACTCGTTGATCAACTTTCAAAGGAGAATTACTTTCCCATTGTTTCCTCAAATGCAGTGTATGATTGACCATTTTGTAGCTCTGAGTCTCTACTTTCATCCAATGCAAAAAACAGAAATTAAAATGCTGCTACATAAGACCGAATCCAGGTGGTGATACACAACAGATAGGTTCAGTGAAATGTGCAGATTAGGGTTAAGTGCCTTAGTCAAGGGCACAGACAGATTTTCACCATGTCGGCTCAGGTATTCGAACCTGCAACATTTTGTTCACTGGCCCAAGGCTCTAACCGCTATACAACCTGCTGCATTAACACACTGACCTTACACACAGGCAACAACCCTAGCTAAGGATTACTTAAGGTAGTTTCAAGACTGACTAACCCCTTTATACTCATATGGTCATAGTAAATCCTATCCAAATCTGTCCATTTGGCTTATTGATGTGTCCCTCCTGACTCTGTGATGTTTCAGTGGCCTCCCAGGGGGATCCTACAACACCCTGAATGGAATGTTCTGGCCTGATAATGACGCACACAGATAATTTAATAGCAGAAGTAAAACCTGACTTCATCAAAAACCTGCTGAAAAATTCATGAGATTCAGGCTTTGTTGTCAGAGAAACGCGGAGTTAGGATTTGTTGTCATGGTCATGGAAGCCTCCAAGGGTTTGTCCACAGCTGTGTGTTCCCAGTAACCGTCTCCTCTCCTCACGGAACAAAGTACCAGTGGGTGGACAGCCCTCTGTCCTCTCTTCCACTCTCTCATCTCATCTCCTGCTGACGCCAGCCTTCTCTTTCCCCTCCTGTCACTCCTGGCTAGTCACCAACACTCACTGACTCATTGTTCACATTTTCCAACCTGTCACTCATTGGCCACCATCCTGATCTTAGACAACACCCTTGTTGTCCACCTAGGCGATGGACAGATCTAGAGCTGGGAGAATCTGCTATAGTCAATTAAGGTCCACATTACCCAGCACTCATGGACACTCTTACTGACACTTGTGGCTGCTTCGCGTGATGTATTGTTGTCTCTACCTTTTTGCCCGTTGTGCTGTTGTCTGTGTCTAACCATGTTTGCACCATGTTTGTGCTGCTACCATGTTGTGGTGCTACCGTGTTGTGTTGTTGTCATGTTGTGTTGCTACCATGTTGTGTTGTTGTCTTAGGTCTCACTTTATGTAGTGTTGTCTCTCTTGTCGTGATGTGTGTTTTGTCCTACATTTTTATTTTAATCCCCCGTCACCGCAGGGGCCTCCTGCCTCTTGGTAGGCCGTCATTGTAAATAAGGATTTGTTCTTAATTGACTTGCATAGTTAAATAAAGGTTCAATAAAAAATTATGTGGTGCGATAAGCAGGCTGATGAAAAACCCCCTCGTGTCTCCAGCTACAGGCCTATTATATATCCCAATAATTGACAAGCTTCTCCAATTCCCAATGGGCCACGCTGAGCTTATTAAAAATAGCTCCATGATTTCCTGTAACTACAGAGGGAGAGAGACCAGTAACAGGTAGCCTACACTGCGAGGCTGCTGAATGCTGGCTGAGGGGTATTTAACAGGAAGAGGGAAATATATGTTTTTATTACAGAAGACAAACTGACTCGCCAGCAGCGTACACTGTGGCGCTTGGTCAGGGGCACTCTTTTTCTCACTAATATATCAGAACATTACATGCATTATAGCTGTACCTTTATTAAATCAGGGTTTGGCATATAAAAGCTTTTACATTTCCCTTCTGTAGGATATACTGTATAGCAACAATATTTCGTACAGTTCATCAACCTAATTTCTAACAAAAAGTTTGTTGAGCTGTACATTACTTTGCACTTAGAAGCATTCATTCTGTTGTTTATTATCTTGAACATATTCTCTGTGACAATATTGTATGTCAGTGAACGCAGTGAATAAACAATAAGTATTCCATTAAGTTCAACTGTATACAGGCAATAAAGTAATTGAGGTATGTTTGATGTTTTCCATAAACCCCACTAGCGCAGCCTGAAGTGAAATTTCCCTTTCATCTCCTCAAAACGACATTCACAAACAATTAACTGATACCGTTATGAGAGAACACACAGAACCAGTTCTTAGTGAAAACACCGAACCAGTTGAGAGAACACTTAGTAGCAGCTCTTAGAGAACACACAGAACCAGCTCTTAGTGAACACAAAGAACCAGTGGAGAACACACAGAACCAGCTCTTAGAGAACACACAGAACCAGTTGAAAGAACACACAGAACCAGTTAGGGAACACACAGAACCAGCTCTTAGAGAACACACCGAACCAGTTGAGAGAACACTTAGTAGCAGCTCTTAGAGAACACACAGAACCAGCTCTTAGTGAACACAAAGAACCAGTGGAGAACACACAGAACCAGCTCTTAGAGAACACACAGAACCAGTTGAAAGAACACACAGAACCAGTTAGGGAACACACAGAACCAGCTCTTAGAGTACACACAGAACCAGTTCAGAGAAGACACAGTAGCAGCTCTTAGAGAACACACAGAACCAGTTGAAAGAATACACAGAACCAGTTAGGGAACACACAGAACCAGCTCTTAGAGAACACACAGAACCAGCTCTTAGAGAACACACAGTAGCAGCTCCTAGAGAACACACAGTAGCAGCTCTTAGAGAACACACAGTAGCAGCTCCTAGAGAACACACAGTAGCGGCTCTTAGAGAACACACAGTAGCAGCTCCTAGAGAACATACAGTAGCAGCTCCTAGAGAACACACAGTAGCAGCTCTTAGAGAACACACAGTAGCAGCTCTTAGAGAACACACAGTAGCGGCTCTTAGAGAACACACAGTAGCAGCTCCTAGAGAACACACAGTAGCGGCTCTTAGAGAACACACAGTAGCAGCTCCTAGAGAACACACAGTAGCGGCTCTTACAGAACACACAGTAGCAGCTCTTAGAGAACACACAGAACCAGTTGAGAACACACAGAACAAGCTCTTAGAGAACACACAGAACCAGCTCTGAGAGAACACACAGTAGAAGCTCTGAGAGAACACATACCATGAGGGAGGGGAGGAGAACAGATGAAACTGCATTATCATTATGAGATAAAACATCTAGGTCAAAGATCTCTTGAATGTGATAAATAGTAGTGAAAATGCCATTTCTAGGTGGGTGCTTCTCATGAAACCAGTTTTAATTAAACATGTCTGTAGCAAATTGAGTTACAAAAGCATGATGCATCTGCAAAAAAAAACTATCATTCTGAGGACTAAGATGTCTAGCTTTGTCAATTTTTTTGTCAAATTATAATTTCGCCAGAATTTTTAACATTTACACTCCAAATTCTCATTATCAAATTCTCAGGTCACTTTATACAATTTTACTTTGGAAAAACCTAACTTATTTGTATAAAACACAACTTCTGTTGCTGTAGTTTTGTCAATAAATCATAGAAATGGTATACTAGTTTAAGTTTACATTAAACTATCATATTTATTACGTACAAACACAGTGTCTGTGTCTCATTACCGTAACACTTTTTCAAGTTCTTGTAAAAACTTTGGAGCACCCGAGTGGCGCAGTGGTCTAAGGCACTGCATCGCAGAGGTGTCACTACAGACCCTGGTTTGATCCTAGGCGGTATCACAACTGGCTGTGATTGGGAGTCCCCTAGGGAAGTGCACAATCTTGAGGGTTTGGCCGGGGGGGCTTTACTTGGCTCACAGCGCTCTAGCAACTCCTTGTGCGGGCCGGGCGCTTGCAGGCTGACCTCGGTCGTCAGGTGAATGGTGTTTCCTCCGACACATTGGTGCAGCTGGCTTCCGGGTTAAGCGGGTGGGTGTTAAGAAGCGCGATTTGGCGGATCATGTTTTGGAGGACGCATGACTCAACCTTCGCCTCCTGAGCCGGTTGGGAAGTTAAGGTTGCTGCCCCTATTACCCCTATTATCTCCAACCTTTTTAACCTCTCTCTCCTTTCTGGGGAGGTTCCCAGTGCTTGGAAGGCAGCCACGGTTCGTCCTTTATTTTTAAAGGGGGAGATCAAGCTGATCCTAACTGTTATAGGCCTATTTCTATTTTACCCTGTTTATCAAAAGTGTTGGAAAAACTTGTCAATAATCAACTGACTGGCTTTCTTGATGTCTATAGTATTCTCTCTGGTATGCAATCTGGTTTCCGCTCAGGTTATGGATGTGTCACTGCAACCTTAAAGGTCCTCAATGATGTCACCATTGCCCTTTATTCTAAGCAATGTTGTGCTGCTATTTTTATTGACTTGGCCAAAGCTTTTGATGCGGTACACCATTCCATTCTTGTGGGCCAGCTAAGGAGTATTGGTGTCTCTAAGGGGTCTTTGGCCTGGTTTGCTAATTACCTCTCTCAAAGAGTGAAGTGTATAAAGTCAGAAAATCTGCTGTCTCAGCCACTGCCTGTCACCAAGGGAGTACCCCAAGGCTTGATCCTAGGTCCCACGCTCTTCTCAATTTACATCAACATAGCTCAGGCAGTAGGAAGCTCTCTCGTTCATTTATATGCAGATGATACAGTCTTATACTCAGCTGGCTCCTCCCCAGATTTTGTGTTAAATGCTCTACAACAAAGCTTTCGTAGTGTCCAACAAGCTTTCTCTACTGTTAACCTTGTTCTGAACACCTACAAAACAAAGGTCAAGTGGTTAGGTAAGAAGAATGCCCCTCTCCCCACAGGTGTGATTACTACCTCTGAGGGTTTAGAGATTGAGGTAGTCACCTCATACAAGTACTTGGGAGTATGGCTAGACGGTACACTGTACTTCTCTCAGCACATATCAAAGCTGCAGGCTAAAGTTAAATCTAGACTTGGTTTCCTCTATCGTAATCGCTCCTCTTTCACCCCAGCAGCCAAACTAACCCTGATTCAGATGACCATCCTACCCATGCTAGATTACGGGGACATAATTTATAGATCGGCAGGTAAGGGTGCTCTCAAGCGGCTAGATGTTCTTTACCATTCGGCCATTAGATTTGCCACCAATGCTCCTTACAGGACACATCACTGCACTCTATACTCCTCTGTAAATTGGTCATCTCTGTATACCCGTCGCAAGACCCACTGGTTGATGCTTATTTATAAAACCCTCTTAGGCTTCACTCCCCCCTATCTGAGATATCTACTACAGCCCTCATCCTCCACATACAACACCTGTTCTGCCAGTCACATTCTGTTGAAGGTCTCCAAAGCACACACATCTCTGGGTCACTCCTCTTTTCAGATCACTGCAGTTAGCGACTGGAACGAGCAGCAACAAACACTCAAACTGGACAGTTTTATCTCAATCTCTTCATTCAAAGACTTTGTGTGATGCATTGTTGTCTCTACCTACTTGCCCTTTGTGCTGTTGTCTGTGCCCAATAATGTTTGTAGCATGTTTTGTGCTACTACCATGTTGTAATGGCCTTCTCATTACCGAAACGGCTAAAAAGCTCAAATTGGGAAAATGTTTTTTTAAATACTTTTATTTTCAGTGTTATGTTTAACTCAGGCCTTTTCATTAGGGAAGCAATGTTAAAACTGAAACATTTTTGGATACTGTTGCAGTAATGAACATTTTGTGGAAATTGTGGTCAAATGCATAATATCTCATGAAAAAACATAATAATAATTATGAAAGAGATCAGTACAGATCCTAATCTCAGTGACCCAAGAACAAAATAGTGAATTACCCAGGTATGTTCCAGTTAGCATTAGGACCCCTGAAACACATGGATGGCATGCATACAGTATCAGCATACATGTTCACAATTTACTAAAATATACTTCATAGGTATTGTGAGATACTGTACGAGCGCTATACCAGCACGTCCCAAACTCATCTGATATCACAGATGTAATGATAACAGTGTGGTATCAGTAAGTGGCTTGAGAATGTTACTGGCTAGTGGCTACAACATACTGGTTGTCACTAGTTACCATAGCCGCAAGTCAGAAGGCCTGCCTACTCGACCAATCAGATGAGGGAGTGTGATGACGAGCATGCCGAGCGGCTTGCAGGAGCAGACAAAAGACATGCATTTATTTTATAAACAATTAAAAAGGCATGTAGACGTACACAATTTCACAAAAATGTTCTAATAACTGTATATTATTCATACACTTGACATACATGGTACTTTTATATACAGTATTACATGATAGGAATACAGTTTGAAATACACAAGCGGTGAAAACAGGACAAATATAAGCACACTCCATGGGATCTTTAGTGACCACAGAGTTGGGACACCTGTTTAAAGTCCCATCTTCTTCAATTTTATTGAGGAACATTCCATTGTTAGTTAGTACAACATTATTAAAATTAAATTGTTGTAAAAGTGTATGGTATAAATTACAGTGACCCATCTTTGAACTTACTGCCTTCCTGTTCATTTCAGCAGCATATTTCTCTTTGGCTTTTGTTTGTGTCTTTCCCCTGGTGTCATTCATACGTCTTTGTGCCCACAACTTGAAACAGAACACCATGGAATGGAAGACTTTTACTCTCCCAAATGAGTTGTTTTCCTGCCAAAGGCTGTGCATCTGTTGAAAGTCAAGAATATGATATATTACTATTAGAATGAAAGGTTTGTAGGGAAACTAACAATGTTGCTCTGTCAAATAGAATAACTCCTCAGTGATTGTAATGGAATCCCTTATGCTAGCTAACTCAATTTAGATGAGTAGCTAAAGTTATCTAGTAGTTATGTAAAAAAGAAACGACAACTTGCCCTTTTGCCCAAAACAATGTTATGAATTTTAGTGACGTTGCCAATTCTTGTTCCCGAATGTATTTAGTTATTTTGTACTCAAACTTGAACTGGAGATATGGCATTTCGAAAATGAGGCTATTCCAGCGTAAGGAATTTACATCACACTCCCTCATCTGACTGGTTGAGTTGGCGAGTCTTCTGACTTTGTGGCTGTGGTAACTAGTGACGACGCAACATACTACTCACCATCCTATCCCACCCATGTATGCTACTGTACAGTTTTCATATAATAATGCAGAGCTTAGTTATGTCATGACGTTACCGACAGTTATAAGGGAGCCGATGGGCTCCCCAAACCTAGAATCCCTACAGAAGCAGCAGCAAGCTCCTCTCTCTAGCCAACTTGATGGACGAACAAAGGATGAAAAGGTACAGGTGGTTGGGAGGAGAGGAAGAGGCTTGCGGGAGAGGGTTGGTGATGTGCAGAAAGCTACTCTGCCACGGAAGAATAAAATAATGTCTCACTCTCTCAACCAGGCAAGCCTACAATGTGAATACTGCAGCAGAGCAGATCAGCCCCCTGTGACTCAGTTCTCCTCAGTCAGGCTGCCAAACAAGAAAATCTAGGGGGGGGGGGGGTGTAGCAGATCCCCCTGCCCTGGGGAGCTAGCCAGTTACAAAGCACTTGTGCAGAGTATGGTTGTAAGAAATAGAGACAAACCCCCCCCAAAAAATTCTAAAATTGAGTTTGGCTTACCACATGAAGACTGATATTGTGCTGCAGCAATGCAACAGACCCTTAAACAACCCTCCTGACTTTGCTCTGGATAAGGGCGTCTAAATGACAATAAAAAAATAAAAAATAAGACACTGTCCAGGCCTGCCACAGAGGATACAGTAAGCAGCCTTCTTGTTGGCAAAGCACGCACTTTGCAGTACTGTAATGTGTTGGGGCGGGAAGTGGGTGGTGGCAGGCGGGGGGCCTGTGCGGTGAGTGCAGGTGTCTATCTGTCTGAGCCATCTGGAGATAGTGCAGTGCTGGAGCTCAGAGGCCTCTCTATCTCTGACAGGTGACCTTGCATGTGGGCAAACAGCATCTCTCTCTAACTCCACTCACTACAAGAGAGAGTGACAAGCACACGCAACCCCACCATCAACCCACGCCTGCTCTAAGGAGTCTTTCTCTAATAGACAGGACGATATTTCATGTTAGCCATCAGCCAGTAAAAAAGCGTGCAGTGCAGTGCACTTCTCCTGACCCTGGACACTCATTATGTGAATTTAATCAAGCCCCAGGAAGGTGATTTTGCTATGTACTGCATAACAAATAATACAACTAATGGGGTATCATTCTCACACTCTACTCTTGGCAAATGTAGAGAGAAAAGCGTAGCTGGTGTGTACACACTAAAAACAAATGGTTCTATATAGTGCCAAAATAAGGGTTATTTGGCTTGTAACCATAGTGGAACCCTTTTTGGTGCTATATGGAACCTTTAAGGTTCTATAAAGAACCATGCGCTTAATGTTCTAAATGGAACCTGTATGGTGTTTTATAAAAAAAACTCTTTCCTAAGCTTCTATAAAAAACATTTTAAAAAGTTTCAATATACAGTAGCACCCGAAGAGGGTTCCGCTATGGTTACAACCCTTTTTGGGGCTATAAAGAACCCTTTTGTTCGGTTCTTTATGGAGAATGACAAAGGTTCTTTATAGAACCAATCTCAAAGGTTCTTTGTAGGACAATACAGGTTTTTTTTATTCTGGTTTAACAGCAATATTATATTGATAAAATTCTTTATGTTTTCTTATTGTGCTAATTAAGAAGTTGAATCAGGTGTGCTAACTCTGGAACAGCTGGGGTTCCCTGAGGAGAGAATTAAGAACTGACTTAGTCAATTGTTCTCAAATGACATAAGGCCATACGTCAGTCTTTCACACAACACTGACACTAGCCACAGTCATGTAATTTCATAACACAACCGATTAGATCAACTGGATTGACACTCACTCCAGGTTGCACAAAAAGAGCTGTGAACAAACCACGCACCCAAATATTCTAATGGGCCGTCACCCCTACATTTTAATTATCACTAAAAGAGGAAAGAACCATTTTTGAAATGCAAAGAATCATTGAAGGGCTCAAGGGGTTCTTGGGGTCAATATGGTTCCACAAAGAACCATCACCCTTCCCAAAGAACCCTTGAGGAACCCTCATTTTTGTGTGTGTATTGTACCCTATAGCCTTTGCTTCCTGTATGATGCTGTGGTTGAGTGGACAGGCTGTTATTCGAGGTGCTGTTGATACAGGGCTTAACCCATACAGATCCTATTCAATTATTCATATTGTTTTATCCGGTGTATTTTACAATTATTTCATGTTGTTCCAAAAGTATTGGGACAAATTAACTTATATGTGTATTAAAGTAGTAACAAGTTCAGTATTTGGTCCCATATTCCTAGCACACAATGATTACATCAAGCATGTTTGTTTTGGTT